>NC_083278.1:32049895-32696586 GCF_963506605.1 Zootoca vivipara | reverse complement strand
ACCAGAACTAACCGAAATCTCCCTTCACTGTAGTTATTGACCCTTCATGAATGAAGTGTAAAGATGGTTCAAGGTAATTTCCACCCTCCCTTCCCAACAGGTGGGCGGGGTTTGCGACACTGAGCGGGCTTACCTGGTCTGGTGCCTCCCACCTGGGTCAGGGTGGCTATCATCCCGCCCCTGGCCTGGGAGGACAATGGACGGCCGGGGGGGGGGGGCAAGGCAAGGGCCAGGGGAAAGAGGTTGACTCCTTCGGCCAAACCTCACTTTGTTTCTTCTCTTCCTTGGGGCCTCGGGTGGCGGTTTTTAGGCCTTGGCAAGGTATCCTTTAGTCTATCTTCAGGTTGGGGGGAGGCATTTCATGCACCCCCATGCGGCAGTGTTTGCAGGGCCAATTAAAGGGTTGATTGTGGGAGTCCCTGGCCCTAGAGCGGTGGCATGTAGGTCAAACTCCTCCCGGCTGAGGTAAGGTGGGAGGGCACACTGTGTGTGTTTGTGCTTTACAGTCCCCTCCCACTGCACCTCATTGCCCTGCACATCCTCAGTACTGGACGGGCTGAGAAGGTTACATGTCAAGGCCTTTGCCAAGTTTCCCACATTCTGAAGTTAAATAAAGTTGTGGCCAATTTGAACCCATACTTGGGTCTCTGGTCTCATTCTTTGGGGGGAATGCTCGCAAAATAAATAAATCGGTGCCGTTTAGAAGATACCTCTATGGCGAGTGCAGTGTGATATGAGAGAGAGTACCCCTGCAATGAAAGTATTCTTGTCCTTTCTGGCATAGGTTATTAAAAGTGGGTATAACAATGTTCATGCGAGTCTACAGAAAACGAAGAGCAAATTCTGGGATGGCATTAGCTTGTGTTGACATGTGGCTAAAGGATTTCAACAGCTGGAATTCAATTAGCTACATGGGGAAATGCCTGCTTTCTGGCTGCCTAAAATGATGAAATGCACAAGTCGTGCTGTGTGACTAGTGCTTAAGTTTTATTCATTCACATTTAAGTAGTCTCCTTCTGTGTGGAATAGCCAGTAACAACTTTGTTTCATGGCAACATAAGACCAAAATAATAATAAATAAATAAATGTCCCCCAGTCTTGTTAATGCTTCTTTTTCTTAAGGCGAAAGATTATGCATCCTCTTTAGGTAAGATTATGATCCTAAGGACATTTAGTTGTTGGATGTAAGTTCCAGTGAAATGCCTGAAACTCTCTTCCAAATGTGTGTGGAAAGGATTAGGCTGTAGAACTTTTCATCCAGCTTGGAAAAAAGGTTAACCAAAGGTTAATATCCTTAGAAGTGGAATTGATATTAAGGACTTATGACTACTACAGGAATCATTGGACATTTTAGAGTGTCTCTATTGCACTAGAAGATATCATTTTATAAATACACATCTATGAGTGCATCGATTTTATGAGTGCACTTTGTCAAAAAAGAAAGAAGTCCAGGAGAGTATCAAAGTTTTTACAGGTTATGAGTTGTTGTTTTTATTAGTGCCCACAAGACCATTTATTTGATTATGTATCCATGGTTAACTTTGGCACTTACACCATATATTCTCTTGCGTTTATACCAAAAGCAAACAGAAATCACGAGACCTGGGAAAATGGTAGTGGGCAAACTGGGGACTATCAAAGTTCACCAGCTCCTTGTCAGAACAATTTGTCAAGCAATCCCTCCTCTTGAACCTCTTGCAGGCGCTACTTTTCTGTAACCTTCCAAAGGCAAACAAAGCAAATATGTATTTTGCTGGGTTGGGGGTAAGGAGACAGGTTTAAGTTGAGACACGTTTAAGTTGAGTAGCCAGTCCCTTTAATGATTGTTTGCATTGTTTTTAATAGTGTTTTAAATTTTTTCATTGTCCTAATATTTTATGATATGGCAGTATAGAAATACTTCCATAAATAATCAATCAATATAAGTTTATTGTTCTAGCCAAATACATGACAAACCTTCAGCAACAGTACTAAAGAAACAATACTGAGCCAATGTCTGTGCTGTAAGAGAGAGATTGGCAGAGGCACCAACAAGCTCAAGTCCAGCTTGATTTCAAATTAAACCTCCCAATCACCACAACAATTTATAGAGATGTTATCTAACTCCATTTTCCTGTTTTGTTGTTGTTGTTTCTTTTGCAGCCAGTGCATAGAGGGCCACACTCTGTGTTACTAATATATTATTGTCACTCAAAAGAAACTGGAACATTTCTGTTGGGATGTACGCACTTGTTTGTGTGAACATAAGTTTCAGAGATCTCCTGGGTGTCTCTATATAAGGTACAGGCTAACAGACAATGAGTGATGTCTCCCACCTGAGGTTGACCACAAATACAAAATCCTTCTGTGTATGGGACTTTGTTATACTGGCCAGCCAAGACTGCACTGGGGATCATTTGGAAACACAGCTCTTGAGTAAGGCTAATTATTGGAGAGCTAGCAGGAATCCCAAGTGGGCTACTCTCAAATAGAGTTTCTTTGAACCTCTTGTAGAGTGGACTAAACTCGGGTCCAATTTTATGAAATATCCTATTATCCTGGAGACTATTAAAGCACCTATAAAAAATTGTATGAATAAAAATAAAAATAAAAAGGATGACCCCTATCAGCGTGAGAAATTAACAATATGGGCCAACCCAAAATTGGAAATCAAGTAATAATTGGGAAAAATTGGATGAAAAAAGGTATTTTGACATTGAATTGATTAAAATTATAAATTTGTCGAATATAAGACTCTGCTAGTAAAGTACGGATTAACCAGTGAAACACAATGGCAATACAACTAATTGAAACATATGTTGGAAAGGCAGTTTGGCCCTGACTCTATAGCAGGGGTCAGCAAACTTTTTCAGCAGGGGGCCGGTCCACTGTCCCTCAGACCTTGCGGGGGGCCGGACTATATTTTGAAAAAAATATGAACGAATTCCTATGCCCCACAAATAACCCAGAGATGCATTTTAAATAAAAGGACACATTCTACTCATGTAAAAACACCAGGCAGGCCCCACAAATAACCCAGACATGCATTTTAAATAAAAGGACACATTCTACTCATGTAAAAACATCTAATTCCCAGACCGACCGGGTGCCGGATTGAGAAGGCAATTGGGCCGCATCCGGCCTCTGGGCCTTAGTTTGGGACCCCTGCTCTATAGCAGCATCAGAAACACCCATGCTGCTACAAGATTTAATCTCTGCAACAAAAAGAAAAAAAACTCTACACTTACACTATATAAAACCCTAATCAACAGGAAGAAATATGATTTAGAATATGATAACAAATGATATATGGGAGTCAAGTATAAAATCAACAGAAATAGCTTCTATGGATCTAAGACTAAGACTTATTCAACAGAAAATAATATTCAGAGTCCACCAGACTCAAGCAAAACTATACCAGAAGAAAATAACAAGTGCAGACAACTGCTGGAGATGTGGGAGTAAAAATGCAAACTTAGTACATATGTTGATTAACTGCCTGGTGATAAGATTGTTTTGGTGTAAGGTGAGGATAAAAAGAAATTGTTATTTAGGGGAACTGAATTTAATTCTAAATTATATTCCGGAAACATAGGAGATTTCATGGGGTTAAAAAAAAAATGGATGCAATCTAAAAAATTAGTAGCAAAAAAACTAGTTTTGATTAATTGGAAGAGCTGCAAAAAGATTCCGTTGAGCACATGGATTGATAATATGAACAGATTAGCTACATATGAATGAATTGCATGTTGACGCAAAATAAGAATTGATAAATATGAAGAAATCTGGAATGAATATTTAAGCGGTATGGCGGATAGTGGTGGGAAGTAGGGGGAGGAGAGAGAGGTGGGAAATATTGTTTAAAAAGGTGTAGTCATAGGTATATCGGAGTATTCAAATCTGAATTGTCAAATTGTGTTATTATGGTTTTTGTTGTATGTGTCTTTTGCGGTTGGTGTTTGTATTGAAAAAATGATTAAATAAATTTAAGAAAAAAAACACAGCTCAAAAAAGGAATTTCTTAAGGAAACTGGTGAGGGTTTGGTCAGATAACTAGCCCCAAAATGCTCTGTTCTCAAGAGGGAACCAAGGGGAAATTTGGGTGTTTCCGATTAGTTGCAAGTTGTTATCACCTAATTCCATATAGCACAAAGCAAGGAAAATGCTCAATAACAAAAGCTGATATTCCAAATCTCTTGATTTTGGACCCTCATTTTGAAATTCTATACCTTTTCCTGGGAGATCCTCAAATTAAGGCTGGTAAGGTCCTGAAACTTCCAAGTCAAACTCTGAGACCTTCTAACACAATTTGAAAATGCCGTAATGATAGGCAAATGCATTATGTTGCTTAACATTCTCAACTAACGTTCAAAGCAGTGTGTTTCTTATGCTGAGTTTTTGATAATTCACTTCAGGTTCACAAGTACCTTGCATTTTATCAAGTGTACTTGGTGTCAGCAAGTCTGTTTATAGCTCTGAAAATGAAACAAATTTGCCTGACGTTGTATCACCAATCCCTTGGAGATTAGACAAAGCGAAGTAGTAAGGTATCATTGTGGAATATTCAAAAATGAACAAAGGCTTCGGCAGGCATCCTAAATAATTGCTCTCTCAAAGATTAAACATTGCTGTGAATTTCAACCGTATTTTCCACAGCTGATCGTGCAGCTAGAGTGTCATATACTAATACTTAGTATTTCTATATCCGGACTGCAATCATAAACCCGTTTACTTGGAATTAAGCCCTTTGAACTCAATGGGACATACTTCTGAGTAGGCATGCATACAATGGTGCTGTTAGGAAGCTAGTTCCTGTGCACTGTCTCAGGAAACTTGGCAGCAACCTTGTAAAAAAAAAGTGATTGGTGCCTGCCCCCCCCCCCAGTGTCACTTGGAATGAAGCTATGTCAGAACAAAGCATCATTTCAGGGCTGTAGGACACTGTCAGTAAGCTTTATCCATCCCAAAATCCTCCCCACCTCCCAAGTCAGAAGAGAAGATGCTGTTTCAAACTTTCCCTTTTTTGCCCCAGCATCCCATCAAATTTTGGTTGAACTTTTGGATATCTGAAAGTGAAACCCAATACTGTTTCTTCTTCTTCCCATCATATTGCAAATGAGAGGCTGAGACAGAGTGGGTTATCTCTCACTTGGACTACTGCAATGTGCTCTATGTGGGGCTACCTTTGAAGGTGACCCGGAAACTACAACTAACCCAGAATGCGGCAGCTAGACTGGTGAGTGGGAGCGGGCGCTGAGACCACATAACACCGGTCCTGAAAGACCTACATTGGCTCCCAGTACGTTTCCGAGCAAAATTCAAAGTGTTGGTGCTGACCTTTAAAACCCTAAATGGCCTTGGTCCAGTATACCTGAAAGAGTGTCTCCACCCCATTGTTCTGCCCGGACACTGAGGTCCAGCGTCGAGGGCCTTCTGGCGGTTCCCTCGCTATGAGAAGCCAAGTTACAGGGAACCAGGCAGAGGGCCTTCTCGGTAGTGGCACCCACCCTGTGGAATGCCCTCCCACCAGAGGTCAAAGAGAACAACAATTACCAGACCTTTAGAAAGCATCTCAAGGCAGCCCTGTTTAGGGAAGCTTTTAATGTTTGATGGATTTCTGTATTTTAATATTTTGTTGGAAGCTGCCCAGAGTGGCTGGGGGAACCCAGCCAGATGGGCGGGGTATAAATAATAAATATATTATTATTATTATTATTATTATTATTATTATTATTATTATTATTGCCTTAGTTGTCAGTCACACTTGCGTTTCACATTTGGAATATTATTTCTAATCCACCATGCTGTACCCTTTTCGTTGCCTGGGTTGATGATAGATGGATGTAGCTTTTCCCAGGGACTTAAAATGTTGTGTCCCCCTCCCCTTTTAAAGACACTTTGTGTGGTTCCTCCAGAAATTAAGGTATGCCAGCAAGTGTCAGCACAGCAGAGGCAATAAGTGCTCCTGCTGTTGAGCCAGGAGAGCGGACAGCTCCTCTTACATGAGTACTGGGAGTCTTGCACCTATTTATTGTAATGCAACATCGAAACAGGTTTCTGCAATATTTTTGTTTTGTGATAGCATCAGATGCAATCTCAAGTCAACCAGCGTCCATCCAATCTGACTGGTTTCTCCTTGCTTTGTTCACATGTTCAGAAAATCTCGGCTGATGTTATTGGAGTGTTACTGGGGGATTTGTGTTGTTTCTGTAAATTCTTCATGAGACCCATTTGGTTTCTTGCTCTGACATGCACATGTGTAAAATATTTTGATTCTAGTTTCAATTTAGGAGTAACTTGGCATTCAAATGCTCATGAAGAACAAGGCATATTATTGTATACTTCTAAGAATATTGAAATAATTTTTAATAATTGCTATTGTCACGGAAGGTGATATGGTGGATGACATGGAAGTATAAATTGTTCAGTGATAATGCTGAAATAGAATATAATTGTTTTTACTCGTATGCATACCAGCATTATATTGTTTGAAGCAAATGGGTTGTGCCCATTAATTAGTTCTACTCCAAGTAAATCCACTGAAAGTAATGGATGAGAATTAGTCCTGCTGGGGGTTGGGTGAAGGTGTAGATTGGGTTGGTAAGAAACATGATTAGGGGCAAAGCCCTTAGTACAGTGTTTCTCAACCTTGGGTCCCCAGATGTTTTTGGCCTACAACTCCCATGATCCCTAGCTCACAGGACCAGTGGTCAGGGATGATGGGAGATGTAGGCCAAAAACATCTAGGGACCAAGATTGAGAAAGGCTGCCCTAGTATGAACATAAGAAAAGCCTATTGGATCAAACCAATGGTCTATCTAGTTCAGCACCCTGTGGGAAGTCTGAAATCAAGGCACAACAACCTCCTCTCCCTCCTGTGATTTCCAGAAATTGGTATTCAGAAGCATACTGCCTCCCACCATGGAGGGAAAAAATAGCCATGGCAGCTAGTAGCTAATGGTCCATAACTACTGGTGAGTAATCTGTAATATATGGTATTATGATACCTGATGGTGACAAATGGTAAAGGTTAGGGAAATTATGTAATAAGTCAAAGTTAAGGAAAACACTGATGTGTGAGACACATCAGAACAAAACAGAATAAGTAGTAGACGGGTTGTTGATGTTGCTATCATAATCAATAATAAGGCTAGTTAACTTTTCACTGTTTTAAGAGCTTGAAGGCACATTTTTGGTATATAGTTGTGGAGTGCTTTGAAAGGGAAGGTGGGGGCCTGGTTTTTAGCTGCTCCAAATTCCCACAGACTTTTCATTATACACTCATATATACTCTTTTCAGTACTCGAAATGTGACATTTCTCAAGTGTTATTGAGTGTCATGTTGCGGAAAATGCATTTTGTCAAACCTACATGTGAAGTCAACATTTCTGCTCCTAAGCCACATACCCTTTGAGTAAGAGGCTTTCTGTGTTGCACAGGGCAGAGTCGAGGTGCTACCTTGACCTGCACATTTTCAGGACACACTTGAAGTGCTTTCTTCTTCTTCTTTTTCCTGTAGAGAGAAATGGCCAATTTTTTTTCTTTCTTTAGATAAATCCTAACTTCCTTGTGAATAGAGTACTAGTAAACAGATTTGCAAGCAAATAGTACAGAAAATAGTACTAGTAAACAGATTTGCAAGCATAAGTGCACTGTTGACTAAAATGGGAGATGTTGTTGCGCCATTCCTTGGTGTGTGGAGTGTCGCAGGGCGCAATCCTCTCCCCAGTGCTTTTTAACATCTTTATGTGCCCCCTTGCCCAGATTGTCCAGAGCTTTGGGCTGGGTTGTCACCAATATGCTGATGACACCCCTGCTCTATCTACTGATGAATGGCCACACCAACTTGGCCCCGGACACACTGAACAGCTGCTTGGAGGCTGTGGCTGGATGGTTTCGTGGGAGCCGATTGAAAATAAATCCTTCGAAGACAGAGGTCCTCTGGCTGGGTCGGGATGGCATGGGGATGAGGGACCAACTCCCTTCTCTTGCTGGGACCCAATTAGTGCCAGCGCCTTCCATTAAGAGTTTGGGTGTAATCCTTGATGCCTCCCTTTCCATGGAGGCGCAGGTTACAGCAACAGCTAAGGCGACATTTTCCCATCTTTGCTGCATTAAGCAGTTGGTCCCTTACCTCTCCCGCCCCGATCTGGCCACAGAGATCCAGGTGATGGTCACCTCCAGGCTTGACTACTCTAATTAGCTCTACACGGGGCTGCCCTTGAAACTGTCCCAGAAACTCCAGCGGATGCAGAATGCTGCAGCGAGGCTCCTCATGGGGTCCCTGCCATGGGAGCATATTCACCCAGTGCTTTTCCAGCTGCACTGGCTCCTGGTGGAGTATAGGGTCAGGTTCAAGGTGCTGGTTTTGACCTTTAAAGCCCTTTGTGGCTTAGGGCCCTCGTATTTATGGGACCGCCTCTCCTGGTATGCCCCACAGAGGACCATAAGGTTCATGAATAACCATAGCTTAGAGGTCCTGGGCCCTAAGGAAGTCAGACTATTCTCCACCAGGGCCAAGGCCTTTTCAGTGATTGCTCTGACCTGGTGGAATGTTCTGTCCCATAAGACTAGGGCCCTACAGGACTTAACCTCCTTCTGCTGGGCCTGTAAGACAGAGCTATTCCGCCTGGCCTTTAATTTGAACTCAGCTCGATCTTTTATTTCCCTTCTCCCCCCCTCCCCTTTTTATGAAGATTACCTGCTCTGGGACTACACAGCTAATTCTCCCCTGGCCTCCTCACTGGCCCAAGTAGGACTAATTTAGCCAGCTAGCCCTGGTGACTGACTAATGTTTATTGGATGGATTTCCCTTGATTTTTGAACTTTGAATTTTATTCACACTTTTATACTGTGTTTTATGCTGCTTTTATGTTGTATTATAATTAAGTGTTTTAAATTGGTTGTTAGCTGCCCTGAGCCCGGGTGTCTGAACCGGGAAGGGGGGTATAAGTAAAAATTTAAAATTTAATTAAAATTTTTAAAACTACTAATCCCTCCTCTTTGAGTTGAAACTCTGTGAAGTATGTAAAGGTGAACATTTCCACAATCTTGATTTCTTTACACATGTTCCTTGCTTGTGTCATTGATGTATGGACTTTTCTGATTGTACATGCATGAGGATCATCAGTTGGTTGACCAGTCCTTGCCTGTTTCAAGCACGGATAGTGAGCCATTGAGCCAGGCTGAAGAGAAGAGTATAATACCAAATGAGCGAAGTTGACTTTGGCCATCAGTGAGCAATGTATTGGGTTGCTTCATAGCATTATAGTCCAAGTTGAGTGGTGAAGCAAATCAAATTACTAATTCATCAGGTAGCCAATTTTCATAAGGATTCACTCCACCTAACATTTTGGGATAAAAGGGCCCAGTTAAAAAGTAGCTGTGATTGATTAGTAATCCCACAATAGACTGAATAAGCTATGGTTGGAATCGACATTAGCATTCAACTCCTTTAAAAAAAAAAAGTTTAAATGGATGTACTGCGATGTCATTGTAGGATAATAAGAACACTTTATATTGAGATAGGAAAACAACAGAAAGCTTTCTAGGAGATGTTTTCTTCTAGGGGGCAACTTGTTTAGATTGTAAATAGATTTTTGTTCCTGTTCAAAAGCAGAGAACCTCATTATAATGTCTGAATATTGTTCCAAATACCTTAGGGGAGTTTCAAGTGGTTCATCTTCAACTTTTGCTTGTCACCTGCGGTCATACACTTCATTTGTTTTTTTGTGAAAATAAGGCATACTTAAGTCTCTGTGCTTTTGTGCACAGTGAAAGAACTAGGAAGCAGTGTTTTATTACAAAAACACAAGTAGGTTTCCCGTTTCATGTAATGGGTAGTTTCTGTTATTCAATTTGGCTTGCTTTAGATGTGCTACTTAATTGTGTGTGTCTGTATGCTTTGTACAATGCATTCTTGCTATATTCCCAGGTGAAATATTTCACTTTATTTGTTTTAAATGCATCCATTTGTTAATGTGTTAGGAATGCTGCAGCATAAAGGGAGAAACTAAACATAATACACAGGTCTGTGTACTATTGAGTCGAAGCTCCTTTTTAGACAGGAAATGCTTCTTGCAGAGAGGGAGTTACAATTGAAACACTCTGGGCAGAAAAAATTATGGGTGGGTGGATAATTTGGGTAAGGGGAGAAACAGGCAAGGAAAGATGTAGGGTGTGTGTGTGTGTGTGAGAGAGAGAGAGAGAGAGAGAGAGAGAGAGAGAGAGAGAGAGAGAGAGAGAGAGAGAGAGAGAGAGAGACTTTACTGCTGCAGTTGCATCTCTAATGCCAACTGCCCCTTGGGAAGTGACTTTCTCCCTCTTACATGGTAGTTCAACTAATGCTACACTCATTTGCATTCATCTAGTGGAGCCCCAAGTCTGCACCCCCCCACACACCCTAGAACAGTTCTGTTGCTTCTTTTGATGCTCTGCTGTTCTAGATTGATGGGATGCAGAATATTAAGGGTGCATCAGCATAGTACACACTCAGTTATCTTCCTTTGACTGTGTGTTGCTGGGGTTCTGATTTGGAAATCTTCAGATAAATCCTTTTTTTCTTGTCAAAATATATTTTGACTTTTTTGCATGCTGCCCAAATATCTGTCAAAATGACAATATTAATATGTCCTGCTTCTTTCAGACTGTCCCAATTGGTTTTTGTTTTGTTTTGTTTTAAAAATGACTTTTCTGCTTAAGCTTTATATTTAGAAATAAATCAAGTGCTGCAGAGAAGGAACTAGTGTTTGTTTTGATTTCATTTCATATCTCCCATGTTGAAAAAAATCATTAGAACCAGAGTGACAGGTGTCTTCACCCTAAACCAATGTCTTGCTTCAAAAAGAATCCTCTTCCACTAAAATTCTGTAAGGTTCGTATAATCCAACATTGCTCAAAGCTTTATTATGTTGTATTACTGGTAGCGGGCATGATGCTGATAGTGTTGCATCATATATTGGAATCTGTCATTCATTTGGGTCAGACCATTACAGCAATGAGTTCTCTTGAAGCTACTCTGCCAGCAGTGGGTGGGGCAATAAATGGTAGTACGTGGGACCAGAGAGGTACTTCACACTGCTGGGGAGTGCAGGCACAGATTGCATACTCCTGAACTTAGATTTTTTAAAAAGGAAAGTTACTAGGAGATTATGTATAAAGATGGAAGAATGTGTATATTGGCTGGGGAATGTACAAAATGCAGTGCAGTTGTGCAGAATCCCGTAAGCCTGTTGGGCATTACAGTTATTAGCTAAGCAATGTACAAAATTCAGTTGAACGATGCACATTCCCCAAAGCCCCTTGGAGATTATGCCTAGTGGCTGAATAATATATAAATCATAGTCAGTATATGCACATTCCTCAAGGCCCTTTGGGCATTGTGTATATTGGCTGCAAAATGTGCACAGTTCCATCTTCATGCAAGGACTATGTGCACATTCTCCATGAGAACTGGTGGACTTGCACAACGGGCAGTTGTTACACATTAACCACATTAACACATACAGTTTAGGGAATTTGCATAAGAGTCAGATGGGGTAACAGAGAGATTCATATTTCCCAAGGCCTGTTGGGGGTTATGCGTAACAGTTGGAGAATGTACAAAATTCAGCCAAGATGTGCATATTCTGCAAGGCCTTTTGGAGAGTATGTATATTGACTGGAAAATGTATATAATTCTCTCTTTTTTCATTGAAGGATTATAAGCACATTCTCTTGAGGCCTGGTGAATGTGCACAATGGCTGGTTTTTATGCATGTTAGCCGCTAAATTTACATATTTATTTACACAGAGTGTAGTTGTAAGTCTCTGTTCACCTTTAAATAATTCTTGAAGGACAACCTCAATCCCCTCAACCCCACAATATTTATGCGTCTGTGTCTGTGGGAGCGTACTCTTATAAAGTCTGTATGTGTTATACTTGTTTGCACACCAATCTGAAGATACAGCCTTCAAATATAAATTCGTTCTTTCTGAAGAATTAATCTGCTTGAATGGTGTGGAGTTTTTTCCTGGGGAGCGTCAAGCCAACCTTTACAGAATATCTACAGAGCAGTATATTGCACATAGGCTAAGATACCTGATGAAACACTTTAGAAGTTTTTGATATCTCTCCCTGTTGAAGGGCTGATCTTTTGCCTGTTACCCTCAAAGGAACCATTGACACTCGTTATTAAAGATAAGGCATTTGAAATGATGCCCTCTCTACATTTTCATGCTTTTTAAAGATCAGTTCACAGAAAAGCTCATTGAGTCAACTGAAGTTCAATGTATTCTCCCCTCCCCCTTTTTAATCCTTATTTGCAGTTCCCTAATCCAAGGTTGAATGGATAACTTGTTTTCCTTTGAAAGAGATGGTCTTGGGCACTGGCTGGCATGATCACAGATTTCAAGTAAAGTATCACACTCCATAATGTTTATCTCAATTGAATCAGTTTCAGTCTCAGAACCACTTGATGATATTCAGACTTCTATATCTCCAGTCACTGCAATGCTTTGCTGCCTGGGATTCTTTTTTGTGGGTTATCTGCAAAAGGTACTTAAAATAATATAACTATCTCCCCACCACCAGTGCCCGCCCTGAGTTTATGAGTCTTTATGATATGCTTCAGGATAACATTTCATATTGCAGGATATTCAGGGCATGACATTTACCTTCACAAATCTTATATTTGGAGGTTAACAATTACTCTAGTTTATTTTTTAAAAAAAAATGTGTAGATTTCCTTGTGCTTTGATGTTAGCAATGTGCTCTTTTTTCTGCTCAGTTATAAGGGGAATTGTTTGACCTACTCTTGCAGAGTGGCTTTTATGTTTCATCTTTCTGAGCAGTATAACCATGTTAAAGGTGACTTAATCCTTAGCATACTTACTTGGAAGTAAATTCAATTGAAATCAGCTCCTTTTTCTTCCAAGTAAATGTATCTGGGACTGGAATATAAGTAGAGATGCTCGAGTAATTTTATATTAGTGAATTCCAGTGCAACTGACATTATCTGCACCTGTAGGACTAATGTATAGATGATTAGTTAGTTATCCACCAGCTCTTGAACTTCACAGTTTTTGGCTCAAATAATGCATCAGAATATGTTTTAAAATGGATGTTGTTTAGACAAAAAATACATTTGAAATATGTGTTTCAATGGAAAAAAATCCTGCAGATGTTTTTAAAGGCAGAAATGGAATGTGATGGCCATATTAGTGAACACATGTGAAAGAGGAGCAGACTAGAAATAGATTGATTGATTGATCCATCCCTTAATATAACATAGCTCTCCTAAACCCTATTATAAGGATAACGGTTCCACTGAAATTTATACGTAATACATTTCAGTTACATTATAGCCTTATAAACTTAGGATAAATCCCAGGATATATGATGGCAATTCTTCTTCATGTGATATGTACCTGAACATGAGTGCACTTGGCTGTCCATTGCAAATCATGCCCCTGATTAGCATTCCATTTTTCTCAATCATCTTCTTGCAGTTCCAGCCAGGTAGTACAAGCAAGATATTTCTGCAAGACATTTCTGCAGGCCCTTGTGAGTGCATAAAAGTGGTATATCACAGATTGTGTAGCCTGGTCTAACTGCTTTGTTTTACCTAGTGCAGAGGGATATTGCACATCAAAATCTTAATTCCTTTAGAACTATAAAAGAAAAAAGAAACAAGGTTGTCAGGCAGAATACTTAGATGTGGAAAAAATCTCACAAAAAGTAACAGGATGGAATGAGGAAGATCTGCTTACTGCTTCTTCAAAGTTCCAAGGCTCAGACAGATGTGAAAAGTCAGGGCTGAGCTGAGGCTTGTGGAGTAGAACCCCCAAGACAACCAAGGGCATGTCATCAACAGTGAACTTTTGCGTGTGTTCTGGAAAAGAGAGAACGAACAGAAGCACTCAAGACCCAGACCTAGCAGTTCACACTGGGGTTGACAGATTGACATGATCTGCTGTACAAAAAGCTACACACCAAAGGTCCAAGCATACCAGGAGGGAAGAGTTGCCTCCATCAACTTCTAGGAATAGTGTGTCTGTGTGTGTGTGTGTGTGTGTGTGTGTGTGTGTGTGTGTGTGTAAGTAATATATTCCACCAGGACTGCTGAAGCTGCTTCAGTTCAGAAGCCAATGTTATACTGCAGGCATGAGTAGAGTGCTCAAATAGACACATGCCTTCACACCATGGAGAACTCATTCAAGCAAGTGTGTGCAAGGGCCCGTAACAAATACATTGTTACCTAAGGCACAGGAGAATTCCTGCATTGTTCAAATGGTCTTGCTGGTGCCCTTAACTGCCCCACAATGACGCCAACTGTGCAAAGAACAACTAGATAGTCTGACAGTAGCTGGTTGTTGTATATCTGCTTACCTGGCTTCACCATGATATCTAAGACCACTGCCTGCTTCACCGCTTGGCGAGGGATCATAAGTAGGTTGACCTATCATTTATGTGTAGACATTCTTGAGGTACTGTGAATGGTTTAGTTCACTTGAAATACAGGCTAATGCAACGTCAAACCAAAGCATATTTACAAAAAACACACACACAAAATAACACCTTTTGATGAATTGCTGGGAAAGGAAAAACAATGAAAATGTCATCAGAAGCTCTCCTTATGCTAATAACTGATAATTCATAAATGATTATACTGGAAAATTACACTGGAGAGCCTGTCATCAATGTGAAATAGTATAGATTTCAGTAAGAATTACGACTTGCTATTTACAAGTTTCTCCACGGCAATTTGTCATACTTGTCATTCAACTAGATAGCGACACAGGCTTTATTGGAATGTGGAAGAGGAACGTGCAAAATGATGTGTATTCAGTTTGACTTCTATTGGCTTATAAGAAAATCTAGATTCAGACTTTTTCCTCTCTTTTTTTTTACCACAGCTAACAAGTGCTGGAGCTTTTGCATGCATTGTGTTTGAATGTGTATGTGTGGCATGCATTTAAAATATTTATATTCTGCACTTTATTATTATTATTGAAAAGGCATCCCAGTTTCAATTGTAAAATTACTAAAACGCTAACTTAATAACAGAAATTAAAGATAAACACCAATAAGAGCAGGAAAAAAAATAGCAGAGCATGTTGCACGGACAACAAATCATTCAGAGGCAAATCACATTAGTGTCAGCTTTATTTGATAGGGGAATTTTGATAGTAGAAAACTCACAGCATGGACCATCTAGGGATGGGGTGGGGAATCCTCTGGCCTATAGGCCTAATTAGACTTTCCCACAAGGCCATTTCACCCAAGTCACATCCACCTGCTCCATCCCTGGCATTGTGCATGATGTCAGGTGTGAGGCAGGTAAGGGGGGGGGGCTTGGTGAAAAGGGTATTTGTAGGAAGTACCTGTCAGCTGATTGGTGGTGCATGCAAAGTCCATTTCAAAAATGCAGGGCAACATGATGTTTTGAGAGGGGAGTCTCAAGAAGAGGGGAGTCTCTACAGAAGCCCCTCTCAGAGTTCTCTACCTTAGCCTGAATTTTCAATGGGGATTCTGAAGATCCAACTATCATCCAAAGAGTTGACAATCAGCATTCAAAGCACTGCAGAAAATAATAATAATAATAATAATAATAATAATAATAATAATAATAATTTATTATTGGCCAAGTACATTTTCCAACATACTTGGAATTTGTTTTGGCTACATTGCAATGTAAACATACACACACTGTTCTACTCACAATACAAATAAGCAAAGAAACCCACCCATAATTGGCCTCCCCTTCAGCTACACATCTACAAATTTAACAATTTAATGGCACAAGGGAAAAAAGTATTCCTGTGCCTGGCCGATTTTGTATATGAAGACCTGTAGCGACGTCCAGATGGGAGTAAATCTAGCAGATGATGACAGGGATGTAAAGGATCTGCTGCAATTCTCTCTGTTCTCTTCTTAACTCTGGTAGCATAGATTGACTCTGTTGTAGGCAAGCTAGCACCAATTACCCTTTCTGCAATTCTTACAGCTTGTTGGAGCCTTTTCTTGTCTGTCTTGGAGGCTGTACCATTCCAAGCAGTAATAGAATTACAGAGAACAGTTTCAATGATGCTTCTGTAAAATTGGATCAACACTTCCTGGGGCAATTTAAATTTCCTTAGTTGATGCAGAAAATGTTGCTTGACCAATTTAACTTTTGAGAAATTATAGAGCCCAGGAACTTAAAGGACTCTACTACTACAACCATGTTACCAAGGATGGAAATTGGCGGCAGGAGAGAAGAGTGCCTTCTGAAATCAATTACCATTTCAACTGTCTTTGGGGCATTTAGTACCAAATTATTTCTGGTGCACCACGAAACAAGATGGTCTACTTCCTGCCTATATGCAAATTCATCCTCCTCCTGGATAAGCCCAATAACTGTTGTGTCATCAGCAAATGTCAATATCTTAACTGATGGATCAGTTGAGGTACAGAAAACTGGGCTTTTGAACACCCCTATGATGTTAGGTGATTGACAGGTGAGCAGCTCCAACCTCCTGTCAAACTGGGCCTGGGTGGGGTGAGGAATAGAACAATTCAGCCAACCAGGCTAGAAAGGTTCTGTATCCTTGATCTATGGAGACACCAGAGGATCAATTTGCTACAAAGCACGCAAACTTCCCCTCTGTCTCAAAGGTCAAGTCTTTCACAAGAACTTTTGTTGCTGTTATTTTCTGAGCAGTGACACAGATGGATTGTTTTCTGCTGCCAATGGAAGAAGTTTTAAATATTAACTGGGAGTTCTTAGCCTGCTATGCAACTTTTACATTCTGACTGCACAGCTGTAGTCAGAAATGCCACCCAGTAAAGGTTTTCTTTCCGCATTGTTTTAGCAATGATAAAAGGGGGGAAAGGATCTGTGAAAATAACTGCTGATAATTATGCCATTTACAACTGGGTTTTTACTCCTGTGCCAATTGCTAAAGTGCCCATTAAAATTGACAAAACAAAGCAAAACATTCGGGGGGGGGAGGCAGATGTTTATATTTATTCAGCTGTAACTTGTTTTCTAATGTTGATTAATGACATGCATTGTTTGTCAAATGTGCTTAGGCCTAGTAACAAATATCAAGATTAATGAGTTATGAATTATTACCTCTGATTGCCTTTGCATTTATGTCAGTTAGGATCACATCAAGTCTATATCCCTCCCACATGACAGTGGAAAGAGCCTGCATACAATGATGCTGAATTTTGTTACTTCTCATTTGTCAAGTTTTAGATTATTTCGGAAATCATGCTATTTAAAATAATCCAGGATTATTTTAAACTAGTGGGAGAAAATTGGGTAGTAGCTGGGTTTCTTTTTTTTCCCTCCAGTGATTTTTCTCTCTTAAAAAGAAAATTAAAAACTTGTAGACAGACAGCAGTAGGAGCTGCAAGACCAGAACACAGTAATTTTATTTGGGAAAACATTTTTTTTAATCTTAACATCAATGCTACAGTTCCTATACAGAGATAATAATTAACCACAGTGAGCTTTTAACTCACAATATTTTAAAATGTCTCTTAATGCCTAAACAAATTAGTTCACTCATTAGTTAACTCAGCTATATGAGTTAAACAGCATGAGTTAAATAAGTAATTAAAGATGGTGTTACATTCAATACTGGATTTCTTTCAGTCAACTTAACATCAGAATTGTTCACCATCTCAGATTCTTTGAATGCCAACCCTATCCGAAGTCCATAGAAAATGTTTTATATGATGAAAACCTAGATTTCTCTGTCCAAAACACTAGTAGATGTTCTTCATGGGGGGAGAAGTGAGAGAGACTGAAGTTTTCAAAACGAGGCATAAAATTCAAATGGAAGCAACTGGAACCTCTGAAAAGTTGGTTCTATGAAGAGTAAACATGGGTTTCAGTTTTTTAAGTTTGCAGACATGAAGGAAGCCTTCTGTACCTCCCTTCAAGGTAGATTCTTCCCCTGCAGCTTGGCAAAGGGACTGGTATTTTACCCAGTGGAGGCGATGTTTGTAGTTCATCAGAGTTAATACTTGGTGGGAATTAATTACAGAAGGCTTTCAGAAGGAACAAAGACAGATGACACTGCTGTTTCAGACTACTGAGACAAAAAGTAAGCTTTTTATTGAATAAAAAAGAGCAAGTGTGTTTTTATTTGTCTGGAAAAAAGGCGATACTTGAAAGCCTAATCAAACATTTTCATAAACTAAGGATTGCATGACAACAATAAAGAAAGGGATACAGGAGCAATAGAAATTGTGTGTGAAGGGAGAGGGATTTGTGAGAACAATAAGAATTTGATGCTAGAAAATATATTGGTCCTCTTGAGGCCCCAAATATAAGATGCTTGGTGATCAGGGCCAACACAAGACATACTGTGCCCTCAAATGGTTGCTCTGAGAGAGATAGCATAGCATCTTCTGTGACAATGTATGATATACTGTGACGCACAGTACTGCACTTCATTGGCATGAATGAAAATATTGGGTTGGAGCATCACTAATTTTATTCCTACTTATTCCATCAAGATAAAATGTGGCCATTATGGTATGAATCCAGTCCAGGTGACCACTTGCAATATTTTTGCATTTGGGATACCTTGCTGCAGCTGCTGCTACCTATTTCACATAATCAAGAAATGATTTAAGGGCTTGCTCACAGGTTTTCGCACTTCAGATCAGGGGAGGAAGTGTGTGTGGACTCGTCCACACTTTTGCTTCTCCCATGCTTAGAAAGCATGGGTCCAAGCGGTTTTCTCCTTGCCCCACTCCTTTTCCAGGGAAAATCCACTCTTCAGCTCTAAGTTGGAACAAACTGCTGTCCACAGAAAACCTGACTGTCGTTTGCTCCAGTTGAGCACTAAAGAGCAATTTTCCCCAGGCAAATACAGTGTGACAAGAGGAAGTGTGGATAAGCCCTAAGTGGTAATTTTTAGGGTAGTAAGTCACACACCACATGGGTTAGCAGAGAAACTTTAGGCAACTACACTAGTAAAATACCCTATTGAAGTCACCTGGATCTTTTTAGTGTCTTCTTATTCAGGGCATGAGATATTGTCCAATAAAACATCTGAGATATTTATGTCATCTCCGTTTGTGTTGAGGTCTCATAGAATTGCTAATTCCAAATGATCATGCAACTTTTCAAGGCATATTTATACTCCTTTAGAAGCATGTAGAAGCTTCTCATTGGAAATCTTGGAAATCTTAGGGAATCTCATTGGAGATCTTAGGAAACTGTTGCGTAAATCACATCACATGGCATCCAGCCCAAGCAAGTAATGGATTCTGGTCTGCCTGGGGCTTGATTAATCTTGTACTGTTGCTTCCTGCTGTGGATTGTACAAAAAAGAGAGTTTTCAAGTATTCCATAAGCCACAATACATGGACACCAAGCTGTGTTTTCCTTGGTAGCTCACCAGCTGTAGGGGGCTATCTTATGATCTCTTGTCAACCAAACCTCTTCCTTAGACCATTGTTATGCTGGTCTATGACTGTAATAAAGATTTGATTGATTACATTGTAAAATTACATTGCATATTAACATCAACCTAGCATGTTAATACAGAAATTGGGACTTAAGGGTGGGAGAGAGGAACCTAGGCTGTTACAAACCAGCACAAGTTGTGAAGTTAAGGGGAAGAACCCTAAGGAAAGCACTTCACATAATCTTTTTTCTCTCTCCAAATTGTCAGCAAGCTCCAAGGCATCCTTCCACTTGGTTCATTTGGCTGAGAAGGTGAAGGCTGGCATCAGGCTAAGGTTTACATTTCCCCAAATGTCAACCTTATATAATGTGTCATATTATTGGCCATGTTTCAGAGTTGTACTTTGAGAATTAGATTTCCTCAGCTCCATGTACTTCAAAGGACAATTTTATTGTGATAATTATCATTTTAAGAGTGTTGTTAGAATAAATATTTGGGAAAGATACTTGCCCTTCTAGTGTATGTTTTGTTGGAAGCAAATGGTAATGGAAAATGTCATTAATGAATTCACATAATCTTGCACCATGTGCCAGGGATTGTACAGAAAACCCAATTCTCTCTTTTTTGAACCACTCAGTGGAATTGCAATGGGACGAAACATGCACTGTAAATATATATAAGAATATATGCAATAATCTTGCAAAGCAGGCATGGAATGGAAGCAACAGACAACAGGCTTAAATTCCTTGCTCAAGATGCTATAAGACTGTCTTTGAGGTTCCTTGCAATATTGAAAGCTTTGTACATCCTGATAAAAGGACTACTCCTTTTTAATGGAGCTCACAATCTGATTTCTATATTAAAAGGAAGTTGGCAATTAGTCTGTGGCTGGATATAAAGAATAATAAGAGAATAAAAAGGTAACAAAAAAAATTAGGCAGGTTTGAAAGAAATCAAAAGCGCTGAAAGAAAACCCCAGACTTGAAACATTTCTGTGTAACTGCTGAAAGCATGAAAGAGCTTTCAGCTTGTCAGATGCATGTTTGATGGAGCTGGGATTTCAAACATCTACTGCATTTTTATATTCGAGAACAATGCTCCTTTTTATTATTCTGCTAAGGAAAAAGCACTTGTTTCATTTATTTTGCCTGTTAGTAGTGCAATTCTTTGAACAGCCAACCTATTTCTACCAGCTACATCTTGTCTCTGTACTGCTGTTTTTGTGTGTGCGCACGTGTGCAAAAGATTGTTATATTTGTACATTAATTTAGCACTATGGCTTGATACTTTGGTGATATAATGGAGATGTTCATAGGATGGGATTGCAGTATTACTCTCAATTATGAAGTCCACTCCCCTCCCCCTTTTAAAAAGAAATACATCAAGATTTGTTCTCTCTCTTTGGTATAGTTCAGCCAGTGGCCTTCATATAATAATGGCCACACTTTGCACTGAATGTGGCTCAGATAGTTAATGTGATCCCTTTGAATAGCCAGACTGGCATGGTGGATTTCTACCAGCTGTGTCGTGCCTCTGGACTGCAAAAAAATGAAGAAGAAGAAAATGCTTCTTATTAGAAAAATGTGATTATATTTGTACATTAATTTAGCACATTAGATTTATATTTGGTGATATAACGGAGGTGATTGTAAAATGGGATTTGCAGTATCACTCTCAGTTACAAATCCCACCCACATTTCTCCCTCCTCTAATAAGAAATAAATCAAGATTTGTCCTCTCTCTTTAGTACAGTTCAGCCAGTGGCATTCATGTAATAGTGGTCACACATCGCACTGAATCGTCCTGCAGGTGCTAGAATTATCAGCTCACCTTGCTCTACTTCTTTAAGCCTGCATGTGAGCATTGATTAAACGAACGATAAGGTCCGTGATAGATCGATTTCCCCCCACATTTTTAATTTAGGAGGTAAAACATTCTATCACTGCCGAGACTGAAAATTATGGCTGAGATAATAGAGGTCTGACTCTAGTTGAAGTTAAAAAGGAAAAAGTTGCCCCTCAAATGTCAAGGCACCTCGTGGTCCAAGATGATTAAAACTAAACTGTTTGCAATATGAATCCCAAGGTGCTGCTATATCTCAGCTGCCATGACATTTCGCCTGTGACTTTTCATGGCTTGTTAATAATGTATAGCCACCCCAATATAAATTTCCAGTGACAGAACTGGCCTGTTAGAGTGGAGTAGTTAACAAGATTTATTCTGCACAGAAAATGCAGATTTGAATGGGGAGGAAATCAGGACGAATGTCAAAAGAACTTTTCACTGGGCTATCTCATTTCATGGGAACTCGGAAGCGACGTCTTTCATTTTGATTTGTTATTCTCTTCGGGGCCCTAATTATTAGAGGGAGAAAAAATATTCTTCCAACCATTTTCTTACTCTTGAGGATTAAGATGCATTCAGACAAATAGGAATCCCAAGCAAACGTAGTAATAGGTCCCTGCCCATTTATCTAGACAGAATGTGCCTAGCAAACAGGTAAACGTTTTGGTGCAAGCGTGGTCTCAGTAACTTCAGTTGCTGTTAATTGCTCCTGAATAACCTCAGCAAACTCCTGTGTTTGAGGAAGACTGTTTTTGAGATGGTAGCATTCAACCTGGCAGTTATACAAATTATTCATAAGCTGTGAAATGTCACCAGAGAGATGAAAGGAGATGAGAAAAGGGTACAGGTGAGAAACAGAGACAAAGAACAATGGGCTACAGCAGGATATGGATTAGAATTGGATTGGGGGGAGGTAGTTTGACATTTGGAGAGTTGCAGGCCCAATATAAAACTGAAGGGAGTTGTTCAACCAGAAGACAGATAAGCTTTGTCGATAACCTCTGGATATATGAACATATGAAGCTGCCCTACAGCTGGGGAAGAGACTCTGTGCTTTCATTATCAGCCTGATTTGGGGAGCAAATAATAGCTATGGCCATAAGAGCTATAGCTTTCAGTTTGGTGTTTTATCAGTAGAGATGCAATTTATGTCAAAAGCACATTATTGACTAAAAAAAGACTTTGGGAATAAACTTAAAATCTGTCACTGTGTTCCCTGTTAAATCTGCTGTTTTGTGGGTTTTCTTCAAAGATGCCAGTACTTTGAATCACCGACCTTCTTAAACTGGCGTTCTACTCTGGCAGGAGTGTTCTTGCTATAGTACATGCTAAGGTCAATTAAATGCACACTTGCATTTCCTTTCATTATTTTATGATCATCCCAAAACTCACTGGCAATGCAACTGTTAGAGCAGCAATTTCATCTGACAGTGTTCCAAAGCAAATATACTCGGAAGCTGTATTCCTACCTACCTCTTATATTGGACACCAGGCACTGCCCTTTAAAATCTCCAACTGAAGTGGGAGATAAAGCTGCAGTGAGTGCTGAAAAAGAAAGATAAGAGGGATTCTGTTGGCATCTCACTGCAAATAGATGGATGGTTTTTCCAAGTTTCATATAAATATTAAACAATGTGAGTGGGACAGTGGAATCTGGTGAGCCCCACACAGCACATCTCCTGGGAAGAATCAGAAGCTATGGCATTTCTGGCAGGGGCAGCCCATCCCGTTTCGCCACCTGAGGTGAAATAGGATGGTGCTGCCCCGCTGTTGCCAAAACCCTGTCCCCCAAACCACCTTTACCTGGATCATGCCAGAGCAGCCACAAAACAACAACGGTGGACTATAACAAGATATCATGAGATCTCAGCAGGCAGGGATCCTGTGAGGGTGCCGCCTCTTGGGGTTCTGCCGCCTGAGGTAGCTGCCTCAACCTGCCTCATGCGTGGGCCATCTGGCCATGATCTCTGCCTACAGAGCATACCCCATATCATCTCACAGAAGTGGAACCATCACAAAGTGATGCCCTGAATCCATCAAGACATCCCAGAAGAACTTGATGCCTGAAAATATGGAAAATCAACAAAATCAACAGTCCAGCAAAAAAAAAAACACCATCAACCCCTAGGTTACAATAATGTGTGTAGGCCGTCATACTGTTTTCTGCCACAATGTTGTGTTGTAAAGTGAACTGAAATGGATCTTAAAAGCCAGTGTCATGTGGTTTTCCTCAGTGCAACTTGGCAGCCCATAAGAGTGGTTTCTGGGCCAAAGTTGAACAATGTGAATGTACAAATAACATAATAGGTGGTGGTTGTCTAACAAAAATTAGTCTAAACTAAGATTGAATATGTAAAAAATATATAAACAAAACATTTATTCAAGGGGGGGGGAACCCAACTGTACTATACTGCACTATGTTTATATTGTACTATGGAATTTATTAAATCTTTAGGTGCCCGGATGGATTCTCTGGTCAGTTTTGTGAAGCAGACATCAATGAGTGCATCTCATCTCCTTGCCAGCATGGTGCCGTCTGTGAAGACCTTATTAATGGATACTTCTGCAGATGTCAGGAAGGTAACCACTGAAATGATATTTTGAATTAAAGCATTTTCATGTCATAAAGGATTCAACTCCTGAAGGACTTTTGAATGCAAAGAACATTCTTTTTTTACATGCCAAGATAAAGCAGCGCATACTGGAAATTAAGCTCTGGAGCTAATGCTTTTCTGTAAACAGAAAGTAATGCATGCAGAAACTCCTATTGTCTTGCTTCCAGAGTGATTCCGAGGTGCAAATTGATGTAACCTCTTGATCAAAATAGACACTTTTCAAGGGAAGCCACTGAATGCACTTAAAATATTGTCTGAAGTCCAAAGGTAGAATGGGGTGTTTTAATTTGCATTTTAAAGTGGTTAATTGTGCCATGGTTTGGACAGAATGATTAAACATTACTGTGAAAGAAAATGGTGAAACTAATTGTTTACACTTTGAATTAAGACAGTTCTTGGAATTGGGTTAGTGACTAGACACATCTAATGGGATCATTTCAGACAGTCTTCTGGCCCTCAAACATATCATCAGGTGTGTGGGGGGGGGGAGTAGTGGCTTTCTGAGAATAAATGCAACTAAATAAACATGTGCTTTGAGATTAATACCCTTGTTTAGAGCATCCCTGGTGTCATGTGCTTCCTCTTTCCCTTCACTTCCTTGCGTCTTCAGCTTGGCTGGAATGCAAATAACCACACAATTAGTTCTGCCAATTCAAAGGACTTCTGAACCGCTGTAAGGCAAGCAACTTACAAAACTGAGGGGGTGGGGGTCTTTCAATAGCATATTGTGCTATAGCACAAGGGACCTGCTGATCAAAAGTCATGTCTAAGGCAGCTCCTTGGATTGTGACCTTCCATGGCCATATGCCTATTGACAGCAATTGACCCTGATTTATGCAGCACACTTGGGATGTGAGGAATCTGTAACCAGGTATGTCAGGGGTGCCAACTTGAATAAAATATTGTGGGGGGGCAGGTAAACCCCACCTCACATAATCGATCACCTGATGCAGTGCACACACACCATTTGAATGGCAATGCCCCTAGGAGTTGACTTCTTTGAGATATGCCGACATTTTCATATTCATCTTAAAGCAGGCACTGGGGGTTTGTAGCAGCTTTAGAGATTGAGATTGGAAATATAGCATTGAGGGGAAGGCACCCAGTTTCTTCAGAGCCACTGCTCTGATCAAAATGGGAGCTTCCAGTGGCTGCTTTAGAAATGACAATGTTGATAGTTTGCCTCACTGTTGTCAGATGCTTAATGGGCACCATTGAGCCAGCATTAAGCACTTGGAAAGATTGAGAGATTTAGACACATATGATTAACACTCTTCCACTGTAATTAGTTTGATAGGGGGTGTATTATATAAATATATCTCACATATTGCATGTATGATATATTTGAGAAGCATGCCATAGTATTAATATTTTTTTATCTTGGCTTTCTGTTCTTAGGGAAACATGCATTTTTTATTGTTTTTTAGGACTGCATACAGTCCTAAAAATACAGCAAACAAGAGTTTTTTGTAGGACGTTACTGGTGCTGATAGGTTCTGCATGAACAGGAAACCTCCCCACATGTAAGAAGCATAACATGCTGGCCCTAGCCCCCCCCCCAACCTGCCTCCCTGCCCCCCCTTGCCTCCCCAGTCCTTGACCTTCCTGTGTTGAGGTCTGAGGTTTTTGCTTTGTTTCCTCCCATTCACTTGAGTACCAGCAGAATCCTCTGCATTGACCAGGCATCCATGTAATTTTGGGTTCTCAGTCAGATGGGGCAGAAGGCAAATGTGAGTACAAACTCCCTTCACTTCTCCCTGCTCAACAAAGGACCAAGCAGGCATGATGATGCACACTAGGAAATTGAAAAATAGAGACACTTGGTTCGTGTTTTATTTTTTACTATTATGTTTGAATGGGGGGGGGGAGAGACATATCAAGAGATTTGGATGTGTACACACACAGATAGAGACTTTTAACATGTTTTTTACAATAGCAAAGTTCAATGAGATACACTTTTTCCCTTCTAACAGGCTGGGAAGGCTTCCGTTGTGAAGAGGATATCAATGAATGTGCATCAAATCCCTGCATGCATGGGATTTGCATCCAGAATGAACCAGGCTTGGGCTACACCTGTTACTGCAAACCTGGATTTGTGGTATGCTATTGAAAATCTTGCTAGATGTGTTATGATTGCACATACCCACAGTCCTCTCTGCAGGTGGAAAACTATGTATCAAGGAAGGGGGATTTTGCCTGCTCTCCTTCTTGTGTTGCTCTGATTTGAGTCCTCATCTGTTGTCTGAAATGGTGCAGTCAAAAAGGTGTCCACCTCTTTATCTATTATTTCTGGGAAGATGCTGAATGTTTCCCTGGCAGGGATATATCTGGATTCTTCCATGCAGTTTGTCAAAGTTAAATTTGGAGTTTTAGGCTTATAGAAGCCCCAATTGAAAATCACCTTTGTGCTATAAACTGGCTCTAACAGCACCAGTCAAGTGTTTAGTGCTGCTTTGGTTTGCTGAGTCACTCTTGAGCTGTGACACACACACACCCCAATACCACAACTCTATGGCTGTGTTGTAAAAAAAAAAAGCAACTGTAGAAGAGGAAAAAGCACCCTGCATCCAAAACCCAATCAAGTTGCAGGATATTCTGTTTCCTAAGGGTGCTCTGTGTATATCCACCCTTCCCACTTCATTAACCTTTTTTACACTTGAGCCAGGAATTGTGTCCATGTATACCAACCTGTTTCTTTGCCGTAGTGATTTTATCCTGCCTGTTCTACTCGCACCAGATCTTACCCTCTTACCTCGCACAGATTGTTCTTGCTGAATTTGGATTTCTGGCTAATAATGCACAACAAATTTCCTGTTCAGTAGATATGCATTATTTATTTGTCAGCTTTACAATAAATCTCCCAAGATATGCAAGCAGTTATTCAGATGAATCCCATTCTTTTCCTATTGGGGGGAGAGACCCGAATAGGGAAGAAACTGCTGTTAGAAGAAAAAAACAACAACGGTTAAGATCAAAGTGATTTACGTATGTGGTTTATTTAGTATCACTCCCCAATAGTTTAATTATATAATACATCAATTTGAAATCTCAAAGAGCTGAACAACTGCATTATTTCATCTCTGTCAACGCACAACTTGGACTTTTTAAATAGAAAAAGATGTTTTCGATAAATAAAAACAGAAGAAAGGGCCGGCTGGAATTATTTTGCCTGATAGTTCTCATTTGAAGCTTCAGACTGGGGCTTTCAGGGGACATTAGCCACATATTTTTGCGCAGAGATAAGCAAGGATAAGGGGGACTTTTACAGAGCAGGATATTCATGTTGGCACAAGGTTTTCTGGCCCAAACACCATATCATCGGACATGTGTGCTATATGGGTGGAATCCAATTGTTCCATTCCATGAGTAGAAGGACTTTTGACCCAGCAAATCCCTCCACTAGTGGATGGAGGGGAAAATATACTTATCTGTTCCTGCTCCCCAGTGCATTCCATTTCTGCCCCTTCCAGATAATCTGATCTGAATGGTTGAGGAACCCTCTGGAAGGTGGCACAAACCTGTGCGGAGAAGGAGAAATCTGAATATCCCCTCCCTGCCTCTTCCATTATTGGATGCCTTGCTAGTTCAAAGACTCTTCCACAAATGGAAGGAGTCTTTCTATTTGCATAAAGGCACAACTGAGCAGAAGCACACAAACACCCATACTTTGAACACAGAGAGAAGAAAGGGTCAAACAGTGCTAGTGCTAACTGTATGTCAAGACCAAAATGCAAGGCAGGAATTGCAAAAAATATCTGTGTGTATGATGTTGATTTGGAGATTTTCAGAAAATTCCATCCTTAGCCACAGTAGTATTTGCAACTCTTGCAATGGTGCTGTGACTAGTAGGCAGATTTTGCAATGAGTGCATACTCAATGAAAAGATAGGTATGCCATAGCAAAGGTCATCCTGTGGCTCCTTAGACAGGCAACACATTTCTTGATTCCCCAAGAGTTAACTTCAATTTCAGTGTATTGCAACCTGCTTTGTAAGGATGTGGCATCCTCATGCTGCACAAATCAAGTTAAAGTGTGGAATAAACTGTGTACTTTTCAGACAGTACAACATAAAGTAATTATAGCATCAGAACATATTTTTTGTTTACACCCTTGTATATCACTTTGGTTCAATCTCCGAGAAGCATATTGTTAACTTTAAAAGGCAGACAACTTGGGAACAAAACTGTTTTAGGATATAGAATGTGATAGGGACTGTGAGATGGAATCTTTATTTTAATATTGGTAGTTCACTCTTTGAACTGATTGGAAGTCAAAATGCCATAATTAAATTGCAATTGAAAAGCCTGGGTCTCTGTCATGAAATCAATAAAGGGAAAAATCTCAGTGGGGTTAAATTAATTTTGGGAAGTGCAGTCTGCCCAGCTGAAATAAGACAGTATCTCTTTCTTTTCTTTTTGGGTGACGGGGAGGCAGAATCAAAAGAAAGCAATAATTTGAACCATTTAATGTGACAAGGAAATGGAAATGGCCTTCATAATGACTTTTTAAAAACTTCTCCTCTAGGGCCGAAGCTGTGAGCTTAATTACGACGATTGCTTAATACGTACCTGCCCTGCTGGGTTTCTCTGTGTGGATGGAATAAACAATATCACCTGTTTACCTGCAGTCCCCCAAAGGGGACAAACCATCATCGAAATGGAAGGAGTGCCCCCTAGTGAGCCATTACAGAGAGGCCTCGCATCAGCCCATCCAAGCCTCTCGCCTTCTGACCTTTATATTTTTCAAACTTCCACAGGTAAGAAAGTACAAGTATTATGAATAAAAGACTGAGAGGTTCTAAATGAAATCCTGCCCTTTCAGTGTGTGCAGTTTTAAATTATTTTTATAAGGATTAATGTCTTCTGTATTCTGTGTTCTCATCTGTATCCTTTCAGGGTCCCCCTCCTCAAACTCTGAATTCTGCTCTCTTTAACTAAGCACCTGTCTTGTCTCTGTCAATTTGAATGCCATTTTTTGTTTGTTAGAACTCCTGGTGAACTGAATGCAAAAGCACAGGGACAATATCCCCCTCTCCACTCCAGCTGTTGGCCTACACTGTATAGAGAATTGCATTTTTTCCATAACTTGTTTGGCTTTTCATTTGAGCTTGGCTAATATGTGTGACTTCATATGCTCCCTAATACGTCTCTGCCCCCTCTGTTAGTGCAGTCCTCTTCAGACTGGAAGGCAGATGACGGCACTTTGAGAAACTAGCCTTTCCTTTCCCTGGCACGTATCTTTCTTGTGTGCATCTTTCCCCAACCTCTTGATGTTTTCATACATAAGAATGCCTGTAACAAGCTCCTCCGGGTTTTGCACATTTCCACTTTTCTTCTCACTCCTTTGTGCTTCAAATTCAGAAAGGAAAAGAATCCGCTAGCATGGAAACCATTAAAAATGGAATAGTGTCTTAAATGCAGTGGCCTATTTTGAGTGTCATGTGTCTGAGCCCATTCATTCAACTACAGCTCTTCTAAACACTGTGCTATTGAATAGCGAACTTCAAAATGCATGCTTTGTTCCCTCTTTCGGCCTGATCTTTTGCTGTTTTTCTTTCCTTTTTTAAAAATCTAAGTAATATTTCTTCTTGATGTAGATAAGCAAATTAAATGTGACCCAATTTGTAAATATAATTATCTTTGTAACTTTTCCAGCTTATTGTGGCTGCCCCTCAAGTTCTCAATGGTACAGATCTGTAATTTATCCTTTTTATATTGATTCTCAGGGAAAAAATTGATTTAGCAAATTTAATACATCTCTTCCAAGCAATGCTATTTGTTCTGGCTACAGCCCTCACCATGTGAATAATGTGAGGCTTTTGCATTTAGTCAGCTCTTGAGGTCACTAAAAAATTTCTTACACTTTTATTAAGAATATGATTTACGGAGTTGTATTTGTCTGCTCTGGGATGCCTGGGTGAGAATTAATGGTTTTCAGGTAGCAATGTAATTTGCTGCCGATCCAGCCTAGGGCCAAAGTTGTTCATTTTTTATTTTCTTCTAACTGCGCCCCTTACTTTTTATCCTCTAAAGGTCTGCAAAAGACAGACTTTCTCAACCATGGGATTCTCGCAACCTCTAGCATGGCTAAATTAATGTCCAGCATACCACTTGAAGGCACGGGACTAGGATCATTAGCCACCAATAGTGAGTCTTCAGCAGCATTCTTGCTCACTTCCTCAGCAGACATTCCCACCTCACAGTTGTTGGGATTTGCAGGTCCGTTTGCAACAAGAATAACGTCCGACGTAACAACTGAGCCATGGGCAATGATTGATAGTTCAGGAGATTTAACACTAGTCTCTCTCTCACAAGATGAGTATGATATAACCTCATTTATCACAGACTCCTTAATGACGGTTCCAGTTCCCTCTGTGCAAAGTTTGTCAGTAGGGAACCATCAGGCTCTTGCTTTATCTGCTACAGACGTGAGTTCAGTAATTAGTAGCATACCAGAGACCTTGATTGAATTAAATAGTCACTCATTACTCTCCCCCAGATTCCAGCCTGCCACTCTGGCAATTGCATTTTCAGTTCTCTCCATGTTGTCTCCAGAGGATACTAGAGAGCAATCGGCTGCTTCCCTAATATCGACAGGCAAAGACTGGATTTTACCAAAGCCCTCTGTGATACCTGTTTTCCCTCTTGAAGCAGCCATTTCAGAAAAGGTAGGCGGCTTTAGCTCATCAGTTATGCAGCAATCCAAAAGGCAAACATCCTTTGACCTCAACTGGCAAACTACAGGTTCTTTAAGCAAATTAAACCAAACGTGTGCAACGGGTTCTTCAGCTGACATGAAACTCTCCAATGAATTCTCAGATCAGGTTCTGCATAGCAAAGAGCCTCTCTTTCATGAGGTGTTCTGGATGAATTTGGTGTTATTAACCAGCTGCTCCACATTAATGAGATCTACTGCCGGTACTTCTGGGCATTCATTTGTTTCAGCTCGGGGAACGGCATCATTGGCAAAATTCACAGAAGTATCTTCCTTGCATCCTACCGAACAAAGCAGATATAAATTCACTACAGAGGGGTATTTCCTAACTAGGCCCTTGGAGGAACCAAGCACTGAATTCTCATGTGTTTATTTGGACTGCGTAGCAACTGTTCTTTTACAAACTGTCCATTTAGAGCCATCGTTTCCGACCATCTCAGCTTCTCAAAGATCAAACATGTATTTGAGTAGGAAATTAACTGACGTGGAACAGCTGGACTACACATCACATGATCCAGTTATGGAGATGTCTCAGTCATTGACTCAGGGTACATTGTTAGCTTTTCATCTGAGCAATGCTCTTCACGAAGAAAATGGCACCCATGTTGCATCTCATTCCAATAAGTCCACATCACATGAACCAGGAAGTTCAGAGGGGATTTTTGATTTGCACCTTGAGCATGCAGGCACTTCAAAAAGAGGCTCAGTGGTTGTTTTTCTTCATGGGCATTTATCAGCCTTTTCTGATATGGCATCCTCTTCAGTACTAGCTGACCAGCCACTCCCTACACAAACATACTTTGCGAAAATCTCAGCGACACAGTACCTTTCATTTTCTGATGAAAATCAGGCTTCAACTGTAATAGATGGTACTTCACAGCAGTATTTGAAGTGGACTGATAGTACAGATGAAGAACGTATGGCAAGTTCAGACATCCCCTTATCACAGTCACACAGCATGTCAGTAGTAGCTTCAACTGTCACCCCTTACCAGCTGACAATGTCTGGTGAGTTGCTGCTTTTTTTTCCCTTTTCCCTTTTACTTCTACTTGGTAGATATATTGTGGCCTGAAGGTTTATGGCTATCTCTTTGAGATGACGGTTCATATGAAAGTGTGCATAACATATACAGACCTGAAAGATCCGGTCATGTTTAAAATATTGGGTATTTTATATGTCATGAACAGTCGTTATTTTAGAGCTGCCATTTAAACCTCATTGTCATTCGGAGTAAACGTGGTACAAAACCAGTGTTTGGACTGTACTAATTTATACTTCAGTTGAGGGTTCATATGCTCCTACATAATTAGAAAACTAGACCTCAGACTTATGAATCAGTGGCAAAATATGCTAGAGCTGGATGGGAGTGGATTAACCTGGGTTGAGCACAAACTACTCTTAATGTAAACAATTTTTAAAATGGTAGAAAATGGCTCCTTTTGCAGTGATACTCCCCGTCCCCAGTATGTTTTGCAAATATATATACTTCTTTGATGTAAAGTAACAACACTTGCAATAAATTATATCTGAACCAGCCACATCGTGGGGATAGGAAGACAACCTAGTCTCCCCTCAGTGATTCCTACCTTATAGTAAATACTTGTTTGTAAAATACAGTAGATTGCTTTCTTTCGGGCTTTGGATTTCCTCCTGTTTCTTCTCCAAGTTTGTTAGTCCACATATGAGCTGGTGTGTGCTAATGCCTCCATTTTGGCAAGCCTGTACTCAGAATGGCTTGGTTTGCCCCAACTGATAAACTTTAATTTTTCTTTATTCTTCCAACCAGCAGACTTCCTAGACTTTTTCTTTCTATGCACCACTGCAATATATTCACCAAATGCCAACAAAACCAACTTCACTTCCCATCTGTAATGCTCATTATGTGTCCATTCCTGATTGGCTGAATCTCATTATATTGCAACCCCATCCAGTACATTATCCCTAAATATGTAGGATCTTCCAGGCAACAGTAAGAGTAATAACAATATGATAAAACAGTGGCTTCCAGGGAAAAACAATACCCTTTTGTTTCAGACTACATGTAAATTTATTACTCAGTTGGGTGGCCACACTGGTTCTACGCAGAAAGTGGATATGGTTGTTAGAAATTAAATGAGTTTGTGAAATAAATAATGGAATATTTCTTTATGTCTGCATTTTTAGGTGGGAGATTTTCACCTGCGCTTGCATTTTTATTTTTATTTTATTTGCAATTTAATCTTCAATAGATCCAAGTGTGAACCTTTAGATTTTGCTGCAAAGTTTACACAGATGGTGAAATGAGCACTAAGCAACCTGCTTAGCTCATCATCTAATAGCTGAGCTGGGCACTATATCACATGCAACAGTTTTTAGAAAGAATAGCAATACTTACTCATGGTGACATTGCCCGCTCCAGGTTTTTTGGCTCCCCCGCCCCCAAAGTAAAGCATTTTCAGAGTAACCGCCACCACTGCTGCTGATTTAGCTCAATCCCTACCAATAACATCCGGAGGGAGCAGGCAAAGTAAATGAGCAGCAACTTCTGCTCCACGTCCTCACTGCGATCACTGAGCAAAGGTGAATGTGCAGTAATGGCAGTGAGGAGGAGAAAGGCATTGGCATCTACAAGCTTACTCTCTTACCCTCTCAAAGGACAATGTGCCACATTGCTTGTGTTTATCTTTTCTAGCACAGTGTGAATGCTCTCTGTGTGTGTTTGTGTGGCAGAGTAAAGTTAGTACCTCTCTTACCGAATCCAAAACATTCAGCTAAATCAAACATTTGCAGCATCCTTTTGGCCCCAGATGTCATTCAACTACCATCATCTTCACCCAGCATGGTCAGTGGGCAGGAATTATAGGCGGTTTGGTCCAACAACATAAGGGGACCTAAGCTTGGGGAAGGCTGCTTTGAAGCAAAGATGTGATTTCTTGAATGTAAGCGTTGTAGATACTTTGCAAACTTATAAATAACAGAAAACTTCACAGCTCCGCCCATTCCTTTTGTTGTTCCTAGCTGCGGATACAGTTTCAGATTTTCATTTCTTCATGTACAAGTATTGTATGTAAAATATTCTGGGCAGAGATTTATAAGGGATATTTTCGCTTCAGTGACACCTTTGCCTTTTAATGCTGGTTTAACGCATGTTTTGTGGGAGTCAGCTTCTTTTATTACAGCTGCTATCACACTCGTTAGTCATTTAAGCCTTGTCTTTATCAATGCTGCCAGGTATGTCATTATTATTCATCTCATATTTAATTTTGTCTCCAGGAGCCATGGCCAGGTGCTTATTTTAAAGCGAGCCTTGTGTTACCTATGCTACACTGGCATTTAAATTCATTAATTGCCAGGATCAGCAGACAGCGTTTGCCTACACAAGTGATCGCTTTCACTCCCACCTGTCTCTGTCTCTCTGAGCTTGGCTTGGGTTTCTGGATTTCAACTTTGTAAGTTGGGTCATGGCCTCAATGTAGTAGGTTTACAGACCTCACTTGGAGCAGCCAACCTCCTCCGTGATATAGTGAACAGCTGCCACAGCAAAGAATAAAGCACTAGCCTAGCATGCTTTTACTTTGATTTAGGGAAGAACCGCTGCCCCAAAAGGCTTTTTGATGGGTTGTGGCTTTGAAGCACACATCACACTTCCACTGCTTCATCCTTAGTCTCTCTCAGTTTTACAAAGGACGCAAGTGTGGAAAACCATCTGATGCCCTTTGTTAACTATGGCCATTACACTAAAAATAGGATGTTTTTGCTGTTTTCAATTTTGAATACAGCCTGGCCTCATTTTTTGGGGGGAAGCACTCTTCTGCTTAGGGCCCCTCCAGGCTGGTGGGTTTTTTAATTTTCATTCTGTGTGTGTGAGAGAGGGGGGTATTATGTAGCATTTCATTGATATAACATTAGTGCATTAGTGATGGCCATATACTGGACGCTTCACACATCCTGCAGCTTTATTTGCCGGTTTGAGGTGCATTCCCAATATTACTGCAACGTTATTGTAATCTGAAAGGGCACTCTTGTGCTATAGTGCAACAGTAGTAGGACAAAGAAACCCATAACATTTGCATTACGAAAGCTTAAAAGATTTCAACAGGTTACAGGACAGGACATGCATCGATTGGAAATGAAGCAGTATGTCCACCCTGAAATATTTCCAGGTGGAAACAGTATTGGAAGTGGGACTGCATATAACTGTCCCAATACTATCATGAGCACAAACATCATGAATGTACAATGGAAAATATGTTTAGAGGGTTCCTTAGTTGAACTGTGTCTTCCTGCCAAACAGGCTTTGATACATTCAGAATTCAAGATCAGAGAGGCTTTATAACCACAAAAGAAATGTAGCTGAGCTTCTCCTTAGCCAAATATGTCTGAACATTTCATAGGTCATATACATGTGCACAATTTTTAAAGAGCAAGAATTTTATATGGAATATAGGTTTCACATGACTGATACACACCCAAGTACGTTCTTTGGTTGATTTCGTTAGCTTAAATTATTCTGTTTCTCCATGTTGCATGTGGACTGACATTTGGTGGTGTTTGGAAGATATGTTTGTAGTTAAATAGATACCCCCCCACATACAAAATGGATCAGATTTTCCCACTGTTGTCATTTATATGTTTAAATGTACCATTGCTCAAAGACCATTCAGCACATTGCAAAATCAATCTTCTGTTTTTACAGATTATATATATATATATATATATATATATATATATATATAACATGAAATATACAGAGTTCTTCTTTCTTCTTTTTGAGATCTATTTTACATTACCAGTGCTCTAGCCAACTGCACAGAAATCTAGCTCACCACTTTTCCACAAGCCTGTACTGCATACAAAATATTGTCTCACAACAAATGTAATTGATCTGTAGAAAACACAACCGGAAAAAGAGACAACACATGTGCTTATTTAAAACACAAAAATCTTTAATAAAAAAATATTTTTTTTTTTATTTTTTTTCAAGAGGCGAAACTTTGATTAGAGATGCTACTGAGTTCTACCACAGACAGAATTTAGTGACAAATCTTGGGTCATTCTGTTACAGTTCTGCAATTAATTACACTTTGCCACCTATATGCGAAGGCCCTATGTACAAAAGTGGTATCATCTGTTCTTGCATGAGATCCACAGTTATCATGTTGGCTCCTGGTTTGGAGATTTGAGGTGAGAAGCACGAGCATGAATTTTGTGGACTTAGGCACATAAGTAGTGAGTTAATCAAGAGCATTACAAGAAGTAAACCCAACAGCTAGATTGATCTATCAATCCCTTCACTTTTCCAGATGCCCACCTCAAAAACCTAACTAGGCACACCAGGTCTTCCCATTAGTCTTTTGAAGCCGTCTGGCCAAGTCATGCCCATCCGCCCAACACCTGATGTCAGATGCGGGACAAGTAGATATGTGGCTGAGCCAAAAAGTGGTTTGCTCAGGACTGGCATAGAACTATATGTAGTGCTTTGAAGCCCTGGCAATCAGCTGGTCAATGGGATGTCAGAGAACAGCTCAAGTCTATTTGGAAGCTCTGATGATCAGCTGATTGTTGGATTGCACAGTGATCTGAAGCCTCAGCAATGCTTGTGGTGCCAGGTAATCGTCAAGCTTGTCAAACATGGCCTGTGGGGAGTGCAGGAAATACTGGCTGGATCCACTTCCATACTCCTGCCCTATAAGAACTAAAAAGAGAAAACTCAACAAATGAAATGATGCATCACACTTCCCCCTACCCGAATGTCATAACATTCTCTTTGGTTTTATTATTTTATTTTAATCAGCCAGCGTGAGAGTATGCTATGTTCTTCAGTAAAATTAGGTCACTTTACCTTCACATCAGAAAAATATCCTTCTCTGGTTCTTTTTTATATATATATATTTCATTGAACAGAACAAAGAGCAAAGCACATCCAAATGGCACACAGTCATGAAAAGATTCCATCCGCCACATCTCTAGTATCTGTACAAATATTTAAAGTCCTTATTTGGATTGTTTCTCTCTCGGCACCTCTCTGGTGCTGGAGCTGCATTAAATATTTCCTTCTGTTCAAGGTTTTCAAGGTAGTTATTCAACAATGTTCATCACCAGCAAGAGGATGTGAATGTAGAAATATTTATTATATTAATTTTCTTGAGGATGGTGATGCAAGGGCAGGCATGCACATGTGTTTCCCCCAAAAGAAATAGAATGGATTGCTACTAAAGACAAATGAGGCATTTTCTGGCATAAAGGGAGAGAAATTTAGACTTTACAAGGAATGATAAAGTCTATAAACAATTGTGAGCACAATCCATCTAAAAACAGGAACATACGAATCCTATGAATCATATGATCAGTCTTTTCTGATCTTGGAGTACTGTCCCCATGCAGGGATAGGTCATGTGCTAAATTTGCCAGGACACGGCACCCTCCAGGTCTTTTCCTCTATTCTTCACCTTGGCTTTTATCCTTCCTTCCTTTGTCCTTCCCTTTTCTTTTGCTCTGTTCACCTCCTCATTCCTCCTTCCCCTTCATCTTACCCTTTTTATCTTTTCACTACTCTTTCCCCCCCCTCTCTGTCCTTCCGTCTTTCCACCTTTCTCCTCTGCCTCTCACTTTCCGCTCTTCTTTTCAGCCACTGCCCTTTCTCTCTGTGTACACACATTCTCTTCTCCTCCAACCAACAAAACATTGCCAGAGCTGACTGTCCTCTCCCACTTCTCCAATAAAGTATGTGTATTTACATTATTTTAGATTTGCAAAGGGACACCTGCATTGTGACTGTCTAGTCCAGGGGTTCCCAAACTAAGGCCCGGGGGCCGGATGCGACCCAATCACCTTCTAAATCTGGCCCGTGGATGGTCCAGGAATCAGCATGTTTTTATATGAGTAGAATGTGTCCTTATATAGTCCGGCCCCCCACAAGGTCTGAGGGACAGTGGACCGGCCCCCTGCTGAAAAAGTTTGTTGACCCTTGGTCTACTCCTTTTTCTGATCTTTGTAATCAACTGTGGAGGGGGGGAAAGGCAGAAGAGACAGTGTACAGGCCTGCTGGGGATCTTGCATACTGACTACTAGAGAATGTACAAAATTCAGTTGATATATGCACATTTCCCAAGGTCTGTTGGAGATTAAGGATATTGACCAGAAAATGTGCACAATTACATCTTCATGGAAACATGATGTGCACATTCTCCATGAGGCCTGGTAAATGTGCACTGTGGTTGGTTGTTATACACAATAACTACTCAACTTATTCCCCATACACACAGAGGGATGTATATGTGCATACACACATAAAGAGATATATATATTCCTATGGTTGTAATTCTGTGAATGTTTACTTAGGAGGAGTAAGTCCCACTGAAACAAGTGGCGCTTGTTTCTGGGTAAAAATACGTAGTTTTAGGCACACCCATGCAGTACTAGTCTGAGGCCTGAGGAGGGACTCTTAGAATAAAGTTATAAACTCAAAACTGGGGTGAGGTGGGCTCTGAGGCCTGGGCAAGTGTACCCAGCTGCCCCCCCCCCGGGCCTGGGTTTAGGTGATACATTTCATTTATCCTACTATTGTATTTTAAGGCATTAAGTGTCAAAAATTCTATTCCAGACTTCAAGCTTCTTTCAATCTCCACAGAAAATAGTAAGATAAAGTGAAAATATATTACCAGTGTCCCACGGGCATTTTTCAGGCTAGTCTTATAAGTTCCTTTGAATTTCCCCCCTCTTAACAATACAGTACTTCAATTATGTGTAAATAAGTGGAAACAAATGTGAACCTTTTGTGCTTGCGTTACAATATTATCTCCGTAATAAGGGAAATTGTCAAAACAAGAAGCAGCATAGGATCGTTTCTAAACTTTAATATTTCAGTGATACACGATCATTTACAATAAAGTCTTTTGGTAAATAATTTATGAGGAGAGCTTAACTTTACACCATTAATATTAATAATTACTTATACAGCAGCAAGCAAACAACCAGACTTCAAAGCAAATGTGTTGTTCCTCTCCATTTTCAGCTGAGATCTGACCTAGATTGTAGGTTAGAGAATGCTGTCAACATTAATACAAAACTAGGGATTCCAATTTCTACAAAGCAGCATGATGATCTACCATCTCCCTTGAAAGTCTGAAATAGAATACTCCAAGTGATGCAGAACCAGAAGGCAGTCTGTGGCTTATTATTACTACTGTACAGGAAAGGGCCTGAAATATGTATTGCTTCAGCTGGACCACCAAAGTTTTCATCTAGTGCTACGTGTATGTAAGGCCCAATCTAGCAGCTCCCTGGATCTTTCAGGAGCTTCTGATGTGTGCATGGAACCAGGAGTGGTGCATCTCGTTTTGCTACCTGAGGCAAAATAGGAATGTGTTGTGCCGCTGCTGAAATCTCTCTTACCTGGGTTATGTGGCAGCACCTGCATAACAACAATGGCGAAAGTGGGTTCTGCCAAGATGTCATGTGCTGTGCAAGATTTCAGTGACATCTTGCCAAAAGCTGCTGCCAACACTGCTTTGCCACCGGTGGAGGAGGGGACAGGGGTGCCACTTCTGGAGCTCCCACTGCCCAAAACCTCACCCCACTTCCTTGGCATGGAGCTTCCACTTATGGAGAGGCCTTTCCATTCACTGCATTATTAAGTCACCATCCAGCCTGCTTCAGTGCCTGAGCTCTTTGGTGAAACATGGACCCAACTGCACAGCGTGCAACAGGCATTGGGTTCTCCGGGGGGGGGGGACCTGCCTGGAACCCAAAGAGCCCCTGCCAGTCATTGAAGGCATTTCTGAGCTAGATGGGCCATTGGTCTGATTGGCAGTTTTATTTGTTCAAGGCAAGACTGCCTTGTCTGGTTTGGCTCTGGACTTCACGGCCACCCATGACAACAAAAGGGCTGTCCCAAAATGTCATTGACCCAACACACATGGCTGGAAACCCTTTTGATAGAGGGCAATGAGCATGTTGAAGCAGGCTTTCATGTGCATTGTTTTCCTGTATTAGGAAATGAGAATACAGTTGCACCTGGATCTCTGCATCTGGAAACTCAGAGGACCATAGACACAATTGGGCCTGTTGGAACCGGTTCACACCGGTTGGAACTGGACAAGACTGGTTGGAACCCAATTAAGACTGGTTGGAACCAGCCAAGACCGGTTGGAACCAGTTCAGGCCGGTTGGAACCGCTTCCGACCGGTCTTTGCCGGTTCCAACCGGTTTGAACTGGTTCCAACCGGTCTGAACTGGTTTTAACCAGCCTGAACCATTTCCAACTGGTCTTAACTGGTTTCCAACCGGTCTTGCGTCTGAACCAGTTCCAACCAGCCCAAGCCATGATATTACTATTTCCATAATATCCTTACAGTGGTACCTCGGTTTATGAACACAATTGGTTCCGGAAGTCTGTTCATAAACTGAAGCGTTCATAAACTGAAGCGAACTTTCCCATTGAAAGTAATGGAAAGTGGATTAATCCGTTCCAGACGGTCCGCAGAGTAACCGTTCATAAACTGAAGCGAACTTTCCCATTGAAAGTAATGGAAAGTGGATTAATCCGTTCCAGTCGGGTCCGCGGAGTACTTAAACTGAAGCGTTCATAAACTGAAACATGGGTGTAATTGGTTCCGGAAGTCTGTTCATAAACTGAAGCGTTCATAAACTGAAGCGAACTTTCCCATTAAAAGTAATGGAAAGTGAATTAATCTGTTCCAGATGGGTCCGCGGCGTTCATAAACCGAAAATTCATAAACCGAGGTGTTCATAAACCGAGGTTCCACTGTACTTCTTTTGCAGCCTGACTAGAAAAATGTGTTTAGGATCAATGGTGAACGGTTACCTGCCTCCTAATTTCTAAATTAATTAATGCCCAGTTTTGAAACTAAGATTTTAGAAGCTGGCTAACTAATAGTATAAAATTGCTGTGCTTTTATAAATGTATAGATAGGTATATAGATAGATGGTGTTTCTTTTTCTAGGAGTATTTATTTAATAGTAACTTGATTTCAATTGAACTTTTTTAAACAAAACAACAACAAATAATTATTCTTAGGACTATGGCTTAAAAGATAAGGCTAGCTTTTGGGTAGCCCATTCAATAGCTTATTGTTTTGTTTAAATAATAATAATAATTGAGAACTCAACAGTAGACAATGGAATGTATTGAGCTAGTGCATTTTATATGAATTCATGTATGGAACTGAATTGCAGGACTGGAGTGTGCAATTGCAATCCTGTTCGATTGTTCTGAAAGTCCCCTTCTTGTTTGCAATAACATCTGAACATTATGATGAAAGAGGGAATGATTTTTTGGTTTTACCAACATCAAACTCATACTTCATGAAATCACAAAAACTTAAACACAAAACAGCTTCTTTCCCTTGTACTACACAAAGACTGCTATTAATTTCACTCAACTATAGATAAATCATAAGTGAAGTAGAAATAAATATGATTCTAATGTTTGGGAGGTTTTTTATAAAATTAAAAATAATCCACATTTGATTCTCTCATTCTTGGTTATAAATGAAGACATTAGAAACAATTAAATACACTTACTATCACCACAAAACACCCATGCTTTCTCTTCCTGTCTTCATAGAAATGGTTTCTATGGCAATCATGTAGTGTTCCATTTGAAGAGGAAGTACTGAAAAGTGTACCAGTGTCTTTGCATTCTCCTCTTTAGAAATGCAAGAAAATTAAATATATTGTGTATGGGAAGGGCTGTAGCTCAGTAGTCGTATGTCCGCTTTGTATGGACAAGGTCCCAGATTCAGTTCATGGTTCAGTTCAGTCCATGGCTGTTGTACATATGTTGGTGTTTGCTTGTTCATATCTATTCTAAATCACTCCACTGAATCTGGAACTTCATGTTAAAGGACAACACATGGTGCCACATTGTGTGAAGGTGCTATGGAATATTTGAGGGCTCCATATCCTTTATCTCTCTCATATGGGGCAGCTGAGGGATGGAAGAGGAAGAAGTTTGAGTATAGCAAGAAGGGAGGGACATTGACATAATCCTCTTCCTTTCCCCCAAAAGGCCTACCCCCTCTCGCTTCTCCACAGCACTGCAGAATGCCCCCTTTAACTCCATCTTGTTTCATCTGCCACTCCCCAATTGCTCCTCCTCTCCAGCTTTCTTCCCCACAGTCATCTGAGCTCTAATTCTGTCTCTCTCGTGCACACCTCAGTTATGTCTGTCAACAAAATCTTTCTGCCTGTAAAATATTGTGACAAATAGGGTCACACCCAATGGTGTCCAGTGCAGGCTTCTATCGGTGAACAGGAAGGCAGGCGACCCGTGTGAGTTGCATGCAACACTGTTTCTGCTCTGCTGCATTTTGGCTTTCAACAAATGCTATATTATTTGCTTTGCTGTCCACTGTGGCAGAAAAGTTACATTATTATGTAACTGCATTACTTTTACAATATTCTATATCATTCCTTTTTTAATTTTTAATTTTAAAATTGAATTTTAACATTGTATTAATCCGCATTATAATCTAATTGTTTCTTTTATACTTGCATTGATATTTTTGTTGTTAGCTGCCCTGAGCCCGGTCTTGACTGGGAAGGGCGGGGTATAAATAATTTTATTATTATTATTATTATTATTATTAATGCAAAAGAAGCACAATGCAAAGGGGGGTTCATCAATTAGGTAGCATTTGTGCACTGAAAATAATAATAATAATAATAATAATAATAATAATAATAATAATATATTATTTATACCCCACCCATCTGGCTGGGTTTCCCCAGCCACTCTGGGCGGCTTGCAACAGAAAAATAAAATAAAATAATCGATTAAACATTAAAAGCCTCCCTAAACAGGGCTGCTTTCAGATGTCACTAAAAATCTGGTAGCTGTTTTTCTCTTTGACATCTGATGGGAGGGCATGCCACAGGGCAGGCGCTACTACCGAGAAGGCCCTCTGCCTGGTTCCCTGCAACTTGGCTTCTCGCAATGAGGGAACTGCCAGAAGGCCCTCGGTACTGGACCTCAGTGTCTGGGCAGAATGATGGGGGTGGAGACGCTCCTTCAGGTATACTGGACCAAGGTTATTTAGGGCTTTAAAGGTCAGCACCAACACATTGAATTGTGCTCGGAAACGTACTGGGAGCCAATGTAGATCTTTCAAGACCAGTGTTATATGGTCTCGGTGGCCGCTCCCAATCACCAGTCTAGCTGCCGCATTCTGGATTAGTTGTAGTTTCCGGGTCACCTTCAAAGGTAGCCCCACATAGAGAGCATTGCAGTAGTCCACGCGGGACAGAAAATACCCATGTTATTTGCTGGATCGGTTTCCATTACAGATATGGGATGAAGAAGTGAACACCAGCAATTTCTGCTTCCTTTTCAATCAGAGTTCTCTGGACACAATTATGACCCATGTTACATTTAAACATAATATGCCCTGCCACATGGACACAAAAGAAAAGTGGTGGGAAAACTTCTTTCTTGTGTTACCCAACACATATAGGCTTTACATCAGCAACTGCCACTTTCCCTTAGATTTAGACTGAGCAATTGCAAAACGGTTTTCTTCCTTACAAGAATTCTCCATTAGGGACCAAGTTGCTATTGAAGCTTCATTGCAATACATACGGTTAACTGTGAATACTTGAAATGATTTCAACAAAGGTACCTTTTTTCCTATTTAAGGGTAATTACTAGGTTGTTGCTATAGGGATTGCTAAATGTATTATGCACCATTTGCAGTGTAACTGACTGTGGGTACCATACAAATGATACAGATGTTCTTGTGCCTAATTTGAAAAAGAAGAAGAAGAAAACCTTGCTAAAGCACCGATTCCACTGACAATTTTAGGATATAAAGTGTACATTTTATATATGGAGGGTGTGTGATTAACATTTAATCTGCTGTATTGGTAATGGGAGAGTAATCAGAAGTTCCATTCCCTTCCAAACTCTAATGGCATAATTTGAGAGCAAGATAATGTAGTTAAGGGCACAGTGTTTTTGAAAGAAAGACAGCAGAGAGAAGGAATGGTCAAACATCACATCCCTCCCCTTTCCACCGACAGAATCCATCACTCCAAATGATACCAATGAATGCAACCCATAGCCCACATCTCTACTGCACTGTTGCCACTTCTCACACTGTTCTGAAGATCCCCTACCACTCCAGAGCAGATTTTGGGGTGCACTGGAGCTGCAAAGGGAGAGGAACCAGCAGAAACCATCTGCTTACATGTTCCAGTGACAAAAGTTCCCTGTCAGTACAAGACATCACTGGATACAACTATGTTTAGGGAGGAATCTGGCCTGTTCTGCGTTTTGGGGTGAACTTTCTCATTTCACCCCAATTTGAACTGTGCATGGATTGGAACAAAGTTTGGCAAATTAAGTGACTTAGAGCCCTGCTGGATCAGCAAGTGGCCTGTCTAGTCTGGCATCCTGTTCTCACAGTGGTCATCCATATGCTTGTGGGAAGCCCACAAGCAGGATACAGGCACAACAGCACTCTCTCCTATTGCAGTTTCCAGCTTTGGTAATACGGCGCCCTGAGCAAGGACAAAACTTGGCGCCATTCTCCAAAATATTTACAATTTTCACAATTAATTCCTTTTGGTACAGTTGCTTTTTAAATGGATCTTCTCAATAGGGCAAGCTTTGAGTTGGTACCTGTATAAATATAGGTGTTTGTTGTTGTATGCACCCCCACAGTTGGCGCCCTGTGTGGAAAAACCGCCTGTACTGCCCTAAGTCTGGGACTGTTCAGAGGAATACATAATGAATTGCACATGCATACACACAGACACAGACACATATAAAAAGATTGCTGATTGTATGTAAAATTCCCAGGCAACTTAACTTTTCTCTCTTTTTTCTAATATCCTTCGGAAGGGGGATTAGGATTTAAAAAAGAACTGGCATGGGACAGAAATATGCCAATCTGTCCATCCCTAGCAAGCCACAGCCAGTAACTCTATGGGTTGTTGTTGTTGTTGTTGTTGTTGTTGTAAAGTAGTCTGGACTAACCTGAAAGCTTAGATCTCTCTCGTGCCCTCCTCAAAATTCTCAAGGTGTAGATTGCATGTGCCTTAACAGCTAATGTCTTGGGCAACCCTCACTAGCTTTCTTCAACGTTGCACCTTTTATAAAATTTAGTCCAGGCATCCCCAAACTCGGCCTTCCAGATGTTTTGGGACTACAACTCCCATCATCCCTAGCTAACAGGACCAGTGGTCAGGGATGATGGTTTGGGGGTGCCTGCCTTAGTCCCTCCACTTCCTGTAAGCTCTTCCCACTTCCAGCATTATGTGAGCAGCCAGCCAGCAGTGAAGCAATCCCTTTTAAGGCTCTCCTATGTCACAAATCAGAGGGACACGGGTGGCGCTGTGGGTTAAACCACAGAGCCTAGGGCTTGCTGATCAGAAGGTTGGCGGTTCGAATCCCCGTGACGGGGGTGAGCTCCCGTTGCTCGGTCCCAGCTCCTGCCAACCTAGCAGTTCGAAAGCATGTCAAAGTGCAAGTAGATAAATAGGTACCGCTACAGCGGGAAGGTGAATGGCGTTTCCGTGTGCTGCTCTGGTTCGCCAGAAGTGGCTTTGTCATGCTGGCCACATCTGTACGCCGGCTCCCTCAGCCAATAAAGCGAGATGAGCACTGCAACCCCAGAGTCGGTCACGACTGGACCTAATGGTCAGGGGTCCCTTTACCTTTATGTCACAAATATATTACAAGACATGAACATGACAATGCTGAAGGCTCTTCAAAAGCTGTCAAATTTATACTTACACACTGGGGGCATTGCTACACTAAGTGGATTTTTTTGGGGGGGGGGGGCCTTAATTATCCTGTTGTTTCCCCACTCAGCAGATCTTTAATTCAGATTACTATATAAAGGTGGCAGGGGAGCATCCTTAATAATTCTGTGTTTGACGCTTTTCATTTAAAAGCACTTGATGGCTAACACTTAGCATTGTCTTCAGGGATTTCAATGAGCTTCTGGGTTGGCCTTAGGTAGAAGCAATGCAAATAATAGCTTTTAGCGACTTGTTATTTCCATGGTAACGCACTGGGAGCATTGACATTTCTTTTTAAGCCACGGGGTGCTCCCATTGCCATGGCGATGATGGATGTATACATTACCTGGAGAGATCAATATACATATTCACCCAAACTCCCTATGAGCAATAGGGATGGAAGGTGAGGCAGTTCTTAGAGCCTCATTTCCCAGAGCCCTAAAGGCCTGGGAATTATGATGCTGGCCACAAATGCACAAACCTATTTTCCCCCGGATGCCAGTTTGCAAGGCTGCTCACCTCAGGCATTCAGACTCTTGTGCCCTGAGTAAATCAAGCAGAAGTTTGACCATCCTAAATCATTGAAATACACATTGAGAAAAACTAGGTCTTTTAAAAGCTTGCTTTCTTGCACTTTCAAGACTTCCGAACTACAGACATGTTATATGTGTAGGCCTTGCTCAGAACTCATGACAGTTAGGGAAATGGCTTTGAAAAGTTTGCAGAACTGCCTGTAACTTGACCAATGCAAGTGGAAGGTCTCTTTCCATTCAACGAGAGAACTGGGATCCAGCAGAAGTGCATAAGGTATCCTCATTCTGGATCTGAAGTGCAGCAATCTTGCCCCGCTGAATGCCATACCCGTACACTATAATGGTTGGAATATCAGACTAGGACCTGTGCTCCTATCCCCACTCTACCATAAAACTCATGTTAATCCCCTTTAATTGTACTTTAATCTGGTAATGCACTTGAATTCCTCCTACAAAATACTGACAGTCTGGAGGTGACCATGATGGTGAGATGCTCAAGCTGAGTCAAGGCGCTCCCTTCCTTATTCATTCCAATGGGGAAGAACGGAGCACTGATTTCAGTACCACACCCTACTTCTCCAAACATTGCTGACCATTCATCATGTGTTGTGCATATAGTTCCTATCTGGTACTAAGGACACTAAATAATTGGATTCAAAGAATGTCATTTTCACAGTTTCCAATCCAGCAGTGTTTGTCTTCATAGAAGCCTGCTGCTGTATCAAACCTGGACAACTGGGACAAAAAAATGTATAGTAATAGTGATGCTTGGGACCATAGCCTGGTTATCTCAAGTTGGAATACTCAAAGCCCAGTTAAACAGAAGCAGACTATGTGTTTCATTCGCATATTAAAACAAAGTTATGGTAAGTTAATTATATATTCAACTTGATTGTTTAAAGCTGGGTTTTAATGGATATGCAGATTATAAAACCTGGCTTCTACAGGACAATTATGTGAAAATTTCTTTTATTATTGACGTAAATTACATTGTTATTGGTACATAAAATTTGCAGTATTTTTAATGTACTTAGAGGGGATATTTAGCCATTTAATTGGTATAAACCATTATTGCAGTTATAGTTAACTTGTACTATCAAATTCTAATTCTATTAATTTATTTATTGTATGCTCGGTAGTGTTATTAGCAATTTATTTAATTAGCTTGTTACAAGTATCCCGCTAAATCCCAGTTAAATATCTGAACATTCCACAGAGATTAGATGTCTTTTCGGGAATGTAATTACATTGTTAATTTACTGCTTATGTAACTTTGGGGTAATTAATTGGGAAGTCTGTTCTTTCTTATATTTATCTAATAAAACCTTAAGCAGTAACATCCCTTCATATACAACAATGTTAATATCCGAGTTTGAGGCCTTTGATAGCACTTATCAAAAGTTGGGTATACTTGCCCAAGTGTTCTCTCACTTTGAATCATAGTGTTTTAAGTGTAATGTGAAATCTGTCATAGTTTACAGTTGCTTGGAAAACGGGAAGACAGACATAAAGTGTTATTCCCAAAGTTTCCCGTCTTCCAGTAGAAAGCTCTTCCTCCAGCAGAAGGGAAAGTTTAAATGTAACCCCCCCCACACACACACACACAGAGAGAGAGAGAGAGAGAGAGAGAGTCACAGCATTGCAAGCCCATCTTTGGAGGTGACCTGACAGATGAGAATACCAAGCTTTCAGTATTTCCCCACCTTGCTTCCTCACACCTTTAACTGCTGTGACCACCTCCACCACCAGGAATAGCTCTGGCTTGAACAAGTTAATTAAAAACAAGCCCACACAACAACAGAGCACTTTAGCTTTCCAGCCAAAGGAGGAACAGGTAGGAGGAGGAGCAAACTGAATCAAAGGCAGGTGAGAAAGAGGCATGACTACTCCTTTGATCCAGTGTTTGATTCTCTGGTATGCTTGTATTTCAGTTTAATTGTAAAGATGGACTGAAGAATGCATTGACAGCTCTATTTTGATATTCCTCAGTCCTGGATGGCACTTGGCTCTTTGTACTGTATTCACCCAGTTAAGAGTGTATCAGTTGTCATTATAGGAGCTTGGGTCCTGATTTTTCCCCCCTCATGCAACTTTATAGAATGGAAGTTTATGAAGGTAATCTTGCATTTTGCTCAGGGCCGTCTTTACCTGGGTGTGCAAGGGGCGCGGGCCACCAGGGCGCCAAGTTCTGGGAGGCGCCCGTCGCTGAAGCCACCTAAGCTCTTAACTATCTACCTGTTATGAAACTATCTACCTGTTATGATCAAGCTAGAAAAACAAAATACATATATACCTAGGTATTACCAAAATACGGCAGTGTTTATCATTCACAACGGTGGTGCTTGACTCAATAACAGCGCTTGTCATTCTCAATGGTGCTGTGCACGCGAAATTAACTCTTACATCATAAGAGTTAATTTTGATCATAATAAAAGTTAATTTGGGGGCTAAACTAAATTTGGGGGCGCTGGGAGAATCTTTGCACCCCAGCGCCCTGCATACTAAAGACTGTAATGATTTTGCTACATCTGTTATGTAAGATCTGATTCCTAGTACAACTTGGCTTAGGTGAACAAAAACACATAGAACATTTTGCATATTTAGAAATGCAGTTCAGTGAAATCCCAAAGGAAATTCCCTAACCCTACTTTATTTATCCATTTTTTTAAAATAAAATAAAAATAGATACAAGGGAAGCAGGGGGTCTTGGACCTGGTGTACAACTTCAGTTTGTATAAATATTTTATGGATACACTGTGCCCTGGGATCACCAAGATGAACAAATGCTCTAAATAAATGACATATAAATACTAGCAAAGATTTTTCAAACATACCCTATAGCTTAAGCTGCAGAAACTGATTTTGGTGTTCCTTTCCTTGCCTACTTTTCAGTAAGACAATACTATACATAACAAGGTGGGGATAACCCATATTCAGTTCTTTCAAAGTTTTCATTTGTCAGACTTTTTTTTTTAAAGGAGGTAAACCATCTGTAGGTGTTTCAAATGTGGCAGTATAAAAAGATTTGGGGGTTTTGTGTGCAAAAAAGAAGCAGAGTGCTTTCCCTGAGCTTTAATGCACTCCTGAAAGAGCATGGAAATACTGTGTTCTATACCAACTCAAAAGCTCAGCTCAGTCCCAGGAGGAATTGAGTCTCTGTTGGCTCACATTGTGCTACATTCCACTCTGTGTAAACACAAGAGCACAGAAATAGACGGACAAACATAACAGCTTCTGGTGACAGGATGAACAAAACATTCCAAAGCCTCCAGCCTAGAGGTTTCTGCTATGGCATCTTCACCCCAAAGTGCAACTAAGTATATTCAGAAATGGGTAGTGAACACCACTACCTTGGCTCTTTGCAGATACGGGATCCCTTTACTTCTAGTTGTCATGCCGCTGCATTTGCTAGCTGAGCTCTTGTTCTGTTTAGAGACACCAGGATTTACATGCAAGGAAGTTCTTAGAATAGGACTCAGAATGCCATATTCTCTAGCATTCCCCACCATTCTTATTTCATGCAATTTTGTAATTGAGAAGTAGAACTTGGTGCAAGCAGGAAGAGCTGAGATTTCAACGTATGATTAAGGGCACTGTTGGGCATTGCTGGGCACATGAACAAGGACCCTCCCACTGCATGGCCATAATACCACAAGTCATCGCTACTTGGCATCAAGTAGTTTCCTGCTTGGCAGGGAGTTGGACTGGATGGCCCTTGTGGTCTCTTCCAACTCTATGATTCTATGATCACCACCTGTTTCCTCATCCACCTTTTTCCTTCAGTGATAGAGGGAAAAAGCAAGTGTGGACAAGGGAGAACATTTGTTGTCATCTGCTCATTAACTTATTGCCTGTTGCCTGGACAGGTGAGTAGGCAATGGTGGTTGGAGAGCAACAGAAGGAGGTGGTGGGCATGTAATCAATCTATACCCAACCTGAAATAATTTACTGAAAGTTTTTTGGGGGGCACAAGTCAAAGAGCTCTCTCCTCCCCACTTTTAACAATGAATAAGGATCCTCAGGGGAAAGCTCAAGATCCCTTGTTTGAGGAGCCCCGGGAAAATGAAGTTAAAATCAGGATTTGGCTAGGAGGGGTTGGAGTCAGGATAGGCAAGAGGAAGAGAATCATGGTTGGGGCAGAGTGTGACAGGATTTGACAGGATATGTGCAGATTAGGAGCTCCAGGGTCAGTCACAAAACAATAGACACTGCTTTGTGAAATGGACCGCCTCTCCCAATATGAACTGACCTGGACCCTGCAATTATCATCTAAGGCTGTTCTTTGTGTGCCTCCTGCATGACAGGCCCGGAGGGTGGCAACAAGAGAACTGGCCTTTTCCGCAGTGGCTCCCCACTTGTGGAATGATCTCCTCAGGAAGGCTTGCCTGGGTGCCTATATTTCATATCTTTAGGCGATGGACAAAAATATTCCTTTATAACTAGACCTTTGGCTGATTAACATTCCACAGCCTTTTTAATATGTTTGTGGTAGTTGGGTTGTTGGTTTTTGTTTTATTATGGTTTTTTTTTTGTATTCTCATTCTATATTGTTACGTTGTGAACCGCCCTGTGATCTTTGGATGAAGGGCTGTATAGAAATTTAATAATGAATGAATGAATGAATGAATGAATGAATGAATGAATGAATGAATGAATGCTCTCCCTAGGGAAACATTCCTGGCACCCACACTGTCAGCCTCAGAGACCAGGCTAAGAAAGATGTTTAGGTAGGCTTCTGGTGAATTGACTGGGGTTGCATGAAGTCTGTTTTCCATGGTGTTCATCTCTTAGCCGAGAGGGGTAGGCTGTGTACTTTTTACAACGTTGCTGGGTGAGCACCTCCTAGATGAAATCTGTTTGTTTGTTTGTTTGTTTTTATTGTATTTTTGATGTGTTTGCTTTTGAATATTTGTAAGCTTTTTGTGTATTACAGTGGTACCTCAGTTTATGAACACAATTGGTTTCGGAAGTCTGTTCATAAACTGAAGCGTTAATAAACTGAAGCGAACTTTCCCATTGAAAGTAATGGAAAGTGGATTAATCTGTTCCAGACGGGTCTGTGGAGTACTCAACCTGAAGCGTACTTAACCTGAAGCATGGGTGTAATTGGTTCCGGAAGTCTGTTCATAAACTGAAGCGAACTTTCCCATTGAAAGTAATGGAAAGTGAATTAATCCGTTCCAGATGGGTCCGTGGCGTTCGTAAACGGAAAATTCGTAAACCGAGGTGTTCATAAACCAAGGTTCCACTGTATAAAAAAGCTTTGAGACTTCTTGTGAGGAAAGCCACAAGTGAAATTAATAATAATGATACTATTAATTATATTTGTAATGTTGAGTCTAAAGATGGCAACCTTTTCTTCTCTCTTGACACCTTTACGTTGTGTAATTTGCCTTACTAGGTTGAAAGCCTGCTGGTAGGGCCAGGTCTGCTTTAATTTTTGCATGTTCAGGATAGTGCACGGGGTAATGATGGCATTGATTTTCAGTCCCTAGCATGGGCTACCTGCCAGAATGTGGTTTTATTAGTCAAAATAGCAGAATAATAGCCAGTGAGTGCTCCTCCTGGCCTTTCCCCCTACACCAGTTTGAAATTGCCTCTGCACTGTTATGCTCTGAGACGATCGAAAATCTATCTCATAATGCAACTTCTGCAAGAAAATAAAATATGAAACATTCTCTCAAGTGTAGAGCTAGACAAAATCTTCATACAAAGTGCCAGGTGGCTGCAGTTTTAAATTACACAAATTAAGCAAAAAGGTTAGGTTCCCCTGCCCTTTCTGAAGACTGCAGATTACAGAGTAAGTTTCGCGAAATAATACATCAGAAATAATACATGATAATGCTGCCTTCTTTTTGGAGTGTGCTTTCGTTGAAGGCACTTTCGAGTCTGTGTCATAATGCTTCCAGGAGAGCATAACAGGTTGGTGTGTAAAATCCTCAAGACAGTGTTTCATCACAGTTCCCATCAGCTAAATGTTTGTGCAGTTAAAGTAGCAAATACCAGTATCTTCAATATACAATGTTCCTAGTGGGCAAAGTCAATTACTTAATGGTCTAAACTGTATCCTACTGGTTTTCATCTCACCCATTGAGCTTGGTGACTTTCTTTTTTCTGGTAGGCTTCGTGTGCCTTGAACAGTTTTCTGACAAGCAGACATCTGCCTAGTGAACTCCATACTTGGCAAAAGTATTGCAGAATTAACATACTCTTCTGATGCCTAAGAGCTAAGACCATCCTCCCCTGCCCCAGTGTTGATGATTGGAGAGGGGTTTAGGATGCAGTACTGTTGCCTCTGCCAGCCTCCATTGACTGAGATTAGCACTGGTGATATGGGAGCTCCACTGTGGCAGAGGCCCAGCCTCTGCCTGAGCAGGCAATAATCTTCCACTTCCAATAGTCAGTGGAAAGCTCCAAAAGGGAGCATTTAAGGACAGGGCACTGGTACATGCCTTGGCCAGCAGTGATAGCAGTTTGAAAAAAACCTGTATGTGCCAGATATATGTAACATTGCGATGGGCTCATGTTTCCAGTACTGTTTTCTCGCTTCCCCAGTCAAACTGAAGAATACATGTTTGTTGTTGCAAGCAAGAGAAAATGGCATAGATAACATACATTGTTGAGAGTATTGATAAAGAGCTACTGTGTGTGCTGGTTTCAAGGCCTTGTAGAAACCACAATGGGGATGTTTCAGATATCTGAAACTTGCAAATGTCCTTTCTGTAGAACTGCCTGTACTGAGTTTGTATCCTTTGTTACACACTGAAAAAGCCTTGTACATTCATTGTTTTGTTCCCTTTGGTCTTAACAGTAGTAAGTCAAGGCCTAGGCAAACAGTTTTTCTGAAAACACTCAACGAAAATACAGTTCAAATGAACCAAACCTGGCCTTGGAATTATTATTTTTAAAGCCTTTGTTCTAATGCATGGTAATAAATACCATTAATTGATATTAGATTAACATTTGCTATGATGGTTTATTTTGTTCAATTAACTAGCACAAAATACAAAATCTAGAATCTAATGTTTATTTTCTTCTTAACTAAAAGGATTTTGGTCAATATATTGAAAACTTGCACAGTGCTAAAAAAGAGCAGTACAGGACCATTACTAATTAACTGATCAGGAATAGGACTGCATAGCCCATGTTCTGGTTGTTGTTGTTGTTGTTTAGTCGTTTAGTCGTGTCCAACTCTTCGTGACCCCATGGACCATAGCACGCCAGGCACTCCTGTCTTGCACTGCCTCCCGCAGTTTGGTCAAACTCATGTTGGTAGCTTCGAGAACACTGTCCAACCATCTCATCCTCTGTCATCCCCTTCTCCTTGTGCCCCCAATCTTTCCCAACATCAGGGTCTTTTCCAGGGAGTCTTCTCTTCTCATGAGGTGGCCAAAGTATTGGCGCCTCAGCTTCACGATCTGTCCTTCCAGTGAGCACTCAGGGCTGATTTCCTTCAGAATGGATAGGTTTGATCTTCTAGCAGTCCATGGGACTCTCAAGAGTCTCCTCCAGCACCATAATTCAAAAGCATCAATTCTTCGGCGATCAGCCTTCTTTATGGTCCAGCTCTTACTTCCATACATCACTACTGGGAAAACCATAGCTTTAACTATACGGACCTTTGTAGGCAAGGTGATGTCTCTGCTTTTTAAGATGCTGTCTAGGTTTGTCATTGCTTTTCTCCCAAGAAGCAGGCGTCTTTTAATTTCGTGACTGCTGTCACCATCTGCAGTGATCAAGGAGCCCAAGAAAGTAAAATCTCTCACTTCCTCCATTTCTTCCCCTTCTATTTGCCAGGAGGTGATGGGACCAGTGGCCATGATCTGGTACTTGCGGCCAATCTGAACATTATGTTAAATGCATGCTTTCAAAAATGCACATGGCATCTACTAGGCTAGGACAAGAGGCTAATAATTATCAGGATCACAGTATGCAGGGAGAGAAGATGTAACCAGATAATCAGGGAGAGAAGATAATCAGATATTGGCACTAGTGGATGATTTCCTCTCAGTTGAAACAGCATCTTCAGGGAACAAATTTCCTTCAGAATTGCAGCAGAGGAGGAAAAGATCAGTTTCCCCCTTTGGGTGCAACATTCATTTTTTAAAGCATGCACGTTAATTGCAAAGTAGAAGCATGCACATTTAAATACATGTGAAATCTAGTTTGGCCCTTAGTGTCTTGGCTCATTAAAACTTAGGCAGTCCTCTCTTAAGATTGGTCTTTTTTCCCTTTAGAAACTGAATGCCATCTTTAAGGAAGTGTAAAACGCTGGGAATAGCACACTGGGAAACAACACGGCCCATTTCCAGTACTTGACAAATCTTTAAAGGTTGTTGTTTCTAATAAGAGAAGCCTTGATTAAAGACTATTTCTAAGTTTGTTTTAAAAAGGTGAGACACACCAGGGATTTAATTTGACAAGTGAATGCAATTAATCCAGGAAATGTTGAAATGGAATTATTCAGACTCAATTGCAGCAAATCTTCAGCAATCTATAAATTTTGAACACACTTTTTTGTTCATTCTGACATTATTTCATAATAAGAGAAGTCAAAAATGTGCCAAAGGAAAAGGAAAATAAAATAAAATATGTACATATTATATCAGAAAAACCTAATGTTCTGGTTCATAGAAATGTAACTTCTAAAGCGTCTTGTCATTGTTAATTTATCAAGTAGCTGTTGTACCAGCATGCAAATAAGTTACTATTCTATAGTGCAGGTATATTCATATTTCCATCTGAATTTTCTTTGCTCATTGTGAAGCCATTATCTCAATTCAGGTTAGTTGCCTTTTAGGGCTATTTCTGCTATTTGTCCAGGGTTGTTAGCTTCCTGTTGCTCTTGTTAATTTCTTAGGAAACCAATGGAAATCTGTATTTTCATTCTTATGTGGAGAAAACAAGGATGTATCCTACATACGGTACATTTATTGCCCAGGCCTAATGTCTAAACATGAGTTTTAGTATTGATTCAAAATCCAGTAGTCCATGTGCTTGAACATCTAAATTATAATAAAGTATTGAGTAATCTTGTAAATTACCATCAGAATTGAGATTATCAAATTCCGGCTAAAGATAGATGTTTGGTTCTTTTTAATTAAACAAGCTTATCAGCACGCATAGCTGATTTTCCCCCTCCTTAACGGAACACCATATTTTCTGAAACCCAAATAAAAATATAAATTAGTCAAATGGTTGTTTTGCCATCAGATGAATACATTTGGCACATTATATGTCTGGTCACATGGCATTCATTTCTAAATGACAGAATTTGTTTTCTTGCCAGCTGAAGTGCACAACTTTGAGCAATAGTATTATGCCTATATATATTTATATTTATACCAGTGTGACAAAACACTCAATTCAGTGGTCTTTCTGCTAATTAAACCAGTGTGGGAGAGAGCCACAGCTCATTTTGCATTCTCTGGTAGGTTTTGGCAATATTCCTGGGGAACTGCTGCTAATTAGTGTCAACAACACCATTGAGCTGGTTTGGATTTGGTAGCTTTCTAGGTTCATATGTATGTTGTGTTTCAGAGCTTTTTTTTCTTTTTCCGTGTTTGTGTTTTTTTCCCATGGGTGCGGGGCGGAATTAGCTTTCATTTCATTCAACATTTCTAGTCAGCCTCAATTTGAAGATAAGCAAAGGTTATTTGCTTGACAAAAAGGCGAGCTTATGTGGCTCATTTCTCTGAAATGTACTAGAGTAGCATGGGACTGGGCCATAGCTGTCAAGTTTTACCTTTTCTCATGAGGAAGCCTATTCAGCATAAGGGAATTTCCCTTAAAAAAGGGGAGAACTTGACAGCTATGGACTGGGCCATAAGTAAAAAGCTGCCATGCAGACCTGGTGATGTAAGAATTGGGTCTAGGAAGACAGAAATTAAGCTTAATTGTTACATCAGTATATACACACTAAGCTGAGACTAAGTTCCATTGAATATAGTGGGACTCAGTTCTGAATAAACGTACATAGGACTACTTACCTTTTCTGTTCTAAGACATGTTTACATGCTTAATTGTTATACAGCACACTATGTTTAGCTCTTTATCATGCAGACAGCCTTAAAAAAGTGAAATGAGAAAAATAATAATTATTCTGTGCTCTAACACTTAAACTCCAGAGGTGACCTGGCTGGAAAACAGATGTGGAATGGCTACAAAGTGAAGCATTTGACATTTTCTGCACTATTATCGAGCAGTTTTCAAAGTATTTCTGTTTTCATGTTGAAAATGTCATCTCTTCAAGGTTGACATTTCTGACATTATGCTTAGGAATAAACGGCGTACTTTTAATTTTTCAAACAACAATATCTGCTGATCATAGCCACTTTAAGCATTTAGCTTTGTATAATTATCCCGGTCTGTGCTACCTGATCGTGAACATTTGCCCTACTTAACCCACCTCCAGTGCCACCATTATGACCCCTGCAGAGTCATGGCTGTTGTGCTGGTGTCGCAGTTGAGGTTGGTCTATTCGGGAGAATATAGTTTTGTGAAATAAAAATAAGAAGTAAAATAACAGACCATAACCGAAGTTTCCATATATTGTCATAGCAGATCTTATAGTTAGACCAATGGCACTGATCAGGAACTTCTGCTGTTTTAACAGTTGGCTATGTTTTGTTATTGGATTAGATTGTCCTGCCCCCTTCTCTTAAAAGCATCATCTATTTTAAGCCAGTCTTAATTCCTTTAAGGACAAAGGAAGAGTGTTAATGGACTACTCCAAGTGTTTCATGCTGCTCCAAAGCACTTTTTCCCCTCTTCCACCAACTGTAGCTGGGCCAAGTACAGGTAGAATCTTAACTTTGTGTATTTTCAACACAGCCAACTTTCTATATGTCACACTAGGTCACTTCATGCACTCTCAGATGTGGCAGATTCAGTGGAGGTTAACTTGCCGCCTCAGTAAACAGGTACCTGGTTTGGAGGTCCCCAAGGGATGGAAACTGTAGATAGCCCAGTTAGGAGAAAGGAGCAGATTGATAACCATCTCATGCATGGCCTGTGTTGCAACAACGGCCTGCATGTCCTATACCTGATTGCTCCTAAGCCTAATAGAGTGAACCCAAACTAACAAACCTAGCAGCATTCTGCTACACGCTGGAGACTTGTGGGGCATATAGACACTGTTTGCAGCTTTGCCCTGCTTTGTCGTTCACTAAATCTGATGTATTATCGATCTCTTCACATTCATACAAAGACTGTTTTCTGGTCTGAGAATCTCAGTGGGAAGCTGATGAGAGAGACTCAGGCAATTGTGAGTGGAAGTAGAACATTTTTTTTAAAAAAAAGAGAGTTCCAAAGCACTTCTTAAGGTGGAAATAAGGTTTGCAGCAGCCCCCTCCCCAAAATCTTTTGGAGAGGAGGTTTCATTTTGTCACTACTCATATAATTAACGTTTTAAAAAACCTTTTTTTTTTGCAAGTTTCATCTCAGCAAAGCCTGCTGGGTCAAGAGTCTCCCTTCAGAGTGGAGAGACTTAACTGGATGCAACCCAGCAGTCTTTATTGCCTTGTTAACTAATACAGCACTTTTCTTACTCTAACTTCAGCAACTCTTGAGTGCTCCAGAGAATTTAATTCTTTATCAAGTTTCTTGACTGAAAGCAAGGTACACATTCCTACTGAGTGGCTATATATCATTTAGTCATTTCAGTGAAAAACAGCCATTTCGGCAAGATTTAAAATTAAAGAAGTCATGGATTCAGGAACTTTGTGGGCCTCCCCTTTGTCCATAATGGATAAGAAAAAATGACTTTCTGATCTAGATGGAAGCACTAAAAATAGTGCTTTGTGCAATGGAAATTGTATAGTTATATATCTCCATCCTCTGACTGACACATTCAATTAGCTTGTCAGTTCTTGGTAGTAGATAATTCACCAATGAAAGCTTTATATTGGCCATGAGACATTTTTTCTTCTCTTTTGCTTTTGTGTACTTGTAAAAATATTAATAGTTTTCAGATCAATTAATATGTTCAAGTGCAAGATACACACATACATATCCTGTGGAACAAAAAAACGAAACTGTGCCATTAGAAGAATATACGGGTAGCTATAATAATATTGAAACATAATTATCCCTAACATGGTAGTTGATAGTGATGTTGCATGCAATATAAAAATGAGTAAAAATGTGCCACATTATTCATCTGCCTAGATCTGAATCAAGGACTGCAGTGATGAAAAATACTTTCAGAATCTCTTTCGGTTCTTAAGTTCCCTTCCCGAATTTCTTAGGAGCATTTATTTCTTTGCTGCAGATGGATATGTTTCAGCAGGGTGTAGGATTTATGGGGCTGCATTCTTGCACTGTATTAATATGGGCTTTTGAGAAATCTGCAAAGTATTTGCAGAATAACAGTTCTATTTCGCCTTTTGATGTTCATTAACTTGGCGCGCTTCCATCATATAGAAAATGGCATCAGCACTAATGTATGTGTCCCCCAGGATACTTGTCATCATGTTATTCGTTAGCTGCCTTTTTACAAAAGTTGAATGTACTCTACATGCTGCACTAAACAAAAGGGGGTATTAAAAAGCAATTAAACAGGGAGATCTTACATTTTAGAACTCCATTTTTTTAACTCCTCACTGTTCGAATGATTAGAAGCATTTTAAGTTAGAATTTCATGTGTACTTAGTACGTGGTTATAATTGTGAGTCGAGAACCCGCCACCCGCTTGGGGAAATAAAGACACACAGACACAATGTATTATAGTTAATGGGTGGAAAAGGCCACAACTTTATTGGTTACAGCATGTGAGTGGTATTGGCTTAGGCATTGGATCAGACAGACTAGATGACTCCCCCCGCTCAGCGTGGAGTCATCAACGGTTAGCAACCATAAGGTGGCGCCTGTTGATGCAAATACAACTGAAAGCTCCCCCTGAATGGAGATTGAGGTTTGCCGCGGCTGCAATAAGTGCAACTAAACACTGCCCCCAAGCCAGCCCTATTGGCTTGCTACCAGAGGCGCAGCTTGGCAGCGAGAGCAGGTAGGCAAGGGGCCGAAACTCCCCCTTGCCTACGTGGGAGCGGCTTCCACTCACAACCTCTCCCCTCTGTGAAGAGGAGAGACTCTACAACAACTAAACAGGGTTTAAAAAATAAAGTAAAGCATAGGGTGAAGGGGTCCAAAGATGGTTAAAAATCCTTGACCAAAACCCTGTCAGATCCTTTTTAGAAGGATTGGACTGAGAGTGGAGGAGAGCTCTTGCATCCTTCCTTCCTTCCTTCCTTCCTTCCTTCCTTCCTTCCTTCCTTCCTTCCTTCCTTCCTTCCAAAATTCATCCCATCGTAAATGTGTTGGAACATAGGAAGAGTCTTGCTGGACTCTGCCAAAAGCACATATGTTCTAGCACTTTGTTCTCACAGTGGCCAACCAGGTGCCTATGGGAAGTCCCCAAGCAGAACCTAAACACAACAGCACTCTGTGTATGAAGATAGGCTTGGAAGCATTCATAAATTCCAGATGAAACTTCAAAAGCAAGGGGCTCAGTGAGACTTAGTTGTCAGGAGGAAGAGCTTCTGCCCTTTGCTTTTCCCCATGACTAACAGCATCATAATAAATTGTAATTAATGCTGGTTATGGTAGTCAGCTTTCTTTGGTGTGTGTGTGTGTGTGTGTGTGTGTGTGTGTACTGTATATACAGGGTGAGTCCTTTAAGGCCCTGTGGATACAGAGTACACATGTTCCACGGGGGCTCTTTTAAAAGACTCACCCTGTGTGTGTGTGTGTGTGTGTGTGTGACAGGTTAGCAGCACATACATATATTAAAACAAGTCCTTACTACTCATCAGCCATGACTATTCTGCTTGAGCCTTTGACAAAAAAAATGCATATAATGTCCCAAATATGAGTAGAACTGACCTAAATTTAAGAAACAGTAGTTAGCCACCATATATATCGCATACAAATTACTGAACTGTGTTGCATAGTAAAAGCAAAAGCAGAAGAACTCTAGTCAATGCTCTTGAATCCATCAATAATGTCTAGGAGTTATTGCTACATTGGCAGACCACATTCCTTTAAACTGATCTCACTCACTCACTCACTCACTCACTCTGTGTGTGTGTGTGTGTGTGTGTGTGTGTGTGTGTGTGTCTGTGTCTGTCTGTCTGTCTCTCTCTCCCTCCCTCCCTCCCTCCCTCTCCCTCCTTCTAAGTATTTTCACACTTACTCAACTGTAAGAACAGTTGCCTTTCACTTTTTTTGTACAGTACTCAAAGCGTTAACAAGAAACTGAACATCTGTACTTTTTGGATCTATGGATTTTCTTAGACAAATTGCTGTATCTCCAAAGATTGGCATTCAGCATGCAAGCTGTGATGGATAAAGGAAATCTGTAGTTTCACAATTCTAAATAATTCTCCATCCTAAGCACTACAGAACATTGGCACACACGATTGTTGAAACAAATCAGGGATTAGCTTGGAAGAAAAGCATCTGAGACTCATTTTATCCTCAGCGGAGCAGATCAGACAAAAAAAGGTTTCGGGTTTTTAGATCAGAACTCCTGCCTCTATTACCTCATGGTAACTCTTTGCATAATTCTGAGCAATATAGATTCCTCTTCACTGCACTCTCATTTTCCTTCCTTTGACCATTATGAACATCAACCAGATTTGTGGTTTAAAAGTTGAATTTAATATGATCATGTTATTATGTGCTCATAGAACATGAAATAATATAATAATCTTACTATGTTTTGATCAACAATTTGTCCCTGTGAACTAGCGCGTCAAAACCAGTGTCAGAGGTTAGCATCATCAAGCATCTGAGGCCAACACCTTAGGAGGACCTCAGAGATGACCTTCAAACCCAGCCCCCACCCTGAATACCCAACACATTATGCATCTGTTTACACTACAGAGAAGAACGGAGTGATGACTTGTAAGGCCATTACGAATCCAGTCAGAGAAAGGATAATGATCACTGCCATCCTTCTGCTTTGTGCGAGGAGACAATGGTTCAGCATTCAAGTCTCCTCCAATTTCATACCTTTTGAAGGGTTGTGAAAAGTAGCGAGGGTTGTCATTGGAGCTCAGTGCTAGCCAGTATTGACTCTTCTGCTTGGATTCTAGTGCATGGGTACTGTTGTTGTTTTTTGTAATGGACTGACGTCCAATTAATTGAACCATTTCCTACAGTCTGAAGAGGTGCAGCGTAAGCACAGGTTTATCATCTCAATGAGAACAGAAGCCTCCACATCTGAGGCCTTTTTGTGTGTGTAAAGAACATTGGATTCTCATGATGCCCTTGAAAATGACAAATATTCTGCCTGACACGTTCTGAAAGACAGGCTTGGCTCTAAGATTGTTCTTTAAAATGGCATGAAGCCTCTTTGGGATTATAGGAAAATATCACTGATTTTGGTGGGTTTAGCTGACATCTTCAGTGGGTATAGAAGCAGAAGTTAAATGTCAGCTCTATTTCTGAGCTGCTGTTTGAACCTTCGTGGTTTCTCAATGTTCCTGCAAAATGTATAAATTCTAGCTGGCAAATCACAAGCAAACTGCAACAGTGACTGCAATGTACTGTCTTGTGCAGCTGCAAGGCTTTACAAATAGTGGGCTGGGTGTCGTGGTCACGATCCTGAACTGCAGTGTGGAAAGCTCCTTAAAGAAACTTACTAATGGAATTCTGTTTGCATTTAAATAAGAAGTCACCTAATTCACACTTCTCAAACCAATGCAGAAACCGAAACCCAACTATCCTTTGAAATTTGCACTTATCCTAATGTTGCAATACAGTTCTCCAACAAAACAGCATGTACAAAAATGCATATCTTTGGAGAGGGATGTGCATAAATATGCATCTATTAGTTAAAATTAACATACAGAAATACATTATATTCCAAATGGTAAGATCAATGCGTTTTGAAAGCAGAACAGCTAATGGAATGGAGGCATGGGTACAATAGCAATGATCAATATATTCAAAATAAAACTTGCATTTTCTGCTTCAGCATTTGTCCTCAGAGGGGCAAATCAACATTGTTTCATTTTGATCATCTTTTGTTTCTCAACACATTGCCGGGCAATTGAAATTAAGATCATAACAATCAGTTAACAATCAGATGCATCCATGGAAATAAAACATCTAAACCTAATTAATCAAAATTGCAGTTCATCTGGGAGAGTTCAAGGTTGATACGAGAAGGAAAAATACAGCTTCAGTAGCCTCTGTGGTAAGGAAATTAACAAGGCAAATAGATGAGATAGAGCATAGTCTGAATTGGATTTAGTTCATGTCAAACTGGCCATCCATTTCCCCACCCCCCCTTCCAAGCAACCAAGGAAAAGTTAATCACTTTCAGGTTCCCCAAGCATCTGACCAAACACTTTTAGGTTTCTCATGTCAATGGAAGAGAGCATGTGTGGAGGCTGGACTGAACCCTACATTTATTTCTTTAAGTACACTTCATATTCAAAAAAGCTTAATAAAATCACTTTGACATGAACATAGGGAACATCTGGTTGCATTCTGCATTTCCATATTGCTCCTCATTTGCAAATATAATAATAATAATAATAATAATAATAATAATAATAATAATTCCATATTATTAGATAAAATTTGTCCTTATTTCATGAATTCCAAATGGATTTATCCATCATGACTTTCTGTTCAAAGCTTGCTTCTGTCCTTATTTCTCTTGTACACATTACAATTTTTTCATGCCACTCTAACCTTTTTCTCAGTTTGTTTAAAAAAAGTTTCTGAAATGTAGCTCTATGCTTTTCAAAATCATTTTTATTATGCATGGCAGCTAAAAGTGCTCGACTCAAAGCACCTAGGTTTTCTGAGAAATACAGCCACATCAAAATCTGTTTCTATGCCTGGCTGGCAGCGGCAAAGAAAGTAGAAGAAAGGAACTGGCAGGTCCCTATTAAGATTAGTTCATTTCTCAAACACTAGGGATGGATGAATTTGTCAATTTTTGGTCTCTCGGTTTCTCATTTTTTCCAATCTTAAATTCAGTTCTCCACATTTCTGCAGGTTGGGGGACGGCACACATGTAAATTCATCAGCATATTACTGTGATTTTTTTCCCCTAACAAATAATTTTTGTATGCAACTTTGCCTAATATACACAATTTTGCAAAGATATTTCCCCGATATAATTCACTTCCATATGCTATTTTCATAGATATATGCATTTTATGCACACTTTACCCTACTTTATTTTTTTACTGGGCTGGGGAAATTAAGAGAAATTTGAATTTCAAAGGACAGTTGTGTGTCAGTTGATGTATTCTTGATGGTAGGTTCACCTTTAAATGCAAACTTAAATTAATTTCTTCACCCGCCCACCCCGCCATCTCTGTCAAATATTTAAAGAGATTGTTTTCTACTTCATATTGTTTGACCTAAATTTACTGACTAGAGAAACTAGCATGTGAAGTGTTATCCCATATAGTAAATGAGATCCCATATAGTAAATAAATGAAGATGATCATTTGCAGGGCTTTGAGACACAAAGGATAGAGCAGTGTTTCTCAACCAGTGTGCCTCCAGATGTTTTGGGACTACAACTCTCATCATTCCTGACCACTGGTCTTGCTAGCTAGGGATGATGGGAGTTGTAGTCCCAAAACATCTGGAGGCACACTGGTTGAGAAACACTGGGATAGAGCCAAGGCTATCCCCACCCCCTTTATTTGGGGTGGGGGTGTCTTTGATGCCACACAAAGAACTTTTTGTTTTCACTGGCTTTTAAAATCTTATGCTTGTTTAGCTCAATTGCTTTATTTTTTGCTTTTTTTAAAAAAATATTTCAAATCTTAACACAGAGTTGTTTCAAAGCAGTGTTATGCGTATTGTATTATGCATTTGGTGGTTGTTTTAATTTGTTTTATTTTGTGAGCCACTCTGAGAACTCTTTGGTTATAGGAAGGCAAATGAGTCATGTATGCAAGTAAGTTTTAAAAAAAATCAGTTCAGATTGTCTCAGATGACAGGGGAGATCTAAAACACCCATTGAAGCAGCTTCCCAAGCCTGACATCCTAATCACATCTACCATGGAGTAAGTCTCATTAAACTCAGTGGGAATTACTTCTGAGTAGAGGTTCTTGGAAACTGAGCCTTAAGCCCTGTCACATATTTGGAGAATCCCTTGATAAACCTTCTTTTAACTTCGGTTCTGTGAATTTTGGCTTTGAACTTCACAGCATCCATGTATGTTCATCCATTATTTCAACCAGAGAGTGATTCAGATTCTGTCTGATTAGGCCTGGTCTGGGGCTATGGCAGGAAGCGCACATTCATGCCCACACATTCATATCATTGAACAATATGGTGATTTATATCCACCGAGATATCAGTTGAGTTATGCTGCACCAGGCTGGATTGTTGCAATATGCTCGTGTAGTGCTTCCTTTAATTTGGAAACACATGCACCTTATGCTTGTATTAGAGTAAACAAGGAATCTTTACCAGCATACATGTACCATGGCATAGCTGTCAATTTTTCCATTTTCTCGCGAGGAAGCCTATTCAGCATAGGGGAATTTCCCTTTAAAAGGGGGAGAACTTGACAGCTATGTACCATGGGCACATGTGGGCACATACAGAAGTGCATTTTCTGAAACCCTGGAGAGCTGCTAAAAGTCAGATAAAACTGAGCAGACAATACTAAGCTAAATGAACCAATGATCTTAGTATAAGGCAGCTTTCTATGCTGCTGTGGCTCCACACCAGTGCAATGCATTACTGTCCATAAGCAGCAATTTAGTTATTTGTGTGTGGAGACCTTTTAACCAGGCCTAGAAATAAATTCAGACAGGACTCAAATTTTTGGTTTGGTTTTTGGCAGAATTTAGGCTACAACTTTTTTTGATTACAAAACAAGCATAGGCTCTGGTTCGGCTAGCTCCCTGCAGCCCCGCAGGCAGCGCTGACTCTGGGCACCAACCGTAAGTCAGCCTTGGGTGAACACTTGGGACAGAGACAAGCAGGGGTGTCTGCCACACCTCCACCCAGACGAGCCCTGAACTCAGGCTCAGGGCACAACCCCGCACGGGGAAGACCAACCATGAGTCTGTGGATTCCTTCTTAAAGGAATACCCAATGCATAGGGATGGCTAGGCATCCTGCCACCCCTATCCAACTGAACAAGAGCCTATCTGCAACCTTAGAAGTTGTGATTATTTGCTACGCGGCAGGTGAAACTAAAATGGCAGCAGCCAATCAGCCAAGTGGGGAAAATTCCTGCCGTGCCCCTGTCCCAATGACAGGCGACACACGACAGCATAGTAACGTCAAGCGCAAGCCCTAAATATAGGGAGAGGTGGGCAGGTCTTTTGATGCACTGGCCCCAAAGAGGAAGCTCAGGGCATGTGCATCGGGTTAAGTAGTGGTCCCACTAGCCCAATTGCTCCCAAGCTCATGGGACCACCATAAGGGTGTTGTGGCCGCTCCAATGTTCCCACCCACGACACAAGGCCTGATTGCCAGGTTGCACCCTTGTGAGGGAGGACCCGATCATTCCAAAAAAGAAAAGTACCCTGTCTCCTCCTTTCTTCTGTGTGCCATGGCAAAACAGGAGGTCTCTGTTCCTGATGATATAATACCCCAAAGTTCTACTATGTGTCTTCAAGTACTGCGTGGCCTATTGATGCTCAGCATTTTTATTTTTTTTAGGACATGATTTTGCTTTAACGCTATATTGTAACAGTTAAATTAACTTGTAGAGAATGAACAAAGATAAACAGACAGGTGGACAAATGGGAATAACTATCAGTGAATCTCTTTATTTTATGTTCTCTGATTTGTGTTCTGAGTAATGCTTTTGTATCATCCTGGGCCTTGGAGGAGCATTTGAATGCTTCTAGAAGTTAATAAATTTTATTGCTTGTTTAAACAGCACCCTTGCCATTATGAGACCTGCTCCTGTAAACTACACTGAGGAAATCCATTAAAGAAAATCCATTCAAGTGCAGATTGTAAATAAACTCTAATTTTCTCTTGAATCAAACGCTACAATCTTATTCCCGTTAGAGTCTTCATTTTCAAGTTGGTGATATCACCGGACAACACTTGTTTCTTTCACTGCAAGCTGAAAGGGAACAGATGTTGGGAATATACCACTCTCACTCTAGAATGGGGCTGAATTTGACACACACACACACACACACACACACACACACACACACACACACACGGGTGAGGCCCTGTGCAGTTTATCCTGGAACAGAAGCTGTTACGAGGGAGATGGGCTTTAGCATCCAGCAGGGAGTGGGTGGCTGCCCTGCAGCTGCTTCTTCTCTTCTATTCTGGCAGCACCTTCCCTCCCTATATAGTGTAGGCTTTGCTAGTCATTGTTTATGGGGCTCAGTAGGAATTTTGGGGGGGAAGCCCCTGATTGGCCTTTGGAACTCCTCCCTTTTTTTTTTACCTGCATCACACTGTAGGGTAATTCTAATTGGCTTGGAGTGGCTTCAGTTGGCATGAGCACCTGAGAAAATTTTGATTGGTTATACCCAAGGTATTATTTGGTTAAGGGCCCTCTATGGTCACCTCCCACAGCCTTTGGCTTAAGTATTCTTTCGGGGTGCCCTTTAGGCATGTGCTGAATCCTGATACAAAGATATAACTAGTGAAGCTGGCATGAAACAGTTATAATATTACCTGCCTTGGTTGTACCAGACAGTAGCCACTTAGCTTCTGCATTCTTGATAAATTTGATGTTTTATTTTTTCCTTCAAAAAAAAATACATCTTAAACATGGCACACAGTCAGGTGTGGTGTATATTATAGAAAAAGGCAAGTAGCTTTATGTTTCCAAAGCCCACATGCTTACTATGGGGAGCCAGGCACAAACATGGGGTGCCTGCATCTGATGCACACTGGTGTGGACTTGTGAAAAACCAGCAGAGACTAACGCTGCAATCCTATACCCACTTCCCTGGGAGTAAATGTATGGAACTCAATGGGTTTGTTGAACTCATTGAAGTGCTATATGTAGGCTTGCACTGTAAGGCTGCAATTCTATGCATGTGACCTGGAAGTCAGTGAGATGTACTTTTGAGTACACTGTATTTTGCATCTCTCCTTGTCTTCTGTAGGGATTAGATTTGTGGAAATAGCACACAAACCTCCTTAACTAGAATTGCCTAGAAGTTGCTTTGCACACTGATATTGCATCTCTGCACTGACATCTCTTTCTGCAGTGTCAGCATAATGCTGTTATCTTTTGTGATGTCGTGTCAGCACAGGTGTCTTTGTACTCTATCTTTTATACATATATAGTCAATCCTAGGTGCAGAAAAGTGTATCTAACTTCTTTATGGTACTTCCTTTGGTCTAGTTAGTTCAAGTGCTCTGGCACAGTCAACAGAGCAAATACTCTTATGTCACTAGATTCGTGCATACAATTAATGGAATTCCTCAACATAAATTGTTCTAATTATATTTGAAGTAGGAGTCTATTACAGTTGGCTTATTTGTATTTTGTGTGTATCTTGAAAGGCATATTGCAATATTGCATTCTGGGTGGTATTGGTGAATAGTCTACCTTAAACTAAGGCTTGTGTACAAATTACATTACCCACAATCCAAAGGTACCCTGTAGTTTCTTGTGAAATATTGCTGTTTATCGTGCTCCCCACCCCCACCACCAGATTTCATCTAACTTGAAAATTGTAGCCATGTTGAATTTGCAGTAAAGCACAGGGGTGTACATTTAAGAGCCTGACCTTTCCTTCCAGTAGACGATGTGTTCAACATTGTGTCCACCCAGCTGCTGGCATCCCCACCCTAGCTGCAATCCATGTCGCCCCTTTGGCTCTGTTAGTGTCAGAACCCTGATGTTGGTTGGGCTAAAGTTTCAGAGGATCAAGAAGTGGCAGGGGTGGTGGTTAATATCCAACACTGGATTTTGATCTCTAAACTCCATCCCTGATGTCATAGGATAAGTGATTATAGAATTGCAGCCTCAATCACCATGATAATTATGGGAGGAGTAGGAAGAGGAAGGGGACGAAAGAGGTGGAATTACCACAGTTTTCTTTTCCCTGATGTCAGAAATGGAGATCCCATCTGTACTATGGCCCCCGAGATGCTTTTCCAATGACTTTTGGATGACACCTTAAATTTCCAACTAAACTCAGACAGAATTCTGTGTACGATTTTCCATAACTTTCAGTGATAACCCATCATTTCTTCATTTATTGGTTATTCCTCTTTTCCACAGCAGTTAGCAACAATTACACACACACACACACACACACTGTATATTCCTGCGTACAATACTACTTTTTAACCCAGGAGAATCTTCTCAAAAGTCGGGGGTCGTCTTATACGCCGGGTCGTATTTCTTATACGGCGAGTGTATCTTGACTGGAAAAGTTGGGGGGTCATCTTATACGCCGGAATATACGTGTGTGTGTGTGTGTGTGTGTGTGTGTGTGTGTGTATATATATATATATATATATATATACATACACCAACCCAAAGCATAAGGTGGCATTTTGCATAGCAGGACAACAAAATGCACAAGCTCCTTTTGTCTTTGTTTGGCTGTTTAAAGCTGACATTCCTGAACATGGGAAGTTTTTGTTGAAAACAGTCATTGCTTATTTTGTATAAACAACCCCCTAGAAATGCTTGTGCGTTTAAATGGTCTAGCAGTAATGCTGAGCTGCAAGAAAACTAAATAGCAAATAAAAAAAGCAATAAGGCTTTAAAATCTAGTTCGGGGCCACCCTCTGAGCTGCAGACAGTACAATATTAAGGCCAAACTACATATTATGTGCAAGATCTCTGATCTCCCAACAAATGTATTTTCACTAAGCAGCAGCCTTAGAGGCGCCAAAATTGGATTGAAGCAGCAGTGCTGGGAGAAAGGGATTTAACCCTGTCCTATGTACTGTCTAAATCCCCCTCAGCTGCTGTGTAGCCCACTGTGGGAAAATACAGGCACCTGCATTTTTCTCCCCGAGGGGGCGAAATTTAGATTCAGAAAATGGCGGGGAGGAAAGGTTGCCCTTCCTTCCCCCTGTAGTGCTGCTCTAATCCAATTCACACAAAAACCTGCACACACCTGCACCTACCCAGCAACACACCACCAGCATGACTGTGCTAGCTTTTAAGTGAAAATGACACTTTGGGAGATCAGTCAAAGATATCCTGCATAATGTGAAGTTTAGTGCCTTCCAGTGAAGTGAATGAATTAGGATACGCGGGGAAAGTTAGTGTATCTCACCTTCCCAGGTCGGTTTTTTGTGTAGATTCCTTAAAGCTTTCTGCCCAGCCTGGCAATGTGAAAGCATCTAACCCTTCCTAATCTTGCCGCAGCTTTCTGTTTCTCACACGAAGTCGGCTGGTGGTTGCTAGGCAACCGGAACTGCCAAGTTCCATATGGAGGCTAGATATTAATGGCCATTACACACTTCCCTCGCATCAAAATTAATAGGGAATAAAGTGTTACAGCAAGGTTGGGTTTCTGTGTGTATATATGATAGAGAATTTGTGAACCGGGCAACAATAATACTGGCCAAAGGGGTTAATCCTGGCAAGAATGTTCCTAGTTTTGTGTGTGCATAAGCCTGTGCCACTAAGAAACATTGGGGAAAGATAAATAGCATTAGGTCAGAAAGATTTTATTTATTAGTCCTACATATCTATATTGATTATTGCGGCTTTTGCGGCCTGTCAAGAGATAACTGACAAAAATTTGCATAAAAACATGTTTAATAATAATAGCAGCAGCAGCAGTAGTGGTGATGCTATCATTTCTATTATTTTGCTTAATGTTCCTGCCTGTTTTCAAGAATTAAATGGGAATGAAAACATATTTCAGCACTGTGGAATAGACACTTTCACTAAGGCTCCATTACCAGACCAGATAATCTGGTAAAGCAGTTAGATAACTCTTAACTAGCGAGAGGTGAACTGAGTTGAGATTACCTTGCCTCTCTAACAGAAGCTGGTAGTCATTCTGTCTCTGTGATGCAGTTTCAGAGGAACCAAGTCTCATTAAAGCAGGGATGGTGAATCTCAGGGTCAGGGGCCATATACTGTCCTCAGGACCTCTCTATTTGACCCTCAGATGGCTCTCCCTAGTCCACACATCCAACATCCACTGCACTGCCTACTTTTGCATTGGGACCTAGAAGCTGTTCCTGATGGAACTGGGACTGAAAAAGGGTCCCCATCAGTGTATTAGAGTTTTGCTCCCAAGAAGTCGGGAGTAATAGAAACCATTTACAAGAAAGCTGCCCTATTCTGAAAGTTCTACCATTGTATGCTCTTTCTGACTTATCCCATTGGCTTTTCCCACTTAAAGAGTAGTGCTGAACTCTGACTTTTTGGCCTAGTTCAATTTACACATGTCATCATTGGACACTTCCCAAGGCCCACCCTCCAGCAGAAGACCCATTACTGCTGGGAAGTTCATTGTAGGCAATACAGGCACTGTATAGTGCCATACTGTATTCCAAATGTGTATGTATATTGAAATTGTCTTGATTACCTTTTGGAAATGTTTATACCCCCAGGATTGTATCCTCCTTAATCATGGATTATTTTCAAATGCTGAAGAAGTAAGCCAGAAGCTATACTTAGAATGGGAGCTATTAAACAATAAGTTGATAAAGAATTATCTTAGACACTTTAATTTCTATATTGTTCAATTAACCAAATAATTTCAAAGTGTTTTGCATCCACTTATGCAAATATTGCAATTTCCATATATAACAGCAAACTCCCAAAACTTCCTCTTTCTTAAATATTTCTTATCTATTGATAATTATTTTTTTGTCTTTCACCCCGCAAGGTATGGAAGGATCTTCTCATCAGTGATTCAGCTGATAGGTGGTGGGATCTGCCAGTTTCAGTACCCTCAGTTTCTCATTTTCCCAGTCTCTTCATTGTGCAGCAATATGCATTAAAAATAAATAAATCCTTAAGGGCTAAGGAGCAGGACTTTTTCTTTGATAGCAACCACTCCACAGAATCAACAGCTAAGGGGAAACATTTATCTTCTTTCACCAACCAGTGAAAATTTACCTCTTTCTTCAAGCTTTTCCAATATCAGTCTGATTTTTAAATTATTATTACAGTTGGTATTTGCTGCGTTGTTCGTTTTATCTATTTTTTTAAAAAAAGTATTTCATTTGCTGCTTTATTGTATCTTTTGCTTTGTGTGACTATATATTATTATTTTTCCTGCACAAAAGCAAACAACAAATTCAATCAATAATAGTGAAAATATTATTCTTCAGAAATATTATAGGAATGTAGCAGTAATGGATGACAGAATTTTCTTCTGCGTTTGTGAGCCTAGAGACAATCTGTTTCTATTTTGGTAAAGCATGATGTGAAAGAAATATTATGTTGCTGTAAAAGAAAAAGAAAAACGTAGGTCTTGGTTCTTTTTGCATGCTGCTTTGTCCATTTTTATATCTTACGAAAGCTTTCTGGTTATCCTTGCTATGCAATATTTAAGAAGGGACTAGGATTTTGATTTTATTTCCCCTCCAGTAATCTTCATTGGAACACAACAGAGATAAAGAGTTTCTGTGGCTTACTTTCTCTGTGTGTTTCATGCAGATTCTTTTTTTAAAATCCAAAAATAAGAGTTAGTAGTTGAGGGGCTCTGTTTATCAGCTATTTCAACATAAATTAATCTACATCACTATCAGCCAGTACCACAACACAATTAGGACAAACCATTTCACTTAAGTCTAATTTAATCCTATTAAATCCAACAGAAATAGAGCATTTTGAATCAACATCTCCACCAACATCCAAACTGAATGTTCAAAAAGAAAACCAGTTGACAGAAACAGCCTCCCCTTCAGTGCAGTCCCCTTCATTTAAACAGCCTGTGCAGCCTATTCCACAGTGACATTTTGCTGCATGGTTGTGGAGCTGAAAGGAGAAGCTGTAAGGGAGTCAGCCTCAGACCCCAGTGGTGATGGTAGACCACAGAAGCCCATGTGTTGGTAACCCCAAGGCTGCCCTTGGGCTTGGTCTGGAAGCTCCAGCTGGTGAAGAGTGTGTCAGCAAGACTTATAATGGGGGCACATAACTGCCAACATGGGGCACCATTGTTAAAACAGTTGCACTGGTTGACCATCTACTACTGAGCCAGATTCATTAATTTACGAAGGCCAAGTCAACTTAGGTTATCCCAGCTCAGTCACTGAGACCATCTGTAGGAGCATGGCTGGTTATTCCATGAATTGATCAGGCTCATGTGACATCAACATGAAACCAAGCCTTCAGAGTTATGGGAAAAATGTTCCTCCAATAGAGATTCAGCAGGCACCTTCTGTATTGACTTTCAAGTGTTTGCTGCCATGCTTAAGCAAACAATTAAGAAAAAAACATTTTCCATAATAGACAGCTGGTAATGATTTGTTTTTATTATTATTTTCTTTACTCTTACTGCGTTTTAATGGTTGTGAGAACCACATTGATTTTTTAAAAAAATGAAATTGTGGTATATAAATATTGCTAATATAAATAAATAAAACAGGAACCACATCTGCAGGCTGACACAGTGCAGAAGTGCTATATGTGAGCTGAGGGCTCATTCTCAAGTGGGGCAACTGGTGCATCAGCTGAATCCTGCTCAGTCCAACAGTGGGCCCCTCAGGAGATGGCATGGCAGAAATGGCCTAAGCTGCCTTTGCATTTTTTATTTTTTTATTTTATTTTTTTAAAAAAAACCAAATCAAATTGTTTCAGCATTCCTTTGTTTGGTTTTTCTCTTCTTCTTACTAACAGCAAGTTGTAGACGGAGCCTTCATCAGCATATATATGGCTCTGAAGCCTATTGAGTGTAATCATGGCTCTTATTGTTCTTCTCTAAGAGAAAAGGGATAGAACTCCACATGAGTTTTTAAAATGGAGAGGTTCATTTTCCTGCAAGGCAAATAAGATATGTTTATTCTATGGCAGATATTTGCATGGGTAGAAAGGCACTGTGTTGCACAAGGCAGTGCTTTTCTTCTGGTGGTACTCAAGGGTATGTAGTACCAGCAGCACCTTTTTTAAAAGGTTAAAAGTGAGCACCTTTTCTTTCTTTCCTTCCTTCCTTCCTTCCTTCCTTCCTTCCTTCCTTCCTTCCTTCCTTCCTTCTGAAATGGCACAAGGTAATAACAACACCCTCAGTGCCTTAGCAGTCTCTGCCATCTCCCAAAGTCTTTGGGCTGCTCTCGGTTATGATGAAGTGAGTGCTAAAGAGGGTTTATTCTTTGCCCAAGAGCTCCTTATGGGCTCCACTGAAAGCAGTTCTGGGTGTTAACCACACTTTATTGTTGGCATAGCATGCCACATTAGAGGACATTTCAACTTTGTGAAGATAAACACAACCATAACTCTCAGCACGATGTCACGCGGCACAGACTCCTCTGACAGAATAAAACATAGGTTCCTTGTAATTCTGGGTTCATTGTGTGGAACCGAAGGTGAGGAGTATTATATCGAAGTAGTGCTGTGTCTGGAAACACGAGATTCAATTAAGTTTCAATCCAGTATTATTAATCCAAAGAGAAAACAATAAGAGAACCATATACAAGTGCTGACACAGGAGCCAAAATCAAACGTTAAACAGATAGCATGTACAAATTAAAGGCAAACCAGTCTTTATAGTCTTTGAGGCTATATAGCGGTCAGCAAAGTGGCAGCAGGTCGAGCGAGGTGTCAATGGTAGTAGACAGGCTGCCGGCATTTTTTTGCCTGTTTCGCCCATGTGACGGGCTTCTTCAGTAGTTTCTCCTTGTGCTTTTATGTTTAGTGCATTCAAATTTCAAAGGTTCTCTCATCGGCTTAGTCAATACATGCTCAAACCAAAAATATTTTGAATACAAGAAATTGAATATGTAAATGAGAGAACCTTTTGAAAAAAAACCTGAGCATTGTGGCCTAAGCCAAGATAAGTGGTTTCATACAAATTTGAATGCACTAAACATAAAAGCACAAGGAGAAACTACTGAAGAAGCCCGTCATATGGGCGAAACAGGCAAAAAAACGCCGGCAGCCTGTCTACTACCATTGACACCTCGCTCGACCTGCTGCCACTTTGCTGACCGCTATATAGCCTCAAAGACTATAAAGACTGGTTTGCCTTTAATTTGTACATGCTATCTGTTTAACGTTTGATTTTGGCTCCTGTGTCAGCACTTGTATATGGTTCTCTTATTGTTTTCTCTTTGGATTAATAATACTGGATTGAAACTTAATTGAATCTGGTGCCTTTGCGTGCTGCTTGTTTTGTTTTGGACTTTTGAAGAAATTGGCAGCATTAGCCCATTATCTCTGTTTTTGTTGTGTCTGGAAACACAGCAACTAAGGACCATTCCACTACTTTTGCGTGGACAGGCGGAGTCCCCCCAACCCCAGGTGACCCCCTAGCAGAATAATGACTCAAGACAACGTGCTATGGGACTTAAATTGGCCACCACTTTATTAAGTTTCAGATGTAGGGAGACCTTGGCTCAGGCATTGGGCGTTTATCCTTCCCAGTCCCCAGCCGGGGATCTGGGAGACTTCAGAGTTATCCAGAATGTGTGGGGATTGGGCTGGCTCTGGAGAACATATGTTCAAGCAGAGACCCTGTCCCCTGTTTTGCCACCATCGGAGGGGAGAGCAATGACAACCTCTCGGCGTATGGCCAATGCCTCCCCCCTCAAGACCCCTTTAACGGGGAACCCTGGGATCACCACCGCAAGGGGGGGTCACCGCTTCTCACACACACACCCATTTAGGAAGATAGACTTAAAGGATTCCACCCAAGGCCTGAAACAGCCAAAGTTGTGATGTTTTGCTACGGGAAAGGCAAAACCTGTCAATGCAGAAAAATTCCTTCCCAGCCCTTCAACAGCGACCCTGTTGTAGCTTGTGTACCTGTGGAGAACAGGTTAACCTGCAAAAGAAGACTTAACTGAGGGAGGGCAGGGTGGGAGAAGCTCTGAAGCTAACTGATGCTTCACAGGTAAGATTCACCTTCCGTTGTGTGAGCAGGGTGGTCGCTCCCCTTACCTGGCCGATCCCCTGGCAATGCCTCCCCAGGCGGGATTGGGCGATTGGCTGAGGTAGGCAGAGACCTCCAAGTATCCAGCCTGGGGAGGATGAAGCCAGCCCAAACTACCAGGAGCCGCACTGGGATCCTGGAGGCTGCGTGCGACCACGCAAAAGGCGCCGCCCCCCATTTGATGTGGGGAGCGGTCATTATGTTGTAAAGCAAGAGGCTATCCTGAAAGCAACCTAAGAATTCAAGTATAAGCCATAAATAAAGGGGGAAAGGGGGCATGTTCCAAAGTGATTTGCATGGACTTCTGAAAAGTGGATCCACAAAAACCATACTTTGCACCAATAGATGTTTGAGCAGCTGTGAAATATGCATTTTCAATGCCCATCTAAGAATGTTAGAAAGAATGTGGATTTCTTTGCACTTTTTGCTATTTTGTGTTTCTTTAAATTTATTTGTGTGTGAGAAGGAAAGAGAGAAAGAGATCTGTATTTTTGCAATCTGGAGATGGAATAGCTGGTTCTTTGCTCGAGTGCCACATTCATCTTCATGTGGGCTCCCTTTACAGCTATAACTAGCCTAAAAGGTAGCGCGGGGGGGGGGAGAGATTTTGATGCTGCAGCATTTAGTGTGCAGCCCAACTGATGGGACTTACTCCCAGGTAAGAGACTATGAGATCTAGTCAACCGGTTAGAATAACAACAACAACAACAACAACAACAACAACAATTTATTATTTATACCCCGCCCATCTGGCTGGGCTTCACCAGCCACTCTGGGCGGCTTCCAACAGAAGAATAAAATAATCGATTAAAGATTAAAAGCCTCTCTAAACAGGGCTGCCTTCAGATGTCTTCTAAAAATCTGGTAGCTGTTTTTCTCTTTGACATCTGATGGGAGAGCGTTCCACAGGGCGGGCGCCACTACCGAGAAGGCCCTCCGCCTGGTTCCCTGCAACTTGGCTTCTCGCAACGAGGAAACCGCCAGAAGGCCCTCGGCGCTGGACCTCAGTGTCTGGGCAGAACGATGGGGGTGGAGACACTCCTTCAGGTATACTGGACCAAGGCCATTTAGGGCTTTAAAGGTCAGCACCAAAACTTTGAATTGTGCTCGGAAACGTACTGGGAGCCAATGTAGATCTTTCAAGACCGGTGTTATGTGGTCTCAGCGGCCGCTCCCAGTCACCAGTCTAGCTGCCGCATTCTGGATTAGTTGTAGTTTCTGGGTCACCTTCAAAGGTAGCCCCACGTAGAGCGCATTGCAGTATCCAAGCGGGAGATAACTAGAGCATGCACCACTCTGGCGAGAAAGTCTGCAAGCATGTAGGCTCTCAGCCTGCATACCAGATGGAGCTGGTAGACAGCTGCCCTGGACTCAAAATTGACCTGTGCCTCCGTGGACAGCTGTGAGTCCAAAATGACTCCCAGGCTGCGCACCTGGTCCTTCAGGGGCACAGTTACCCCATTCAGGACCAGGGAGTCCTCCACACCTGCCCGCCTCCTGTCCCCCACAAACAGTACTTCTCTCTTGTCAGGATTCAACCTCAATCTGTTAGCCGCCATCCATCCTCACACGGGAGAATTGTTTCACTCACATGCAAATATTTTTCAGTGTAGGCTGCTATCCTGTGCTTACCTGAAATCACATCCTGTGCTTACCTGAAATTACATCATGCTCTGGCACAGGAGGGGGGGTGGAGAGCAGGCGGTAGCAGGGCTGGTGCGTGTCCTGGGGGCGGGTCACGCTGCCACCAGGGGCGTGGTGCACATTCTGGGGGCAGGGCGCACTGCCTACGGGGGTGGGGCACCCAGCACGGGCGGGGGGGCAGCTGCGATGGAACCCTACTGGGATCACGCTGCCAGGGGCGGTACGCTCTTCCCACACTCCTTTTCCTCCGCCAGTGCATAAGCTTGCCTAGGGTTATACTGCTAATGGATTCACTGTGCAGGAGTAAGTCCTGTTGAGTTCAATAGAGCCTACTCACTCTATAGTAAGTGTGCTGAGATCTGCACTGCACAGCATGCAATTAACTGAATAAGATTTCCTTTACCATCTGAGAGCCCTAAAGCCACTCTGGAATACTATGAAAGTTAGAGAAACATGGGTTGTATTCAACATAGCACTAAGGACATTGTTCCTTCAGTGCAAGCATTTATGCTTGCTGACAGAAGAATCTCCCCACTCCTTTCCATGTGAGTTGTTCTGTAGGGTCTCTCAACCCTCTGGAGAAGGTTAGGGGATTTGGGGGGGAGGGAGTCCAGTTGACATAGTGGTAATAATTGCACTGACTAGTGCAACAATTTATTCAAATGCAGTCCTTTGTTGCTTTCAGTCATGTATCCATAAAAAAGCAATAATGGCATGTGGTCACGACTAGTAGTATTCTACCCACTGGTAACACTAGGATTACAAAGAAAGAGTTCATATATAAATGTGATCAGAAATGCTTTTATGGTCTAATTGAAAAAGTCTTGATAATGCACTTCAGGAAAAGAGGTGTTAAAACATTTAAAAGTAGAATTCTGTGATCTGATAAGAGGGTGGATGTTATATATCACTCTAGACCTATTTTGGTCTTATTTCTATATATTTATTTTTTATTCAGATATTTTGCTTAATTATATCAAATGCAACAAATATTTCTGTGGCATTCTATAGTACTTCTTTATCCTGGGAGCTATTTATTTCCATGGACCTTACTGAACAGTTTAAAGTGCAGATGAAAAGCTTTGATGAACCTGTTGTACCATTATGAACCTCTTCTTTCCCAGCACTTCTTCTGCTCTGAATTAATAATATTCATAAGCATGTTTGCAACTACTACTCAATCAAACTGGTTCAGAAGCTAGTTAAAATGATTTAGAGAAAAGCACTTGTTTAGTACACACAGGCCCCACTCCCTATTTGCATATGATCTGCAAAGAGACTGCAAAAATTATGAATTGTTTACTAAAGATTGATTGCTGGCTTGGCGCATGTAGACTATTTCCTGCCCTTGTTTGTGTTGTGTGATTGCTCAAGTCATCTCATTAACATGGTGGCCTTTTTCTTCCATCACTGAAAACATGGATGAAACGTCTACAAATTTGAAGAGGGAAGAGGGTAGCCAAAGACATTTAACAAATGGAACATGGTAACACTTGCAGCACATGTTCATAAGGATATTCTTCATGCTGCCCAACATAAATAAGTTGGAGATGTCACTGAGGTTTTTGTTTTGTTTTGTTTTTTGCCTGAAGCGATGTAATATTTTGTGGCATTTGACCTTCTTCAGAACCACTAAAATCTTACTTTTGTGTAAATGGAAACTGATCTGTGCTTTGCATCTGCTTCTGTGTAGAACCAAAATCTGTCTGTGCACAACCATGTTTTTACTGCTGAGGCTTAGATCCACAGGCTTCCACTGAAGGAACATGATAGTTGTACAATGTAACTCAAGACAAGTTTGAGGTTGTCATTTAAGCAACAAAAGCAACCATTCATTGGTAGTTTACATTCTTAAAGGTCTTAGTAAAAGGGAATATTTGATTTAATGTCAGTCATTCGACTTTAAAGCGCGTGCGCGTGCGCACGCGCGCGCGCACACACACACACACACACACACAGCCTTTTGTGAAGCCATTCTATTTTGCATCATACTCTTTTTGCCTCTAAAATTTAACATAATCTGACATACACTGTGGGCCCACCAAGCAGAAGACACATATTAGCAGCCACATATTTCTAGCCTGTTGCGAACGTCACAGTCTCTTCCCCCTTCCCTCCTTTTTGCAGTCCCCATTGTAATGGGGTCCAGTGAGCTCGATAGTTTAACTTTTAGTGTAGATCTCATGAATGCCATCATAGTATGCCAGCCCTGTATATAGTGCTATCTGCAGGTTAGGAACGCAGCAACACCCCTTCCCTTGGTTCATTTAGCTGAGTCTGCACTCATTGGCAGCAGCTCTCCAGGGGTTTCAGGTAGGGCTTTTCCCTAGTCGTACCTGGAGATGCCAAGGATTTAACCTGAGACATTCTGTATGCAAGGCTGGTGGTCTGCCATGGATCTATGGCCCTTTCCACAGCTTGAGAGGGCCCATGAGCCTGGTGTCTCTGGTGGGGTCTTTGCTGCTGCTTCTGCTGCTGCTAACACCAAATTGAGCCCTTCTTTGCCTTTGGCCCCACTCCACACCATCACCCAGTGCGAGAGGGTATGGTGGGCAGGAGATTCTGCTCCTTCTCCTTGCTTCAGTAGGGCAGGAGAAAAGGCAATAGTAGCAAGGAGGAAGGGGATCAGGAAACTCCGGAGACCTATGGTGCATCCCTTGCTGGGGGGGGGGGATCTCTGCACATGATCAACGATGCCTACCTGTGATGTTGCTTTGACTGTAGCTTCCTGAACTCTAGGACATTTAGGCATGGCAACTAAGTATGGCACTGAATGCAAGGAGCCCTGCATGGCTAGGTTTTCCCTCCCCACCCCATGTGGGGTTTAAATCAAGCTGTGCCTTCTTCAGACAGTGGCAGTCACTGCTACCAGCTGTGTTGATGGCCACCAGTTAATGGTCTTTTAAAGAGGATTAGATAAATTCATGGTTAAGTGTTTGTTTTTTACTCCAGTGATTTTATTAGACCTTTCAGTGGCTGCCGATCCAGGTTGTTTTTAGATCAGCCTGGGAGCCGGGTGTTTCCATGGCTTCCAAAGTGTTTAGTATCAGGTTTTTCTGTAGGTGTGTTGAAAATGGGTAGGGTGTTTAGTTTGAACTTCTGCATGTATGAGTTCCGAAATGCCCAATTGGCTTTATTTTGTGAAGTCAGTTTTTTATTCAGTTTCTATCCAGTTTCTTAATGACGACTGGCAGTAAGAGTTAATAATAGATAAAAAAAACGAAACTCCACCGAATAATAAAAACAAAACTGAAAACTAAAGAATTTCATGTGTGAACCAGCTAAGATAAAAACTCTTCTGCTGAAAAGAGGAGGGCATGCTTATAGGGCTACGTCTATATTTGTAGTTTTTGTGTTCTCTGGTTTTAAGCAAAGTGCTGTTTCCTCTCCTCTTTCCATTTGTAATCTACTCAAGTAGAAGCAGCTAGGTTTTTGAACATTTAATGTACTGTGAAATTCTGCTCAGTACTACTTGGGTGACTACAATCCATCTATGCTTTTATCAAGCACCTTTCACGTCCTCCTGTGATATGGGGTGCAAGAAAATTAAAATGTCAGAATAAAAAATTCGTTGTTCAAATAGTCATGAAGCGTGAGCCAGGAAGCCACTACTTCACATCTCATATCAGTCATAAACTTGGAATGTGGTTTTAGGCAAATCCGGCTTCTGCAGCCATTTGCAATCATAAAAATGAACTACCTTACAGGGTTGTTGTATACTTAAATAAAGTATGTAGAAAACATGCATGGTATTATACCAACAATGAAGGCAGTGAAATTTCATGTTGGAAAAGTCACACAAAATATTCAGCTCATGTAAAATCTTTCCAAGGGTTTCAGTTTTCAAAAAAATTGTCCACAAACACTAAGGGAGATTATTATTTTTTACATATTCAAACACTGTACCAGTTGATCCCATAGAAAAACCACGTAGCTGTTCTTCTGAAATTTGGGGAGACTGATGCCCCCAGAAGAGGCAACATTGCCTGAAATCTTACTCTAATTCCACCCCCAAATTTTAAAAAGTTATGGACATTTCCTTTTTTAAAAAGGACATCCATGTCTGCACATTTCATCAAAAGAAAAAAGACTCTAGCTAATTTTCAATAATTCCCAGTAGTGGAGAAATGAAGCAGCCTTGCATGAACCCTTAGCTGAATTGGGCAGCCTATGAAGCACCTCAAACCAAGGCAAACTGCTTCCCAATACACCAAATCAGGGTCCAAACAATATATTGAAGTCTGTGCACACCTCTATATCTGACATAAGTCAATATTGTCCTGGGCAAATGGACTTATCCATGCACCATTTAGCTGTTTTCCAGTGTTCCAATTGTTTTGTTCCAGATATTTCTTTTCCTTGCTCCAAGCTACCAAGTGAGAGTGCTATGTAAAAGGTTAGAGGAAATGCTAAGGGTTTTGATATGTAGAACAATAAACTCAAGGGCTTGTTGAGGACAATTTAGAAGCGATTAGATGCTACTAGAGGGCAGGGCTTGTCAACCTTAGACGCTGTGCAGAAGGAGAAATTGCAGCAGGTGAAGCTTGTAATTGCATAGTCCTACAGGGCTGAGAAAACCTACTGAAATTCCCTTTTCTGAACAACTATTATGGCACAGAAGCCTTTGAACTTATTGGAGCTCTTTTCTCCTTGCTTTGATGCTTGAGGGGAGCTGAGACTGCCATTTGATTCCAATGTATACATTGGGTGATGGCTTCAATGATGTGAGTTCTGAAAGCACAAGGATGTGTCTCTTACATTTGGTTGGTTTGTTAAATACCAGAAATACTTTCATTGTGAAATCCAGCTATGGGCTGGATCCAGAGTAATCCAGTTGTGGACAAGCTGAAAACAGCCTCACCATTTCATTGTGGTTTTCACAGTTGGTGAGCAGGAGACTCAGAGAACACCTGTGCAGGCACAACAAAGTAGTGAGTAGTGAGGGTAGCATCTACATTGTGTAGGGATCATAGGAGCCAACACTCAAGGGCCAATGTCCCTTCGGCCCCCACAATAAAATATTAGAGGGGGCCAGCCCCCCCAAGTTGATGTCATTGCCATTCAAATAGAGTGTGTGTGATTGATCATCTTGTGATTGATTATGTGGGGTGGGGCTTACCTGCTCCTCCCCATTTATTTGCGTTAGCACCCCTGCTAGGGGTTGCAGTTGTAGGTGGGTTTCAGAAAATGAAGGAAAGTTGTTGTCCACAGTTTCTACATTAGTATTTTCCCCATCACATTTTTGCCAGCTCTGAAAGCATGAGTACAGTTTCCCTATCTGTCCTTAGGTATTTTCCCTCAGTTTGCCCTTACATGGGGCCTTATAAAGTTAACTGGTTGGAGAACAGGGAGTGGCATTTAAACCATAATTCTTTGTAATTGAATTTGGAACGAAAAGGAACTTGCCTCTGTGTTGCCTTGCTCCAGACTCTTGGCATTGCTGCTCTAAAAAATTTCATCAGTGTCATGTTAGAACCAAATGTGCTGAAATCTGTGATCTCCTTTGAAGCCCAAAAGCAAGACATGCCCTTCAAAAAGCAGTCAAATTACAGTGTCACATGTTGAAGAGGACTCAGTTAAATTCAGGACCATTTTTATTTATGCATATGTATACCATACCTCATACATAGTGGGATTTTCAAAGATCATAGGAATGAAATGTATGAGGAAATGCACTGATACATATTTTCAGAACATGAAATGTTCTTTCTATTTTGTTATCTTTCAGCAACCCTTGAACATTCTTTGTGAAAAGATCTAAATAATTCTAATTCTGTGAAATGAGAATATTTCTCTGCTTGAATAAGCTGTTAAAGTGATCATGACTGGCCCATTGACCAACTGATACTTAGTTGCTTAACTCAGTGGTGTCAGGTCTGAAGATGTGCCTGACTATATATGTGGCCAGGTCAGTGGTTTCACTGGTGGTATCAATTTGACATTTTACAAAAAGGAAAAGGAAACATTTAATACTATGGATGCTCACATTGGTCAATATCCACAGTTGCTCAGTTTTCTCACATGTGATTAATGGATAATTCAGTACCAAAGGAACCCTATTGCGTTCACCTACTGTGTGCAACCACCAGGAACAGGCAGCTCAGGGCAGGTAGTCCAAGAATGTTACAATGAGTGCTGTCATCCTTGCTGCATAATACCGGTAGGCAGTAATCAGAAGGTACCATTCTTCCCCATCGTTGAATTTCTCTGCTTGTAAAACAATCCACTTGCTGATTCCTGCCTGTTTTTCAGTGTTGAATGCACAGGAACTCTGCCAACAAAACCTTTAGAGTCCTAGATTCTATTTCTTTGCCTCAGTAGTAGGTAATCAACTAATGTGCATTCTTAATTTTCCCCCTTCCTCAATAGATTCTAGCTATATCCAATACCAAGGGAATTCTTACATGGAATTTGAGGGTTTTCATTTGCAACCACAAAACAACATCAGTTTAGAATTCCAGACCTTCAGCTTCGAAGGAATCATTCTTTATATTGAACAGAACCCAAGAACAGTGGGACATTTCGTTATTCAACTTTCTGTCAGACATGGGACCTTACAGGTAATGTTTCAAATTATCATTTAAAGTACGGTTTGAGCTTCCCCACACCACACCACCAGCAGTTCATACATTTGGGTACCCATGGATGTTATTAAGTGTTTAGAAACAGTTCTTTTAAAATGGTGGTGGTGGTGGTGATGTCACTGTTTAAATTGCCCCCTTTCCGAATCCTGTTACAAGTGATAATTATGACACCTGGGGATAATATTCATGCATGATAAGGGAGGGAAGCTATGTGGGCATTGATAACAACAGTTCACATGAAAAATGTACAGGAATAGAATGTGGCAGAAGAATGTGGTCCTGCTTCACGATTGCTAGTTCATGGACTCTCAGATGAAAACAAAATACCAGTAATGCACTGAGTTAACCTATTAGGTACATCATAAATATATTAAAGTCCTCAATATCCCAATTATTCAAAGGTTTAATAAAAAGTACATCCACATTGTTCTAATGACCCCCCCCCCAAAAAAGCCCATCTTGTGTGCCTTAATGGAACTATCATTTCCAGGACTCCCTTATGGAGGAACCAAGACGGACAAACTGGTTTCCATTTCTAGTGTGGATTTGCCTAAGACTGGCATTACCCGATCTGGTGCTCTCTAGACATTTTGGATTACACCTGGATGGCACCAGTTTGGCCTAATTGATCATGTAACAAAGGGGTTTTTTTTGCATTTGCATTTGCCAGAACACAGAAATGTACACTTTTTTCATATCATATACACATTTATTTCTTCCTGCACATAATCCACTAAAGGGACTTGCTTTAAAATTATCTTGCTGTGCAGCAGTAGCTATAGCAGTATTTATTTGGAGTATATTTTTATTGCACAGTAAATGGGTAGAATTTTCAGTTTTCCTGGACTGAGACTAAAAATCATGTCTTCTCATAGTTCATACGTATAAGAACTGCTCATTATCTTGACATTTATAATGAAAAGATTAATAAAGAAATAAGCCCATGTAATTGCGGAGATGTGGCTGTTCTAGAAAATTTTGAATTGAGCGAAATTTTGTATCAGAAAACTTTCAGATGCCGCAGCAAAGAAAGCTAAATATTTGACACTGCTAAGCTCGCCTGATATTGAAGTTTGTCATCAATTCATTGTAACCCAAGGAAGTTATTCCTGTGAGAAAATAAACCCCTAGAAAAATGTCTGCCTCATGTCACTGCGCGGATGTTAAAAAAGGAGTGTGCAGTACTGAAAAACACATAAAACCTACGGGAAGCTCCCAGTGTGATTTGTGTCTGTATGAGAAGAATCATGGCTTCCACAAGCATTGTGTGAAGGAAGAGCCTTCAGTCCCCAAATCCTATTTCAGAGCACTTGTGATTTACTTATTGGCACACAGACTAATAGATCAGCTCCTGCTTTTCATTAATTCACATTAATGGATACCACAGAGTGCAATTAAAGGCATGATTCTACACAGCACGCATTGCCCAATGCTTTCCCATTTGCACAATGGGGCTTCTGCTTTTTCCTTTCCCAACCAACTGGAGCAGATTTCGAGGGCATGCAGCGGGAGCTGCAGAGGGGAGGAAAAGGAGCAGGCAGGTGCCCACTTGTGCTATGTTTGCTTTCAACCAGTATATACAAATAAACTATACACAACACAGGTTTATAAAGTGTGGATTAGCAAGGGCGCTGACTTTCAGCGCCATTAATGTTGAAGGTAATAGCCTACGAAAGGATCATCAGAAAATGAAGCTGATCTACTCATTCCTAATCTTATTTGCAGCAAAGGAATCATGGATTTCCTTTTCAGTTACTGGCTTAGACATCTAATAGCAATATTTATATTTTGATCAAAGTTTCTTGGTGCTAGCTGGCATGGCCCAGAGTTGCATATGCACAGGAATTGTCCTTCTCTGTCCGTTAAAAATATGAGCTTCAGTGTGCATACAAGCATCTGCCACTGAATGCGCAATGCGGTTTTGCCTTCACAGATGAACAAGAGAAACCCCTGCATGCATGTCTGCCATGGGCCATGGGAAAGGGAAGCATTTCCTCTTGTGTCCTGATTTCACTCATTCATGTTTCAGCTTTTAAAAATTACTGATGCTTTGCAATTACAATAAATTATCTCCCCCTCCCCACTTCCTTTATTCAGTACCAATTTGTATGCGACAGCGTAGGAGAAATTAGAAACATCAGTACTAATGTGAGAGTGGATGATGGACAGAAATACAGAGTGCACATTAGGTAAGTTTATTACTTATTTCTTTGTTTTGCTATTCACAGTGTCTGAGTTCATCTTGGAGGATAATGAGCCAATTGATCAGTTCAGTCTGCAAGGTTATCCTGGTTTACACCCTGAGATGCAGACCTAACATTAATGAAGTCAATTGAAACTTGACCTCGACTTCAGCAAAGTGCAATACCAATTATCATGGGAATGATGTAATTAATTAAGATTTGTGACTTGTTCCCATCCCAGAAGGATCACAGCAAGAAACAGTTATTTTCAAAGAAACAATATTCCGCTTGTAGGCTTATCTATAACCTTCAGCGGCCACTGGCTATTCCAAATAAATGGGCAGTTGATGTGCAAGAGTTTTACAGCCCTAACTAGGATTTCCATCCAAACCAGCGGTGGGAAACCTGTGGCCCTTCAGATGGCGTTGGACTCCAATCCCCAAGTGCTGCAGCCAACATGACCATAGTTCAGGGCTGATGGGAATCACAGCCCAGGAATACCTGGAGGCACACAGGTTCCCCACACCTAATCTATTGTTGTTGTTGTTGTTGTTGTTTAGTCGTTTAGTCGTGTCCGACTCTTCGTGACCCCATACTATTGTCACTATTGTGACATCTATACTATTGTCTGAAACCAGGTCTTCAAGTAGATTTGCAAACTCTGTTTTACTTGTCATTAACCATTGTTCAAGTTGATGCAGAACACTGAACTGGGGTTAAAGTATAAAGCCAACAATGGAGAAAAGGGACAATGTGCTGCACAGAGGGGAACAGAGGAGCAGAGGAAGCAAAGGTTTCTGAGGCTGGCTCCTGATGCACTAGCACTATGCTTGCACCAGACCACAGTGTTGAAGTCCTGCTGACAGCTTGGTGCCCCTTCCCCACAATTAAGCACATGGTGTCACCTTATTTATTAACCTGGGACAGTATGGTACAGTGAATTCCAATGGAGCAGAATACTTAAAAATTCAATAAGCAAGTTAACTGAGCAATAAGATAGGGCAGGAGCGTATTGTTCATTTTTTAAAAAATGGCAGTGTTGGTGCCTTAAGACTGAGACCATAAGGCCAGGTGCCTTTCTCCACCACTGCTTATCATTAGTAGACACTATCACACACCATGAAGTTTCTTATTGGAATTATAAAATGTTAATTTTGAGAGAAAGCGTGCAGGGCAGATAGAGCTAACAGCTTTTAAAGGTAAGACATGAACTCTGTCTGGTTAGATTAAAACCATCTCTACTAGTTTAAAAATGCTAATGTTGGTACTAATGGGTTTCGTTCAAAAGAATGAAAAAAGCTTATACTTTTCTTTATAAATTTGCTGCTTGTGTACTAATGCACATCTCATCCTTGATGTTGCAATAGCCGGTTGCCCAGACAATGAGCACAGTGATATTTAACACTCTGCTTAGGGGCAAATCTCAGTTTCTACTTATGTGTCCCCAAACCATGGCTCCTCCTCATACATTCTGGCGCCAGGTAGAGGCAACTCTCTTCCCCCAGACCTTTGAGTAGCTTTAGTGACTATTTGAGAAAGCAACGACAGACAGATGAGTTAATGCTATGCGTTGAGTGTGGTTTATTGTTTCTACATTATTGCTTCCCACCCCAGGATCACTTGTGAAGAGAGGTGAAATATAAGTGTTACACAGTTTCTAAAGAATAAAGAGATATATGTGAATGGTTATCTCCGACAATACAATTACAGATACCTAGTTAGGAGAAATCCTCTCTGAAAGACATTCAGGCCTTCACTATCATGTGATAGTGAAAATGACCAAAAGGACCTACTATGGGTGTGTGTTACTAACCATTCATCTGAGCACAAAATCCAGCAAGCTCATGTTCTGGCAAATGCACATACAAAAAAACTAAGCTGGATTGAAACCAATTAACTCTCTCTGAATAGTGCAAAGTCATTCTTAGGCAGGCTATGGACTCAGCCACTGGTCAGTCAAACATTCAGTCCTCTCAAATATCAGAAATGTGTTTCCCACCAAACTGAAATACTGTAGATGGAATACCACAGGTTTGCCAACTGAAAATGGTAGCCTTCACATGCTTACAATGTGTAGCTATGGAAACATGGCGAGGGGCGGAGGTGACCCTTCCTTGAGGTGGGGAAGAAGCAGGTGCCTCAGGTGGCAGATGTGCAAGAGACAGCACTCTGCCTGCCCGCCCGCCCCTCCACTCCTGCTACTGGTGAAATGCCCCCTTTCACCGGGAGTGTTCCGTCAGGCTACTTTGCCGCTCATCTTTAATGGCCCTGGGATGGAGGAGGCGAAAAAGCCATGGTGCACTGGTTTCATGGTTTCTTACATCTGAACATGGAAAAACAGTTTAAAACTTATAGTCTGTACTTGATGCTCAGGAAACATACCGGTACAGTATATATACAGCACTTCAAATTGTTCACAATGCTCCACTTGCATTGTCTGGGTAGTGTTTTTAACAGCACAGTAAGGGTGGTCCGTATTTTTTCATTCACACAATGCAGATGGGACAGGGAGAGAAAGAGAGAGAGAGAGAGAGAGAGAGAGAGAGAGAGAGAGAGAGAGAGAGAGAGGGAGAGGGAGAGAGAGGGAGGGAGGGAGGGAGGGAGGTTTGCCTGAGGCCAGCTGGTTAGGTTGTGGCAGAGCTGAGATTTGAACAGGGGCTCTCCAGATCTGCAGCTCACTCACTTAGTCACCATGCTAGACTAGTCTCATGACATCCATGTAATGCAGTGGATTGATGCATAATTAGACTGATAAGTGTAATTAATTTGGAGTCTTTCTCTAATTAAGCAATGGTTTAAATGGATTGACGTAGAAGGTAAATAAATGAAAGCTAATATATTCTGGGTGTGCATCAAGATCAAATGGGAGCAATCAAGGAAGACGGTTAACTGGCTTTTTAAAAAAAGAAAGAAAGAAAGACGGCTCAGAGCAGCTGGTTCTTTCAGATTATAGTACAAGAAGAAAACTTCTGCTACAAGGTATTGCTTTTATGGCACACAGGAAAATTATGGCACATTATTCAATTTGATGTGGCATTATCATGTATGAGAATTAAGCTGCAATATTATCTGGGCATTAAACATGCTAATACCAAAGAGAAATTGCTGTGAAAGGGCCTTCAGAAAATCATGATAACCAAGTCCCTTTATTCCCAATATGTCTATTTCTATATTTTCAATTGACTTGAATAACCTGCGGAGTAAATTTTGGAAGTGTTATTTTGATCTTAGTCTTTTTTTTTTCACAGATGAATGGATTGGCAGATGGGCTAATAACCTCACTTCCTGGGGGTAATGTCACACATTAGTAAATGTCATAAATACTTCATCCTCCAAGAATAGTTTCAAGTATCTTTTTATTGGGGGTTGGTGGTGAGTGTACACAATAAAGGAATTGGATTTAATGGCACAAAACCCTCAAGCAAAGCCGTTGTTTCACATTATGCTGATTTCCTGAAACTACCCAGTCCTTTTTTTTAGAAGTGTTGACAACACACCAGTAACAATGAATTCAGGGTTACCAGAGACAAATAACCATGGGACAGATTGATTTGGGAAACAATGTAAATTCCCTCACTGTGTCAATGTTATCTGATGCATAGCTCGCAAATCTTGACGCTCCTGGGAACATTTTTCCACCGCCAGTTACACGGCACATACATCCCAGTCCAGGTCGGCAGGCTATGTTGGCACAGTTCCTTCAGTTCTCAGATTAACAGAATATATGAGCCCCCATTCACACTTGCTTCAAGCACTGTCAAAGAGTTTACTTCCTTGGGATGTCTTCCTTTGGCACTCCTCTAAGCATTTTAAGACAGGAATCATATTAGTGGGGTCAGAAGTGTGGTCCTTTCAGAGTTCATCCTCACTGGGTCATGAAAGGGACCCCGCTCATCACTGAGCATCTGTAAATTCAGTGCCTCCCCCCATAGTACAGTCCATGGTTTGCCTTAAGCCGTTTCTTAGTATATATCTTTGTGTATGTATTCAGTATACATGCATTTTAAAATATCCACTATACAGTGGAACCTTGGTTCTCAAACAGCTTAGTTGACGAACAAATCGGCTCCCGAACACCAAAAACCCGGAAGTAAGTGTTCCGGTTTTCGAACGTTTTTCAGAAGCCGGACGTCCGCTGCAGCTGTCGGCTATTGTTTTCGGGGCACCTGTGCCAATTGGAAGTCGAATGGACTTCCGGAATGGATTACGTTCAAGAACCAAGGTACCACTGTATAGGGGTTTTAGGCAATGCAGAATAAGATATGGTGATAGCCTTGATCCTTGAGAACAGTGGCAAATTGCACACCCAATGCAGTGTGTGAGGATCTCCCTGACTGACCAGAAGTTCAGTGGTTATCGCCTTTGACAGTGCTCACCTTACATGATAGATGACGGGAGGGCTTGTGAGGGGAACAGAATACAGTTTTATGCTACTAAGCCTGATTCATAGTATACTGATTGAAATTAATGAACCTAAGTTAACCCTGTCTATTAATTTAAATGGGTCTATTCTCAGTAGGTAAAGGACCCCTGGACAGAGGTGGAGCTTCCTGCTCCGGCACCAGGGGGCGGAGAGCAGGTGGGGCTAGGGTTGGCGCACGTCCCGGGGGCATGGTGCGCCGCCCACAGGAGCATCGCATGCCACCTGTGGGGCATGGCACCCCACCGGGATTGTACTGCTGGGGGCAGTGCATTCCCCCTGCACTCCTCTTCCTCCGCCAGTGCCCCTGGAGGGTTAAGTCTAGTCAAACTTAACTATGGGGTGCAGTGCTTATTTAGCTTCAGCCCAGGGGAGCCAGCATTTGTCCACAGACAGCTTTTTGGGCCATGTGGCTAGCATGACTAAACTGCTTCGACCACAATGGGACACCATGACGAGTTTCAGAGCGCACGGAAACACCATTTACCTTCCCGCTGCAGCAGTACCTATTATCTGCTCATGCTGGTATGCTTTCGAACTGCTGGGTTGGCAGTAGGAACACCACTGGATACAACCTCAAACACACTTGAGACCAGACAAATTTGAGGACTGATCAGATCTATACTGTGGCCCCTTGGACACCTACCCAGGACCCAGGCCTTAAAAATAATGCATCTCAGTATTATTCAGTTCCACACTTTCCACCCAGCAACTCCCACACCCTTGTTTTCTTATACTATATGGTTCCAAAAATAGTCTTTTTAAAGTGCTGTAGGGATTCATTAGAAGAAAACCCTGTGTGTGGAGTGCTTTTTATTATCATTATAATATCCCATAAGTAATTATTGGGAAAGTTCATTTGAGTTGAGGAAGAACAAGCAATTTCTATTTCTACAAACTTAATTGAACAAGATGTATGTAATTGCATTTAATTGATCATAATGGAGTTAATAACAACCTAATAATGCCAATTAGTTGATACTATCCATTGTTTTATCGCCTTTCGAAGATAAAAGCTTAATGAGGCTATTATGCTATATTTTGACACAAATCACGTAATAGATCTTTTACAAATTGGGAGCATCAAAAGAGGAGTTTAGGCCTGAAGATTCAACATCATCATCAGAACAAATCTTTAGACTAGCATATATATTTTTTCTGGTTTAGGATTTATCATTGAGAATTAACTCACTACTGGAATATTTCTGTCATAGTTTCAAACTTTACTTTGTATCAACGATCAATAATTCATTTATATTATAATTAAAGTTCTGCCACTAATAATAATGATTAATATGCAAAAATATGAAATTTTTGTATCATTCAAGAATTTCAGTTACAGATTTATCTCTGCAAATGTTCAATTAGGTTTCATTTTGTCATTCATAGCAAATTACACTACCTTGGATCAGAATGCACAATAATGTCACTTCTTAGTTTTCTCATTTTAATGGACAAAAGAGTATTGTCAGTATCCTGTATGTTAACAGCAAGGACTCAGTTACATTAGTAAAGAAAAAGCATTTTATATATGTTAAACCGCTGTGACACCAGATGGCGCTGTGGAGTTCCATATTTTGCCAACGTGATTTCCCACTGAGCTTTACAACGCGTTTTCCTGAATCACTTTTTTGATGTGGCTAGATCCAGCCTAAATATGGATCCTTTTTTGCATTTACATCCCATTGAAATGAATGGGACACTGCTACCTTAAACATTATTATTATTATTATTATTATTATTATTTATTTATTTATTTATTATTTCAATGTCACCAAAAGTGCAAATAACTTCATTTGGATTGGGACAACACTGTGTAGTGGATGGTACTTCAATAACATTAAGCTAACTTTGGTGGCAATATGCTTGCTCTATTTGCCCATAAGCATAGTTGAGAATGTGAATGACCAAGAAAAAATAAGAACCAGTTTGGTGGATCATTGGTTTCCTTTTTATGGATTCAAAATGATATTCTATTCCCAGCATGAGTAACATTTAACAAGCTTGGCAGTAAACGAGATCTGTTTGTTTCATTACCTTTTAAGCTATTTTGCCAGGCAATCCAAAAGATGTTTTCAGTCATTGCTGTCAAATGTCACTCAACAATAGAATGACAACACACGCAAGAGTTTGGGGACAGTTGCAAATGTACAAATGTTATTGTTGTGTTAAGTCACCCTTTATCCCTGTGGTTCATCAACTGATTGTCTGACCTTTCCATCCATCCAAATTTGAATGGCTTTGGGCACCAAATCCTGCTCTACACAGACCGAGCTCATCATCCAGGTTGCAATTAGCCAGCCAGTTTTTAATGATTATACTTGTGGAAGCACAAAGGATAAAATGACACAATTGCTACTGGGTTGGGCTGGGACATAATTACCAGCAGCTTAACCACCCAGGGGCACTTGAATGATTGTGCATGCATTCTACATTTACAATTATGCAAAAATGGTGTGTGTGTGGGAGAGAGAGAGAGAGAGAGAGAGAGAGAGAGAGAGAGAGAGAGAGAGAGAGAGAGAAGGAAAACCTGTCTTCTCACTTGACCTTTAAAACACCCTATGTGCTGATTGTAGAAAAAAGCATTTACAAACCTTGATGGAATATTTATACAGTATATGTACTATCAGGCAATTGTGTTAGCAGCAAATGTTAAACAATAATATCTTAAGGTTGATATTTTAATTTAGCCAGTCCCTGGAAGATTCAATCAAGCACAATCAAATGGTGCACGGCGGCACTCTTAACAAGCACAAGGTGAAAGCTGCTCACCAGCATGCTGAATTGCTAACAACTTGTCCTGAAAACATAAAACACCAGGAAGCTATTCCAGAATATTATTAGCTCATCGGCAAATGCATATATAACAGCTGTTATGGTGGGAAGTTATCATGCCAATGGCTGTACCGTGTTTCTCATATTATAAGACACGTCTTATATTTATTTTTTCCTCAAAAAAACACACTATGGCTTATTTTCAAGGGATGTCTTATTTTTTTCCTCCTCCTCCTGCCGCGGCCGGCATTGCTGCTGCGCCTATCACTATGTCTTATTTTCGGGGTATGGCTTATATTCCTTGAATGCTTAAAAATCCTGCTATGGCTTATTTTATGGGTATGTCTTAAAATATGAGAAACAGGGTATCTTATATCAATTGGAGGCCTGCAATTGGAGGCCTGCAGCCAGTGTCTGGCTGTCGATCCCAACCCTCCTGACACCGCAAAGCACGTAATCAATAGGATCTCTCTCCATTGAATGTTCGCCCTTTCACCCCCACATCGCTGTTTCCCTCTCTCAGTTTCTTAAGGGTTGCTGCATACATACTGTACATTTGTCTCGCAAATTTCTTCTCCCTTTCCCTGCCTCTTTCTCCCACTCATTTATTCCTCTGTCTTTTTTTGTGTCACTGCCCTCTGTCCATTCCTCTTCCCAGGCTGACCATGTATTGTTTGTGGACTGGGTTCAAGCAGCATTAAATGGCAATACTGATATGTTGAGGGTTATCAGTGCAACTTTAAATCCTTCAAACATTAAAATGCCAGAAGCTGGGGAAGAGCTTCTTGGGAGGATTGGTGCCTTATATCTCCAGATTCAAGGTGACTTCAGCCAACTTGCATCTCTCTCTTTCTCCCCTTCCCTCCTGCCACAGCCAACTTGTTTTTCCAACCCTCTCTTCCTAAAACTACTATTTTTCAAGCACACCTGCCCACTCCCTCTATCTTCTCCAAGCTCTGATGGCTGTGTCTTTGAAAACACTGATGAAAAGACAGGGTGAGGCATCAAGAAACAATCATTTTGTGTTTTAGGGAGGAGGAGAAAGGAATCATGATTTTGTTTTGTTTTAACAGTTTTATATTTCATAGCTACATTATTTCCCCCCTCTTTTTTTTAACAATATCCACAGCAAGCACTGTCTTTCCTTCCTATTGGCCTGTAAAAGATCAAACAGATGTTGGACTAGAATGCACTTTATTAATCCATTCATTCAATCAATCAATCAATCAGTCAATCAGCAGCGTCCATGTGAAGGACACTTTACAGAGACCAATTCTCTGGGTAAAGGAGCTTACAATTTGGCAAGGGACCTGAAGCTCTGTGCCAGAGGGTTCATGGAAAAGGTGGACTTTGAGTAGGAATTCAAAGGAGGTTGTGGAGGTGGCATGTGGCACAACAGGATGGAAAAGGTGCAGTCTTTCAAGGGAGAAGGATGCCTTTGGATGAAAGAGGATAGTGCAGCTCAAAGAACAACACTTTCTGTGTTTCTATGATACACAGGGGGGGAAGCAGTAAATTTACATCACACACATACTTAAATAATTGGAAAATCTAAGGCTGTGCCTGCAGGACTGGACTAACCATGTGCCATGTTGAGCTGTGTGGATGAAATGATGGATGGGGAAGTGAAGAGGATTGTACTCCCATACATTACCCACCCTCCCAGCCAGTAGATTGGCTGGTCACCATTGCCACCACAGCTTCCCTTCTCCTGCCCACTCATTGCTTCTGCTGCTGATCTCCCTCCAGGCCAGTTGAAGATTCCTGGCTGCTGACAAAGCCATTGACGCACTAAGCAATCCCTCGTTTTGAGGTATTGTGGGTGAGGCCTGTGCTGCTGATAATGAGCGCTCACACCTTACACTGTGGGCACCCTTTGTGGGGTCGCGCGTGGCACTTCGGGCTCCTGGGGACCTACCGGCTGATTGGGCTGGCCTGCATCTCGGTGCTATGCTTTGGAGGTTCCTGCCAAACCTCAGTTAGTCATTTAGCACTGCTGGAGGTGGGGCCAGTTGCATAAATAGGAGGGAGAGTCGGCAGCAGCCAGGCAGTTGGCTCAGGAGCTTCACCCACCCAACCCTCCCTTAGTTTAATGTTCTTTTTGCAGGTTAACCTTTTTCTTCCTGTTTATCAGGTGCTGCTACAGTCTTTGACTGGTAGCTGTTGAAGAGCTGGGAAGAAATTCTCCTGCATCGGCAGGTTTTGTTTTCCCCATAGCAATTCGTCACAACTTTGGAGGTTTAAGGCCTTGGGTGGAATCCTTTAGTCTTTTCTTCCCTATAATGGGGGGGGGGCATGAAGTGATGACTCACACACACCCCTGCGGCGGTGATTCCAGGATCCCCTCTTAAAGGGGTTGTAAATAGGTGTCTCCGCCCATACATTGAAAGGTATGCTGGGAAATGGAGTGGGCTGCCTGCATACACATGGGTCTTGCAGTGCACCTCCCATATCCCATTCACCTTGAGGAGCCCCAGTTCCCCTGGCTGCGGGGCTGGGAGGGATACACACCCAATGCCTAAGCCAAGGTCTTCCTACATTTGAAATTTTAATAAAGTTGTGGCCAAAATCATAATTCCATAACACGTTGTCATGGGTCATTATTCATTCTGGTGGTCTCTGGGGGCTGGGGGGGGGCTCCGCCTGGTCAAGCAAAATACTTTTTCAAACAACACTTTAAATTATAATAGTCTAAATTTTTCAGTTTTTCTAAAAGAATAATATAATTATAACAACAACAACAACAACAACAACAATAATAATTATTATTATTTATACCCCACCCATCTGGCTGGGTTTCCCCAGCCACTCTGGGCGGCTTCCAACAGAAAAATAAAATAAAATAATCTATTAAACATTAAAAGCCTCCCTAAACAGGGCTGCCTTCAGATATCTTCTAAAAATCTGGTGGCTGTTTTTCTCTTTGACATCTGATGGGAGGGCGTTCCACAGGGTGGGCGCCACTACCGAGAAGGCCCTCTGCCTGGTTACCTGCAACTTGGCTTCTCGCAATGAGGGAACCACCAGAAGGCCCTTGGTACTGGACCTCAGCATCCAGGCAGAACGATGGGGGTGGAGACGCTCCTTCAGGTATACTGGACCTGAAGTAATTTGCACCATCATGGCAAAATGGTGGCACAGGTTTTCTCTGGGTGTCTTTTCCCACAATGCCTCACTCTGAGAAAGGACCCCCTCCTCCGGGCAAGGAAGAACATGCTTTGTCAGCAATGGAAAGCAGCCAGGTAGGGAAGACAAAGATAAGAGGGCAGGTTAGGCAGGAAGAACAAAGTCACTTCATTTGCCGAACAGAGATGCCATATTGTCTTGAGCATTTAAGAGGAATTCAGTTGTGCTTCAATGAGGGTGAGGATTGTGGACAGGAGGCGACACAATGGAATTAAAAATCCTCTCATGAGTTGACGTGGACAACCAACTAGGGTTACATCCACACCATGTATTTAAAGCACTCTTATACCACTTTATCAGTCATGGAGGATCCTAGGAAGTGTAGTGTGTTAAGGGTGCTAAGGTCACAGAGCAACAGTTCCCAGCACCTTTAACAAACTACACTTCCCATGATTCTCTGCAGCATGAGAGGGCTTTCAATGTGTGGTATGGACCAAGTGGAAACTCTGCTGTCCAAAGGCGACTGAATTCACACCTTATTTGCTCACAACAGCCTTGGTTACGTGGCAGGGCCTTGTTTCCCCTCAATAATTTTATTTTACTTTATTTTGGTTACTGCTTTTACTTAGACATCCTGTTGCTGCCAAAGCGTAAGAGTCTGAATCTTTTTTAATCATCCAACTGATCAAGCTTTAGTGATTTGACCTTGCTCTTAAGCAGCCCTCTGCTTTCTTGCTGTGCAGGAAAAAGGATAACCATAATGAAACACCAAACAGAGAGGCTGTTGCTTGATTTTCATGGGTCCTCACTGTGTTTCCTTTGATTAAGGGAGAACATTTCATGCGAGCTGGCTCAAGGAACATGAATTAGAGTTGTATTATAAAAGGAAAGAATAAAAATCACATCATTTGCCTTGTGCCAAGCGTTTTCAGTGAAGAGTGTTTGTATGTTTGCCCCTTAGCTTTAAGCTGGAGCATGACACACATTGTTCTCAGGTATACATACTAAACAACTGCATATTAAAGTTAAATTTTAAGTTAAGAAAAATGGTTTACAGAACGGATGAAAAATATCCAGGAGTTTTTTTGTACCACCCATCATCAAAAATATGTCAGGGCAGCATACAGCATATTCATATTATATTATTCTATGTTAGTGGCATAGAATAATATAATATTATTATATTATTATATTATATTATATAATAATATAATATAATAATATAATATTCCTGCCAACCTAGCAGTTCGAAAGCACGTCAAAATGCAAGTAGATAATAGGAACCGCTACAGCGGGAAGGTAAACGGCGTTTCCATGTGCTGCTCTGGTTTGCCAGAAGCGGCTTTGTCATGCTGGCCACATGACCTGGAAGCTGTACGCCGGCTCCCTCGGCCAATAATGCGAGATGAGCGCGCAACCCCAGAGTCGGTCACGACTGGACCTAATGGTCAGGGGTCCCTTTACCTTTACCTTTACCTTTATGTTACTGGCATAGCATGGGTTGCCAGTGCCCGGGGCCACACGGATGGGTGGGTGAGAAAGAGGGAAATGAATGGAGTCTGCATGAACATTCAATGGCCTGACTGCATCCACATCACCCAGGAGATTGCAGCTGCAGAGATAAGAAAATAAGAGTTGTTCCGTTGTCTGGAGAGGTCACTTCCTGGTTCACATGGAGAAGCCGTTTTTAACAGAGCCCAGTGATGGAAGTGTGCAGCTTTTTTCAGGCAGCACCGGCTGGTGAATTTTTGCACCCCTAACAATTTTGGACCCGGGGCAACTACCCCACACCCCACCACGCTATGCCATTGTTCTGTGTGTCTCTTCATTTTCTATTTACAGCCACGTCGTTCCATTCCTCCTCGCAATGAAAGTCAGTTTATTTATTTATTTATTTATTTATTTATTTATTTATTTATTTAGGAATATTCATACCCTGACTACTGACCAAAGTTCTTGAGGCAGCTTGCAATATGAAATAGACAATGCTGCAATACTCACCACAGAAGTTCCCCACTGCACCCACCTTTGTTCTCAGATGTTCCAGCATATGCCATTCAGCAGCTGAGTCTCCTGAACTAGGACTGACTGTTGAAGTGGCTACCGTAGATGTTAGTCTCACAAAGGCCAGGGGAGAAAGCACAGGGCAAACACAAATGTTCATAAGCCCTCACAGATGCTCCACAACTGAACTGCAGCCCATCCCCTAACAGAGAACCTTAATCTCCAATATGAAAATATACATTCTAATGGTATATTAATATTTCATTTAGACACATTTACCAAGGAACAGCTACATAAGCATTTTATTTAGAAATATTTATTTAAAGAATGACTTTGAGTCGTTCCCCCTTGCAACCATTAAGGAGCTATTCTGCGCTTCTCTTTTCACACAACGATTTCATTGTAATTACAACTGCACCCCAAAGACATGCCAGCTTACAGCCTGATCATCAAACAGTTTATGTTTATGGGGTTCAATATAAGATGAGCTGCTTGCCTCGTTTTCGTTCCTCCTTGACTTGGCAGCACTCCAGTTTGTTTGCCTGAGAAGCGTTTATACAATGCATGACTCATCTGCAAAACTTTCCCTCTTTCTATATTTACGCAGGCAAGACTTGGCAATGTGCGAGGCTGAAGTGACTATCCTGGGAGTAGCTACAAAAGCAAGCATGTCCAGCAACCATTGGTCGACTTTCATTTGGGATGCAACAGGACCAATATTTGTTGGTGGTTTACCGCATCCTTATGCAACAAAGCAGGTACAACATTATACATCTTGCTGTTTCAACACAGTCTCTGGGCTTCCTAGCTCAATTCTTCTAGGGGTGAGTTTCAGCACTTCACTGCGGTTCACCTAGAGTTCCCTGTGAAAAGGAGAATTAGACTGTTAAGCTACTCTGCAAACTGTAGCTCTGAGAGTGGGACTAGGGCGGTGGTTCCCAACCTTTCTTTGGCCATGCCCGACCTAAGCATCCCTAAAATCCTGGTCCCCCCCCCGCCCTGTAACATATTATTATTATTATTATTATTATTATTATTATTCAAAAAGTGATCTCATATTCATGTGGAGGAAGCCTAAAAGGCCATTAATTGGTCTAAGCAAGTTTCTAAATTGCCTCCCTTAAATGTTCCCCACGTTGGGAACCGTGGGACTAGGGTCTCCTAACAAGGCTTAGCACCCTTAACAAACTACAGCTCCCAGAATTCTTTGGGGGGAAGTCATGACTGCTTAAAGTGGTATCATGGTGTTTTTACATGCATGGTGTGGATGTGGTCTAAATGAGACCACTTGTTAGGAATTCATTTCAGGAAAAAAAGGGAATTGTTTGCCCCTCTTATTACTGAATCGTATCAGGGAAGATAATAGTTTAGATTTACATTAATTTTGATTTTTTTAAAAACACAACTGAACAGACCTACCTATTGAATATTATGGTTTTGGTTTTGTGAAAGTTGTATGTGAATGCCTCTCCATCTGTTCCAGCAACTCATTTGCATTCCCCACCTCTCTGATGTAAGCCAAACATCTCATGCACAACTTGCTGGCTTTCAGAATGTATTCCCACTTCTCCCTCACATCTCCACCAAGGCCCTCAAGGACAGAGCCAAGTACAGGAAGCTGGCATGCCAGTCTGCTGAGGCAAAATGAAAGGGGCCACCTTCATATAATTATTTATCCTCAAAGATGATCTGTGTATGTGCAGCCAAAGGTATACCTACCTATCCTGCCAAAGGGGTTACTGATGTACTTTTAATGGGTTTAATTTGGCATAGTAGAGGCAGCTGCAGTACTGGCAAGCCAAACATTACATTAGATGCAACAGCAACTTGTTTCCAAAGTCTTCACCCAAGTCTAACTCACGTCGTTTGTGTGCCCAGTGTCCCTGATTCAGCTACAAATGCAAATCTGGAAGGAAACTCCTCAAATTGATGAGGCTCCTCTGACAGAAAAAAAAAAAACCCTGAGCCCTTCAGTTTCAGCAGTTTCAGTCCTGTGCAATGCTCTGCCATCAGAGATTCAGCAGGTGCCTTCCTTTTCAACCTTCAATCATCTGCTGAAAATTGTTCTGTGCTGCCAAGATTTATGCTGGCAGTTAAGAAAATATCCTTCCGCAATAGTTAGTTGAGTTCTGATTTTATTTTTTTATTGTATGGTTTTACATATGATTGTTAAAAACCGCTCTGGTGTGTGTGTGTGTGTGTGTGTGTGTGTGTGTGTGTGTGTGTGTGGCTTAATTTGCACAATGATCCCTTGCAGAGCTTCCATATGAGTGGCAAGAGCCAAATGAAGTCCATAGGATCCATAGTATAGCATGCCAAAACCAGGTCATATATAACCCTGTCAGTCCTTTGGGGAGATTTCTTCTGTACCCCTTTTTAAATACAGTACGTTTGTTGCTTTTGGTGCCTCTAGATGTATATCGAAGCCCTGAGAGGGATATATTTGTTTTGGAAAATGAATCTTCATGGAATGCTGGGTTGGTGGCATGGGCTGTTCTGAGTAACGGGGCTAATTTTATTTTGTTTGCACCAATTTAACTTTGCTGCTCCTTACACAGTACATCACACTGAACCGCACTGATGTGTGCCAGCAAATAAACACAGGGGAAAATCTTTGACAAAGCATATGTACGGTATTAGCCAATTAAAACAACAAGACACCTCCTCAAGAAAACAAAAATCCTTAGCAATTTGATATTTTGTGATAGTAGAGTTCTTCATTAGTGCAGTTACAAAGCTGCATAGAACTATAGCAGGTCAATAGTGCAGTCTTGGTGGCCAAAATCATATTTCTGATGCCCTTGCAGTATTCTCACCCTGTATCCACTTTATAGAAAAAAATGAATCCTACTCAAACCATTCCACGTATGAAAATAAGAATTGTAAGAGGTGCCAAAACTCTCTGTGAATGCCTCCCTTGTTATCTTAGAATGACAATGGCACCCACGTGAGAGGGGTGCCGTAAATGAGCTCCAGTGAGTTCTAGCTGGGGGAAAAACATATCCTGCTTCTGCATCTTGGGAGAGGGGCCTACATGGATGGAGCAGACTCTGCTCTACAGACTTGCACCCTCAAATGTGGACAGTGGGAGGGCAGGGCTGGTGGAGACATGATGACTGGATACAAGTGCATCAATCACACAAAGAAGACTACCTTTGAATAGGCTTTTCCACTTCTCAGTATCTAGATTTGAAAAACATCTAAGAGAGATCTTGCTGCCCAACGTGGACAGAGCAAGCGACGCACATTAGCAGCGTTTCCTCAGCACCGTTCTTTCAGCAGTCACAATGGGTGTCGGTGTCGGCATAAATATTTTCAACAGTTATGATTTATAGTTAGTGTTGAACAGTAAAAGTGGTTTCATACAATGCAGGAAAGTAGTGGTGAGCTGTAGGAATGCAAGACAAGGAATAGTAGCCGTGTGGAACATACTCAGGCCACATAGCTTGAAGACTCTTAAGTCCTAACCCTCCCCTGCTCAACTGGGATTTTTCACTTCCACACCCCTCTCAGCTGTTAAAATGCATTTGTTTTTTGGAATGGAAAATAAATTAGCCATTGGAGTCATTACAATTTTGTTGTTGTTTAGTCGTTTAGTCGTGTCCGACTCTTCGTGACCCCATGGACCATAGCACGCCAGGCACTCATGTCTTGCACTGCCTCCCGCAGTTTGGTCAAACTCATGTTCGTAGCTTCGAGAACACTGTCCAACCATCTTGTCCTCTGTCGTCCCCTTCTCCTAGTGCCCTCAATCTTTCCCAACATCAGGGTCTTTTCCAAGGATTCTTCTCTTCTCATGAGGTGGCCAAAGTATTGGAGCCTCAGCTTCACGATCTGTCCTTCCAGGGAGCACTCAGGGCTGATTTCCTTAAGAATGGATAGGTTTGATCTTCTTGCAGTCCATGGGACTCTCAAGAGTCTCCTCCAGCACCATAATTCAAAAGCATCAATTCTTCGGCGATCAGCCTTCTTTATGGTCCAGCTCTCACTTCCTTACATCACTACTGGGAAAACCATAGCTTTAACTATACGGACCTTTGTCGGCAAGGTGATGTCTCTGCTTTTTAAGATGCTGTCTTACAATTTTAAAGAAATCTAATCATGCTAGCATCCAAGGAAATGCGGGGGGGGGGGTGGACAACATTGTGGTCAAGGGCACCTTCAAAGACTCCTAAACTGCATTATTGTAGATGCACATTGTTTACTTTGCCTGCTGTCCAGAGTATCTAAAGCAATAACAAGGGCAAGAGGTCTATGGCTGCTCCTTGAGACAGAACCTCATTTGTTGTTGTTGTTCTGTTTGAGACATGTGAGTTTCATTTAATGCATGGGAATGTTACTTCAGTTATGGTGGTCTCAAAAAAAAATTGACCGCAAGTTATGATGCCAGGGATCTGGTTTATTGTGTTTCTTTTTCTGGGGGAGACTTATTAAAATTTATTCATGTTACATCATTGGGCATGCTATAGGCACGATCACTGCGCCCTCTCCAGGCTGGCAGAGCAATGTGCTTGCCACCTTTTCCACCTTAGGGTTGTGAATCCTCATTCTTGTTAAAGGTAGAGCATGGAGTTGAGATAGAAAGAAATATGCACAAATGTGTCTAGCAACAAATAATACGGGAAGCTGCAACAGGGTGAGCGGTTCTAATCCTGTGGGAAGGGAACCATAGAGAATATGAGACATGGGCTTCTGGTTAATACTTTATCAGAATGCCATATATTTGCTGCACCTTTCATTATGACACTAAGCTTCTCTGCTGGTAAATAATGTAAATTCTCTGCAGCTTAGTTTCCTGGTCTGTAAAATGGGGAGAAGAAACGCTACCCCCCCCAAAAAAAAACCTCACAGTGATGTTGAAAATACCTGAAGATGTTTTAATATAGCTTGGTGATGAAATGAGTTGTGCAACAGCAATAATTTCTAGCTTGACTGGAAGGCAAACACCCACGCTACCTTTAGCATCACATGTTTCTCATTTCATCTTATCCCCTCACTTTCAACAGAAAATTACTACTGCAGCACCTGAGTTTTCTTTTCTTATGAAAGATTACATGTTTGGTTTCATTACAAAGTTTAATTGTGCTGAGGAGTGGAAGGGTATGAAATAATGACAGTTAACATCTTCAGTGCTGTAATAATAAGAAGCCTAGGCATATAAATTACTGCAGCAATTACAGCAGCACAAATAACACTATTAATGCAATCAACTGTTAGTGTGAGTATTTGACAACAACCTTTAATCTTCCTTCAGGTGCAGCTATTTTACATTCTCTGCACCAGAATGAAACCTAATTAAATAATTAATGGTACCTTAGTTAACATGAAGGTACTGCGCTGGAATTTCAGAATTCAGAAATAAGACATTGCATGCTTTAAGCTGGTATTCAAAAGAACATTTCTCTTTGTGTCTGTTCATTTGCACCCACAGAATATTGAATGTGTGTTCAGGTACATACATTTAGAGGGTGTGTGTGTCAAAGGTTGTTAAATAGTTTGAGGATGTGTTGCCAGGCAAAAGTAATGAAAATTGCTTCAGATACCAGAGGTAAGAAAAGCTGGTTGGATCAGGTCAAAGGCCCATCTAGTCCACCATCCTCTTCCACAAAGGCCAACCACATGCCCATGAGAAGCCCACCAGCAGAACCTGAAAACAACAGAAGTTGTGGTTACTAGGAGGGGAGAGCCTTCCACCTTCACAGTTCCTCTGAGCTAGGCAGCATTAGCAAGCTGTTTCCTGCCTAGCTTGAACAGATCACAAAGATATCTTCCAAATTATTGACAGCCCAAGGCCACATCTTGGAACCATAATCTAAAATGACCCACAAGGCCAGAGACCGCTGGTTCCATGCCAGATAATGCTTTTAAGGGATAGCAGTAGCAGTAAGGATGTCATGTGGTGCACTTTACAGAGGACAGTCCTCTATTTGAAAAGCTGTCCAGTACAAGCCTGGCTTAAAGTTGTAGAACCCAAAAATGAGCCTTGAAGTTACCCTTCTTTCTCCTGATTGCAAATGTTGCCACACACCCCAAACGATTGCCAACCTTCTGCCATATTTCAATCAGTTTCCTTTCCAGCATTGAAATGCCTTCCCCCAGCACCTGAAAAAAAATCAGGCAGGAGGCTTGCCATTTTGCTGAGCAGCTCCAGATTCCCATTATGTGGAAATCAGTCCCTCTGATTTCAGTGGAATTCAGTCAGTTGAAGTATCTGTGCTTAGGACATAGCCAGAACTGCAGCAATTTGCATATACATCGAAGAGGTCCAGACTCCTTTCAAAGAAATACGCTTATATCAAAGTAAACCAGACCAGTAGGATATCAGATGGCTCCTTAGAATGCTGAAATTAAGTAATTGAAGAGAAATCATTTGGAAGGATCTTTGGCAGTCATCAACTCTTCGCTGCACTTCAGACAGCTTTTTAAAATGTAGGCAGAGTAGTCAATCGAAAATTATTCCATAACTTGTGTCTTTCATTTCTGGAAATCACTTTGGATTAAGCAGTCAAAGTGAGAATGGCTGGAAGAAATGAAGCTAGACAGAAATGGGCATAGCCCTGAACTCACTCAAATTCTCCTTCATTTAATTAATCAGTATGGATGTATGAATGTAGACATTTTTGTTTCTGTGTGTGGTTTTGTTTTGCCTTTTGTGACAATGAAGAGAGATTGAGGCTATTTCCAGCCATGTTATTTCTGGTTATTTTGGTGGCTTCCTTGGTCGGATAGGAGAGAGGTTTTCAAACTCTGCTCCAGGGAACTCTGGGGTACTTCAGGATCTTTTCAGGGATTCCTCAATAAGATCAATAATGGTGAGCAGCTTATCCTCTACTGCCTTTTTCCTCCTACCAAAAGCTTGACCCACCTAAAGCCCTCCAAATATTTTGAACTGCAATTCCCAGCAGCCCCAGAGTTCCCCTGAACACAGTTTGAAAATCCCTGATATGTTGAGGAAATAACCATGACCAATGACCAGAACATCCAGGATTGCGGATTGCATTGCGGGGTATTGAACTAAATGACCCCTGGGGTCCCTTCCAGCTCTATGGTTCTAGGAGTCTGGAAGGTGCCAGGCTAACTAAGGCTGCCCTGCAGTGTACAGTCATGTGAGAGGGCTGAGGGAGTTCTAGGTTGCCCTCTCAGGGTTAAGACAGATGTGACATTCTCTGAATGTTTTAGCACATTGCCCTGGGTTTTTCACCACCTCCATGATACGATGCCAATTCCACGATGTATATTGCAGAAACAATCACATGCTGGTTCGGTCCATAAGTCACCAAGTCACCAACACTGTAGCATCTCGTTCTCAGATGAACATGGCTATATGCACAATTCTTCATAATGTTTCTGACCCACATATGGTCACATTCAGCTAGGGGGCCAGACGTGTCACTACAGCTTTGGTTTTTTAGTATGTAACTCATTGTGCAAAATTAATGTGGGAATTGGTTGGAAAGGGTATTGTGGCTGGCTTTAGACAACCAGTACTGCCCATAGCCAACTTCGGCTGCTGATTTCTTCAGAGCTTGACAGTAGTGCGAGATACACACTTCAAAGCTGTGGGCCATAGTTCAGTGGCAGAGCACACAAAAAGTTTCCAACTTCAATCTACCAATCTCTTAGGCAAGAAGCTCTCATTACCTGAAACCTTAGTTAAGGTAGCTGCTGTCAGTCACCAGAGATCATGCAGAATTAGACCATTTAAAAATCAAATGGACAAATGACTTTAAAGTAACTTTTCATTCTATTTATGGATACAAATAATTGTTTTAAAGTGTTTAAATGTCATTTGTTTATAATTGTCACAATGAGGAACGCAGTTCTTTCTATTTTTCCAACAACTGCCCTTTTAATCAGTCCTGGGTAGCTGCTTTACATTGGAGGTTGTGCCCTAAACAGGACTCCCAGGGGACAGCGGCCATAGGGCATTGAAGATTACCACTGTGGGAAATCAGTGGACAAACCAGAATTCCATGCTGTAGCAAAGATTCATTTTGGATTTCTATTTCACAATCAATACAGGCACAGGAAATTAATAGTGGTTTGACCTACCTTCTCCCCCCACCCCCGCAGCCACCGCGGCCCCCCACCAGCCAATTTTGGTATCCATGCTGGCGCAAACACAAACTCTTTCAGGTGATATTTGTTAGCTGTATTCCTACAGTTTGCTGTGTGGGGGATGACTTTGTTTGATGCAAGCAGCTGCAGGACAAGCACATAATGAATGCAATAAATGCTGTAATGAATCAAAATATTTCCAGGGTTCTTCCTTCCTAAAGAGCTGGCGAAAGGCACTGCAGTAAAATGGCACACAACTGTTAGCTAATTGGACATCTAAGAAAGAGGTGATGATTCATGGGATGGGGGAATGAACAAATTCTATCAAGATCAGTGATTCAGTGCTAGAAAAAGAGAAGCTAATGCACGTCAATCTTTTTTTTTAAAAAAGCAATGAAAGCCTATATGTACCTGCTCAGAAACCCTATGCACAGAGTTCAATGGGACTTACTCTCAAGTAGGTAGGTTTAGGATTGAAGTCCATCAATAGAATAGCCTACAGAAGATGTGGAACATGTGGCCCTCCAGATGTTTGTGGATTCTATCCAGCTTAGCCAATGGTTATTAGGGATAACGGGAGCTGTAGTAGAACATCTGGAAGGCACAGGTTCCCCAACAATGGCCTACAAAATTAGTTGGTTAATGGAGCAATCTTATATTGGGCCCTGAAAGGACTGAAGTGGCAATGAGACTGCTGTATACAAAAACCTGCCAGCTTGTGCCAGCCAGGATGGAAAGTGTGGGAATCTGTTCTCATTCTCTCTCTCTCTCTCTCTCTCTCTCTCTCTCTCTCTCTCTCTCTCTCTCTCTCTCTTTCTTTCTTTCTTTCCTTTGCCAACTCCAAGCTGGCATACCAGAGCCTTCCCCCCCTCTCCCTGAAACAGCCATCTCTTTGGATCCAAGGGACTTTGGCTCAAACGTTACAGTGTCCTGCTGCCACCTTTCCTCCGAAACACCCTGTTCGGGGCATTTCTGTATTGAAGAGCAGGTGGTAGCTTACCACCTGCCTTGGCATAGCTCCAGTCCTCAGGTGCAACAGAGCCACCCCCACCAGTAATGCTTTTCCCTTCCAGCAGAGACAAAATGGGAAGGAATCTTACTCATCCATTGACTTGTCATGGGTGGTGGTAGTAGGATTGTACTGCTTAGAAGATAAAACATATATAAACATGTATATATAAACAGATGGTGGCAAATGCCAAATTTGTTGCGTTTCCTGCAAAGCAGGATAAGGATCAGCTGCAGAAAACCTCCCGACCATCTCTGCTTCTATGGCAAAATGATCTCTGGATTTAGAAAACAAGTGTCCAGCACCCTGCATGGAAAATCCTGGCCAAGAGCTGTCAGAATGAATAAGAACTTTTACCTAAATGAAAATGGTGCTTGAAACCCAGAATGGAGTCACTGGCTGCGAGCTAGACTTTCCCCAATGTGAGCCGTGCCTGCCACCTGTTTCTGGTTGACAGGAATTCCAGCACTGTGGCACTCTCTGTCAGTGGCTGCATTTAACTTGCATAGAGACATCTAGCGAGTGTTCCTGGAAACAATTCTTAACAGGTTTAAATAAGGAAGAAGTCAAGCTGCTGCTGCTTTCAAACCCCAGGCTTGAGGCAAGAAAACCTGCCGAGTCCCCCTGCTGACCAGAAATCATTCTGATTGCCACTGTCCAAATGTAATCTTTGTGGTACGGGTTTCATTGCAGTATTTTACGCAACAGGGTTTTAATTGCTTCATACTTTACAAATGCAGGGGCACTTGGGTGTTTGGGTTAGGTACCTGAGACGATCAGAATCTCTTCTTTTCTAGAGTAATATGGAGCTGAGAATCATTTCAAAAGGGGAGCACTATATTTGGGGGTGGGAATGGAATCATATAATTGTAGAGTTGGAAGGGACCCTGAGGATCATCTAGTCCAACCCCCCTGCAATGCAGGAATATGCAGTTGTCCCATATGGGAATCGAACCTGCAACCCTGGCATTCTTAGCTCTATGCTTTAACCAACTGAGTTATCCAGAATTTATAAAGGAGTACAAGGGAAACAATATTTTCATTAGGCGTTCACATAATGAGAAGAGGCAATGTGCTGTGCCATGCTGTAATAGAAAAAGCATTGGATTTTGACCTGGAGGATCTGAGTTCAAGGCAAAGAGAGTGATTTTTGACCATATATTGCCAACCCCAACTACCCCTTTTCATTTTTTTCAGTCCTCAGCAAGTCACATTTCCACATCACTTTTCATGTGCATTTCTTCCTCCCTCTACATATGTCTTTGCAAAGAAATTTCCCTGATATAATGCATTTTTGTATGTGATGTTCACTAATATGTGTGTGTTAATCTGAACTTCCTTCTAATCTATGTATTTTATTTCTTGGGGTCAGGAAACTGCATCACTAACTTCAGAGAAGGGTACATTTCAAAGATTGGTGCCTTTTGGCTTACGCATTGTTTTGGGAAGGGTGGATTATACAGATTCACAGCAAAACCAATCCCCATGCAGGGTTAGCCAATCTTGCCCTTCCGATGGTGGGAAGTACAGCTCCCATGATCACTGATCATTAGCTTATGCTGATGGGAGTTGTAGTCTACAACTGGAGGGCAGCACATTGGCTACCCTTTGACTGAAAAGGAATTCCATTAAAACCTTTTTATCCAGGCCCATTACCCAATGGAATTTAATCTATTAACAGCAGCAACCTTTATCTTGGGGGGGGGGGACTGGAGGAACACAAAGACTCTTGCCTGTAAAGACTGGATAAAGAAGGTTTGGTAGTTAGCTCAGGTCTTAAAGAAATACCGTAAGTAAACAAGTAAGATTATGGGATGGCAGACAGAGTAACAAGGGTAGTATATTTTTTTAATCAATTATGGTAAAATAAATCGTTGCATTCATATATTTTATTACATCACAGTTAATGATTTAATACCGGATTTTGTGTGTGATCCTGAAAATGAAAAGTGTAAATGTTATATAGATGCAGATTATTGGGTTGTTTTAGTTGCGTTCTTTGATCTGGAACTCGGATGTTTTGGCTCCCAAACGCCGCAAACCCGGAAGTGTTTGTTCCGACTTGCGAATGTTCTTTTGGAACCCAAACATCTGACAGGGCTTCCACGGCTTCTGATTGGCTGCAAGAGCTTCCTGCAGCCAATCAGAAGCTGCGATTTGGTTTTTAAACGTTTTAGAAGTCAAACAGACCTCTGGAACGGATTCTTTTTGACTTCCAATATATGACTGTATTATTCCCAGGAACAAATGTAAAAGGTTGTTCATTAGTTGTTGGGTTTCCCCATATCTCGGACCCTCTTCCCAGTTCCCAGTATGTCATTGTGTGAGTTTTTCCTCCCAGCCAAACTGACAACTTACCCACTCTCACAAAAGCTGGGCTAAAAATTTATTGTGTCCTCCAACACCTCAACATTCCCTGTCTATCTTCCACGTCAGCCAGGACAGCAGTTTATTAGACTACTAGTATCATGAAGCCCGTTGAATTAACGGGTGCTAGAACAGTGAGCTAAGGAAGGAAGGAAGGAAGGAAGGAAGGAAGGAAGGAAGGAAGGAAGGAAGGAAGGAAGGAGGGAGGGAGGGAGGGAGGGAGGGAGCAGGAGGGAGAGAGGAAGGAAAGAGGGGAGAGAAAGAAGAGTAGGAAAGAAGGAAGGGAATAAAGAAGGAAAGAATAAGAAAGAGGGAGAGAAGACAGAAAGGGGGAAGGAAGGAAGGAAGGAAGGAAGGAAGGAAGGAAGGAAGGAAGGAAGGAAGGAAGGAAGGAAGGAAAGGGAAGGGGGGTGGCCGCCTTGATTCGGCACCAGAAAAGAGCGGGAAGGGACCCAGGGGCAAAAAGCATTTCCTGTGCAGTGTGAGGAAGCGGGTGTCGGTTTTAGGAGAGGTGCGTAAAGCCTCCTCAGAGTTGCGTGTTCGCGGGGAGGGTGCTGAGCCGCAGCAGGAGGAGGAGGAGGCAGCTTGCCGGGTCGGCAAGTCCTGAGCCTCTGGGACGCAGCAGTGCTCTGTAGCACTTTGAATCCTCCTCCTCCTGCCGTGGCTCGGGGCGCTCCATGTGGCGCTGCTGGGTGCTTGTTGGTGCTTCAGCAGCAGCAGCCAGTTCCAGGCGCCGAGCCACGGCAGGAGGAGTAGGATTCAAAGTGCTACAGAGCACTGCTGCATCCCAGAGGCTCGGGACTCTCCATGTGACGCTGCCGGGTCCTCCTCCTGCCGCGGCTCAGCACCCAGAACTGGCTGTTGCTGTTGCTGCTGCTGAAGCACCGACAAAGCGCTCTGCCCCATTTGCACATAACAAAAAAATGTATTTTGGTGCCGGCAAGCACACGGGCGACATGGCTGGTTGGGGAGAAGAAGTGTGAGTAGGCGAGGCCGGGAGCCGAGGGCCCCGGGTCTGGTCAGCTGGCCCCGGAGGGTTCCCTATGTACCGTAGGGTAGCACTTTGACACCACCTCCTCCTGCCGTGGCCCGGGGCGCTCCACGCAGCGCTGCTCTGGCCACCTTTCTACCCCCCCCAGGCCCCAGCTGTTTGGTGGCTTTCTGGTGCTCTTTTTTTGCGGCTCAGGGTATGGCTTATTTTCATGAGCTAGCGAGGGCAAGCGAGAGGAGAGGAGGGCAGGGTGGCGTTGCCTGGCTGCCCGCCAGCCCACGGGTGGCGAAGAGAGGCAGCGCAGGCACAGCACCACCAGAGGCTGGGGAGAAACTTTCCTTCGCCCTCCCCTGTTGAGTCAGACGCGCCGCCTCAACCCAAGGAAGGACAGAGGGAGGTGCTGCTCAAAGGCACCCTTCCTCCCCCCATTCATCTCCGCCGGCCTCCACCCTTGCTTCCCCGACGCGCCCTGCCTCCCTCAGCCGGCACTGAGGCGCTACGCCGGGGAGGAGAGGCTCCTTCCCTGCCCTGGCCTGGCTTGGCTAGAAGCGGCACCAGGGGGGAACGTAGGGGGGGGGGAAAGGGAAAGTAAGCAGCCTCCTCCTCCTCGTGCGTTAGCGCAAGCGCAGTGAGGCGCTTGTCCGGCCGGGAGCAGTGGTTGGCGGCCGCAGGTAAACGGTAGGCAGAGGGCTGGGGGCTGGGGAGAGAGCGTGTGTGTGTGTGTGTGTCCAGTCTCTGCGTCCAATCCCTGTGTCCAGTAGCGCAGACACAGGGACTGGACGCAGAGACACTTGGACTTTATGATATAGGATATGTAGGAAAGGCTCATAAGCTACTGCAAATACAGTACATGTTGCAAAGATTTTCTAGTTTTGGTTCATGCAATACTAATACTAATACTAATAATATTTGTACCATGCCCATCGGACTAGGTTGCCCTAGACACTCTGAGTGACTGTACTAATAGCAATGTACTTAACTTTTGGAAAAAAATAAGTACCTGGCTCCCAACCAGGATTTGGTAAGAGAGAAAACCTGAGGGAAGCCCAGAATTAGCACAAAAACATTAGCACAATTTCCAAAGGGAAAGACATTACATGTGATCCGTTTTGAGGTCTACAACCCATCTGCCCAAGGAATGAGAAAAAGCAGGAGGTAGGAACATCAACAAGACTTAAAGTGTGCTGGTCAACAGAACCAGATATGTACTGAGTGAGTAGTGGGTTAAGGAGGAAGAGACCTAAAAACACATTTGAAAGAGGACAACCATTAATGTGTCAGTATCTTTAAGGGATTGTAGCAACATGCTGATTAGCATTGTCCTCTAAAGACTGCTCCAGATATTATTATTTTTTGTTTGAGAAATCACCTTTTCAGCATCTCACCTTTTCAGTAGAATGAATTAAATTGGAATAATTGACACCTTCTTATGTAGTTGAAGCCATCACTTAACACAGGCACCTTCTCAAAACTGCATCGCAAGACACTCGGTTACACTTTCACATGCTTTATCTACCCTAATTATGTGAATAAGGCTGTGATAAATGTGCACAAATCGGCTTTACATGATCTTGAGTGGTGCCCTAAAGTGCAGTTTTAAAAGGGAGGATTTATTCCACACTTCCAAAGCCTTTAGCATGAATGTTCTCGCAGCATGACATTAATAAGTCGTCGTTCACAAACACAGCCTTGGGAACTTTTCAGATACATTGCTGTGTGTGAAATACCAAGTTGTGACTATAGTGTATGAAGGTGTGCACACACTTAGTTTGTGCTGTCTGGTAAGAGCTGCACATCATTTGCTTTGGATGTAGGCTGCCATTGGTTGTTCATGCCTTGGCCCATGATTAAAATATTGCAGTGTGCTTCAGACAGGGCGATGTCTTGATGACTGGAGACAGGAAAAGATGGCCCTCACAAGCATCAGGCTCGCAGGCCACAGCTCACATACTTCCAGAATACTGCAGCATACCCTCAAACATTCTGAGTTCCCAAACCAGGACATGCGTCTTCCTGCATGAGTCATGTGACCCGTGAGAGTTTGCCGCCCCGAAAAAGCGCTTTTTCAGGAGGGAGAGCTTTTTTTCAGGGCAAGATCTTGGCATGACATTGCAAGAGAGCACAGTGGCCATTTTGGATGCCATGACCTTGAAAGAGAAAATGAGATTTCCCCCTTTTTCCAGGATACTTGTGGGCTACTCAGCCATCCATCCATCTGTTCTGTACAGACCCTACTATGTCTGAGATTTGGGTTGTGAAGCCCTGGAAGATTATTGAGTCAATGAAAGCCTTGGGTGCTATAGCTATTGTTAAGTTCATCAGGGAGAGTGTGGGGAGCGAGACAGAAAGGGGTGGTATCAGAGAGATGGATTTGCACAGCTCTCTGGTGGTGCAGCAAGAGAGAAGTGTTCATAGATTAATCACTACCCTCTTGAAACATATGCACCCAATCCTGTGCATGCCTACTCAAAAGTGAGATCCGTTTAATAAGGGATCCGTTTAACTTTTTTTTCTGGTGAAAAAGGATGGTGAGTGCAGTTTTTTGTCTTAGTGTCCAGCAATATATACTTGAGTAACATGCTCAAGCGTGCTTTTCCTTGCACCACCACCAGATAAGATGGTTTTCTAAATCAAGGAAGAAACAAAGCTAGACTGCTTCGCTTCGCTTTCTTTTAAACGTAAGATAAAAATCTTAAGACGTGGCTCTTAGGAACCAGCTGTTGAGCAGCTAGAATATGGGGCAAGGGTGCTGATAATGGCCCCTGCCATTTTATGCATTCCATAGTCAGTACCGCGAATACGGGGGCAGAATTACATTGTCTTTTGGGTTCGGCTGCGTTAAAAGAGGTGGTTCTACTGGTATGAATTAGTTAAGAGGGGGTTTCCTGTCGCCTCAAAGGCAATGTCTTCTGGTGGCATTCATTCATATGTTCATGTGCTAGCTGACAAAACTTTAAACAATACTTTAAATAACTTGAGAATGAAAACATAGTTGACAATGACTAATCATATGTATTGTATGTGTATGCATTTTGGAATGAAATGTGACTCATCTGGCTATCTGTTTTATGGGAGAGAGAGAGAGAGAGAGAGAGAGAGAGAGAGAGAGAGAGAGAGAGAGAGAGAGAGAGAGAGAGAATCTTGGAGGTTAAATTTTTAACACTGGAGCCCTTAGCTCAGTTGGTTGGAGTGTGGTGCTGATAACACGAAGGTTGCAGGTTCAATTCCCACATGGGACAGCTGCCTATTCCTGCATTGCAGGGGAATGGATTAGATGATCCTCATTGCCCCTTCCAATTCTACGTTTCTGACACAACCTTGATGGCAGAAAGAACCTTTTAATGAGGGTGAAAGAGGAGAGCGCAAAATATGGTCTGAAACTCAACATCAAAAAAACCAAGATCATGGCCACTGGTCCCATCACCTCCTGGCAAATAGAAGGGGAAGAAATGGAGGCAGTGAGAGATTTTACTTTCTTGGGCTCCTTGATCACTGCAGATGGTGACAGCAGTCACGAAATTAAAAGACGCCTGCTTCTTGGGAGAAAAGCAATGACAAACCTAGACAGCATCTTAAAAAGCAGAGACATCACCTTGCCAACAAAGGTCCGTATAGTTAAAGCTATGGTTTTCCCAGTAGTGATGTATGGAAGTGAGAGCTGGACCATAAAGAAGGCTGATCGCCGAAGAATTGATGCTTTTGAATTATGGTGCTGGAGGAGACTCTTGAGAGTCCCATGGACTGCAAGAAGATCAAATCTATCCATTCTGAAGGAAATCAGCCCTGAGTGCTCACTGGAAGGACAGATCGTGAAGCTGAGGCTCCAATACTTTGGCCACCTCATGAGAAGAGAAGACTCCCTGGAAAAGACCCTGATGTTGGGAAAGATTGAGGGCACAAGGAGAAGGAGACGACAGAGGAATAGATGGTTGGACAGTGTTCTCGAAGCTACGGACATGAGTTTGACCAAACTGCGGGAAGTAGTGGAAGACAGGAGTGCCTGGCGTGCTCTGGTCCATGGGGTCACGAAGAGTCGGACATGACTAAACGACTAAACAACAACAACGTTTCTGTGGGCTGTATGCACTCCTGTGGCACTTCCGTAGCTATCTTTCCCCCAGGAGGTCAAAAAGCATCCACTCTATTCCCCCCTCCCTCATATTAGCTGGCCTTATTCATAAACATCTTCTGAAATACGTGCTTGTTCTGCAGTTCATTTAGCCTAGCGCTCACCATGTGGGTGTGTGTTGTTTGACAGGGATGCTTGTGAGACAGTGGTGCTCAGGGCAAGAAGGCAAGGCTCATAATTATTTTATTTTTATCTGAGAGGAAGAACATTATGTCTGAAATAGACTGATCACAAATCCAGAGGAAGTGACCAGGGACTCAGTTGGCGGATTTCTGTCTTCTGGCAGTCATGATATAACATAAAATATTCACTAAAAATACAATTTTCAAGAGAATGCAGATTACTTTTCCTCCCCTCCCCCCCTTTTTATATTCCCAAACTGCATTGTTAATTTGCACGTCAGTGTGCAATATAGATTTCAGGTTGCTATGGTGATGGTTTTGCCCACACTAACTTGACATTAGCAATGCTGAAAAGAGCTCCGATGAAGACAGCAGCTGATATAAAGGCTGTAATGATGCAGCTTTTGACCTTTGACTGATTTATCAGCAGCTATTGTTTTCCTTCTTAGGCTAACAAAAACAAGGATTTGATTTTAAATATTAGCACTTGTGTGATGTTGAAACAAGGACGGTCAAAATAAATTCGTGAAGCCACACAGAAGGTTAAGATAGAACTTCTCGAAGAAACCCAGTTATATCACAGGGAGTGATAAATCATTTGGCAGCTTTATTTGCGTCAGGAATCAATGAATAATTTCTCGCAAGGTCCATGTCAACATTACACCTCTGATCGGATTACAATATAAGGTGAAGCCTGTCTCTTAAAATTTAAGAATAATTTTTGACCCTTGTCCAGAGACTGTCACTCACATTGGTAGGTTGCATAGATGCTGTTATGCACAAATATCTCTACCAAAAAGACAGTGCCTGTGCTTTGCTGGTGCTGATCACCTGCCAGCAATAGCGGTGTTCCTATAAGCTGATATCACCAACCATCCTGGGATCAGTTTACTAAAGAGATTGCCTTACCCCAGGCATCCCCAAACTTCAGCCCTCCAGATGTTTTGGACTACAATTTCGATCTTCCCCAACCACTGGTCCTGTTAGCTAGGGATCATGGGAGTTGTAGGCCAAAACATCTGGAGGACCACACTTTGAGGGTGCCTGCCTTACCCCATACAAGCCTTCTCATTCACTTCAATCTGTAGAACGTGCCACACATTTTTTCTTCTACATTTGTGAAGAGTGTGGCAGCACCTGCACTCCACATCTCCCTGCCTATTGACATTAAGCAGGTACCTCCACTATTTTGTTTTATTTCATTTATTTTCTGTTTCAGTACACCGATCCAGACACAGGATTTGTTTTTGTTTTTTGTAAATATTTTTATTAAAGATTTCTTGAATTACAAAGGTGTGTGCAGCGTCTCTCATATTTTAGCATGTATCATTGTTGCAAATCAGTTTCATTTGTTAAGACACTAAGAAGAAAGAGGGAAAACGACGTAGATAGGGGGTGGGAGGGTGGATGGGGGTGGGAGTAGGTGACGATGTTTCTGTTTTGCTTAATATTGTGATTGGCTATGATGGTCTTTGTTTTCAGACACAGGATTTATTGGTTTTAATTATGGTTTGGTGCACATTTGCTTTTGACTGGTCTGCATGCTTTAGTCATGCTTTGTACATAATTGGACTGCTTGGAGATCTTTTCTTGAGCAATGGTTTATAAATTTACAAAAGGGGGGGACTGGTGCATTGTGTGTGGTTCAATAATATTTTGAGTGCTGAGTGGTGTTCCTACCATCCTCACATCTCCATCAGAATATTCGCTTGCAAACCTAGATCATACTAAGAAGGGGAAACTATGCATGGAGCACCATTTTTATTACATAAGTGGCCCTTCGTTTATATTGGGACTAGTTATTCTACCGGTAGTTCTCAAAAGATTGAAGTCTGGGAATGTTGCGGAATAATGAAGCTTTTTAACATGCAGCCGCTGGGAGAGATCATCAGGGGGTTTGGGCTGAGTGTTCATTAGTATGCGTATTATACCCAGCTCTACCTCTCTTTCAAATCAGAACCAGTGAAGGTGCTGTGTGAGTGTCTGGAGGCAGTTGGAGGATGGATGGCGGCTAACAGAATGAGGTTGAATCCTGACAAGACAGAAGTAACTGTTTGTGGGGGACAGGAGGCAGGCAGGTGTGGCAGACTCCCTGGTCCTGGATGGGGTAACTGTGCCCCTGAAGGACCAGGTGCGCAGCCTGAGAGTCATTTTGGACTCACAGCTGTCCATGGAGGTGCAGGTGAATTCTGTATCCAGAGCAGCTGTTTATCAGCTCCATCTGGTACGCAGGCTGAGACCCTACATGCCTGCAGACTGTCTTGCCAGAGTGGTGCATGCTCTAGTTATCTCTCGCTTGTACTACTGTAATGCGCTCTATGTGGGGCTACATTTGACCCGGAAGGTGACCCGGAAACTACAATTAATCCAGAATGTGGCAGCTAGACTAGTGACTGGGAGCAGCCACCGAGACCACATAACACCAGTCTTGAAAGACCTACATTGGCTCTCAGTACGTTTCCAAGCACAATTCAAAGTGTTGGTGCTGACCTTTAAAACCCTAAACGGCCTTGGTCCAGTATATCTGAAGGAGTGTCTCCACCCCCATCGTTCTGCCCGGACACTGAGGTCCAATGCCGAGGGCCTTCTGGCAGTTCCCTTGCTGCGAGAAGCCAAGTTACAGGGAACCAGGCAGAGGGCCTTTGGAACGCCCTCCCACCAGATGTCAAAGAGAAAAACAACTACCAGACTTTTAGAGGACATCTAAAGGCAGCCATGTTTAGGGAAGCTTTTAATGTTTAATAGATTATTGTATTTTAAAACTTCGGTTGAAAGCCGCCCAGAGTGGCTGGGGAAACCCAGCCAGATGGGCGGGGTATAAATAACCATAATTTATTATTATTGTTATTGTTATTATTTGGTTGTTACATTACTAAATAAACCATACAGAAGTCCCAGGTCAAAATGGGTTCATGATTACCAACAGACCAACTCTGTGTTTGTGAGGAGAAGACAAAAGAAACAGAACTGGTTATGATGGTCCCTAATAATCTTGATTCTGCATTTGTGCAGAGAAAACATGTTCAACACTAATTTGCCAAATTGGAAACCATCTTTCCTTGGATCATTAACATTATTTTAAGTAAATAAATATCTGTATAATCTGATTCCAGTTCAGGTTATATCATGAATCAGGCCAAACTCCACATCGCAGGGAAGTGCGTCTGCCTTGCATTCCAACAATGAGAGATGGCAAACCCCTGATTTTTTCCACTTTCCTTTTTAGGTGACTGAACCCACCTACAATTTTACCGGTTGTATAGAAGTTACAGAAATCAATAACTTGGGACCCTTCACCTTTGCTAATGCTGTGAACAAAAACAATATTGACCGTTGCAGGTAAATCACATTCTGTATCTTTTCCAATCAAGAGCAACTGATTCTTTAAGACTGTTATGGCTTGAGATGCAGTTTCTCATTTTCAGCGTGGTCTAAAATACATGTAGGGAGTGGGGAAGTATGTGTGCATTTCTCTTGATACACCATTTCTCTCCTTCTATATGTGGGAACAAAGTGGGGTGGGGGGTGCAGAATAGTCCAATTAAGCCCGACAGTTTACATATTCTGGGCTTAGTAGTTTAGGCCTTTCAGGTTGCACAACAGAATGCAAGATAAAAATCAAGGTGGGGGAAAAGAGGCATACATAATGGGTTTCTCCTGACTGCATTAGAATTTCCATCAATGTGTGTGAAAGGCAGGAAAACTGGTGTTGTATGTAAACGAGGCCACCAAACATTAAAAAATAATATGGGGGGGGGAGTATTTCTGTTGCTAGCTATTTAGTAGGGTATTCATTTAGAACAGGAGCAGTGAAGAAGGTCCTTTATGAAAGCCTCCTTCTAGCACGGCTTTGTGGGTGAAAATTAGCTATCCAAATCTATTTACTATCTCTCATGCAAAAGGTAAACTTGTGACACCCAGTGTGTAATTCATGATGTCTTATCGCTTCACTTGTTTCCTTCAAATTATTTAGCCCAGCCCATTTTGCAACTCGTTCTCTTTTGTAACTTTGATGCTTTTTTTTAAAGATTTCATAACTTGTTTTTGAGAATTTCATTGTGTGTTTTGGTTTACATAATTTTTACGACAGACCTATGATAAATGTGTATCAGGAAAGGAGATTGCTTGCATAAAGTGGGGCTTAATGTAGCAGGATTTCTCATTACAAAAGAAGTTTTTTGAAATGATTATTTCAAAAATAATATGGTCCAGGCCGTCGCCATCCCACAAACACTCGTGGACTGTCACTCAGTTTGCGCTCACTTCAGTGAGGTCATGAAATACCAGATTACGTGGTATTTTGTAAGCAATTATGAAAATAAAATAGCAAACTTTGCTCACTCCTTAGGTGTGGCTCTGCACAAGCAGCAGCACAGGCCTTAGAGTTTTTCTTATGAAATTGACATCCCAATACCAGTAGATTGTACATTGGCACCAGGCTCACCCACAATCCCATTTCAGGACAGCCCAGTGATGGGGCAGGACAGGGTGGTTGCGAAGGTGAGGAATGAACCAGGTTGGCAGTGGTAGTATATGCAAGTGGTGCATGTGTGGTTACACACACCATCATTCCAGTGTTTTCCCCACCCTTGCCAGCCCACCTAACTGCTGCTGTTACTGTTACCTGCTCAGTTTGAAAGGGATGGAACCTGCAATGGGCTTCTATCACTCTGGCAGAAGTGGACTGCCACTCTGAAAATAAATTAGTGGGTCTACACAGACATTGAGCAAGCTTTCGTATCTGAATTTGATAAAGCTGGGCAGCATCAAAGATCTGAAGTGGCAACGTCAACGTGTCTATAATAAGATGAAACGCACGAAAGGCATTCAAAGTTTGATGTACTTTCAAAATGTTCATCATTTGAACATTGTCAAGTATGATATATGAACTGGTTGCATTTCTCACCCAGTCCACTTGTCACATATCTTAGGCCTGAACAACTTCTGTACTACCAAAGCTAAGCTTTGCTCACCAGCCATGCATCTGTGCCCTGATGAAGGTTTTGACATTCTCCTGGTTTCTGCAGTTCCGGAAATGTACATACAGGCCTTTACTTCTTGTAAAGTTAGGTGTCTAACTGTAAACAAAAATAAATAGAACATAATGTAGAAGTAACACTCACTAAATTTCTCTCCCAATGCAATGCCATGCAATTGTCAAGTAACTTTTATGTGCCTATGACATGAAGGCAAAATTTGATGTCGTTATCTTTGCAGTCATTTTATTATTCATAATATGTGCGTGTGTGTAGTATAGATACATTGTGTTCTCTGAACCTTGTCTTACAACACAGTCTTCTTCTTGCATTGCATTGCGAAACATTTTCTATCGTATGGTCATTATTTTATTTTTAAGAAAGACATTTCATCAAGTACTGTCATATTGCCTTGAATGCAGTAGGTGGCAACCCCACCCCCCAAAGCTCAACTCTGTTGAGACTTTGGATAGTTTAATGGAAATTCAAAAACTGTTTCAGAAGTGTCAGCAATTTATTTATTTAAAGAAAAAGAAAAATACCAAGAGGAATGTTGCTCAGCATGCAGCAGGCAAGGCCTTTTGTACTCCTCAATTCTAATATCCTCTCCTTTTATGGTGCCAACTTTATCACCAGTGAAATTGGGTCTGTCTGATTCAACATTAACTGTCTTTTGTCGGCTTAAACCTATGCAAGCAAGCATCTTGTATTATGGTGTTAATTCTTGGTTGAGATGGAATGGAAGCTGGATGTGGTTGTTGGCTTTTGCAATCGTGTATGACTTTTAGCCTGCAATAGATAGATAAACAAAAAATTAAAATGACATTTTCAGATTTAATGGAATAGAGACATGTAATTTACATTCTGGAAGCCTCTGGAAGTCTATAATAGTTAGTTTGTTTTTACAAAAAAAAAAAGTGTGGTTCCGTTTTTGTAGTACTGTTTCTGTGTGTGTGTTTTTAACCACTGCATTAGCATTAAATAATTTAATGACTAGTGAAGATTTTATCAACACTTTGTGTGGCATTCAACTAAGCTGTACAGTACTCAAAAGTTGACCTACTGAAATGGGCCTAACAGATTCATATAGGCATGTATATTTGTGCTTGGGAGCTGACTCAAATGCCCAGGGTGGTCATAGAGTACTTTTTCATGTGACTAGCACCACTTCAAAATGGGCATGAGGGGTTGCTCATAAGAATCTTTCCACATCCTCACATAGCAAGGAGAAGACTTCCCCATGTATGTATAGATAGATTGACTTTCTAACAACTGCTTCCTAATGGGCATTCTGGCAGGGTACAATAACATGAATAACCGTTTCACACATCAGTTCAAACATTGCCTACAGATGACTAGGTATGTAAACTCATTTTTAATAGAAGATTTTAAAGAAATAGAGAACAATAAAATGAATAAACAACAACACAGTCCCCAGAAGCATGCAAAGGGATGAAGACATTATTGCAATATAGCATCCAATTGAATTTTACCCTGGCAGGGAAGCTGGCAAGAAGATGTCCCTCCAAAAAGACAAATTGTGATTGGGGTACGTGTCTTTCCACTCCTCCCTCAATGGCACAGCAGATAAATGGATGCCACATTTTGATAAATTTATCCGTCGGGAGTTACCCCATAGCCTTTTTGCATTCTTGGGCAGGTTTATCATCAAAGCACCAATAGCCAAACTCTAGTGTACCTTTGAACAAAACAACAACAACAACCAGAGGAGTTGTCCACCCACTTCCAATTTTGTGCCACTTCTCATCTGGCCACTACCAAGCAAGTTAGTCATATTTTTGCATCCATTTCCGTAGGACTCATGTATAACTAACTTAGCCTAGTGTCAACTCTTATTTTGAGAGCTGCCCAGGATGCTGGCACATCCATAGGACTCCCCAGGAAAACATGAAAACAAAGAATCTTTCATTTACAGTTTCTAACAAACAATTAGATTTTTGCAGTGGACAAATTCTAAAATCCTGCCAAAAAAAATCAGATGTTGTGGCCAAGGTAGGCCCACAGAGAGGTCAGCCCCTCCACAATGACAGCCTAGGCATCTGTCCACGATGGAGATACTCAAGTTCCTCTTTGCTGCTTTGCACACTATAAAAGAAGCATTGATTCTCTTGTGCCTCTACTCTGTTGCTGCTGCTTGTAACATGTGAATTGAGAGAACTGAAGCTTTACTTCATTTGTTCTTTCTTTCTTTACTTGTGATCAATGGCAAATATAGAACAAAAGCTTTCTGCAGCAGTATTTCAGAATGCAATACCAAATCTGTGTTAGCTCATAAAAACATTTTAGTATTTGAGGAGGGAATAGTGTGCAGTTTGTTATTATTAAAAATGACTTCTTTTTAAAAAAAAAACACATTCCACACTATTCCTACAAAACTTTGTGCAAACTTATCTCACAATCACACTGACCTCATCTTCTGCCTGTGATTCCTCTAACAAGTTTCCCCAACACTGTGATGAGCTCCAGCTATCTAATCATTCTTTTAGCTTAAATGTGAATGAAAGCAAGTCCACATTCATGAACAACCCCCTTTTAAGGCACAGGTTTGTGAGTATATTTTAAACTTATGAATATTTAAGCAGTTTGGAATTTACTCAAAGATGTTCTGCCATTTCTATAACTAGATCTGTTTGGATTTCAAAATACCAAAAGGAAAGCTAAGGCGTGTGCAGAATTTAGTGAGCTTTTGAAAACAAACTCGATATGGGAGTTCATTAACCTTTTGAAGACTGTTTGCTTTCCTTCTTTAAAACAGTTCTGCTCAAGAGACAGCACATGCTATAACTAAATTTCAGGCAAAATGCCCGCAGCTGTAAGGGCAGCCAAACCTTGCTGGCAGAATGGAAGACAATTCCTTGTTCTCCCCACCATAGCCTCACCCTGGAGGTGATAAGGAAGGTTTCCTGCATCACTCCCCTTGGGACCCCAAAACTGTGAGTGGATGAGGCACGTTGGCCCCAAAGGTGGCCTGTATCCTGACCCAGGGCCTTGTAACCCTGAGCTGCAAGCCTTGGGAGCAACCCATCACCCTCAAAAGTGCTTAAGGGGGTCACCAAGCTGACCTAATTGTTTCCCTTCCTGCACCTACCTGCCAAAGTAACCATTTAAACCAGTCTATTTAACAGACTACCATCTCGCCCCACATGGTGCAGAGTAGGCAAAAAGACCAGTGTGTCAGGCCAGATAGCGACCAGAAAATCCTACTTTGCCCAGAGGCAACCACCATAGCCACACTATGAAAGAGGGTGGCTAGGTAATTATTGCCAAATACAAAATTTCTGTTTACTTTAAGATCAAAAGCTTCAGTTCTTGGTACGTAGTTCCACATATTTGTACGTAGGGTTGCTGTGCATATCTATGGTTTTTGTGCCTCATAAAGTAAAAATTTAATATTCCCACTTGTGGACAAGAGTTCAGCACAAAACAACATGTTCTGATGGATCTGAGAGAATGAGAGAGAGCAGTAAGATATTGGAAAATTAAGCTAGATTGTACAAAATTAAACTAACTGTACAAATTGGGAAGAGGTGAAATAGTGTGCTTTGTTCTTCTGAATGATGCTGATACTTTCAAAGGAGGGCACAAGTACAATAACCAGTTTGGCCTTTCAGATGACGTACAGTTCAGCCAGATCTTTACTTTTTAATGGGAACCTATGTGAAATTGAGGGACGCGGGTGGTGCTGTGGGTTAAACTACAGAGCCCAGGGCTTGCCAATCAGAAGGTCAGTGGTTCGAATCCCTGTGATGGGGTGAGCTCCCGTTGCTTGGTCCCAGCTCCTGCCAACCTAGCAGTTCGAAAGCATGTCAAAGTGCAAGTAGATAAATAGGTACCGCTCCGGCGGGAAGGTAAACGGCGTTTCCGTGCGCTGCTCTGGTTCTCCAGAAGCGGCTTAGTCATGCTGACCACATGGCCCGGAAGCTGTATGCCGGCTCCCTTGGCCAATAACGCGAGATGAGCGCCGCAACCCCAGAGTCGGTCACGACTGGACCTAATGGTCAGGGGTCGCTTTACCTTTATGTGAAATTATCCACTCTTCAGACCTGGGGCTACTCTCCCAACAATTGGGAAGCTTTTATGTTGTTGGTGTATTTGTGGTTTTCTTAAAATGAGAGGACAATGCAGTTATGCTAGGCTGCAAAATCACATCCGCAACATGGATGCAAAATAACAATTTGTGAATTGGTTACCCTTGTGAATGTTGCATATATCTCTGCATATTGGATTTTCTTTTAACTGCTGTGCCCTTTCTTGCCAGTTGATGAAGCTCTGTAATATCTTCATTGTAATTTGATATCCTATTGCCAGTCTTCTCCTAGATTTTCTTTTTAGCAGCAAACATTGGTCAGATGGTCAGATGACCATTTATTTCCATACAACAAATTAGACACCCTCTTCAACCCTATCAGCATCATTACTGAATAACTGATTCCCATCACAAGTTAATGCAAGACATATACATTAAAATTTACAGTTGCACCTGCTTCAGCTGTTTATTAAAATACATACCAGCAAGCATTGGCGCAGTTTTTACCACATGCCAGATTATTTTCCTTCATTTGCATCTTTTGAGGGGCTTCAGTGGGTGGCAATCTCCTCATAATTATCCTAGTCTTTCAGCAATGAGACCATCCAATGGAAATGTTGACATTTTCAAGGTAAAGCTAGAAAGACTTCTGTAAAGGGTGGTATATGCTAGGTCAAAGAATAGTTCTAAAGGAGGGCCACTTAGAGGATGATTTGGAGACATGCCCCCCTGCTTCTGCAAATATGAGTTCAGATTTGTACACAGCTTGAGCAAGCAATTTCTAAGTCTTCTAAATAAATAAATCACATTGCCACAGCTACCGCTCCTTCCACACGACTCACTTGCCTGGCTCCCAGCTGTCCACTAGGAGGCTAGCTGTTACACCCTGGTTATAACTGGACTGAATTTGATACTAGTGGGGTCACCAGTGGCTGATCACAGCAAGGCTCATCCAGCCTTAACCAAGGGATTTAAATTAAATAACTTCTTAAAATGTTTTGTTATTTGTCTGCAAATTAGGCAGTGCTATGTTGCAGAGGCTACATTACATATACAGGAAAGTTTTCTGTGCAAGAAAAATAAAATATGCAACAGCCTTTGAGCATCCTTCTTTGAACCTTTTGCTAAGCTCTGTTCTATTCCTGTGATTGTCCCTTGTTCACTTTCTAATGCTTGAGATCCCCCCCCCAGTTGTATCCTCTGTGTTTGACTTGCCCTCTTTGATTTTCTTCATCTTTTTTATTACATTTGTTTTCGGTGTGCTCTTTTCTGCGTAGCTCCTTTTCTCCTGTGCAATTTCCTTTCTACCTTTGTGCACATCCCCCTCCTCCTGCCCCTTATTATTCTTTTCTCTTTGGTGTTCCTGTTGAAACGATGCATTGCAATGATAATGTTAGAAAAGGTGGCAGGCATAATCCTACCTTGTGTTTTAAATGTTCAGAACCATTGGAAACGATTTAAGTCTATGGTGCTGTCTTATGAAGGGAATGGGTGAATTGGTTTGGATACTAAGCAAATCCTTTTGAGATATACAGGTGAAATGCAGAAAATTAGAATATCATCGAAAAGTGCATTTATTTCAGTAACACAACTTAAAAGTTGAAACCAATATATGAGATAGATGCATGACATGCAAAGCAAGATATGTCGAGCCTTTATTTGTTGTAATTGTAATTATTTGTCGTTAGGCAGGACAATTATAAATGGAATGCAATTAATGAAATGTAATAGCGGTGTTTATTTTTGTATTATTGTAACTATTTGTTTTATTACTATGGAATTTCCAAAAGAAAGCATTTGTAAAAATTAAAAGAAAAATGAAAAATGGAAAGTTGCATTACTGAAATAAATGCTCTTTTCGACGATATTCTATTTTTCCGAGTTTCACCTGTAGATACCACACACACACACACACATGTAGGCATATGAAGAGCTTTTCTGAGACCTGGGGTGGGAGACTTGTCCATGAGGCACACCCCTGCAATGGTACCACCTAACACAGGTCCAGATTTTACTATCAAAGCCTTGAAGCACATGAGGACAGGCATGGGTGTTTTGCCCATGACCTTCCCTGGTTGGCTGGGAGGCACAGGGCATTCTTGGCATGACGGCACTAAGTCTAGCAGGCCCCTGGCAGGGCTCTCCAGCCAGCTTAGCCCCCCAAGACCCAAGGCACATGTACCCGGCTGTGTCCCTTCCCCCCCCCCTGGCATGGGCATGTATATATGGATATATGACTTTGTGTGCTGACAAATACAATTTTCACCTCATTTATGAGCATCTTTCCTTGGTCAGCATGCCATGAGCAAAGGCCCGTCTCCCTCTCTTGCTTGTTTTCTGGAACCGTAGGATTATTATTTGTAGCAGCTACATGGTTTTCGTACTTTAAGCAGTGCAGGCCAAAAAGATTGCATAATTCCTATTTTGGTCTCCTTAATTATTCTTGACTCACTGTTAGCATGTCGTTGGCTGTGCAAGAGTTCACAATTTCTGTGGGAATAAATGAACCAGACAGGCTTTGTGCTGGAGGCTTTAGAAGTGCAGTCAGTTACATAGGATTCCGCTAAAATGTCAGATTCTGAAGTCTTTAAAATATACGTTTATGCATGCAGCTTTCACCAGTTTAATGATGTCAGTTCATGTTTTCCCCACCATAGAGTTGGTAAAGTATGAAAACCAGATGTACATTGATTCAAGGGGATGGGAAGGGAGAAGGGAATCCTTGTTGTTGTTTTTTAAAAAACCTTTTTTTAAAATTGGATGTCCCTGCACTATTTCTGCTCCTGAATCATTTTGCACCTCATAGATGAGCATCCAGTAATGGTTTTTATCTGAGCCAAGGTCCAGCTCATCTCAGCTCCAGGATCTGGTGGGTCACCTTCAGAATGCAAGATTATTCAAGTCTGGTGACATGACCACAATCTGTAGGATGCATCAAGGGACCATTTTATTAAGGACTAAGTAAGGACCCTTTTTGAAATTACCTTCACAAGACTGGAACTATAAAAGTATGAATCCTACACCAGCTGCCCTGGTAAAAGTTGCACGGAAATACTTTCAAAATCGTTCAAAGGAACTGGAGAAATGCCGGTTTGGGAAGGAGCCAGTGTCAAAGGGCTAACATCCAACGGGGGCTCTGTATATTCACAGTTTACTTCTACATACATTTAAGAGTCAGAGGCTAAAGTGGCTATAAGATCAGTTTGAGTCCTGGCTTCCCTTAATCTCTAGCATTTAGGAATGAACGAGTATTTCACTCATTAGGTGTGCTGCAAACGATATGGACCAAATTATAATGCAGTTGTACCTTGGTTGTCGAACGCCTTGGTACTCATACGTTTTGGCTTCTGAACGATCGAAACCCGGAATCGAGTGTTCCAGTTTTCAAACCTTTTTTGGAAGCCAAACATCTGATGCGGCTTCTGCTATTGTTTCCGGTGTGCCTGCGCAATCAGAAGCCAGTTGGAAGCCATGCCTTGGTTTCCAAATGTTTCGGAAATCAAACAGACTTGGTGAGATGAAAATATTTGGCCCAAATTAGCACATTCTGATAGCAGTGACTAAGGCATGGAATTGGCTTCTAAACGTGATGGAAAATTATCCTTCCTCTCCCTCCTCTCTGCCTGATGCAAATCATGCTAATAGTTTTCATAGACACAACTCATGCCCTAGTCATACTCTAGAGCAATGTTTCTCAATCTTGGTTCCCCAGATGTTTTGGGACTACAATTCCCATCATCCCTGACCACTGGTCCTGCAAGCTAAGGATGATGGGAGCTGTAGTTCAAGAACAGCTGGAGACCCAAGGATGGGAAACACTGCTCTAGAGTACACGCTTTCGATAAATGACTAACTTTTGGTGATAAATCTGGCTACCATAATGGGGCCTATTCCACTAAGAAACTCACATATTGCATGCAATTGGGTTTAAGGGATAAGTGTAAAGTGGCAAAAATACCTGTGGCCACAATCCTGTACACATTTGCAGCATGGGATGGTCTAATCCAGGCATGGCCAAACTTGGCCTTCCAGATGTTTGGGGACTACAGTTCCCATCATCCCTAACCACTGATTCTGTTAGCTAGGGGTGATGGGAGTTGTAGTCTCAAAACATCTGGAGGGCCAAGTTTGGCCATGCCTGGTCTAATCTGTCTGTTTCAGTTTTTCTCTGTTTCTCATTTTTCCAGTGTTAAGTTTTGGTTTCCCTATGCCTGCACTGATTTGTGTTTTTTTTTTCCTTCTTAAAAGAGGGGGCTCTAAAAAGGGGACTCTGTGGGCACCAGGAAAAGCCTGAATGCGCATGTATATAATTTCATTGTGTGAGAGGGAACCAGTTCCCCTTTAAGAGCTTGTTAGGGGTAATCAAGAAAATCAGTGGGTTGGCTTGAGTATCTGGGATGGTCTTCCAGTCATGTAGAAATCTCAACAGTTGAGATTGTGATTAATCTTCATCAGTGAAGAACATTCTGGAATCAAGCTATAAGTTTTTCCCCAGGAACCACTAAATGGGCAGAATGAACGGAGTAAGTGAAATTCTTTCTTTGTTCTTTCTCCTTTTTTTTTGTCGACTATTGTGAGTAGGACAGAGAAGGATGTCTCTCCTTTTAATAATAATAAATTTTATTTATACCCTGCCCTCCCCGGCAAAGACCGGGCTCAGGGCAGCTAACACCAGGTATAAAAACAATTGATTAAAATACAACTTAAAAACAGGATTAAAATACAACTTAAAATGCAGCCTCATTTCAGTGGAAGCTCATATCAAAACTATTTAGTGGGAGAAAATGTCAAATCTTCACCAAGGCCAACTATCCAGACTGGTCCTAGTGGGCCAGAAAAAAGCCAGGGGCAAGGGGGCGCATAAAGACATTAAAAGCATTAGGGAGAGGATTGCGCCCTGCAGCACTCCACACACCAAGGAGTGGCGCAACAACATCTCCCTCCCTAGCACCACCCTCTGTCCCCGACCAGAGATAAAAAAGCACAGCCATTGTTGGGCTATGCCCTGTATGAACACGTCGGCGAGACGGTTGTCCATAAGATCATGATCAACTATGTCAAAGGCTGCTGACAAATCTTAAGAGAATCAGCAGTCCCGACCCGACTCGATCCAGTTGTCTACAGAGATCTGTTAGGGCGACCAGAGTCGCCTCTGTCCCGAAACCAGGACGGAAACCAGACTGAAATGTATCTAAAGCCGATGTTTCCTCCAGAAACCTGCCAAGCTGTTCAGCCACCGCTCTCTCAATTACCTTGCCCAGATACGGAAGATTCAAAACTGGGCGGTAATTGGATAGATCCAAAGGATCTAAAGTTTTCTTTAAGAGCAGACACACCACTGTGTCCCAGCTCCCCTGGGAATGTCCCTGTGCCAAGGAACAAATTGATTATTTCAACCAGGGGGATCAGCGCGACGTCTGGGCATGCCCTAAGATGGGCACGGATCAAGGAGGCAAGTGGTGGGCCTACCAGCTTGAAGGAATCTATCCACATCAGCAGGGAGTATTCGATTGAAATGTTCCAACACTGGACCCGAAGACCTTTGTAAGGCATGAAATTGTTGTTCTATTGTTATGCAATTATGACCATTATATCAGCACAAGCATTTCTGCTTGTCAGACGAACCTTTCTCCAAGCTCCTCCCTCCATGTGGTTTTTAGGGCTCTCCCAACCCCCCAGAGCCAATTGGGAGGGCCTAAAGAAATTATAACATGGGGAGTGGCTCTAGAAATCTACATGCCACCCTTCTTCCCAAAGGAGCCTAGAGTGGGAAACATATCCGTTGTTTAAAAAATCACAATTAAAACTTCTAAAAACATTTTGAAACTTCTAGTACTACCGTGTTTCTCCGAAAATAAGTGTCATGGTCCGGTCGGCAGGCAATTGAAGCCCTGACTGAGGACGTCAGGACCAGAGGCAAGATGGTGGTGTAGAAGCAGGAACAGGTGCAGGGCTGAGGGTCCAGCAGCAGGCAGTCGCAGGGTCAAGGAGCAAGGCGTCAGCAAGGGGAAGGTCCAAGGGTCGAGGAGCAAGGCATCGGCAAGGCGAAGGTCCAAGGGTCAAGGAGCAAGGCATCGGCAAGGTGAGGGTCCAAGGGTCAAGGAGCAAGGTGAAGGATCAAGGAACAGGAGGCCAGATGCAACAAGGCAGGGATAGCGTTGCTGTGGCCCAGAGCTGAAGGGAAATGCTGAGCTTTTATCCCTCCCAGCTCCTGCCACCAGGTGCAGTGAGGTATCAAGTGGCCTCACCTGAGTGACCACTCCTTGCCTCTCCAGCACAAGCTGAGGTCTTCACCTGAGTGGCCACTCCTTGCTTCTCCAGCACAAGCTGAGGTCTTCACCTGAGTGGCCACTCCTTGCTTCTCCAGCACAAGCTGAGGCAGGCCCCAGTCCTGCAAAGCACTACAGGCCCCAGAGCCTGACTCCTGCCCATACTCCTGACAGTACTCCCCCCCCATAGGGAAACGGGGTTCCACCCCTGGTCATGGCCCAGGCTTATCTGGGAACTTCCGATGGAAGGCCCGAACCTTGGTGGGTGGGTGCACGAAGTCAGCTGGTTCCCAAGATCGCTCCTCTTCCAACTCCACCGCTAGCCCCCGGAGGGTCCCTTGACCTGTGTTCAGAAGGCGGGTGTCAATTTTAATACACAACGTGATCAAGTCTGTCAGGGCTGCCGGGGAGGTCACCCGCGCCAGTTCGTCCTTTATGCGGGGATGAAGTCCGACGAAAATGGAACCGGCGAGCTGCCTCATTCCACTGAGTGTCCGCAACCCAGCGCTAGAACTCAGTGGCATATTCAGTAACCGGGCGGGCCCCCTGCCAGAGTTTCTGCAGGGCCATCTCAGACGTCTGAGCATGATTCGGCTCCCCGAACATGCCTTCCAGGGCGGCAATGAAATTGTCCAAATGCCCCAGCAGGGGGTCGTCAGCCTCAAGGTATGGTGTAGCCCAAGCAAGGGCCGGGCCCATAAGCAGACTAACCATAAAGCACACCTGGCTCCGTTGGGTGGAAATGTCCACAGCACAGGTGGCAAACAACAACCGGCACTGGCTTACAAAGCCCTGCAGGGTGCCACACTCTCCCCTGAACCGCTCCGGCGATGTGACGGGGGGAGCACATCGGGCTGGAACCGCAGCAGGGGCCGCTCGAAGTGCTCGAACCTCCCCCTGGAGTGTAGCTACCTGTGTGTGGAGGCTCTGCAGCACAGCGGTGAGGTCCATAGGCTGGGCTCCGTCCATCTTGCACCCTGGCTGGGATGCGTTTTGGCCACAGCAAACTGTCACGGTCCGGTCGGCAGGCGATTGAAGCCCTGACTGAGGACGTCAGGACCAGAGGCAAGATGGTGGTGTAGAAGCAGGAACAGGTGCAGGGCTGAGGGTCCAGCAGCAGGCAGTCGCAGGGTCAAGGAGCAAGGCGGAGGCGGAGGTCTGAGAGTCAAGGAGCAAGGCGTCGGCAAGGCGAAGGTCCAAGGGTCGAGGAGCAAGGCGTCGGTAAGACAAGGGTCCAAGGGTCGAGGAGCAAGGCGTTGGCAAGGCGAAGGTCCAAGGGTCAAGGAGCAAGGTGAGGGATCAAGGAACAGGAGGCCAGATTCAACAAGGCAGGAATAGCGTTGCTGTGGCCCAGAGCTGAAGGGAAATGCTGAGCTTTTATCCCTCCCAGCTCCTGCCACCAGGTGCAGTGAGGTATCAAGTGGCCTCACCTGAGTGAGCACTCCTTGCTTCTCCAGCACAAGCTGAGGCAGGCCCCAGTCCTGCAAAGCACTACAGGCCCCAGAGCCTGACTCCTGCCCATACTCCTGACAATAAGGCAAGGTCTTATATTTATTTTTCCTCAAAAAAAGCCCCCCCCAAAACCCCACTATGGCTTATTTTCAGGGGATGCCTTATTTTTTTTTCCCTCCTCCTCCTGCGACGGCCGGCATTGCTGCTGCGCCTATCACTATGTCTTATTTTCAGGGTATGGCTTATATTCCTTAGATGCTTAAAAATCCTGCTACGGCTTATTTTATGACTACGTCTTATTTTAAGAGAAACAGGGTAGTTGTAAACCTAAGGATGGGTGTGCATGTGTTTTGCACTAAAGGTGTTTTCCTTTTCCTTTTTTTTTTTTTTGAGCTGACTCTGGCATTTCGCCATGAATGAACATTGCACAAACTGTGGATGACAAAATACACAGAAGCTGAACGGTGTGTTTTAAGCTACAGTCCTGTACGCTCTTACCTAGAAGTAAACCCTATTGGTTCACTTCTGAGTGGAAATGCATATATTTAGAGATCTGTGTGGGAGATCAGTCAAATATTTGTCTTGGGGAAATAAAACATGTTTTGGAATACATCGGATTTTTGTTTTGTTTTGCTTTACTTTACGTGTGTGTGTGTGTGTGTGTTTTTAAGCCGAAGTCCGAAGAAAGGGCTGATCAGCACAGGATTGTTTACAATATTTAAAGTGTTCCTTGTAAATAAGGGAAAAAATGTATTGTTCCATATTAATATGGAATATATTTTTTGTGTTGTCACTTAGCTATTTGCAAGTGTAAAAGAACACTCAAGAGAATTACTCAGATGTGTAGATGAACCTTTTTTCTCATTATTACAGGATTCAGCTAGCAAAATATTAGCAGGAAAGAACCAGTGAAGTCAAATAAACAAAATACACCCTCCCTACCCCCACCTCAAAGTAACTCTTAAAGAAAAATGGTGGTAGATGTTTTCCTTCCTCGGTGTGTCTGATTCCGCTGAGATTCGAAGGCTACAATCTGATGCCTTACCAATTACAAAAACATGTAAATAAAGGGAAATTGTTTTGTTATGCATTCATAAATAATTAAGAACTTCACAGCAGGCTTCCACCATCTCCATGTTATCTGCTGGGAATGTCTCGTAATGGAGATATAGTTGCCATTGTTACCGTAGCAGATTGCATTGCTATAAAGCAGAGCACATTAAAGAAAATGGCTAAGAATGCTAAACTTACTGAAAGGAGAAATTCGTCTTCTGGGCATTTTACAGTATGGTTTTCCCCATTGGTATGAAATGTTCATTATTTCCACACACAGAAAGAACACATATGCAAGACTTGTTACAACCTCAAATGTTGATCAAGAAGTCTGAGAATTCATTGTGTATTTTCTGCTTCTGTGTCTTAAATCTCATTGTTTATGGAGCTTTAACAAAATATTTACAACAATATTGTCACCCCTGACAATTAAACACAATACAGTGTTGTAAATATTTTGTTAAAGCTCTGTAAACAATGAGATTTATACCTCTGTATGATCCCCTCTGGTTATCTCACTTTATGGCAAGATTTTTAATATAAGGAATTTTTTTTTTGATAGAACCCAGTATGACACCAAAATCATCTCACTTGGAAAAAAATTAACATTAATGTTCAGAGCTAATCTCCCGGAAACTTCAAACTATTGCTCATATAACCTTTCTCACTAATCAACCTAGTTGACATACAGTTAAGTGAGATTATGTCACTTTTTGGTACTTGTGTAATTCTGTTTGGTATTATTCTTCCAGTGGGAGTTGGGGTGGTGGTGGTAGAGATGACGAAAACAGGCAAGAGCAGGGGTAGCCAGTACAGTGCCTTCCAGATGTTCTAGACTCCAACTTCCATCAGCCCCACCCAGCATAGCCAATGGTCAGGGGTGATGGGAGTTGTAGTCCACCACATCTGGAGGACACTAGATTTCCTCCCACTGGGTTAGGGCATCAGTGCAAAACCTTTCCTGAGAATGGATGTTCTGCACATCAATTCACAAACTAGCTAGAAATCCTCTGAAGCAAGGACTCCCATACAAATCTCCTATGAAAGGTGTTTGTCTAAATGAAATAATTGCTCAAAGCTAGAAGGCTAAGATTTTTAATGGTTTCTGATTTGTATATCAGAAAACCATCCTTGTTATTCTCTTGATCTAGACCAGGCAGTTTGGGGATGCCTGATCTAGACTGCCCTGAGACTTTTAAAGCTCTCCCTGACTTTCCTAGGATGGATACATCAGTCCATTTAAAATACAACTATACAACCAAAATGTAGGCAGCGTAGTTGCATGATATTGCATGATATATGACGCTGTGCTTATTTCTCAGTGGTCTGAATGAGCAGGAATCAGAAGGTTATTCCCACTGTATCATCATTGCAATCAGAATCCTTTTGCCACATCTCCCTTCAAATCAGAAGTACAAGAGCAACACATACTCTGGGGCCTTGTACAACCGCCACAGATCATTTGCTTGCTGATGCAGCAAATACAATGAATCATAGGCCATGAATGGGTTACACAATTTGCCGATGATGATGGATTTGAGGAAGGTTATACCCTAAAATAAAATCCTTGCACTTGGTAAAGGAATTGCAATTGATGAGCCGATATAGAGGTCCTTATACATGTCACGTGAATTGCATCAGATGTGTGTTGCTGTTGCTTTTAAAGCATTTGGTTTAACTAGGGCTGCAGCTGAAAATCACTTACCTGGGGGTAAGTCCCATTGAACTACAGTGGTACCTCGGTTTATGAACACAATTGGTTCCGGAAGTCTGTTCATAAACTGAAGCGTTCATAAACTGAAGCGAACTTTCCCATTGAAAGTAATGGAAAGTAAATTAATCCATTCCAGATGGGTCCGCGGTGTTCATAAACTGAAGCGTTCATAAACTGAAGCGTACTTTACCATTGAAAGTAATGGAAAATGAATTAATCCGTTCCAGATGGGTCCGCGGAGTACTTAAACTGAAGCGTTCATAAACTGAAGCATGGGTGTAATTGGTTCCGGAAGTCGGTTCATAAACTGAAGCGTTCATAAACTGAAGCGAACTTTCCCATTGAAAGTAATGGAAAATGAATTAATCCGTTCCAGATGGGTCCGCGGTGTTCATAAACCAAAAATTCATAAACCGAGGTGTTCATAAACCGAGGTTCCACTGTAAATGGGACTTACTTTTGAGTAGACAGGTATACAAAATGCACCGTTCATAATTCTGCTCTATAACTACACATGTCACATATTATTATTGGTTTAATTATAACTTAACTCATATGTTACTAGAGCAGCTTGGGGGCCACTTTCACATGGCTGGATCATATAAGCTCTCTTACCCTGAATCAGACCCACTGGTCCCTCTATATATTGCCTACCCTGACTGGCAGCGGCTCTTGGGGGGGGGGGTTCAGACAAGTCATCTTTGCCAGCCCTGTCTGGAGATGCTGGAGATTGAACCCGGGACATTCTACATGCAAGGCAGATGCTCTACCCCAAGCTATTGTCCTTCCCCACCCTGCTTGAATAATGGAGGTAAAGATCAAATGACGCAGTTCTTTTGTGGTTGGCTGTGATGGTCTTTCCCCTCTTTTCTTCCTAATGCAAGCCCTGCAGAGGGTTGATTCCAAGGGAAAGGGAAACATATAAAGTACCTGATCCACATAGATCCTTTTTTAAAGACTTCACTGGAACAGCTTGAGCTCCAGCTGTACAGCAGTGACTCCTGCAACATTCCAGAGATTGGGAATCTGTGGTCCTTTTGATGTTGATGAACTACAACCCCCATCATTTTTGGCCACTGGCCATGTTGGCTGGGATGGATATGAGTACAATAGTCTCTGGAGGGTCATACCGGTAGTTCCCTATCCATAGTATATGTGATCAAAGATCAAAGCAGCTAGATTTGTGCGGCACGTTGCTTTCTAAGATGTCTATCGCATAGCCTGCAGAAATTTCCCTATTTCTCTCTGGCACAAGTGATTTTTACAAAGGAAATACAACTGGCAACGGGAGATTTAATCAAATTGTAATTTGAATCAGGAGGGGAAAAAGCCAGTAAGGCTTTCTATTTTGTTCTATAAAGACCAGTGTAATAAAGTATGGTGCCTATTGAAGAGCTTGAGTGGCTGTGCTATTCTGGTAGCTAACAGGGCACATTTCTGAGGTTGGCTCTTCATGCAACATGCAGAAAATGGTTTTCATATTGCCACATTCAAACGTGCTTTGGAGGCCTTGATTTAGCTCCTGAAGTGTATAAAGCAGTCCTAGGTGAGATCATTTGGGGATATATTTAACAAAGTCGCCTATGATAGGGGAGGGTGGTTGTTTGGTGGAACTGAGTAGTGCATTATTCTAAAGACAGAGTGACCTTTAGGGGACCTTGATTGCAAAAAAAAGTTAAGAAAACAGGTCTGCCCTCTCACACTTGAATAATGCAGCAAGCAAACAAGCACATTTTGTAATAACAATGGAATTGTATTCTGAAAAGATTGGAGGAGAACGCTGCATGTAAATATTTTGCCTTAATTTCTCAAACTTTAAATTGATTTTTAAATAGTTTATGTGCTTTCCCCTACTGTATCTGTAACCCACAGGACTCCACGTCAAATTATGCCTTAAGTATGACACAACTGAAATTTAGATACACAGTGTGCCAGTGCCCCCTGCAGCTTGGATATGTTAATTATTTGTGAAGAGCAAATGCTCTTGTTTGGTTTTTTTTTTAAAAAAAAAAACTACCTATCAAGAAACATATGATGATGTAAATGCATTTGGATCTGCATGTCTAGCTATAAACCAAATGATTTGAAAGTATTGGACTTATGGTTGTCACCTCATTATTTAAAATGTGAAAGAGCAGATATAAGAGGGACAGTGATTTTTTCTTTAAAAAAAAAAGGGCAGACGTTTCTTATAGGCTGATTTATTGGGGCATGAGGTTTTTGCAAACAGTTAGCCACTTCATCTGCAGTGGACTAAGACTATGTATGAAGAGAGACGGTAATTCAGTAACAGATCTACATGCCTCGCTTACAAAACATCCTTGGCGTCCCTAGAGATAGTTAAAAGAGATATAGCAGTGCAAGGAGCAAACAACTGCAGAGTATATAAGGGGTGGGACAACTTTAGGCTTGCAGATCTACTTTATCTTTTACTATAACCTTATATCTCCCTGGTGCAAAAAAGTGGCTCAGGAGGGATGGCATAAATGAACTAAGAATTAAGGACAGGGTGCCTCTGAGCACACATTCAAACTAAGACAGAAATCACCTTCCAACCTTCTTTCCACACACACACACACACACACACCAGCAACCTCATTTAGGATGCAGGGAGCCTTTTAGTTATTGATGTTGGCAGAGTGTGACCATAGAAAGCAGGGATGGAGAAATCTGTGACCTGCCAGGTGCTATTGGACTACAACTCCCATCATCCCTGAACATTGGCTATGCCAACTGCAGCTCATGGGAACCGGAGTCCAGCAGCACCTGAAATCCCTGATATAGAGAGAGTCTCATTGCAGAAAATGCATTTTCCTATCATGAAATACATCGGGGACTAGAACGTATGTTGCTTTTGCAGAAAAGGTTTCCTTTAATAATACAAAATGGGAACAGATCTTCACAATACCAGAAAAATATATGAAACTTTACATTGCATCTTCATTCAGTCTCAGAGTATTGAGAATTTTAAGCAATCTCAGAATAGGGACATGAACTTGGATGACTCAGAGACATTTTTAAAAAGTATTGTGTGCCCATCCTTTTCAAGACTTCAGCAGTATGTGATGTCCCAAACAATCTGGCGCAGTGACTACACATTGTATTTCTATCCCTAATTTGTCCCAGAGGGAAGAAAAGCAATCTATAGTACCATTATGAAGAATTGCCAAAAGGATAGAAGATCCTTGTAAGAATGGGATGCAAAATGATATCATATAATAACTGTCCATCTACCTTCAACTTCTAAAACTGCCTTGCTTTTATTAATAAGAGATGACAAGCAGTGACTCAGGCAAATGCAGCTCACCTTGGGTGGTAGTATATTGAATGAGGAAAGAGGTCAGCTAACATTAAAGGCAGCACCAATTGATCACTTGGCAGGTGGCCTGAAAAAAGGAACTGGGTTGTTAGAATTAAGCAATTTTAAATAATTGTCTCTGTAAATAGATCTGTTCAATTTCTGTGCATTATTAACACTGGAGTTATTTCATTATCATTCATTCTGCAGTTGCAAGTTAAATTTGCCTTTCTGGATCTGATTTTAAATATGGGAAATTGTTGAATCAGAGTGGTTCAGAAAGTTGTGTTGAGAGAAGGTGCTACTAACAATAAAACGTGTTTTTATTTGCAGTCGAGAAAGACCTGAATGGAACAGTTCACAGCTGTCCCAAATTTTGAAATTAAGTATTACCCAACTAATTCAGGAAAGGCAAATAAAGATTGCTATCTACTCAGCTATAAATTGGCCAGTGGAATAATCAAATTGCAATTATTGCAGCAATCTGTAAAAGGGGTGAAAGAACTACAGTATATGACTTATCCATGTCTGTCACTCTAAATAGATCTATATTTAGTTGAAGAGATGGTGGAAATGGAAACATTGCCCTCTGATACAGAAATGTTTCCTGTGCATTTATAGTTATTTATTTTAAACATGTGGAGTGGAGTTGTTATGTCGTGATTGTGATTTCAGCTCTTCGTGAAGTCAGCTCAGAATAGTGATTCAGCATACTAGCAAGGAACTGCTAGGAGTCAAGTATAGCAAGAACAGTCTTCTTTATTGCAGTAGGAATCTTGACTGAACTGGAGGGAAAGGGTGAGCTCCTTTTATACTCTCAGGAGCAGGGATTGGGGAAAGGATACATTTAGATTTTGGCGGGAACCTATCAGAGTGAGGATCCAAATTGTGCTAACAAGTTAACCAATAGCAACTGTCACCGCACCCATTTGAATCGCCCAGGAGCGGGAAAGGTAGTTACAGGACTAGCAGAGAAACTCATGAACACAAATTAAACCAATACATAACAGGAGTGTTATGTGAGGGGAGACTGTGTTAAGGGAAATGCACTCTGCACTTGCTCAGAGGCACACTTATCAGTTCCTGTTTCTTCTTTTGTATGTTCTGGGGCTGAGACATGGCACTGAAAACAGAAGTATTGGCTGAGTTTCGTTGAGTCCTGTTCTAATAGTTAATGACTTAGTCTGAAATCTTCCTTGCCCAAATGCAAAACGCCTCCAGCAACAAGTGTGATTTTCTCCACCCCCTCACTATCTAGGATTGCATAACTAACAACCCTTGTTATATGCCAGGCACGTCCAACAGGTAGATTGTGATCTACCAGTAGATCACTGGATGTCTGTGGTAGATCACTGCTAGATCACTGGCACCCCTAAAAAAACCTCACCCAAAATTTTCCTCCTCCCTAAAAAAAAGCTGAACTATGACCTGAAGCCCTAACCAAAAATGGGCCTCCCTCCCTCCTAAAAGAAGCTCAACAAGTTTGACCTAAACCCCCCAAAACCGGGCTTCCCTTCCTTAAAAAAAACTCAACAGCTTTGACCTGAACCCCCCAAAAGGGGGTAGATCACTCCCAGTTTTTAACTCTGTGAGTAGATCAGAGTCTCTTGGGAGTTGGCCACCCCTGTTATATGCAATGTATTTCAAAGCATAATGTATAAAATACCTGCTGTTGATATTATTTGAGCAGTAAATGAATTGCTCAGTCCTTTTTGCTTAATGTACCAAAATCGGCACTTGTGACCAGGGCATCCAACTGTGTGGAATTCTTTGTGAGGCCTGACTAACTAGCTTCATTTAGTAGGGCTGTGCAAACGCTTCATCTGCATAGTGGGGCAAGGCAGGCGTATTCAGACTGAAGTGGGGCCCCTCCAAGGCGAAACTCACACACCAAAGTACAGTAATCCAAAGTGATTCAGGTCCTGCAGGATCTTTGGAGATATTTTTAAAAAATGGTAATCTAAGTCATACGGCCACTAGCCAAAATGGTTGGGGGGGGGTTGAAATGAAAATATATAAAGGAATAGGGGAGCTGGCATTCACTCACAGAGAGGTCTTGTCTTCCAAGCCATCACTAGAAACTTCCCCAACATTCTCCAGGAACAGTGCTTGTGGGGTGGGATGTTGATTCTATAAAAGCAAGTGAACAAGGTGATTTGAGGGGAAGGTGGGCAGCTTTCTGCACTTATGCCTGAAGAAAGCAGACTATCAAAACCCATTAAAGTCTGGTTCCAGACCTGGTTTTGTCCGCAAAACAGACTTCGGCACCCTGACTGATGACCTTTATTGGGAGAGAGGTCTGTTCCAGGGTTGCCCAATATTAAGTCTCCAGTTGTTTTTGGACTACAACTCCCATCATCCTTAGCTAGCAGGGACAGTGGTCATGGATGATGGGAATTGTAGTCCAAGAACAGCTGGACACCAAAGTTTGGGAAACCCTGGTCTATTCTGTCTTATGTGCTGTATGAAACCATTGGGAGATGTCATCCAGAGATTTGGAGCACAGTGCCATCAGTATTCTGTTGCCACACAGCTCTGACTCTCCATTCCATTCCAATCAGGAGAGGCTGTGAAGGTGTTGTACCAGTGTCTGGAAGCAGTGATGGGCTGGATAGGGGCTATAGGCAACTGCCTCCCCATTCAGTTAAAGCTGCCACATACATACTAAGTTTTTATATAGCTACTTTGTGGCTCCTGATTGTACCCCAAAATTCAACGTTGCCATTGGAGACAACATTCCAGTCAGCATGACTAGCCAGAACAATCTGAGCAAACACCCACACATTCTCTAGATAGCACCAGGCAACCACAAAGAAATGAATTGTTCTGTTCCCTACTGATCACTGTATTTAGCAAACACATTAAAATGTCCTTTAGATATGTGGGCTGAAAAACAATGGCTCAGAATCTCCAGGTGGGAATAAGCCATTGGAATAGTAAAAAAAAAAAAAGATAATTTGTCTATATAATCACACCACAATGCATCTAGAACCTTTGCTATTCAGCTTTCACCTTTGCTGAAGAGGCCCCTCTTCATCCTAACCTTTGACATTTGAGATATATATTTTAAGGACCCACTCTAGTTGTGACTGAAATTTGTTTTAAACTATTTTAATGTTGCATTTTGCATTGTTATGCCTTACCCTCATGGTGAAGGGACCTCAACAATGAAAAACTTTTCATTGCAGAGTTGTGTCCCACCTTGCCTTTCCAATTTTCTTCTCTTTTTCCAGTTAAAAATACAATTTCCCATTCAATAAAAACCCACCAAAGTCTTCCACATTCTTCATCCCTGTTGCTTTCTTTGAAGGGGAGCGTCCAATTTCATTTTACTTTTCCAGTGGTTACGGTGTTGTATTTCTCTTTCCAGTTTGCCAAATCACTTTCAACACAAAAGGATGGCCACCTGGTTTCAGGTGATGATCTGCCCCAATTCCCATCATTTCTATCCTTTCTCACTCTCTATGGTGGTTTATTGTGGGCTGAGATTCCCCCTTTCACTGGAGGAGTGGCATGTAACTGAGGAGAAGTATGAGTACTGTTTGGAGCAAATGGGTTGTTAAAAGCACTGCTCGAGTGAAAAAGTATTTGGAACAGCTCTTGCCCTATTCCAGACAGGACAAAGAGAATTATAAATCGAGCTATACTTGCCCTATGGGGGCCACGCTTATATGGCTCATTAGCTGAATGAAGGATTCTGACAATTATTACTCTCTGCGGATAGGCAGAGTTATCAGGCACAAATGGCTGTAAGAGAAGGCTTTTCCTCACCATAAGCTTTAATTAAAATTGCACAGAAACTTCCACTATGGAACTGAAGTTACAAATGTGAAATGTCAGCCCAACCAGAAGTCAATGGGGCTTGCTCCCCGATAAGCATGCACAGGGACTGCAACCTAAGGCAGATTTTTTTAAAAAAATGCATATGCTTATAAAAATGCATAATGATGCTTAACCATTCATGATGACTGCTTCAAAATCCACATAAATGTGACTGCTCATCAGTTCCTGTATTAAATGCAAAACACAAACAGGCGGATCTGCATGTTTGATTTTTCAGAACTGTATCAAGTTCTTTGCACTAGTACCTACTTACTACATTGACACAAGTAAAGTATGGTGAGTGGTATAGATGCAGTTTTTGTGGACACGACCAAGATTCCAGAAGTACTGTCTTGTTGCTGTTCTCACCCAATTGCAGCAGGCATGGGGATATCGAATTTTCACAACTCTGCTTCAGTTCTCTTTGCTGGCTTGACTCCAAGAAATCTTAAACTGTACAAAGACAAGTACAGAACCTCCAGGCTAAGCATAATTTCCCCCTGGGCAGAGGTGGCCTTGGAATGCCAGCTCCATTTTGTGGAATCTTACACACTCTGCAGAATTAAATCAGAGGGGCAATGTGTGATGTTTCCCTATCTAAAAACAAATTCACAGTATATAAACTAGCCTATCGAGGAGAAGACTCTCTCCCTGTTGGGACTTTTCCACATGCAGGGGAAGTTTGTCCATTTTTTAAATATCAAAGAGTATTATGAATGCAGTCATACACCTGTATGCTGAAGAGGTACAATCCAATAATTTTGCTAGCTCCCTTCACTACTATAATGGATCCAACCGCTTACCTCCAATTAATAATGTAGTGGACTCAGCCCGCTAACTGTCCCCTATTAAATATAGTGCGCACACCTCACTGTACCCCAATTACATAGAGTTTTACCATTCACTAGAGGTTTTCTTGTGGAGGACTTGTGTGACGGGAAACTTAGATTTAAAGTCTCAGGCAGGAGTGGAACAAACAAGAAAAGTTTATTTTCAAGAAAAGAAGTTGGGGAAACAAAGTTAGGTGAGTAATTGCGTACTTTCAGTTATTTACTTTAACTATAAGATGTCTCCGGCTTAAACACAGTGTTACAGTCACAGCTTCTCTTCACCTCGCTTTACTCAAAATCAGTTGTTATACTTCCGTTTCTGTTACTTAGTTATGGGAGGTAGTTCAGTTAAATACTTTTAATATAACACGGCTTCCTTCACAGAATTAATACCCTGGCTCATGAGAGAGGGGCACTTTTCCTCAGTTACCCACTCTATTAACAGTCCCACTCTGGAGGTTTTCCAACTAGTGTAACAGACCCAGGGGGTCACCCAACCCCTTGTTACTGGTTTGGGAGTCCTTTGTACCTAGCCCCAGGTAGCCTGAATTCCCACAGGTTCTACCTCTCCTGGCTCAGTCACAGCCCTCCCAGAACACTCCTGTCTGTATACCTTCTCAGACCTTCAACACGATATCCCTATCTAAACTGCAAGACCTGATATAGTCTCCTCAGTGTGGATGTTCAACTCAAATCTGAACCAGTTCTCCCTCCGTCCAGTCCTATCCTCCTCCCTATCTCACTCCCAAACTCCCCATCTCAAACCAAGCCCTATCTCTTAACCTGAACCTTGTCTCTCAACTCAGTTCCAGCCCTAGCTCTTACCCTGAACCCTGTCTAACATCTCGAATCAAGCCCTATCTCACTCTTAACCTGGACCTTAGCCCTATCTAACTCTCTCCCTCAGAAACTGCTCCTTTTATTCTCCCTCTCCCAAAGTGCTACTCCTCCCTGCTCTGTGACTACCTGCCTTTGTAGCCAATAATTTCTAGGGGGCTGCATTGTCAGACTAAAGTCTGGCTCAGCAGTCAGTCACAACTATATTCTGCTTAACATTAAGAATGGTTCTCTGTTTCCCTAGAATGGAGACGCAGAATGTGGAGAAATCTTTTTTTTTAAGGTAAAATTTTGATTTTAAAACATATAAATGCCTTTATCTACAACATAGTTTGGAAAGTGGTTTGTCCATCCATCTGTTCTCTATCCGTTCAAGCACATCTAGATATATTGTTGCCAAACTGGGCACAATGGTTCCCAAGATGGAGGCACCAATTTTCCTCTCTGCGATACCACTGGATGCCATTTTGCATCAAGATAGTGGATCAGAATGTTCCAAACTGTATACATTCTTACTTAAAGTAACTATTTTAAATAAAATATTAAACTTTGGTTTTACTTTATATTTGTATCTCTGAGCTGTTTTTATCCTGTGCTTAACCATAGCTACTGGTATGTACCTGAGGAAGAAAACTGTGTTTTATTCTGTGGAAGAAGAAGTAATAAGTCACAGCAAGAAAAAAAACTAAAAGTGTGAGATACCCCCTTAATAATAATGGTGAAGAGTCTCCACAAAGAGTTGTGACAGTTCACTTGTCAAGCATACAAAGGAACTGCCAGAAATCCTAAACTGGATACCCAGCACACCATCTTCACTGTGCATCAATTTAATTTATTTAATCTCCATAGCTCATGAAAGTGTGTGGACTTGAATAAGTATATTTTGAGAGATCTGTTTCAAGCATCTTTCTTAATTGTTTCTGGAAGAAGAGTGATGTAGTTGCCTGTTCAGAGGTCTCGAGAGTTACATCTGCCCTCAATTTTCTGCATGGAATACATGAGGGAGCACTTTGTTGTTAAGGACATGTAAACATGAAGGTATGAGGACACTATACTGTAGCAGATCAGCAGTGTTAGTAACGTTGGTAGATTGGCTATGATTGATGAACTTGCTGCAATCTAGCTACCTGAACAAAAAAGGGGTTAGTATGCATTAATTTTCTTCCCAATAGCTGTAGGACTAAGTGCCAGATTTTCTTACATAAATTTTATGCTGGTTACAGAAGCCAAATTTCCATCCGCTACAAACACAGATTACAAGCATCTGTTCATGTGATTACAAACTTGATATAAAGTGACGTTTCTCATTCTGTAAGCAATTCCTAGAGAGGCACTGCAGAATGCCAAAACTCTGCTTTTCTCTCTGGTACAGCTGTTGTTAGGAAATGAGAAGATGTTATCACTGGTGTAAACAGTCATCAGCTATTTTAAATTCCCAAGGGCCTAATTTTTGGTTTTGGATCATTTGATGCTACCCACTGTGTCTTAAACTACACAAAATCCCATGTGTCTGAAATTACAGTGATCAGGCCAAAGAAGGGAATTGTAAGCCTATTTAAAAGACTAGTAGCATATATGTCTTTGATTCTTAAAGACCCAGCAGTCACTTGAGATATGTTCTGTAATGAATCTGCTAAACTAGCCAGATATTTGCATAGCTACTACTGTATGAACTGCCCAAACCTTTCAGATTTGCATCTGCCTTCCTCACTTGAAAACCTTGTCTACTGTATAAAAGGCCCTTTCAATGTGGTTGTGCTTCATGTTCATCCTTTGGCAAATCCAGGAGACAGCCTTCACTGCTGTTTCATTAGGTGGGAAACACATAGTTCAGGGCTTTTCTGTATAAGGGAGACAGTGGTAGGGTGACTCCAATAAGTGGCAGTTCCTGGAAGTTCATGCCCTATGGGTCACCTAAAACATACACACCCAGAGCTGCAGTGGGTTGAGTGGTGGATTGCTCCCCTTGTCTCTTCATAATTCATTTAAGGAGCAGCGAAGCAATTTTAGACCCTGAGCTTGGTACCCCACCCCCCTCTCCCTCTCTCTCTCTCTCTCTCTCTCTCTCTCTCTCTGTGTGTGTGTGTGTGTGTGAGTGTGTGTGTGTGTGTGTGTCAAGATGTTGAGGGGCGAGGGGAGCAAAAGAGAAGGGGTGGATTTAGGGAACACAAAGGAAACTGGTGGTTTTAAACAACAGCAGAGGTCTGAATAAAACAGGAATGGAGTTAAAACAGAGGTGGAAAGTGGTGGTTTTAAACAATGACAAAGGTTTAAGTAGAGTGAGCAGGGGGTAACACTGGGCAGAGTGGCACTTTAAACAAGATCTGAGAATAGCAAGTAGAGCGTTGGGCAAGTCTCTCCTGTGTTCGCTTTTTTGGTGCTAGCTTTTCTTTCTTGTCTATCTCTGCTGTTTCTCCTTTCTAAAATTGTTTCATTTGTGTGTGTGTGTGTGTGTGTGTGTTTTAAAGCAAGCCCCAGTGTCACTCCATCCCTGCTTTACTCAAACCTCTGCCGTTGTTTAAAACCACAGTTTTCATCTCAGTCTCCCTCCACCCACCCTCCTTACCCAGACTTCTGAAATTGTTTGAGAAGAAGGGAGTAAGAAGGGAGAGATACTAAAAGGGGTGGGGCGGTGGGGAAAATGGCTGTTTTAAATTATCCCTCTTCCATTCCACTGAGAGATAGCCTATGGAGTCTTCAGATACTCCATAGTACTTTCCCACAAAATAGTTTATTCCTGGTAGGATGTGTTGTTTTCAACACATAGTAGTTTAGAAGAGCTATTTATTAAAAAAACTCATATATGTACAGCATCCATCAAGTGACCTTCACCTTCTCTAACTAAGCATGCTAGATGAAAGGCTTACTCTTGAAATTCTATTTGCTTAAAGATAAAGTGACATATCTGCATGGGTGTATGTGCAAAGGGGGGTGCATAATGAGAGAGAGAGAGAGGACGGGGCATGGAAGTGAGGGGTGGACTGTGGGCAAGGGAGAGTTGAAAAAAGGAGGAAGGAAGTGATAGGGAAAGCGGGGTGAAAGTGATAAGTGTGTGTGTGTGTGTGTGTGTGTGTGTGTGTGTGTGTGTACGTGCGTGCGTGTGTGCCACAGAGACTTTAGGATAGTGGAAAAGGCATGTAAATGGGGGTGATCTGTGGGCAAGGGAGAGTTGTGAAACGAAAGAAAGAGGGTGGGGGGGAAACTGCCAGCTGAGCTCCTGCAGTGTGCATCTAAAAGGGAAATTTGTTTTGCATTAAAATCGTTAAAGATCTGGGCACAATTTAATTACAATTCTTCCCTTCCTGCTACATTTTATGCCAGCAATAAGCTTGAGCTCCTAGGGTATGAGATCCTAAATACCAACCTTGTATGTACAACAGGCCACATTTCCCTTTTCACCCATTCTTGTGCACATTTACTGGGCAGCAAGTTCTTTGTCTGAAGTAAGTGTGCATAGCATAGTAGCCTTAATTCTTTCAAATTCTTTCATTTTTTTTAATGAAAAAAATTAGCACAGCTGCACATTAGCCTAAACATTAACCTATAGCAGCCCCAAAGTTGGCTGAATAGCATCATTTCAGTATTGCAGAATAGAGGGGAATAATGGGGTGAGGAAGGGAAATCAGTGTTGTCCATTTTGTGCGTTTTTGCTGTGCACTGCCGAAGCTTCCAACACCTCAATTACTAAATGCCTTTTAAACGCTTCCTAGCTCTTTATTCAAATAAGCATTTTAGTTAAACCGTTTGGAGTCAGGAGTATTACTTATTCATAGCAATTGGAATGAATTCTGAAAGCAGTTGCAGATATTTGCTCCATTGATGACCTTGCACAGGCATTTTTCCATGAAAAGGGGCTAACTAAAAGGAGGTCTGGAAGAAACAATTGGGCACCTTTTAGAAGAAAGATTCTGAGAGCAATAGATCCCTATTTGGAAAAATCAACAAAACCAGACAGCAGCAGAATCCTGTTGTTTTCTTCTTCAAGGTAGTCTCCTTTAGACTCTCAGTAAGGGGACTGGGAAACTATAGGAGTAAGATGGAGATAATTGTGGGAGTGGGGTCTATCTGGTTTGCAGTCTGTGAGGAACACTGAATCCAGCCTTGCTTTTGAATTTTCAGCTGGTGCCCATTGCCAGGATTGCCTGAGTGGTGTAGGTGCATTTGAGCTGGCTCTCTTATTGTTTATTTTAAATGATATTCTTAATTATTTTACGATGTCTCGGAGCTGTGGCCCTCCAGATGTTGTTGGACTACAACGTCCATAGTACTTGACCGGGTGGGATTGTTGGAGTCCACAACATCTGGAGGCTCGCAGCTCCCTCGTTCCTCTCTTCAGATTCATTAGCATGGCAGAGCACAGGTTTCTAAAATAAAGATGGCAATTTTGCGCACACTTGCTTGCAAGTAATTTCTGTTGCGTTCAGCAGCCTGTGCTTCCAAGAAAACATGCATAGCAATGATCTATAGCAAATAATTCCAGTTCTGCACCCACGTTGGCTGGTTCCAGAGACAATTAATCATCAATTAAAATGATTGCAATGCAATTAAAAGGCATCTTTGTATTTATGTGATACGGCCAGATTTGCAAACCAAACTGGTACATCACTTCCCCCCCCCCCATTTCCTATCTTGACTGATGTCTTTTATAAAAAAGAAAATGTTTAATTGGCTAGACATTTATAAATTAGATGAACAAGTTGTGCTCACAGTGAATGCTGTTTTTAATATCGATACATTTAGTGTTTAGGAACGTTTTACTGTGCTTAATGTGTTTCATTTGTTGGAAGCTGCCCAGAGTGGCCTGGGCAACCCAGTCAGATGGGCAGCATATAAATAATAAAAATTATTATAGTATTGCTCAGGTGTGAACCAGACATATTTTCATATCAATATAATTTAGGTGTTATTATTAATGTCTATAAAACATCTATTTATTAATTTATTTTACTAGATTTATATGCCGCCCTTCATCAAAAGATCTCAGGGTGGCTCACAAGATAACTTCTATTCAGATACGCTTCTTAAAATACAGGGTAGCAGTTGTTTTTATTTGATGTAGTTTTATTAGATCTTGCTAAAATTATTTGATGTTGATGATGTATAATCAAATTATTGCAGAACTTACAATGTATCTTGACATTAAAAAGTAAAGGTAAAGGACCCCTGACAGTTAAGTCCAGTCGCAGACGACTCTGGGGTTGCGGCGCTCATCTCACTTTACAGGCCGAGGGAGCCGGTGTTTGTCCGCAGACAGTTTTTCCGGGTCATGTGGCCAGCATGACTAAGCCGCTTCTGGCCCACAATGGAACACCGAAACCAGAGCAGTGCATGAAAGTGCCGTTTACCTTCCCGCCGGAGTGGTACCTATTTATCTACTTGCACTTTGACGTGCTTTCGAACTGCTAGGTTGGCAGGAGCTGGGACCGAGCAACGGAAGCTCACCCCATCACAGGGATACAAACCGCCGACCTTCTGATCGGCAAGCCCTATGCTCTGTGGTGGCCACCCGTGTCCCTTGACATACAATACATCAAATTATTTCATGTATTTGGATATTTTGCTGAATATAGCCTTGCTTTAAGTTTAGGGGAAAAAATAGTATAAATATCCCTTCCTTTCAGTATTTGTCCCTCTTTCCTTTGGAGGCCCATACCACCTTTTTACTACTAGATATTATTATTATTATTATTATTATTATTATTATTATTATTATTAAAATTTATATACTGCCCTATACCCAGGGGTCTTAGGGCGGTTCACAGAACACATAGACTTGCTGAATCAGGTAGTACTGATTTAATAAGGGTCTCTTGGCAATGTGTCAATACTTTAGAACTGTGGTGATAGCTTGTATTTTATGTTTTTAACCTTATGAATCTTTTTTGTAATGCTTAAGTCCTTCTGAGTAAAGGAAATATATTGGCAAAACCTATGTGCCTAGAGACCTATCCTTGAATCCTAAATTTTCTGTACACTTATATGGAAGAGGGCTAGCAATCCCCCTTTAACATGGCATCTGTTACAAAGAAAACTGGGGTGATAAACTCCACTTTCAGACCCAGTGTAGAAATCAGACTTAGTTCTCCCTTTGAACAAAGCGATTTGTCACAGAGCTAGCTATGCAAAGGGTATTATTTTAGTGTCTGTAATAGAGGCTCAGTATTTTGTGAACTGACCACTGATTCTTTAGCAAACAAAGCATTCCTCACATCACCAAATGGATGCAATACCCCCTTTCTATAATGCAAATAATACTTTTTTCCCCACTGGGTAGATTTATTAAAGGCCTGAATCTCCTGAAGACATCTGGCTTTATGTTAAGTGTTCCATGTGTTTTGCTTCGATAAGGGCATCTCGGTGTTTTTGTATTTCTTGCTAGCTATCCTGCCTGACATTTGTTCTGTCCTCATAATCAGCCACAGATTATTTTGCATGCTGAGAGTCTGGCAGTTACGCTGGAGCAGATTTACAACTTCTGCTTTCAAATATGATTGGAATACTGGGGCTGCTATTCAAGGGCCACCAGTGCTGTTTCCAGGGATTCTGAGAGAAAGCTATAAAAAAAAAATCTGTCCCACATCCAGTGGTGCAGCTAGGACTGGAACTTGGGGCTGAAGCCCAGGCCCCACGGCTCAGAATTTTGAATCCATAGTGCTGTTTGTCAGAGCAATACAATATATGTATTGTAGTAGTAATCTTCCTAAGAGGATGGGGCTTGTGTGTATTTGTGTGGTGTGCTTTATGCTAGCCTGCTTGAAAGGAAGAGTAAATATCTTCTTTGTGGTGGAGACTGAGTTACTGCAATGTGTTCATAAGAAGAGCCCAGCTGGATCTGACCAAATATACACCCAGTCCAGAATGCAGTTTTGTGTGGCTGCCCTGTGCCCTCTGAGCTAATCTACTGTCCTCAGGTGCAATGGGAGGTGCTGTCCCATTTTTAGTGCTGAAGTAAGATCTGACCAGCTTTTATATGTGGAAAATGTACACTATATTGTAATTCACCTCAGGCAGGAAGATGTCTTGAGCCTACCTTTCACCATGGCCAGCTAGGTGCCTGTGCTAAGCTCTTCAACATGATATGGCAGTTACAGGTAGGTAGCCGTGTTGGTCTGAGTCGAAGCAAAATAAAAAAATTCCTTCAGTAGCACCTTAAAGACCAACTAAGTTTATATTTTGGTATGAGCTTTCGTGTGCATGCACACTTCTTCAGATACACTAGAAACAGAAGTGTCAGACCCTATATATATATACAGAGGGTGGTGGGGGTGGGTGGGTGGGAATGGGAGATGGGCTGATGGGAGTGGTAAACCTGTGGATGGCTGTTAATGGCTGCTGATGGTTGCAATTAGTCCTGGGCTGAGGTGCTAAAGAAAGCTTGATCATGCATAATGAGATAAGAATCCGATGTCTCTATTCATCCCAGGTGCTTCCATGGTTTTAAGCTTGGTAATGATTTCCAATTCAGCAACTTCCCTTTCCAGTCTGTTCCTGAAATTTCTCTGTAATAAAACAGATGCTTTGAGATCTTGTATAGAATGTCCTGGGAGATTGAAGTGTTCTCCTACTGGTTTTTCAGTCTTATGGTTCCTGATGTCAGATTTATGTCCATTTATCCTTTGGCGTAGGGTTTGGCCTGTTTGTCCAATATAGAGAGCTGAAGGGCACCGTTGGCATTTGATGGCATACACATCAAACTATTGCTGATATGGCAGCAATAGTCACCCTCCTGACAGCTGACACCCAGCAGACCACTGCCTCTGAAGATGGGGGGCGGGCTTTTTGAACCAGTCACAAATGTTTCATGTAAAATTAATATTGTCTCACAGATTTCCTCCATCTGAAGAAACACCGATGGATGTCTCTGGCACTGTTTCTGAAGCACTCAAGTCAGCTTTGCCCTCACCTGCTCGTCCAGTCTCGTTGTCAGTCTGCCAAGAGAATTTGTGTCATAATGGAGGGACATGCCATCCTATCAATCTTCCTGATGGCGTCAACTCGTTTCAATGTGACTGCCCTCTGCATTTTACTGGACGCTTCTGTGAAAAAGGTAATGGTGCTTCACACTTTCCAGCTGAGAGAGGGATATTTCCCTGGCTCTGTTACCATCCCTCCCTAGAATGTGTGGAGTTAGTTCCCTGGCATTTGAGGCAATGTGGTTGTGTAGAATCACCACCTGACTTGGATCAGGGATGCACCAGCTTCTGCCACTGAATTGTTCATGCTGGCTTCATCCTTGTATAACTGTGACTATAGATGCCTGACCTGTATTATTGGTGTTTCTCATTGTACTAAAATTAAATCTTAAGCAGGGTTATGTCCAGAAATATATTCCAGTCACACAAACCCTTTAAAGGCAGGAAAGATTATTTATTTATATCCTCCTTAAAGGCCCAAATAGGGTCTATGTATTTACACATACAAAATCAATTATAAAATCCATACATGATTAAAATACTCAATAAACAATTCCATCAAAACATCCATAATTTAAAAGCGCAGTAAAGCAAGCCAGTTAAAAAGCATAACAAACTAGAAGGCAAAATGATTAGACCACAAGTTCTACGTTCAGAGGAATGCTTTCCTAAACAGGTGTGTCGTCTAGAAGTGATGGAATGCCAATACTGATGGGGCTTCCCATATTTCAGCTGGAAGGACATTCCACAGTGCTTGGTGCCACCAGTGAAAAAGCCCAAAAATAATGGGCTGTAATCAGGCTTTGAAGTGTGGACAAATGCAGGGCATCTGTTAAAAAAAAAAACACAGCACCTTCTGACATGCAAGTGGCTACTGATCATAGCTGTCAAGTTTTTCCTTTTCTCGCAAGGAAGCCTATTCAGCATAAGGGAATTTCCCTTTAAAAAAGGGAGAACTTGACAGCTATGCTACTGATCTGCTTCAACCTTGAAACTATGCCAATGGACAGAACACAAGCTAGAGGATGCTGAGCTTTCCTAAATCTCATTGATTTGAACACGGCCTCGGTGCATTTATTTACTTTTTAATCAGTGGATATACTCATTGTTCTCATGTGCAGAGTAAGCAAGTTCTGCTGACACTGCAGGTGCTTCACGTACAGGTGATATTTCTTGCACAGGTGCTGTCCATGCACTTAGGTGAAAACTGCTTGTGTAAAAGGTAAAGGACCCCTGGACAGTTAAGTCCAGTCAAAGGCAACTATGGAGTGCAACACTCATCTTGCTTTTCAGGCTGAGGGAGCCGGCATTTGTCCACAGACAGCTTTTCGGGTCATGTGTCCCACATGACTAAACTGCTCCTGGCGCAACGGGACACTGTGACAAGTGCCAGAGCACACGGAAATGTCATTTACTTTCCTGCTGCAGCAGTACCTATTTATCTATTTGCACTGGTGTGCTTTCGAACTGCTAGGTTGGTAGTAGCTGTGACAGAGCAATGGGAGCTCACTCGTTGTGGGGATTCGAACCACCAACCTTCTGATCAGCAAACACAAGAGGCTCAATGGTTTAGACTACAGCCTCAACTGAGGAAAGTGCTTGTTCTACAAATTTGGAAGCCCATGCTCTCCTGCATCATATGACTGTGCACTGGGTAAATCAAATCCTTGTGCAGTTTTCACATGTGACACTGTTGATCTTGTACACTGCAGTCATGTACACCACCTAGGTGGGGGCAGGGAGGATGTTTAATGTAAAGCAACTCTTACTAAGATCCAGGGGAGTAGTTTGAGGGGCTTTACCTGATCTTGGTAGCTTTTCCCAGCTCAGGATAAGCAGTCTGTCTGATCTCTATTGATGGAATGCCAGGGAAGAGAGCTCTTCTCAGACCCCTTCAGAAAGCATCGACAGAGGGGGAAGCGGGCTAGAGATAGTAGAGACATTCTGCTTTACTTGATTCCATTGCACAGTTGATAAAGTGCCACAAATCTTTCTCATTTATAATTTCAGCAGCAGCAGCACACCAGTCTAACATAGCTATGCTTCTATATTGAGACACACTAGTGGCTGGTGGTGGGTGTTGTAGCTCTGGGAACGTGCTGCAGCTCTGGAAATCCCACCTCTTGCATTGCACCTCGACAAAGTCAACTGCAGCAATGGGGAAATGAAAGGGAACATTCTGCTGGCTGGGCCCCTCCTGAATCACTCCAAGATAATATGGATTGGAATGATCCAGCCAGAATATTTGGCTTCTTGCTGGTTTCAGTGGGAAGGCATCAGGGGAGAGGAAGCTTTCGTTGCAGAGTCAGAATGGAAGGACATTGTGCTGAAAGTCCTCCGTTCCTTGCACTTATTCTAGACAGGCCAGAAGTAGAGGGGAAATGAATGAGCAAGTGCAGAATGACTATGAATACATGTGAGTTAAGAACCCCGCCGCCATCATAAACACCATAAATACATTTCTCATTTATGTGGCAGAATAAGTCTGATCTGCTTGGCCCCTGTTTATCTAAAGCAGAGGAAGCAAATGTGTCATCCCCTTTATCGTTGTGGTAAGGTAAAGGTAAAGGGACCCCTGACCATTAGGTCCAGTCGTGACCGACTCTGGGGTTGCGCGCTCATCTCGCATTATTGGCCGAGGGAGCCGGCGTATAGCTTCCAGGTCATGTGGCCAGCATGACAAAGCCGCTTCTGGCAAACCAGAGCAGCACATGGAAACGCCGTTTACCTTCCCGCTGTAGCGGTTCCTATTTAACTACATGCATATTGACATGCTTTCGAACTGCTAGGTTGGCAGGAGCAGGGACCAAGCAACGGGAGCTCACCCCGTCACAGGGATTCGAACCGCTGACCTTCTGATCAGCAAGCCCTAGGCTCAGTGGTTTAACCCACAGCGCCACCTGGTTGTGGTAGCACCCCAAAATATTGGGGGGGGAACTTAATAATATAATAAAGCAATACTAATCCATGCTAAATACTGCCTGAGGTGGTTGTGGGGAGGTGTTAAGGTAGGTTAAAATTGCTCTTCTGCTGGTAGAGGGGAGCTCTGCTGGCAGGGAGATATACCCAGGCTGATAGTCCCATGAAAAGCTCTGTGGTCATGGCACTACTGCCAGCAGTGTTTCTGCAGAACTGCAGAGTTACTGCCACAATAGCATCTCTTGCATCCAAAGCTCCCTCATCCCCCTGACCAACCAGTGGATTGGACTTGACAGTCTGTGCCACCCTGTGGGGAATGCATTTTTCCTCCTATGGGTGTCAGTGGGAGGGGAAGTGGTACATAGCAATAATTGCCAGGGAGATTTGAAAAGAGAGTGGGGGGGGGGGTGCTGTCCTCTCAACTCCTGTTCTGGCTGGAGCAAGCTGGCAGGGCTTTGGGTGAAGGGCTGGCTCTGTCGCAGATCTCTGCACATGCAGAACAATCCTATGGGTCAGGAAAGCAAGAGGAACATTCCTTAAAAAATACCAAAACTATTCACACATGCCACTCTCTTCTTGATCCAGCTTTTGACTTCAGCAGTTTGCATTCTCTTTTTCAATCATATTTAATTTCGCTGCCCGTCTAAGATCCCTGTTCACTTTTAGTTACTATCAGGAATAATTTAATTTTGAAGTTAAAGTAAATTAAATATTGGGGAGATTATGTGTGGGTGGGTGGGTGGGTACGTAAGTTGTTGTTGTTATTTTTTGAGTCAATATCTATTGCTTCTCTGTCTTGTCATTCAACTGTCTTTTATTCCGTTACTTCCCAGAACCTTCATTCCTCTGATATGTTTGGTTCTTTGGCTGTTAGTATCTAAGGCACATTCTTTTGTTGACGCTGGATAATTTCCATTAGCGTTATTGGGAATTACTAGTGTGTAGCAAAATGAAAGAGTGCCCATATTATAATTAAAGCTCTAATATCCTTCTAATAGACTTTCTATTGTATGAAATAAGTACAGGGAAGCCAGAGCCAAAAATGCACTTGCCAGATTGTCAATATATCTGAAAGGAATGGAAACCCAGCTCACAACACTGACTGAAAGTGGGTCATTATACTGTATGTGAATCCAATAAATGACTGGGCTGAACACTATGAGTCTTAGTTAATGATGCCTCAGATGTCAGTATCTGTTGGTTTTTTTATATTAAAAAAAACCCTTTTCCCATGCTTGTTGTAAACTACACAGCATTTGTGTGGTTTAAATTGCCCCTGGTACCGAGACAATCTGCAGGAATTCATCTTACACATTTGTGTGAAGAATGTACTGAAGTTAGGGAAACTTTGTGCAGAAAGTGTGCAACTGGGAACATATTGCAAAGAGAGGGAAAAGTGTACTTCATTGCTCGCTCAGCAACTATTTTTTCTTCAAGGTCATTGTCAGATATCTCCTTCTTTAGATCCCCAAGATCCCCAGAACCCAACATGGCCTCTTAGCCTCAGAGGCTGCCTAGAGTGGGATCCTTACTGCTAGGTCACTAATTGCAGCCAGTCCAGTTTTCTTCCTGCCTTTGCTGTCTTGTCATTTTCCCACCTCCAGCATCTGTTCCCCTCTACTCATAAATTTCCTGGGGCCTCTCTCTCAACCTTCCCCCATCATACCTTTCTCAAAGCTTCTCTGGGCATCTGGTTAATGTTCCACAACTGCTGCCATGGAGCTGCCCCTCAGCCAGTTCACCTGCATTTTCATGTGAATGAGCTGAGAAGAGGGATGTCATGGGAAGCAACTCCTTTGTCCTCTGGTTGGTGAGGAAGTAATTTGTGGGTGCTAGACCAACATCACAGTTCCCACTACTCGAAATACCCTGTCCTGCTGCCATGGACAGCACAAGGTGGGGACCAAGCAGCATTCTTGGGGGGAGCTGGACAATTTCCCCTGCTCCTCATGCAGTGATAGGAATGGATGCAACTGTTGCATTTCTGCCTCACATATTCAAAGCAGAAGCCAAAAACTTTGTCAGGGGGAAGAAGACCATTCTTGCAAGTTCTTGTGTGCAGCAGCTGGTCACTGAAATCCATCAACCACCAACCAACTTCCAATCAGGGCTTTTTTTCAGCCAGAAGTTAGTTCCAGCACCTCTCAGGTGGGTTCCAGCTCCTCTCAGGTGGGCACCATTGCCATTCTAAGAAAACGAGGGATGCATTCATAGTGAGTTCTGGCACCTCATTTCTAGAAAAATAGCACTGCTTCCAATATTATGTAGAAGCTTCTCTTTTATGTACGGATGCTGGAAAGAAAACAAAGTGCAGGTTCCTCACAGTTGCCAAGTCATTTTTTTTTAAAGCTTTAAAAGCAGTGCTATTTTTTCTAGAAAAAAAGAAGTGTCGGAATGCACCACGGAGGCCTCCTTTGTTCTCTTACAATGGCAATGGTGCCCACCTGAGAGGTGCCAGAACGGACTTCTGGTGAGTCCCAGCTGAAAGAAAGCGCTGGTTAAGAATCTTCAAAAGTGATGTCCGAAAGTTTCATAATGGCTAAATAACACAAGGGCACCTCTTTTGATCAACCTTCATTTTGAAAGTAAAGCTTTATTGCTTTTGAGAATGTGGGAAAGACGCAATTGATTTTATTCCATTTTCCCCTCTCCTTTCAAACACAACACAGTATTTCTGGTTCTTACCTTTCATCCAGTGCCATCACTAAAAATAAATAAATAAATGCTTGGGACATTTAAAAAAAACATGACTTTGTGCTTTTATAGCAGAGGCTGAATAAAGCAATTCTGTTAATAATTTCCTCCTCATCAGTGTTAAATGATTTGGAATTAAGTACTACCCTTGGCTTTTTGTTTATTGTCTTTCATGCTGCAACAGATTGTCCAATCCCTAAAGAAAAACAGATCTTTGGTCTAAACTGTAATACAGATATATATTTGCATGTGCAAAACATCCCCCCTGATCTGTTGCTTTTTTTTCTCTTTAAGCCACGGGGAATAGCAGATGGTATGGGTAGGACTGAGCAGAAGGTGTGTATATTTATTGCAAATGATAAAGAAAGGTTCGAAAACATCAAGCCATCTATATAATACCTTTGCATTTGCATATCAAAGAGAGAAAGTGCTTCCAAACCTTCGCCCTCATGCATGTTGTAACCATGGTATTTAAAAGGCCAACTTAAGCTTTCAGTTGGCTCTGAGCAAAGCCTGTGGCTCCGTTAGTGGAAACTACAGGCACCTGTGGTCACTTTTTTTTACTACAGAAAAATCCACATTTGGCCCTGCTTAGTGAATTAGTGAGACTGGCTGCAGGGAGCTTTTTTGAAACAATTTCACCCTTGAAATATATGTCAAGGTCTACAAAGTAAATGTATTGCTGTTGTAGGCAGCAGCTATCCCACCTTGAACAGAAATCTCCAACCAGGTAATGTGTGAGGGGTATTCAAAATCTATGCAGTGACATGGTTTGTCTTTATCTGGGGTTGTACCATTTCAGAATGCATGTTTGCGTGTGTTTTATTTCAGTTCTGTTCCAGATTTTTAATGTGTGTGTGTGTGTGTGTGTGTGTGTGTGTGTGTGTGTATACATACAGATTTCATTTATCCTAGTTTTCTATCTGATATGCTGGTTTTCTATGTATAGGTTTGTTGTTGTTGTTTTTTATAAATAAATGAGCATTCAAACATATGAAAAACACACACCCTCCATAGTATAAGATGTTATAGCTCAGCCCAAAGGTTAAGGTAGCCATTACATCTGTAGAGCAGTTTAGAAGCATATTTTCTCCTGAAATACAACTCTTGGATTGAGTATTTAACTAAGATACATAGTCTGCACCCAGTTCTGGCTAATGTAAATATGGTGACTAAGCCTAAAATTGGCTACTTATGCAGCATTCTATGTGGCTATCTTCATGCCCTTGACCCCTCTAGTCATTCAGCTTTAATATGTCTGGGGTAGACCCTTCTAGGCCACAGATTGATACCTTGCTAATATGGCACAGTCACACAATATAACTTGGTTTTAACCAAAGCATCTGCCAAGTGGAGCGTCGTACAGGTGAGCAGTTTTGAGCTCCCAGTCGCAGACTGAGCTTTGTTGAGTTGAATATGGAATTGGCTTTTCCGCTCTGCAACTTTCCTACATTTATGCCCTCTTACTTTGTCTCATTTCTCCAGTGAAGGAAGCATAAGGGCATGCAAACTTACTTTTTGTATGATGTATGTATGCAGATGGTTGTCTGCTACTCTAAAGTTCAGCATGACAGATTTAGATTATCGGTGCTTGTTGCTGCACGGGAAAGCATACGTCTGTGATTATTAATTGTGAGATTAACATTTTTAAACTGGCTCAAAGTTGTAATGATGTTATACATTTTTCCTCTAATAAATAGTGCAGTGAAGCAGTATCTAAATATTGTGCAGTACAACTCAGATAAACCTTTTGTTTTAATATGCTATGTTATCTGTGTACGTTTTTACCTGGCTAAAGTTCAGTGGCTTGCTCCAAACCCTGAATGAAGTGGGAAGTATTTGTTCTAGGCATTTGAGAGCAATTGAGCAGTATTTTTAAGTATATGTAGATTGTTCTGGTTTAAACTGCAAATATGTATGAGTTTAAACATTCTAAAATGTTCATACAAATATGTATGAGCTTGAATATTCTAAAATGGTTGAAGGTAATTAGGGTTTATTATCTTGTAAGTAACTTCAGGATTGCAGCCATAATAGACTCATTACTACTATGGGTTGAGTTCTATTCTTGGGAAAAATTCCTACTGAAATCATTGACACTTCCTTTTGATAGACATAATTAGGTGTTAAGGCTGCAGAAGCTGTCTGGTGGTGTAGGTATATAGCTATTTTTGTTTTTTGTTTATTTGAATCTTTTCCTAGCGTCATGCATGTTGCCATCATTATTTGCATTTTCTTTGGGGTACTTTCTGGAGTATTGAAGAATGGTGTCAGGCCTGATCCAGTGATCAGGCATTTTATATATAATGCCCTATACCAATTTATATTCTTGCATATTTCTGTCACTCTAAGACAGGGATAGAGTATATGTGGTCCTCCAGATGTTACTGGGCTCCCATCTCCCTTCAGCTTCAGTCAGTATGATCAAAGGCCAGGGATGACTGACACACCACCAAATGCAAGGGACTTCCAGGTAGCTCCAGAGATTATTTTAATTCTACACACACAACTAACACAGACAGCAAACTAAAACAATTCTTTGGATGGAAGACACTGACAATACAATTGCTTTTATATGCAGAAACTTTCTCAATGAAGCAACCTTTCTGGATCCCTGCAGGAGTGTCTTTCACTTCAACCTGATAGTAACCTTAATAGTTGAAACACTTGGAAAGGGAAAAGGAAAAACCAAATAGCAAGTGTGCAACCAAGCCACACCACACATTATAGCAGGCTTCCTCAAACTTGGCCCTCCAGATGTTTTTTGGCCTACAGCTCCCATGATCCCTAGTTAGCAAGGCCAATGGTCAAGGGCGATGGGAATTGTGGTCTCAAAATATCTGGAGGGCCGAGTTTGAGGAAGCCTGCATTATAGCATAAGCTGTATTAATTTTCAACAGAAACATTTGGACCTAGTTATCAAAATGCTCCTTTCAAACACAGAATGGGTTTGACTTCACAAGCGACAAGGTGAAGTTAAAAACAAAACTCTTTACAGATAGAAAACACAATGCCCAAGAGACCTGATCCTATTGAAGCAAAAGGAGAAAGAGAAATTGTCTACTCTTTTCAAAGCAAATCTAATGCTAACCCTTTTCAGCTGTGCTGCTGGCGCTCTGAAATGTACTCCCTTGAGAGATCTACATGGCCTTATCACTGTGTGCCTTCTAGTGCCTAGAGAAGACCTGGATGTTTGAAAGTCTTTGCTGTTAGCATGATAAAATATCAGTACAGTAATAGGGTTTACTATATGCTCATACATGCTGTTCAGAAATTCCCATAGCACTTCTTCCCTGCTCCTACTGCTGCCATGCCATGACTGAAACAAACCAGTCTGGTTTATTATTGTTGTTGTTGTTTAGTCATTTAGTCGTGTCCGACTCTTTGTCACCCCATGGACCATAGCACGCCAGGCACGCCACTTTATTATTATTATTATTATTATTATTATTATTATTATTATTATTATTGTCTAAACTTGGGCTCATGGCTTGTTTGGGATGTGGGGTAATGTGTGTTGTGTTTGTGCAAGTATATTCATTTATTAATTTATACACAACCTTTAAAAATGAAAACCGTTCCTTTTTTGTTTAGGCTTTGGGAAAGCAATAAGGCCAGATGATAGAACTGCTTCTTACCAGTTAATGAACAATCTCAGCTCTTTGTAGGATGGCTTATTCTGTGTTCAAAACAAATTAGGGCATAGCTATAAATTATATATCTGGGTGTTCACATTCTGGCTATTTTTACTCCTGCTGCTGTTCTAGCAGTTTTACAAGTAGAACACAGGGAACACTTAAATATTCTAGCAAAGCTTATTTGATACTATGTGACTCAACAAAAAATGTGTTGTTTGCTTTTATTTGTTTTTATCCACAATCTAAACAGTTTAAGATTCTTGACTCCATTTTCATGGCCTACGTCCTAAATTCTTGGTGCTTGTTTAAAACCCTATCAGTAAGACTTCTTTAGCGTGCTGTGTAGGAGAGAACTTGCTATGGAGAGTACTGAAAGGGGGTATCAGTAAGACTTCTTTAGCGTGCTGTGTAGCAGAGAACTTGCTATGGAGAGTACTGAAAGGGGAGGGGGGGTACCTCAGACTTAGAATAGACATTTTGTCAGCCAGCTAACTCCACACAATAATGACTTGTGTCATTTTTACAGCAATCAGAAACTGCAGCCATGATTGCTACACCCTGGGGACGTGGAAGTCTCCACTTACAGAAGGAACCATGTTGGCTCCGGGGATTATTCTTAGCCAGGCATCCCCAAACTTTGGCCCTCCAGATGTTTTGGACTACAATTCCCATCTTCCCTGACCACTGGTCCTGTTAGCCAGGGATCATGGGAGCTGTAGGCCAAAACATCTGGAGGGCCACAGTTTGGGGGTGCCTGTTCTTAGCAGACTTTATACTGCTTAAATGAGCAATAGAGTGGGGCAGCACCATCTGCACCAACTTAAGTAAACGGGGGAAGACCCACAAGCACAGCTTTCGATCAGAGTCTCTCTGTCTTCCCACACTTTCAAGTTAGATATCCATCTCATGGTATGAAGATGGCCTTATGCTCCACCTCATTCAGTGAAGTCTTCTGGAGATGAACTTTTGATGGTCCTGCATGCCCCTGAAGTTTAGCTGGCCTTTACCAGGAGCTGAGCTGGCAGGCCCTGCCCTGTGAAATTCCTTGCCATTAGAAGTTTGGCAGACACAATCTCTGCTCTCTTTGAGACTTTGTTTAAATGCTGTGTTATTCAGACAGGCTTCTGGAACCTGAGATTCTTTGCCAGCCAGATTTTTCTGATGCGTTTGACATCTCAACATTGTTATTACTGTGGGGGGGGGGGTTTAGGGTTGCTTACCACCTTGTGATGTTTCGTACGAGAGCGCAGTTTATAAATGTTTAAATAAATAAATATTGTTTGACTGTGGTTTTTCCTCCCAGTTGAGTGCTTCAGATGCTGTAAAGCTGGAAAGAAAAGGAATCTGTCTTAGGAACTATAAATTGGCAAAGGCAAACCATAAAAGTAGCACACTGAAGGCCACCACCTTGAAAATACCATTCACATATTCTCTGGATTGTACTATACCCAGCTTTGAAAAATGTTGTCTCACTTCCTGAGAAGCAATATACATAACTGCAGAGGTCACATCATTAATAATGTATCAGTAATCCTTCAGTGTTTCCTTTTTTTTAAAAAAAAAGATTTTTATTAAAGTACGAGAATTTTTACATACATTATATTCTCTCCTTCCAATTTTTCATTTCCCATACCCTTTTTCCTTCCCTTTCCCTTCCCACCCCCTCCCCCACCCATAATCCATTGGAAGGGTTCAAACTGTTGTCCTCAGCCACGGGCACAATGTCTTTAATTTCTACTGAATGTCTTTTGATCCAGTAGTTGTTATCCATTGAAGATAGGGGTTCCATCTGGTCCTTATAATAGTAGACTTGGCCCTCCATGTTATTTCCTGTGACGTTACTGCCACGATGCCTGACTGAATAAATTCAAACAAATAATTAGTCCAGACCTCTACTGTCCATTTTTCTCTATCTTTCCAACCTAAAGATATTGTTGCCTTTCCCGCTAGTATCATTGCTTTGAAGGTGTGCTGGTCACCTTTCTCTATGGCCGTGTTTCCTAGTATACCCATTGTCATAAGATTGAAGTCTATAGGTAACTTCACTTCAAAAACTTCATTAATAACCTTAAGGATTTTATTCCAAAATCCCCTTACCTCTGGGCATTCCCAATACATTGCTTCAGTGTTTCCTAAGCCCTTCATGTGCATTGTGTCAGGAATGGTTGCAACTTCCACAGCAGGCCTGTGTTGCTATTCTCATATTCCAAAAAGGACACCTGAGAACAAGGGAGTTGTGGCCTTCCTTAAAGTAGCACAGGGAGTTTCTGGCTGGCATGAGATACAAACTGGCACAAACATCCTTAGTCACTATGCTACACACCATACCATGTACAGAAATCTCTATATGGATATTATGATTAGAAATCAAATAATGGAGTAACTTCAATTTATTCATGTATTTAAATAAAATGCTATAATAGTTAATACAGGGCATGTTGAAGCTAAAACCAAATCACTTACTCTGGTGCCTAAAGCCAATCTCTTATCTTTTCCCAATTTTCAATTTCTACCATTTTAACAACTCCCTTCCCTCCCCCAATCCATTTGAAAAGTTCCATGCAGCCTGATTTTATTGATAAGAGACTTTTAAAATATTACACCAGGGGGGGGGGTTGACTCTCCTAGCTCTATTCTCTTTTTTCAACACTTAATCTGATATTTTTTTTACTGCCTCGGGTGCCAGCCTTTGCTTTGCTTATGTGCAAAGAAGAAACTCAGCTCTGTGGTTCTCTTGGAGAAACAGGAAAGGGGTGGATGGATGGAACCACAGGTGAAGCATAAATAGGGTTGCCCAGCATTTACCCCTTCACTGCAACTATAATTCCATCCTTTGGTTTCACTGAGCCATAACTGAGTGAAATTTTCATTTTGTGAAACACAGATATTGCCATTGAAGGGAGGGCATGGGCATATTTGCAAACGAAGGAAATGGTTGTGAGCACCACTAGTACCCTGCAACCAAGCACGCGCTGCAACCTCTTCTGTTGGCTGCAATACAATGCTTTTTTCCAACCTAATTTCAGTCAGAAGGAAGGTGGGAGTTGAGGTTCCTGTGGGTGCCAGAGAAGACCTCTCCAGGTACATCCAACATGACCACATTGACAACTCCTGATTTTGTATTCTTGGTTCTTGCCTGGGTATTTGCCTTCTGAAAGGAGTGGCTTAAATGAAAATGACTGTTAGGTCCATTAATTTAAATGGTTCTGCTCTGAGTAAAACCTAGTTGAATACCACCCTAAGTGCAGCTCAGGTGCACCAACTCCTGGGGTCAAGGCAGTTCCCCCCCCCAAAAAAAGTATTTTTTGAGGTGGCTGAGTCCCCTCAATATTCAGGGGGCATTCAGCTCTGCCTCCTGGTATCACGTGATGTTGTGTGCATGACGTTATGATGCTGTTGCTCATGGCCCCCTTCAATGCTCATAAGAAGATGGCACCTTTGGTGCGCCACTCATACAAGGATGCATTCCAACCACCAGCATCTAGTTACATTCTTGCCCATTGAGAACATGGTGAGACCTCTAGCTCAGAATACAGCTGAGTTGGAAATGAGCTAATTTAGGCCTGATCCAATTTGACCCTATATTTAATTTGTTTTAGATAAACTACTTCTGAGTTAATTCCAGGTAAATTCACCCAGCAGTAATCCTCAGTGCTGAAATTTATGTTGGAGATTATAGGATTTGTTCCCAACGACAATTCCCTAATAAGCTAATATTACCCTGTTTTAGGTGCTCACCGGGCTGCTTTCAATTATTTTGCTTACCTGATACTGTTTTTCACAGAAGAATAAATTAGTCTACTGATCTGTTAGCTCTTTATGTCATTTTGGACATCCCCGACACGATGTATCACCAGGAGGAGGGTAGGGTCCTACTGATGTTGCTGGACACCAACTCTCATCACCCACGACCACAGCCCATGCTGTGCAGAGTTGATGGGAACTGGAGTTCAACAATGTTTGGAGGGCCATGGGTTTCCCACCCCTGATTTAGGATCTGGAGGGGTGGGTCTTTGGAACTGCTCTTTGCTCTTAGAGAGGGGTGGTATGCCCCATTCCATCTTTTCTTTACTCTTGTTCAATATGCATACAGATTGATACCTAATCCATTGCTATTTTTCTATCCTCCCCATCCACTTTATGATAGAATATTTTATATTTGCATTCCAATTTATTATTATTATTGCTTACTAAATTAGAACTTGCTAGTCCGAAGAAAAATACAGCTTTTCCTAGTAAGAATTATTCCAGTCCTAATTTCCATATGTTTTGTAGGATGCTGAGAACATTCACCAGTTATGATCACTCTACGCTTGTAGCCAGATTGTAGGATGTTTTGTAATGCTGTTTTTCCAAAATCCCGGAGCGAAAATTTATAGTTTCTTATGTTGCTCTTTGGCCACATGGTTGAATATATATGGGGTTTGTGTAGCTTGGCCTCATGCAGAATATTAATTACACATTGATGTGAGCTTTCAAATGTACTATGAAAGATTTTTCACAAAGGAATTTGCTACATAACAATGAGCAATTAGTTATTAGAAACCCAACTGAGAAAGCAGAGGCATTAAATGATAGCTTTAAGGGAACTTTGGCAATGTCAATATAATTCTAGCTTATTTCTTAATTACATTTACAATGACAGATATTCTGGATACTTTTTTTAAAAAAAAAGGCATAAAATGTCTGGTTTTCCCTGGAACTGAGATGCTGAGCCATACACTTGTCCATACACTTCTAGGAGGGTAGAATGCCAGGAGAGTCCCTTGCGCTTGGTGCCTGGTGCCTAAAGCCTTGAAAATGTTGGTAGGAATGGAGATAGTCTTTCATATATTTGCGACTAGCAAAACTAATGTGAGCACCTCAAATTGGGCCCAGAAAGGAGTTGACAAAGTTGCTCCACCTAGAGCACATTGCAATAGTTCAGTCCGGAGGTTGAAGCTTTTGTACAACTTCAAGTATTTTCAAGTGGGTAGGCATGTGCAAAGATACAAATGTTATTGCAGAAAGACAGTAACTAATGGTACATTATCTACCCTTGCAGTAAACATAAAATGATGGCGCTGAGCTATAATGATGGGAAGTCACTGTGAGAAGTTTAGGTCTGCCCTTGGTTTGGTAATTCGAAGAAGCCCACTGAAGATACCCTGTTTCTCATATTTTAAGACATACCCATAAAATAAGCCATAGCAGGATTTTTAAGCATTCAAGGAATATAAGCCATACCCCGAAAATAAGACATAGTGATAGGCGCAGCAGCAATGCCGGACGCGGCAGGAGGAGGAGGAAAAAAATAAGACATCCCTTGAAAATAAGCCATAGTGTGTTTTTTTGAGGAAAAAATAAATATAAGACATGTCTTATAATATGAGAAACACGGTAGATTAACATATTATGATTATGAGGCATTAACTTCCCAAGTAGTGTGTTTCTAATGGAATTATGAATACCTAATTTTAGAACAGTGCTGGCATTATAAGCTAGATGAGACGTTCTTGTAGATATACTATCTCTTTATGAGCTTGCAAAGATAGAGGCTACAATCACAGATGATCACAGATATCAGTACATCAGTTACTATTCTAAGTTTGGTATACTCAAATCTATTGTGGTTTCCAGGGGCAGCATCAGCACCTAACATCCTTGGACAGCTCCCAGGACTCCCCACCCATGCATCTCCTAGACCAGGCATAGGCAAACTCCGGCCCTCCAGATGTTTGGGAATACAATTCCCATCATCCCTGACCACTGGTCCTGTTAGCTAGGGGTGGTGGGAATTGTAGTCCCAAACATCTGGAGGGCTGGAGTTTGCCTATGCCTGTCCTAGACCCTCCTTTTTTAAAAAAGTGCCTGCCATTTTCCCCACAACAATACACTAGGCAGGGGGTCAACTTGAAAAGCAACTCAGCTTCCCCCATGCCTGTTTTCGTTACATTTAACTGGAAAATTGAATGGGCAAGCTATAATTTGAGCACGCCTTCCACACGGAGATTGCACCAAGATCAAACTGTGGCTTATCCCAAATTTTCAAATATTGCACACTCACAAAGAAATAGAACAGCTACAGTCCTGTCCTACCTCCTAGCTTATCATGTCAGGGATGTTCTCAATGTAGGCAGATCTCGGGGAGTCACTGTTAGCAGATCCCATTTGAAGGTGGGGAAATCACAATTGGGAAAACATATCTTAAAAATAATTGAATGCACTCATGACAGAGAAACATATACATTGCTGTTCAGGTTCTTGCATAAGCCCAAGTGCCTACCAGAGTTTCTGCTTTACCATAGTGGAACTTTGATGTTTTATAGCACCAGATATAAAATGTAGGGTCATGAAGAAAAGAGAAAATGAATAATGCTATAGAATATTATTAAAAAGCCACTTGAAGGCAAGCAGTTTGCTGCACCTGCTTCTGGATTCATTCATTCATTCATTTTTTTTAAATGAAGATCTTCTTCCTCAAGTTCTGCATGAAGATCTGCTAGAGGTGAGGTGAAGATTACCAGTTCCTTGGTAATCACAGAGTCTTGTGACTGATTAAATTTCACCAGCACATACTGCCTTAAATGGGAATGGGTACTTGAAGTCAAAATTTCCCTAAGGAAAAGTGGGACATTTCAGGATCAAATCAGAAGCAGGGACGGCTTCTCTAAATCAGGGACATTCCTGGAAAATAGGGACACTTGGAGGGTCTGAGATTTATACTCCCCAGTCATTTCTTAGGAGGTTAGTTTATCTGGTTGAGGGAATTATTTGCTTTCATTCACTAAGTGAGCATGTTATGTTATTATTTTTTAAAATGCTTGTTTGCAAAATCAATGACCAACACTTTGAGCAATTTGCCATTTAAAGCATGCTGGTCTCTGTAGCCTTTGCTCTAGAAGTGACAAATAAATACCGAGGTGTGTGTCTCTCTCTATCTCAAACACACACGTACAGAGAGAGAGAGAGAGAGAGAGAGAGAGAGAGAGAGTTGCTTTATAGCATTTCCCAAGAAAAATAGGCCCTTTCAGACTGCTTAATATCCTACCGTTTTTTCTGCTGTTGGAACTAATTTGATGATAATGAAGTCATCTGCAGAAATGTTATATGTGTCCGCTGGCTATATGACAATACAATCCCTATCTTTGTTTCTGAGCTTGACTCATTTGCATGCCTCTGTAGCAAATAACACATAATAAGTCAGGTCAGGTACGTTAAATAACCTTTGAGCTTTCTTATATAGCCTGTAACAAAATGACACCACTGATCTGATTCTCTTTTACAGCATAGAATAAATACTAGTGGGCAATCAGTTTTCTGCCGGTCCACTGCCATAAATATATGGTCTACATTTTTATTTTGATGACATGGGACACTGAGTGGGTAAAAGAAAAGGGCATGATGTGGACTGCAGTAAGCCATACTTTAAGGAAGGTGTGGGGAAACGTTGGTGCTCTAGACATAGTTGAACTTCAAGTCCCATCAGCCCTTGCAAACATGGCCAATAGCCAGGGGTGATGAAACTTGTGGTTCAGCAACATCTGGAAGGACAAATGTTCCCCACATCTGCTTTAGGGTATTCAGTGTCTATACAACAGGCTCATTTTCATGTGCTGCTTTTATATATCTGTGGTGCTTTGACCAAGCATGACTTTTAAAATAATTGTGGGAAACATCCTCTCAGGGCTAGGTTAGGCCTATTGAAGCCTAAATCTGGACTTGGAAGTTGCTTTCTGTAGCAAAAGGTCCCTGGAATAAGTCAATTGGAGCCTGATATACCAGTCGGGGGGGGGGGGCTTCTGCTGTGTTGACCAGGGAAAAAGCAGGAGGTCAAATCCCCAGGCCTGGTCAATCTGGAGGCTGTATACTGCTTGCCAGTTGCAGGGACCACTGTTCAATTCTGTACTGAAGAGAACTATAACACATGATGTCAAGCCTTGACCCTACTGATAACAGGTCCATGCATTTCCTGCTATGAAATGGTATAGTCCAGGGGTCAGCAAACTTTTTCAGCAGGGGGCCGGTCCACTGTCCCTCAGACCTATATTTTGAAAAAAATATATGAACAAATTCATATGTCCCACAAATAACCCAGAGATGTATTTTAAATAAAAGGACACATTCTACTCATGTAAAAACATGCTGATTCCTGGACCCTCCCCGGGCCGGATTTAAAAGGCGATTGGGCCGCATCTGGCCCCCGGGCCTTAGTTTGGGGACCCCTGGTATAGTCAAAAAAGACCTGCTGTATATGATTCTGCTGATTGTGTAGCTCAGCTCTAGAGACTCAATGGCACAACCTGGTACAATGTTAAATAGAAAGAATGCTTCAACGTTGAAGAATGGAAATTCTTGGCATTCTTTAAAAAAGAGCAAATCCTCCTAAAAATAAGTTTTGGATATAATTTTTTTAAAAAAAGATTACTGTTTTCTAATAATTATATTCCAAATTATTATTATTAAAAATACCTGTGAAAATATTCAAAGTCTCTTGAGAGCAACTGGAAATATTCCAAACCTGAGAAATGTTACAGCAAGGATACTGTGTGCATACAATGTCTGAAGTGTCAGGCCTTCAGAATAGAGCTGATTTTCCAAATGGACAGCTAGAAAATTGTTTTGGTCTTTATTCTCCCATTGGAACAGAATAGGTCTAATACGCCTGCTTGAGAATTGTACTGATTCTGTTTTCTGAAGAGAAAACAAAACAAAATGTTTTTCCAGACTGGAACATACTTTCTTATTCCATTGGCCTTTTTTCGTAAGAGTGTTTGGGCGACCCTCTCAGTTCATTGTACTGTACTCATGTGAACAAATGTTTTCAGCTGCTTATTACATCAAACCTGACATCAAGTATGAACCACATTATGTGAAAGCTCCAAGTGTTTGCTGTGAAAAGTCTGAGAGGTGATACAAGAATCGTAAAAAGAGTTTCCATAAATGCAGCAGTAGAAACCCTTCTGACTGTGAATAGGGTTACAGATGCCACCTTAAGAACTTACTTATCCTGATGCAACAAGAATGACCTGTGCATATGGGAAATGATTTATAATGAGTTGGAAAAGATGTTTAAGTACACCTTTCCCAAAAAAAAACCCCGAAGCTTTCTTATTAAATTTAATGGGAGAGGAAATAGCAAGGGGAGATCAGAGATTATTTATGTATGCTACAACTGCGGCAAGGACTTTATTAGCCCCAAAGTGGAAATTACAGTAGATACAGACGATTGAGGAGTGGTAAACGAAAATGATGGACTATGCAGAACTGGCAAAGTTGACCTGCAGGATTCGAAACCAGGGAGAGACAAAGTTCCAGAGGGAATGGAGTAAATTTACAGTGGTACCTCGGGTTACGAATACGATTCGTTCTGGGACGCAGTTTGTAACCCGAAATGGTCGTAACCCAAAGCGCCATTTTGCGCATGTGCAAAGCGCAATTTTCGCACTTTACGCATGCGCAGACCCCACACGCCGCTTCTGTGCATGCGCAGAACACGTGTGTGGTGAAAATACTTCCGGGTTTGTGGAGTTCGTAACCCAAGGTGTTCGTAGCCCAAGGTGTTCATAACATATGGAGAAGAACTGTAGATGCTTAAAGACACTTGCAGGACTGAAATAAATCCTACGAAGTGAACTTATCCATGTTTATAAAAAGGAACTGTGAGATAAGAGTGAGAAATAAAGCCGAATGATGGGAGGGAGGGAAGTCACAACTCGGTGGAGCGAAAAGCTGAGGTGGGAGAACTTAAGATGAAATGTAAATAGTTTTTTGTTGTTGTTGTTTGTTTATTTTGAAAATAAAAATTATTTTTATTTTTATTTTTAAAAAAGAATGATCTGTGCATAGATGACTTTGTTGGGTGTGGTCCCTGCACACAAAACGAAACCCAGACCTAGTCCCTACATGCAGCACCTGAGTGTCACAGGGTCCTTTACCTTTAACCTGTGGAGTACACTTAGCTCTGTTGGGTCTGCAAGTCTCCTGTTTGACAGCTGATGATGTCAGTTTGACAGTTCTAATTGCTAGTTGGATGGTTGCTGGGGGGCACAAACCAAAGATCTGCTATGGTGCCATGTGGTGGCTATGTGAAAAGGTGAAAATATTCTGGGAGCAAATATATAATGAAATAAAGCAGATCTTAAAATATACTTTTCCCAAGAAACCCAAAGCCTTCTTGTTAGGGCTGATGGGAAATGAGCTCAAAGGTGGAAAACAACAGAAATCCCAACAATAGATGCGGGCTAAACTAATGTAATACGCGGAGCTGGCAAGGATGACAGGACGAATAAGGGACCAAAAAGACCAAAGGTTTCAAAAGGACTGGAATAAATTTGTGGAGTATTTAAAGGAATATTGTAAAAATGTGAAGACACTGGTAGGACTAACATAAAAACTGCAACAAAAAGAATAGATACCTGTGTCTGTGAATAAGATAAAATGAAAAATATTAAAGAGAAAGACATGGGGGAAATGGGGAAGGCACATAAAAATAAGAAAAGAAATTGGAAAACCAAATGGGAAGAAGGGAAGTTGGGTTTGGCAAAACATCAGTATCTCCGTCCAATCCCTGTGTCTCTGGGGTACATGCGCAGTACCCCAGGGACACACGGGACAGCTTGGACGCAGGGACAACTTGGACTTTATTATATAGGATGATTATGGATGTATGAACTGTATAAAATAGAGGCTTGTATTAGTATGATAACCAATTATTAGAGGTATAACAATATAGGAAACTGTGGATTAAGGTTATTTTGAACATATTTGGTTTTGTACAATAAAAATCAATTAAAAAAAGAGATCTGCTATGGTGCTGCCCCAAATCTGACAGCACTAATGCTTGTTCAGCAGCCATTCTCAAATGCAGCAGTATGTAAGCAACATCTTAAGCAAAAGGTTATGGGGCTAGGGGCCAATCCTCTGAAACTAAATAATCTACAAATGTGAAATTTGTCTTTGTAATGATACTTCAAAGGGCTTTCGTTTTTAAGTACTTTTCGATACCTAGCGTATGTTGGACTGTGCTAATGGCACCAACTGTTACATGAAGGATGGATTGTTGCAAAGAGCTCATCTCTGCATTTTCCTGTGATGCATAAATAAGAAAGAGATATCCAGTGCAACCCTATGTTTATGCAGAAGTAAATTCCACTCTGTTTACTCTCAGGTTAGAGTGCACAGGATTGCAACCCAAAGCACATAGTATATCTGAGCTATGCAGCCAAAGACGAGGGAGTGTTCGGGAATACCCTGAGCATCTGAACTCCCTTTGCATTCTGAGTTTGGATGGGGTTAAGAGAGGAGTCAGAGTCAGTTGCTTGTTCTCTGTCCTCATGAAAGGGAACAGCATGAAAGCAACAGGGATCTGGAACTTACACTTAGAGTGGCTATTGCACTATATTTGTTCTGCCATTCTTGTAGCTTGTACTTCCTGTTCTGCTTCTTGGATCTGTAAGCATTCTGTCAGGCCCAGATTCCCTGCAGCTTTTTGCCATCACATCTTTGATTATCAGATCATTCCAAGCATCCACCACACAGGCCTTGGCTCAGCTCTGTGCACACGTCATATTAAATCTTCAAATAACAGTGCAATGGGGACAGAGCAATGTTAATAGAAGTTTCAAAGAGGAGCAGTAAATGTAGGCAGCAGCAAGCATTGCAGGAATTGCAAGAGGCAGCGAGCGAGGGGGTTCTGATTATGAAAATGGTTGCCCAAAGCAGTGTGTGCTATTTTTAGCTTGGAATCTTAGGGTAGTATTTCATCCATGGGTAACCAGATGAACTCTTGGACTGGTGCTGATGGTGATTTGTTCAGATCACCCTGTTGTAATGCAGCTCTTCAGTCAGCATCAGAATTGAATTTGACAAGGTGCGGCAGGTAGATGGAGGGAGGCTAAAGGGAGGAAGCATGGCAAGCTATGTCCAGTGCTTGATAATTTACAATGATCCACATGAGAAATATGTCCTGTAAAGGTACCTTTTTGTGGAATCGGCATTTGTGATGGGAGCTTCTCTTCGGAAGTGCTTTGTGGTGTCGGTATATAATACGCTGCTCATCACCACACACAATGTCCAATTTAATGAAAAGGAAAGAAAAAAGCTGGCACACAATAGAAGAGGATAAAGATGGCTGTGGGAAATCAAAGCTAGTTGCTTGCTCTTCCCAAGTGCTGAGTGCATTTTTGGGCAGGGGGAGAAAATGCAATTCACTTCCTGCAGCAATGTGACCTATCTTGTGCTCCAAGTACAATAATTTTGCCGAGAAGAGCTTCTCGGATAAAATAGGACAAGTGTCAGGGGGCATAACAGGCCAACCACATACACAAATGAGTGACTGATTTTCCCATTGTGTTTCTTTGACACAGCTTCCAACCCAGACACCCCACTACTACCTTATAGTAACAGCCTGTGACAATGTCACTGTGTGCTGCAGTTGATATGGCTTTGTGTAGCAGACAGGGTGCATTCTGTCATCAATTTATTTTGTATGAAGCTCCTGTCTGTCAGGCAGTACCTCTGCAAGTGACTTTTTAAAAAAAATAAAAATAAAATGTGAACAGCCCAGAGCCTACTTAATGTTTATGTCTGTCAAACTGTTGAGAGAAATTGTTTAAACTCATCTAGTGCCTTGAACAAGTGAGATATGAGTTAAACTCCCAACCAGATGTGTCCCCAATATCATATGCCTCTGGGCTTTGTTTAGCTCACCACTTTTATAATCTTATGATTGACCAGTGAAACCTTATGATTGACCAGTTTTAAAAGTGGGGTGGGGGAAGAAATAGGTACAGTCTTCTCAGAACTATAATATTTCAGAATCTCAGAGAGATCGGCCAAACACCTAATCTTTCACCCCAGAGATACTGAAATGGAAAGCTAGCTTATTTATTAGAGGTAATGATTCTGGCCTTTTCGCTCTCCTTTATGAGCTACGTAGCTTTCTACGTGCTGGGGAAATTTCACAGGGTAGAAGGGAGAATTCCCACCACCAGATGCTGTTTCTGAACTATTTAATAGGTTCTGAGGCTCATCGCGCTTGCAAATAAATGCTTAGGATGCAGTAAACGATTGAACGGCTGTCCCAGCACTAAAACAAAATAACAAGCTATCATGGCACTTTAGAATTGCAGGTAGATGTGTCATGATACCAGAACAAATTTGAGGTTGTAGTATGATTCTGACACTTTGATATAAGAAGAGTCCTGCTGGATGAGGCCAGTGGCCCATCTAGTCTAGCATCCTGTTCTCGCAGTAGCCAACCAAATGCCTATTGGTAGCTTGCGAGCAGGACAACAGCACTCTCCCTATGTGTGCTCTTTAGCAACTGGTATTCAGAGGCACACTTCCTCTGATAGTCAAGGTAGAACATAGCCTTTGTGGCTAGCAACCCATGGTGATATAGTAGCTAGTAGACTTGGTGTTGAATATGCAGTTGAGAATGTACTGAAAGTAATACGGGAAATTCGCCATAGGGAGCACATACAAGTGTTTCATATTCCTATCTTTATGGAGCACATACTCGGTATACTCCATTGATGCCATTGAAGTTGGATAAGTCCTGGCTTGAAATGCAAATGTATTTTAAGGCAAGGTCCATTACCTTAGAAAATGGTCTTCTGTTCACAATGTGAACTGAGAATATTGCCAGCATGTGTTTTTGTTTTCGTATATACAGTATCCAGGCACTGCAAGGCACATTGAGAGGATCTCTTTATGTATCTATTGCATCTGGAAGAAGAGGCCTCTTTGTTTTTATATCTTGCAAAGGTGCACTCATAGGCTGTTGTTTTTTCCTCGGGAAAATCGAGGAAAGTATACAGATAGTCAAGGGTGTTTTGGGTTTTTTTGCCAACTCTTGCCCACTTGAACAAAACACCATTTAAGGTGTAATACAAGAGGTGTAATATGAAAGGTATGAACCACTGTCTTTAAATAAGATTTGAAATGGAATTGCAAATGCCATTGTTTTAAGACTATTGATAGTTTCTTCCTTAAATGATCTATTAGCTGCCAATAATGCATCATTAGTAAGCAAGGTAAGCAAGGAGGTTGATTGCTTGACTACCGGTATATAAAATTGGCTGGTTGGTTTACACAGACCAGCAGGGTAGCGAAACTTAGTTACTTGTTTCCACATCTCTTGTACAGCTGCCTCTTTGCAGTAGAATGCCTCCCCATTCTAGGATTTATCCAATTGACTGAGCTCTGGAAGTTGTGGGTGTGATTTATGTGCATTTGATTTAAAAGTGGGGTTCTTCAGGGAACGCCAACTTCCCATCCCTGTTTAAATGAAGCTGTGCACATTTCTTAACATCCTTTTCTATAAGAGAACAGAAAGGTCTATTCTGAGTATGACTAATGTTGGATACCACTGTAAGACCTTATTAATGACAGCGCAACTATGGTTAATCAGCCCTTTAATGACCTTCATTCCTCTTACTGTTTATGAATAGTAAAGTGTAACATGGGATAAGGTTCAAATGTCTTCTGAAAGGATCACCTCCCCCAGCTGCTGTCATCATTAGAAGCTTTGCTCTTCGTCCCATCAGCAAGGGACGCATGGTTGACAGTGACACAGGCAGGGTTTTCTCAATGGGAGCACCCTGATTGTAGAACTCTCTCCCAAGGGAAGTTCACCTTGCCCCATCTATGATTGGTGTTAGGCAGACAGCCAAGGCATTTTTATTATTATTCCAACAAGCTTTACATGGTAGGTTACAACCTTTCCATTTCTAATTCCACAGTTTAGGGTGTGGACATAACCCTAAACTGTGGTTAATCAAAAACAAGAAGCAAGAACTTTCAATCGCCTCGTTGCAATAATTCTGGAGGAGAAGGGAGGCGTGCACATCTAAGGCTCACTGCAGCTTGATTCCACTGGGATAAACCATGGTTTATCATGACCTGAATGGAATGCTTAGCAAACCTTCATGACACATACATTCTCTTTTATATTATTTCAAAAAAGTAAATGAAAAGCTATTTGAGCAGTGCCACTTTCTGAATGCTAAACTGACTTATCTCCATGGATGAATTCCAGAGGGATGTGTTCTGCCAAATCAGTCTAAAAGAGAAACATTTTTCTTATTATTGTCAGCCAATATAATTGGATGGGAAAGTGTATTAGTTGTGCCAGTAGATCAAACTGACCTTGTACTGTGCCACTTACCCCATTGTCAGATTCCAAATGAGTCCCATTTTTGTGAGGAGGGTGGATGCTTCTCATGGTTCCATATCTCAGAATGCATGAGACAGTAATTCACCATTTTATAGGCAGTTTTAGAAATCGTGTATTAAAGTAACTCTGAAACATTTTGTGCCTGATATTGCTATGTACTGATGTAGTGCTCTTGTGCAAAAACTCATACTTGCATCTGTTATATATATATATACCGGTAACCAGATTGCTGCAGTTTGGCTGACTATGTTCCACATTTCCAGAATACTGTACTGTATTTAGAACTAAGTAGTGTATTTATAGCTATCTATCTTATCATACACAGCATTTCAGTTCTACATGCATGATGGCCATTTACAAGCAGACATATGTAAACAAAGATGCCTTATTGCAACTCCTCCTGTGGTTGTCACTTAATGGGAGTTTCCCTCCCTCCAAAAAAATGCAAATTGCTGTACAGAGAAGGATTTATTTGTTTGTTTCTTCAAGATAGTGACTGCCTCCCCACATGTTGTAGTCCCAGTTATGATCCTCCCAGCTGCTGGACACATTGTATTGATTTTTCTTTTAAACAAGGCATGAATCCTAATCACAATAATTCAACCACCACCAAGACCCACATACATATAAAATGTGTGTATTAAATTATCATTACATGTGGACTGCACCCAGCCACAATGGATTTTTGTCAATACTCTGTTCTCCCTGCAAACCAAACAGAGTGGACGATCAATATGGTTTTCCTCCCTTTCTCATAACACTAAAACTTGTGGACATCCAATGAAGCTGAATGGTTGGAAGATTTCGGACGGATAAAATAAAGTACTTCTTCATGGAGTATATAGTTAAACTATGTCACTTGCTCCCATACGAGGTGGTGGTGGCCACCAACTTGGATGGCTTTAAAAGAGGAATGGACAAATTCACGGAGGATAAGGGTATCAGGGATAAGAGTATCAGGGGCTACTAGCCATGATGGCTGTGCTCTGCCTTCGCAGTCAGAGGCAACAACGCTTGCTAGAAAGGGGGGAAATTGTTGTTGTGCTTGGCTCCTGCTTGTGGGTTTCCTGCTGGCATCTTGTTGTTGGCCATTGTGAGAACACGATACTGGACTAGGTGAGCCATTGGCCTGATCCAGCAGGCTCTTCTTTTGTTCTTAATACATGCTCATCTGGAAGTGTCCTCAGTCCATGGTTGGTCGGTCGGTCTTTAACTCTTCTCTCTCTTGGTTTTGCTGTTTTGTGCAGCATCTTCCTTGCTTTTGATTTTTGCATCATTAGCCACCCGTTGTTGTTTTTTAGCAGGGAGAAATGGGCATGAGCTTTCTATTGATAAAACAGTAGTCTTATTTGAGGAATAATCCTCCATGCCATCATAATACTATGAATAGAGATAAGAAGAGTCTCTTATCTTGTATCTTGCAAAGCTGGCAAGGCTTGTTTCCTTGAGTCATCGGGATTTGTTAGAAATGCTCATCCCTTTTGCCTTTGGGTGCAATGCACTTTACTATGCACACCCACACCCACAATATGTTGCTCAAGCTGAGAGTGCCTGTAACCTGCTGCCAGGTTATCTGGATCTAATCCCTTAGGGCCCTCCACTTAGGCTCCCAACATGTTACGGTAGTTGGGGAGTGTGGGGTCCACTTGCCTGAAGGATGATGCCTCTTTCCTTCCTGTGGCACAACAGCCATAGGATGCAATAGAATTCATACCCCACCTTCTTCCATCATGGAACCCAGGACAGCATATTTAGTTCCCCAGTGGTTCCCCATCCAAGCAATCGCCAAGCCTAAACCTGCTTAGCTTCAGCAAGGTAGTGGCCTCATGCACTTTCAGATGACATTCTAATATCAGGGGACAAAGTTACTACTGTTTATGTCTCGGTCTAGCTATTCCTGTTTCATTGTTTTTTTATTACAGCAGCACACATACTCTTCCTATACATATATGTTTTATTAGCTTGGCTTTGAAAAGGAACTTCAGTATATGTGCACTCTACTGACAGTGTTTCAAAAACACAAAAGTATGACATTTAAGATAATGCCAATTAAAGGTTGTGTGTGGAGCAGAGACGGCAATATGTTGGCTCTTTTGTATGACATAAATCAGGTCATTCTCTACCAACTGCATGCTGATAGCATTGTTTTTATTGGAAAATGTGTTCCATCACTGGGGCACTCGACCATAACATATCATAAGGGGGGAATTATGACCTCCCATTTTTCATCCTGAACACTGACAAATTCCGCCCACTTCTTTTCTTGTTCTCTGAGCTGTGCACATACAAAACAAACTCACAATATATTGCATGCAGGAATATCCTCAGACCACATTTTTATTCAGCCAAGAAATTTTGTAGGTAACATATGTAAATAGTATCTGAGCACAGATTTGTGAGCATTAATTGTGCTTCCTATTGACCTCGTTCATATAGCCACTAATTTAAAGTGGCTTAGAACTGCTGCGTGCCAAAGAAGATTGTTCCTTTTATTTTGAAATAATCAGAAATTGGCAGGTTTTAGAGACTCGTAACAATGAAGTTGTTAGGAAGAAATTATTCCCATACACACAAAACTACTGAATTGTACTTTGGTTTGTCACCTGCCTATTAAAATTCCAAAAGCATTGTCTCATGGATACTTTGTAGAATACAAAGAAAACAGGAGTCCATTTGTTTTGGGGCTACTAATTGTAAGGAGAAATGGAGTCTACAGATTTTTAAAAAACCATACATTATCTTCTTTTGAGGAGTATGAGAAAAGGTTTGATGAAAGCTAGGAAGCTTGGGTTGACATTTCTTAATTTTTTTTTAAAAAAGATCTGTTCCTTTTTTTAAAAAAAAAGTCCCTCAGTTTTAGGGACTTAGGAAGCTGCCTTATGCTGAGTCAAACCTCGGTAAATGGAATAAACTGTCATGTGAATGCAGTCCTAGAGTCCTTCCCCTCCATTCCTAGAATGATGTCCCACTCTACCACTAGAAGACATTGAGAAGGACATGTAAGAGTAATGACTTGAGTCCTGAGCAGCTCCTTCAATTCTTAGATGGCTGACGATCCATTGGGGTCTGTTGTTGTTTACAAAAATAGGAAAAGAGGTGATTTTTGCCAAGTCCTCTATGCCAGATTACCTCCACCACTGCAATTTACAAAGTCGTTTTCTACATGGACATAAAATGTAAAATGTTATTGATGCTGAACTTTCCTTCCTGTTGCTTTCTCCCTAAAACAATGCAAAGTTCCTTTTATAAACAGCTGGTGCTCATGAATTGAACGCTGCACTGTAATAAGGCTTTTAGTATGGGTTGTTCGTCTGTATAAATTTTTGCCAAGAGAAAACATTAACAAGGCTGTGGTAATGTGGCTCCAAAAACCGGCAGGATGGAGCAGAGGTGGTGGCGGGGAGAGAAAACCAGTTCTCAAAAGCTGAGGATATTTGCATAGATAACTTGCTTACTAGCAGTGATTATCATACTCAACTCACTGCTTTGCAAATCAAATTCATGGCTTCAGACTAATATCCTGTATCTAATATTGAGAAGAAATGTAAAGTGGCAGCAAAACCAAGTAGCTGATTTCATTTTTTTTAATTGACATGAATAAATTTAAATCAACTGAAACGAAGCTGCCCATTTCATTTCTGACTCTGTTAGACGTTGGGAACAAATAACAACAACCATGTAACTCACACACATCTTGGTTTGTTTGTTGCCTGAAACAAGCTTTGCTAGCTTTTCCAATGAAACAGCATGAAGCAAGACCATTTGTGGCTTCTGAGTGTTAAGCAAAGGTCATGGGATAACTAGGGATGGGGGAGAAATTAGATTCTATTCACATTTAAAGGTGAACCTACCATTGCAGTACTTCCAAGTAGAGCTGCAGTCTAAGTGACATAACTGTTCAGCCTTAGGAAACAGATCAAATCATTTTGCATGTACATGTGGGGATTCCTGTATCATCCTGTTTTCCCCAACTTTACACTTTGAATACAAATGAAACACCGGAGATGGACTAGATCAGGCATCCCCAAACTGCGGCCCTCCAGATGTTTTGGCCTAAAAACTCCCATGATCCCTAGCTAACAGGACCAGTGGTCGGGGAAGATGGGAATTGTAGTCCAAAACATCTGGAGGGCCGAAGTTTGGGGATGCCTGGACTGGATCATCTCCTAATTTGCTAAGACTGCCAGCCTGTACACACCACAGTGCCAGTCGCACTGAATTCAACAGCATCACTGAAATCTTATGTATAAGATTTTGGTATGTATTCACAATTTCTGAATCCCATTAGATTCAGTAGCTTCATCTCCAGACTATCGGTAGTTTGCAAGGGGGTATTCAACTGCTTACTGGGAAATTTAGGTTTGCACAACTGAAGTGGATTAAATCTGCTTAAATCTTTTTTTTAAAAAAATAAACCTTTTGCAGTGATGGGAAATGCCAATGAAGGTGGGATGAATGGGAAGGCATAAAAACACCCTGCAAGCAAATCTGTGTGGATGCTCTTTTGTGGTCTAACCTCCCTGCAAACCAATCGGAATGCATGTTCAGTAAAGACTATGAAAGCTTTGTGCAAGCAAATCTGTGTGAATGCTCAATAAGTGGGTCATTTGAAGCAACCCTGGAGTTACTAAGTAAACATAGGCATGGGTTGCCTGTTAAATTCAAGGTGACTGTTTCCATGCCTTTGCTATATCCAGTATGCTCTTTATTTAGTGGGCATATTAGCTAAGTATGTCACACAGAAAATGCAGAAAGGAAATTTGCAGGCAATAGAGCTCATTTGGAGATCACTTGAGGTATGGCTTAGCAAAATCTGCGACACAAAAGCAGAGCAGATGGAAGTGCAACACTAAAGGAACTTTTGTTTAATAAATAGCTCTCTGAAGCTCAAAGGGGCAGCTGTGCCTTTTCCTGGGGCGTATTCTACTGAGCATATTTTTGATATTATCTTCCTCGCAGCGGCCTGTCAGTGTGTGCTCTCACTTGAGAAAGAATATGCATAACCAGTAGAGAGCTCTGAAAGCCTGCCTAGCTCCTGTAAGTGTTAACTTACTTAAGGGTAATGGGACCTCCCTCTTCTCCGTCGTGGTTATTTGTTTTGTAGCAAGTCAGAGCTATTTATAGAATTCGGCAGATCATTCTAAATAAACTTTTAAGCAGAGTTGTGGGGAAGATGCATTTGGATTCGGTAGGCGATATCCCATTATTTTTCGAATTTTCTTCCTGGCTCCTTTGCTATGTGCGTTCTTGGGGATGATAACGTCCTACGTTGATCAAGTAGAGATGTGACATTGCTGCAAGGTTGCTTTCAACAATTTGCTGTGGGGGATATGAATACATCAGCAGCACTTTAAAAAGAAATTGATAATATTACGGTACTCAGGAACCTACAAACTTTGCCCGGTAGTCAATCTTTTTTACTAGTCAGCAGCAAGGCTGACAATGTGTGTTCAGAGGAACTCACCATTAGGCAAAGTGAGTGGTGACTGCCTCTGTCAGTGGATGCTGGGGGCAGCGGGGGGGGGGGCAAGTCATTAATATTATCAGTATGAATGTACCAAACCAATGTTCTCCTTCCTGTGCCTATTCCTCTAATGAGAACAGGGAAAGGGGTGACATAGCCAGACCAAAGGAACTTTCTGTGGCAGGTTAGGTGGCAGTTGCCGCTACTGATGTCTCTTACTATTCCTTTGATGTGTTATTAAGAAGCAAGGAGTTGTATATATTGGTGTAGACTACTGGTAGCTGCGCGGGACAGCGGGTGGCGCTGTGGGTTAAACCACTGAGCCTAGGGCTTGCCGATTAGAAGGTCGGCGGTTCGAATCCCCGCAACGGGGTGAGCTCCCGTTGCCCGGCCCCAGCTCCTGCCAACCTAGCAGTCTGAAAGCATGCCAAAGTGCAAGTAGATAAATAGGTACCACTACAGCGGGAAGGTAAACGGCGTTTTCGTGTGCTGCTCTGGTTCGCCAGAAGCGGCTTAGTCATGCTGGCCACATGACCTGGAAGCTGTACACCGGCTCCCTCGGCCAATAGAGCGAGATGAGCGCCGCAACCCCAGAGTCGGTCACGACTGGACCTAATGGTCAGGGGTCCCTTTACCTTTACTGGTAGCTGCTACTACGCTACTGGTAGGAAAATCCAGGCAGAGTGACAGTATAGAGGACTCGGGAAAGGTGGCGTACCTATTATTAGCAGGATATGGGGTGAAGAGGGAAATAATGGCTTGTGGCAGCAGGGCTTTAAAGAGAAGCCTTATTAAAGCTGTGGTCTTATATACTTGTGTGTTTTGCTGCAAGCTGCCTATTAATGCCCACATGCTAAATACTGGGATAGGAAACAAGAAGTTGCTCATGTGAGCATCTTGTATCATGTACATGTAATTAAATATTGAATGTGCATTAACAGAAGATATCCTATCCTGTTCAAAAAGAGGGAATTCCATGAACTTCATAGCACAAAATCTGTTTTTGAAAATGGAGGTTAACAGTTTTTTGTGGGGGGTGCAAGTAGTTAGCCTTGTCTAGGGCACAAAATAGTCTGGCACCAGCACTAAGGGCAGGCAATCCTTGTATACAATGTGGTTCGGTTCAACTGGAGTCTGCTCTTAAAAGAAAAAAGAAAATGCCTGATAGCCAAGTCTTGAAAACAGAGCAAGAAATCACGGTGGATGCATATGCCATTCAAATGTTTCCAGTAGTCAGATCAGTCATAGACCATTATTTGAGCCAACTTTGCGGAAATGGAAGAAAATCCAGATGTCATTACAAATTCACATTTCAATTTTCTAGCACCCATCAGCAATTTTTTTTTGAAATGGATCTAGTATACTGTCCGCTTGCTGCTTGTTTGGTTGCATCCATGCAATTTATCAATGTTTTCCTCTCTGCCTTGACCAGCAAAATATGTAGGTTGCTGACAGTTGATAGTTAAGGAAAGTACTTTCCAGATTTCCCGAATCAGCATATTTGATATATGCTCAATTGCAAACTAATACACTACTTTACCAGTGCAACGATCCCAGGTTTTACAGAACCTCCTGTACTTGTGGGACTCTGCATTTATTTTGGTGGAAGGAACCATCATGCACACACATGGCAATCCAAAACCGATGGCTGTTAAAGAGGAATTCTCAAAGCATAATAACTCAGTAGTTGAATACTGTCATCCGATGGGCAAGTGACTACATGTTAGTGGCAAGGAAGGGAGGTGCATGGTGATAAGTTAGACTTTGAAAGCTAATGCCCTGTTATCCCAAATAAACCAAACATGATGTTCTTTTGACCTTCAGCATTTCCCACATAATCTATAAGTACCCACGCTGTCTACTATATGCTGGTGAGGCACTGATATATTCTTCCAATGTTTCTCAAAGCTTTTTTATTTTTTTATTTAAAAAATCTATTATCTTCTAAGCACAGACTGCAGAAATTGATTCTACTCGTTTTCAGCTTTCTTTACAATACATAACAAATTTGACATAGACTTACTGGTTATGTTTAAGATCAATAAAAATGTAGATTATGGTGAATTTTAATGCACTGCTGACTTTTAAAAAAAATTTGAAGCTTCCCCATTGGTGTTTTGTAAAATATTGTGGTATGTCTGGCCGTAAATACATTTGATCCAAATATACTGGAGTTAAGGAAGGAGAAGGAGTTGTCAAATATACTTTTACTTTTGATAGAAGGTGCTTTGCAAAAAATACTCAGCATATTTAGATAGTCATATTTATGAGACAAGTGCCATAGAAAACGAGGAAATCCTTAGTAGTCACATAAATACATTACATATTGTGTGCTCTTAGGCTGTATTTACAGTGGTGGCGCTGTGGTCTAAACCACAGAGCCTACGGCTTGCCGATCAGAAGGTCAGCGGTTCGAATCCCCGCGATGGGGTGAGCTCCCGTTGCTCAGTCCCTGCTCCTGCCAACCTAGCAGTTCGAAAGCATGTCAAAGTGCAAGTAGATAAATACAGCGGGAAGGTAAATGGTGTTTCCGTCCGCTGCTCTGATTCGCCAAAAAGCGGCTTAGTCATGCTGGCCACATGACCTGGAAACTGTATGCTGGCTCCCTCGGCCAGTAAAGTGAGATGAGCGCTGCAACCCCAGAGTCGTCCGCAACTGGACCTAACAGTCAGGGGTCCCTTTACCTTTTAAGCTGTATTTACACATATTTGGTTTATGCCTTTCTGGTGGTTATTATTTCTTGATATATTGTTTATCGCTGTACTTTAGCACCAAATTCCCACTAGTGCCAAGCTGAACTGGCAGAATTCTCAACAACAGCAGATGTAGCAATTATGGGAAGAAAAAGTGAGACTGTTTAGGGAGTACAGCATCCTAAGCCCAGGGGAGGGCAGTTGAAGAGCCACAGGGGGCCATGGACCACCCTCTCTGCTGCCCCATCTTTCATGAGCTGGCAGAGTTTAGAAAGTGATGGTTTCTCCATTCATCCCAGGATCTCCCTCTCCCAGGACTATGCAAAGCCAGCAAATGTTGGTTCATAACTTGGGGAGAGAGGGAATTAGGTAGCAAAATGTGATCTGAAGGAATGCAGCTTGTGTTTCCCTTCAGGTCTCATGGTCATAAGAGTTGCCTTGCTTGAGCAAACCAAGACCTGCCTGGCCCCACTTTCTCCTTCTGACAATAGCTAACCCATCAAGTAGTCATGTGATTGCTTTCTGAGTACAGCAAGTTCAATATGTTCCCAAGTACTAACGAAGCAGCTGCAGGTTCTACTCTTAAATGCACTAAATTCGTGGATTAACTTCTACAGCACATTATGGATAGCCCACAGTGCTGATTTCAATATCCAACAATACAAATATTGTTTAAAGTGAATGCAAAAAAGTAAGGACACCATTTTTAAAATTCCAAAGAACCACGAGAGCCCTATTGAATTCATTTTTAAAAGAAAAAGAAAAAGAAAATGTAGTTTATTAACAGTTGGTCACGTGTATAAGGGAAGCAGGTGGATATGGGGGGGGGATTTTGCTTTATAGGAATTCCTCCTGAAAGGACAGCAAAATACTGCTTCATCAGCTATGCAGGCATTTAAACTGAGCTGTCAACCACATTTCTAATCTATGAATGTGTTTCATTAAAGTATCTGGTACAATTAATCATTTTGATGGGCAATATGTGGCAACAAAGAGTAGCTTTTTCAGACACTGAGATTCTTTTATTATTCCAGCAGCTGTACCTCCATGGAATAAGAGTGCTCTGCTGCTGAGTCTGTCTTTGGATGACGGTTCTGTCTTTACATATAGCCGTTTTATAGTTTTGACTATATCCCACCATCACAATATATGCAGATAATATGCTAATTTATCTTTATGGCAGCTCTCAAGGGTCATTACCAAGGCGTAGTAAAATATACTGAGGACATTAATAATGATTGTAATAAAACTGGCTTTGGAAAGCATTAAGAACAACATAATGATGCTTGCAAAGCTGCAAATATCTTGGTGAAAGGATGAAGGTGCATTAAATGGACTTTCATTTTGGTAGCATTCATTTTGATTCAGATGAGTGTATAAAACAAGTTAATTTACCATTTGCCAAGAACCGGTTAAAGATTTAATCATGGAAAGTGCATTTACTTTGAATGTGTTATTACTGCCAAACTTGCACCTTTGCAAATTGGATTGCTTTTTGCTGGAAGGTGCTTGCAGATTAAGAAATGGAAGGGCTACTGACCCAGCTGCCATGAGATCTGATTACTAGCGTTTAAAAGCAGGGGATGGGTTTGTATATAGAAATTGATATTTAAAAAAAAGAAGCATAATTTTAAAAAACACAAGTCAGAAGATAACGAGCCAGCTTCATCAGCAACATGTTTGAACGCTGCATGTTCTATGGATGGAATAGTTCTGCATAAGATTTGAGTCTCAATTTTCAACCTCCTAGAGGCCCGTTGGTGGTGGTGGTAGTGGTTATATTTCTGTACTGCCCTTCATCCAAAGATCACAGATTGGTTCACAATATAAAAATAGCAAAGAAAAACTATAAACCCTCCCTACGAGTTGTGGCTGGGCCGAAAAATAAAAGCAAAACCAATAATGTTTTCGGTGAGCCTGGAAGCTTCTGTATAGGGCACCATGTACCTGAGAAGCACACACATGCTTCCTTTCCTGCTAATATGATAGACAAAGTTACAGAATGGAGTATAGATCTATCCACAGGAGCAACCAATCAAAGTTACTGGAGGATGGTCACATGAGTGTTTTAGATAAGGCAGAGACTCAATCACTCCCTGCCAACATGCCTAGTGGTCAGGGATCGTGGGAATTGGAGCCCAGCAATATCTGGAGGCCTGCAGGTTCCTCTCCCTTGCTGTGCAGGATAGGCCACTTGCCAGTTTTCCAAAAACCAAGCCAAAATCACCCTAACTTTCACAGCCTTTTCTATTTGAATGTTTATCTGTAAAATTAACCAAGTGAAATGTTAGTCTGTGGCCCCAGTTCTGAGGAATGTGCCCCACATGCTTTGAAGCTAGTGTAACGGCTTATTGATTGATTGATTGATTGATTGATTGATTGATTGAATGAATGAATTCATATACTGCCCTATACATGGAAGTCTCAGGACGGTTCACACAACAAAATCAAAATATAAAACCACAAAATATATAATCAAAATAAAAACAACCCACCCAGAAATCTGCTTCTGGTTCTTAGTAACACCAGTACTTTTTATATGATTTTAAATGAGGGTGGGCAAACTTTCTGGCTTGTTGGATCTGGGATATAAAGATGATAGATGATTGATTGATTGATTGATTGATTGATAGCTATATCTATAAGTACAACTAGTATTTAGGATTGCAGCCAATATACATACAGGGGAAGAATACAAACCAGGCAGCCAGAAACATAATGAACTTAAACAAGAGGAAGTAAAAGAAGCTCAAGGATACTAATCAAACCTCCCATTTTTGAAAACCAATTTTCTAACCAGGCAATGTATCCTGAGTCAAAGGTTGGCCTTACAAGTTTTTTCTTTGACTTGGAGCAATTATGCTTAGGCAGTGATGACATGGAGATGTTCTGCTGATGAAACTTCATTTAATTTTATACTGACTGCCCTTTTAATATTTTGTTCTAGATACAACCCTGTTTTTCCCGTCGTTTGCCATGAATTCATATTTGGAACTGCCTTCTCTAACATCTCTGTCTAAGGATAGACATGCATCAGGACCACGGTGGAACCGAATGATGATCCACTTGACAGTGAAGACTACTGCTTTGAATGGCACTCTCCTTTACAGTGAGTGGCCTAGGGTTTTGTTTATGCTATTGTTGCACAAATTGCTTCATAACCATTATTAGATTTTACTCTCACAGCAACCCTGAGCAACTTCATTCAGTATGCATTTAAAGCCAGGTAAATATTTTAAATAATTAAAATAATGCCAGGCCAGCAAAGAGTAAAACAGGGGAAAACCTCATCATTTAATTTTGTGCCATTTCCCTCCTGGGATATAATGACTCCAGCTGGAGAAGACAGGCAACCTGCCTATAATAATTTTTCTTCCATTGGTTTCTTGATTGTAAAAAGAGCAAGGAGTCTTATAGCACCTTCAAGATGAACAGGAAGGCTGTAGTGTAGTAGAAGCCTTTTGCTTCTTTTGATACAGTCTTGCAAGACTTTGTTTTTGCCGTGGCAGACTAACATGGCTAGAAGTTGTTGGCTGTGGATTGCACACATTCTTGAGATATAAAGAAACACCAGGAATTAACAGTGGGGATGGGTTCTAAATTGCTGCATTGGATGGCAGTACAGTGCCTTGTGTACAGTGACTTCCTTTGTTATTTCACTCCACTGTGCCACATGCCTTTGGACTAGTGGGCCATCTCGCCATGGAGCCTTGACTCTCATGTGCATTGCTATCTTGTATCCAGCTGTTCCCTGTGGAGCTGTCAGCCTGCAGCCCCTAGGCAAACCCATAACAGCTGTCAGCTCTGCAGGGATCCTGCATTTCTCAGGACGACTCCACAGCACCAGTAGAGTACTAAAAAAGCACAATAGAGCCAGATGGTGATTTCACAAACTGTACACACAAACTGTTAAAGATTACACAAGGTGGTTTCTGAGTTTTTTACAGCAAACGCTTCCCTATAGGTGAAACATGCTGCACTTAGTCATGAGAATTATTGCGGGCACCATCGTGTAATTGGGAAAGTAGGCAATATGGGAGAGTCTTCCTTGCAAATGTTCACTTGGAAAAAGGTGCTGCAAAATCCAGTGGGGCTTACACCAAAACACGAGCATAGGATTTCAGCCTAAGAACCTGATCCTGTACAGAGTTATTTGCTATTTATTAGCAGCATTATTTGTCTTGGATCCTTTGGGTGAAGTCTCTCACACTCAATAGCTGAGCTGGTGGGGGGGGGGCATGGAATGTTCATTTGCAGTGGAAACCACCAGTGTTTGCAATTGCAGGCCATATCCATGTGGGAAGGGGCAGTTGTCGGCATGGCTGGGATGAAATGCTCACACTGAGGCAGCCTGAGGTCCAGAAGTGGCCTTGAAGCCATGAGAGTGGGGAGACTAAATGCAGCAAGGCAGGAGAAAGAGGCAAGAATGTCTTGAGATATTGTTGGACTCCGACTCCCATCCACCCCTGCCAATATTGATGGTGGGAGTTGTAGTCCAACTACATCTGAAGGGTGCCAGGCTAGCCACTCAGAGGTATACTATGAAAAGTGAGGGAAGAAGATAGGAATGCTGCAGAGGCTGATCAAGAGACAAGACAGCCAGAGGAAGTAGGTACTAGCTCTGGAGTTTGGAACATTGTAGGGGAATCTTTCCAGTTGTTGCTTTCCTTTGTCTGTATGTTTCTGGTTTACTTCATCAAAATAAATAAATAAACAAATAAATAAATAAATCTTCCAAAACACATACCGGTAGTTGAACCAGAATTTGTAATCTTTTATGTATTGCATAGCAGATCCCCTCGGTCCTGTTTAGTCATCGGTTTCTGCCTTAAAAGAGCTATATTTTCCTATAAAATAGTTATGGGGGTGGGGGAGAGAATAGGAACACAGATAAAGTGGAGAATGAAAGAAAAATATACCTTGTTAGAAGAATCAACACAGAGGAGAGGAAGAATAAGATAAAGAATGTGTCAGGTGGTGTGCATGTTACATTTTTAAAAAATCTGCTTCCTTAAAGTAACACCAGTTGAAAGATTTTTGCCATGGGAAGTAGAACCGCAGAACAAACGTTTAACTTTTTGTGTGTTTCCTTTGGAAAAGAACTGAGACTCTGCCAGAAAGCACACAATAAAGATTTGAGAGCAGACATTTGACCCCATCCCAGGTGGTGAATCGTACCCACTCTTTTAAGAAATGGTGCTTCAGTGACAGCCTTTTCTGCTGATGGAAATGCCTCATAGTTGGGATCAGAAACTAGAATATCAGAAGCAAACATCCTCCCCTTCTACTTTTTATGGCCATGAAAGCCAGGTGTGGCTGAGCTGGAAGACCAATTTAAAACAGCCAAGTACAGCAATGCTTTCCTGTCCATGCTCCCGCACCATAAATCATATTTCTGTAATATGGGTTTAATGGGTTTATACCATGCTTTTTCCAAAACTATGCAGCATGGCAAAACACAAATTGTAATGTAAATGTCTGTGTGTGTGTGTGTGTGTGTGTTTAAACACATGGGTGCAGGATGATTCAAATATCTCTAATGGAATTGTTACTCAGATCCCAGCTCCTGAATTATTACATTCATGGCTCATCTCAGTCTCAATGCTGCTCTTCCCACTTCTCCTGCAGAAATGTTGTACTGTACAGCTCTGTAAGTGTAAGAAGAGTCTAATTTAATGGCTTGTAATTTGGCCTTTCATTGTCATTTCTCTGGAAACACAAGTCCAGGCAGTTAAAGGTCTTCATGAGTCTGTGTCTAAGGAGTATCACTTTTCCTTTAGAGCAATTGATGGTGAGCTTTTCCTGTGAAGGGTAAAAACTAACTTACCTTGATTTTGATCACTACCCAAGTAGTACTGCAATGGCCCACTTGGCCTAGGCCATTTAAACTATTACTCCATTCTGCTCAAAGCACAAGCTCAGCAGGAGTGGAACACACAGAATAGATTTGACTGATTGGTTTAGCACTTTAATTTTCAGTTGTTGGTGTAAAATTTTACAAGTGTATATATAAAAATAAATGACTTTAAAAACATGTCACTTTTACTGACATGGTAGACAAAAGCCTCCTCAGCTAAATAATAATTGTTTTAACGGAGACCATTATTGACTGTGGGCAGATTATCACAACAATAAATTGAACTGTGCTACTTAACTCAGCAGCTCCAAATCATTGTTGAGAAGCATTTTATATATATCCGAAGGCTTTATTAACACCGAGCTGGTTGATCAGTTACACAATATTAGGAGCCTTAAATGATGATTGTTTATAGAGATTTATACTAGCTGTCAGCAGAATGGACTGTTTAAAAAAAATGATGGTGGAGAGGATAGAATTTGAGGTACATGTATACAATTCATAGAAAATTAATTTGGTGCCTAGAAGCTAACAAGAAGCTAGCTTTAACAAGAACAGCTGTCACAACTACTCCAGTAGACTTATCACCAGGTACTTTCTAAAATGTAAGGACATAAATACCTTGATTCAATTATTCATAAGACTCCCCCCTCCCAATAATGTGTTTATGTGTACTTACATTTATATCATGCCTTTCTTTCATCATGGAATACAAGCAGTGTACATGGTTTCCAGGCAAATACCTTTAATATGGGCAAAATCACCAATTCTATAATAATAGTATGTGCTGGGGGCTTTCTAATGTACAAGCAGCATTAGTTTGTTTTCCTGTTATTACTGCATAATCATCATGCCTGATAGCAGAAGTGTCCAAAGAGAATAGTGTTTGCATCGTGGAGCTCTCACTGAAAACATATAATTAGCAACCTGTGTGCATAATTTGATCTTTCAGAAATTACTAGTTTTGCTGTTTGGCTCCTCCATCTTTCTTTCCTTTCCTCCTTTTGCTTTCAGCTATTTATGCTCTTTTCCCTATATTATTTTGTTGTCTTTTAAAGCCGGTGATGAGCATGCGGGAGGACATTTTCTTCACCTTTACCTTGATGATGGCAGACCAACAGCTCAGCTTGGCTGTAGCACTTCACGGGACATTCTGACGGCAACTGTCAATCACTCCATTAGCAGAGATGCCCTTGTGCCGATCACAGTCAGGTATGGATTTCCTATGCTTTGTTGAAGTGAGACTTGCACAGTATAACTGTGTTTATTTGTTGCTGAGAAACCCAAAAACGTTAAAATATAAAGGCCAAGCATGCTTCTAAATAGGGGGAAAAACCCACTTCTTTGGGTTGGGATCGTAAGGATCAGTGGCAGACAAGTTACTTTGAATGCGATAGTTTCCCAGTTCCACCCCTGGCCTCTCAAGTTAAAGGAATGAGTAGCAGATAACGTGAAAAGCTCCTTGCCTGAGACTCTAGAGTAGAGGAAGGGAACCAACAGCCTTCTAGATGCCATTCAATTCCAATTCAACTCCAACTAGCCCTGCAGATGTTGTTGGACTCCAACTCCCATAAGCCCCAGCCACCTTTGCCAGTGATCAAGGATTATGGGAGTTGTGGTCTGACAATGGAAGGCCACGGGTTCCCCATTGGTCAGAACAGTCAATACGGGGATAAATGGGCATGTGGTCTGACCTGGTATAAAGTAGCTTCCTTTGATAGATATCACTGTCAGGGTGATGGCGTAGGGGTACACATGGGCAAGCTGTCTCCATATTTGGGAATGTTATTCTGTGATTACATTATAATTTCCTTGCCGAAATGTGCCCAGGCAGATAATGTAACTTGAAAGTCATGAAAACGAACAGCTTTGAAGTAGAGACTAGACTGCCTTCAAAGTAGACCACAATGAGGAGAAACTCTCTTTCCTCAGCACTCTCTTTTCACCTTAGAAATCATACCCTGCAAGCCACTATTACTTTGGGGTGCATTGCTACAGGTTTTTCAAAAGATACATTTAAAAATCGGCTTCTTTTACTATTTTATTGTGTATTAGGCTAATCGGTTCACAGGCTTCCAGTTCAGCTTTCTCAACCACCTCTTAAATCTGTAGGAAAGCTTATATCTGGCGCTGTGTTGCTTTGTGTGAATATTATGGTGGTGTCCCAGATAGCTGTATTGGAGCAGACGTTTGGAGCGCTAGACTTTGATTAATCTCTCAAACTGAACTGCAAAGGGCAGGTCCAAAATTTGTCTCCAACACACACACACACACACACACACACACACACACACACACACACACACACCTGACACCAGATAATACGTTTAGTTAGGCAATGTTGAAATTGCATGGTCTCCATGATTGTTGGGGTTGTGGGGTTGTGTCAGTCACTCCGCTCCATTGCACCAATAGTCTCTAATGAGCAGGGCACCTGATGTGAGTGTCTGTTGGCAGGAAGATACAGTTCTCTTGATTCTTCTGGGTTTGTTTGATGGAGAAAATCAGGCTCTGGGAATCAGGTACCCACACCTGACCAGTAGAGTCTATCTGCACAGTAAACGGTATAGCTTTGCACTGCTACTCTACCACCATATTTCACCCCCATTAAGTGCATGAACCAGAGTGAACAAAGACACTCCCTTTAGCATGGTTTGTTAGAGGAATTTGGTTGTGCTCTGATCTAAGGACTGAGTTTGTGTGGGACCAGCCGGAAGGTTTTAAGGATCAAAGTGTGAGAAGGATCTGCTCTTTCATTTTTAGATTACAAGGAGAACATTCCAAGCAGGAGGACCAAATGTACACTCAGAATGTATTTTTTGGGCCTTGTTTTGTCAAGTATCACTTCTTCCCAAGGTATCACAGTGCAGAAGTCTATTTGGGAGTATTGTTTCCCCAGCTACTCTATATTAAAAACTCAATACAACATTAAACATTTAAAAACTCCCCTGAAGACAGCCTTCAGATGTCTTTTAAAAGTAGGATAGTTCCTTGACATCTTATGGGAGGGCATTCCACAGGGCAGGTGCCACTATCGAGAAGGCCCTCTGCCTGATTCCCTGTGACCTCACTTCTCACAGTGAGGCAACTGCCAGAAGGCCTTCGGCGTTGGATCTCAGTTTCTAGGCTGAATGATGGGGGTGGAGACGCTCCTTCTTAGTTTCCCATTGTGAAAGGGGAAGAAAATGGTCCGTGGTTCTCCAAAATGTATATGTAGCCATTTAACAGTGTTTCCTCTGTCATGCCAACAGCAAATGTTTCCTGCAACAAAAGCCGAATAGTACCAGTGTATCCATGCCAAGTGGGATGCGGGTGGCACTGTGGGTTAAACCACAGAGCCTAGGGCTTGCCGATCAGAAGGTCAGCGGTTCGAATCCCCATGATGGGGTGAGCTCCTGTTGCTCAGTCCCTGCTCCTGCCAACCTAGCAGTTCGAGAGCACCTCCAAGTACAAGTAGACAAATAGGTACCGCTCCAGCAGGAAGGTAAACGGTGTTTCCATGCGCTGCTCTGGTTCGCCAGAAGTGGCTTTGTCATGCTGGCCACATGACCTGGAAGCTGTACGCCAGCTCTCTCGGCCAATAAAATGAGATGAGCGCCACAACCCCAGAGTTGGTCATGACTGGACCTAATGGTCAGGGGTCCCTTTACCTTTATCCATGCCAAACATAATTGCTGAATAATAATAATAATAATAATAATAATAATAATAATAATAATATTTTTTATACCCCGCCCATCTGGCTGGGTTTCCCCAGCCACTCTGGGCGGCTTCCAACCGAATATTAAAAACAGTACAGCATCAAACATTTAAAACTTCCCTAAACAGGGCCGCCTTCAGTTGTTTTCTAAAAGTAAAATAGTTACTTATTGCCTTGACATCTGCTGGGAGGGCATTCCACAGGGTGGGTGCCACTACCGAGAAGGCCCTATGTCTGGTTCCCTGCAACTTGGCTTCTCGCAACGAGGGAACCACCAGAAGGCCCTCGGTGCTGGATCTCAGTGTCTGGGCTGAATGGTGGGGGTGGAGATGCTCCTTCAGGTATACAGGACCGAGGCCGCTTGCTGAGCTTCTCTAATTTTGCCAGTAGACCTAAATCAGATAAATGCAAAGCATGGGTGCTTTAAACAAACTCAAAGAATGCATAGAGGTGTCTATACTTATTTTTATCATTTTTGTCTTGGTTTCTTACGTTAAATTCAGTACAAAATGTTCACGGATACTTCCCCCTGGTTAAGTTGCCTCTTCAAACACTTGGCTTGGATTAAGTATAAGAACAGTCTTCCACCTCCTTTAAGATGATCTATCAAAGATAAGAAAGCAATTGCTGCAACTATTCAAGCTCATTAAACAAGTACTTGAGGAGCAGGTGTCTTCATTACAGTATCCTTCATGCTATGGAAAAGGATTGGTCTTCTCACGCTAACTGTCCTTCTAAAGGAGCCTTAGCAAATGCTTAACCAGCGTTTCCAAAAATACAGTATCCCTTTAACAGAGGCGCAGTGCGGTGGGGGGCTGAGGTTGTTGTTGCCCCTGGTGCATTTTAGAAGTGTACTATCACAAATATTAATGTGTCTGTGCGAAACTTACTCCTTGGTACATTGTGTGCCAAGATTATGGTTTTGCATCTTCAATAAAAATGTTTGGGGTTTTTTAAAATGAATTTTCAAAGTGTGCTTGGTCTTGGTTGGGATGGGAGGAGGGACAGACAGACCCTGCAGAAGCACCTGGTGGTTCTTCATGCAGAGCTGCAAGGAGATCTTCAGATGTATCTTCTTCATCTCACTTTTCCAGGTCATAAAAATGGCTAAGATTGAAAACCAGCCCACAGATGCAGCCACGTACTGCACATGCAATCCTGTAGCATGGGTATATTCCAGGCTGCTGTGGCAAATGTTCTCCATGGTGCAGCCTGAGGATTGTGTCTACAGAGATATGGCTTGACATCCTTTTGTACACATTTGTGATTGAAGTTGCCAACCTTTGACTCTGGGATAGAGCAATGGGTGCTATCTGCTTCAGGGTAGCAAAACCCCTCAGTACAATTAAGACTGACTTGGCTATTCAGTGGTCCATTCTTTGACTGCCATTTCCTGCCTTCTGCAGCAAACATTACTGCAGTTTTTGGTTTTTAGAAGTAGATCACTATAGTACTAGAATGGGAGTCACTATTTCACCTTTCCAAGGTTTTGCTTTTCCAAAGCTGTTAATGCAAGAGACACTATGTATCTGGGACAAGCGCTAGTAACCCTACTTGTGAGGTACTGTTTGACATTTTTGCTTCTGTAAGCAGGCCTAGAGCAGGGGTAGCCAATGTGTGGTCCACTCTAAATGGTGGACTGCTCTTCCCATCAACCCCAGCCAGTGGGCTATTGGTTGCAGTAATGGGAATTGTAGTCCAACAAATGGAGGGCACCATATTGGTTACCCCCCCCCAACGTAGAGGTAGAACCAGGGACACATATTTTGTTGGCAGAAAACCTATGTGGCATCCCTCTTGGTGCTAAAACTGCACTTGTAAACACAAGAAAGTTCTCAGGCAGGCTAGTGCACTCTACCTAATAACATAAAACAAAAATTATATTCATGAGAAATAATGGCTTGAAGACCTAAAATAAAACCATGTTGCTTACAATTAATTTTTGTGCAACCTGTAGACACATTTTATTTAACTATGCATTTACTTACTGGTTGCTGCAGATATCTGCAGTACAGTAAAAACTGAATGCAGCTTTTTATTAAATTAATCTGTATTATCATATTCTTTCAATTTAAACAGTTTCAGTAATGAGTAGCATTGGCTGGAGTGGTTTTGTTTTATAATCATGTGTACAGTCCTATAGCTAAGCAGCCACACGCAAAGCAGGATATTGTGTGCAATAATTAAAATCTTGATTTAATTAACAGAACAGACAAGGAGGAAATGCTAGATTTTAATGCAGACAACAAACCAGAAAACCTTTTATTCTAATGTAATAATTTTATTTATTTTTATTTCAAACCATATACCATATCATAGTGTTGTAAATCAGTAGACAGATGAGTTTACATGACTGACACAAAAGCAATGTTCTGAAGATGATAATTTATTTAGAGGGCAATATTTACATAACATATGTCCTGGAAATATTTCATTACACCAGTGTCTTTCGCATTGTGCCATGTGTTCTGAGACAGTGTGACTTCAAGGAGAAGATAAAGTTCAGCTTGCTGACAGCAATCCCTCCTTGCATGATAATGACATCTTAAGACAATGACATTCCAAGAACAGTATTTATCCTTCTGAAATAATCAGCCATGCCACCAAGAGCAGAACATAGTCTTTTGATGATGCGTGTCAAGTATTCTACAAGAAAGGAAGTAGAGGCGCTTTTATGTAGGTGGCCCCAGCTATTTTCATCAGTGTCTATGAAAAATTTCAGAGCAACAGAAAATCTCTGTTCCAAGGATCTTGCAGTATGAATGTAGATTGTGGGCTGGGAGTGGAGGGTTCTAAATTGCACAAAAAGGGGAGGGGATCCTCACTTCAGGCCTTTACCCTCACCCTCATGGAGGCCTCCAAAGTGTGAGCAGATGATGCGTCAGACAGGGCAGGGCTTGACAGCACACACACACCACTCACCTTCACATGTTTGCAACTGACACCCAAGAAGAGCTATTGTGTGGCTGTAGATGACTGTTGATACCACAAATCTGTCTCATGTATGGGGGGGGGGGGGAATAGAGACTTTACCATTTGACAGGATGATACAGGTTATCAAGCTACCCCACAGTAAACATAGAGCAATTTTGATCATTATAAAGGCTCAGTGAATATTCAGGGGATTCTGGTATCTGTTGTTTCAAGTTGAGATAGCTATGGATCGCTGCTCAATAGCTTGGGTGGCCCAGAGCGATCCTTGGCTGTCAGCGTTTTAGGCATGAAGGAGAGGCAGGCATTGGGTGGGAAAGCCTGTAAGAAGGCCAGAGAGCTACCTGATTGCCAGCTGCATCTTCCCAGGAGAAGGTAGGAACCTGCCACCCCCTGACTTTCCTTCTTGCCTGACACCCCATCCCTGAAGCAGCACCTGGCAGGATCAATGACTCTGCTGAACAGAAGCCTTGGCTTGGTCCTGCATGGTGCAGCATTCTCCTTTGCAAGAGGCTTCCCCACAGAAAAGTTGCTTGAAAAGCAGCACCCAGTAGAATCGATAACTCTGCTTAACAAGTGCTGTGCAAATGTATCAATCCTGCATGGTGCAGAGTGTTCCTTTGCATGCAGCTTCCAAAGAAGCACTGAGAATTGACCCCTCGTACTGCACACAAGCATGCTTTCGGTCTGGAGGGGAGTAACTGCAAAGTCTCATTCCCCCATCTCCTCCCAGTATAAGGGGGTCTCCCCCCACCCGCTGTGCCTAAACACAACCAACAGAGGCTGAGAATCCACCTTCCCCTGGCCCACTGCATGGAAGTTGTTGCTGCTCTTCCCTTTTCAAGCCCCTCCTGGATCTAAGAGACTGTAGGGTGGAGAAAGGTGGGGAATCTACTGACCCATGCCTGAGCCTTCCTTCCTTCTTCCTCTACTACATACTGGGCACCCTCCTCTGCTTCAGACTGCCCTGACTCTCCCTCCTCCCCTGACTCCTGTCTTGCAGGTGGTGTGACACTCCATAAATCACTGGTCCCCTTTCCTGGGTCTCTCCCCTCGTCCCCTGTTTCTGCAACACACTCTTTGGAGCTGTGCTAGTCCTTGACACCAAATTAGACACCAAAGGGCAAATTAGACATTACATTAATGGGGTGTGTGAATTCCATATTCAAGATCTGCATTTTTCAAAAGTAGCTTAGTGAGGGCCCTGATCTGAGTTGGGACAATTGTGTAAGAGGAGGAGAAGTTTTATTTTTTTCCCCTCCAATACCACTTTCCCCAGGCTGCTATTTGCAGTTTCAGGTGCAAATAGCAGCATTGGTGGGTGGCCACCATTTGTTTAAAGAACAAGCTATAAGTAGGGAAGCCAAAGCATGAGATTCAACTCTGTTGTTAAAGTAGCATCTAGTTTGACCCAGAGAGTCTCAGTTAAAATCTGAAGACCCTGACACATAGCAAAAATGTCTTGTGGTCATGTTTTAATGCAAGTGCTTTGCAGAAACCCAGTTTCAAAGCACTAGGTTTGAGAGGTTCTCCCTTTTTCCTTTTGTCAGGAGATAATGCATGCTCATTCCGTACATGTTGAGAGATAATGACACAGGTAGGCTCAATCATAACCTTCTGTCACTCTCCATATTAAACTCTTATCTTAAAAACAAGAGAGAACGATTAGTCTTGCCCAGTATATTGTAAAGATGATTGAGTAACTAGCAGATGATGGAGGAAGCATTGTAAAGTATTTTGGCACTCATCTGTTGTTTTTACCTTCCATGTTCAAAGTAATGGAACTAATTAAATATATTTATAAGCCTTGTCATATCAATATATATATATTTAAACAACAAGGGCAAATGAGAAATGACCATTATACATCCTTATATATAATCAATATTACATCATTAATCTTCAACACATATAAACAGGTAATTACGCCTAGGATGATCTTACCAATTTGTCATAAGCTTCAGCCTTCCCAAAGCATTTATTTAAAGGAGTGCTCAACTCTGCCTGCAATTCAGAACACATATTGTTTGGAGGCATAATGAATGTAAACTGTGTGAACAAATTATATGCACAGTAAATAGCGACCAATAAATTCATTTTGGAGAAGAAACTGAATAGTCTTTATTTAAGCTGTTCAGTGTCTTATAAAAACATCATTATCAATCCCTTCATATATATATATATATATAAAATATGAAATATATATACATATATATAATATCTACATGTTTCAGTCTCCATCAATATGACCATATGCATAAGACCATCCTAGGCATGGATAGCCATATAGCAGCTCATGGGCCAGCAGCTTTATTTGGCCTGATAGTTATATCAAATGTTCCCACTCCTGTCTACTCAGAGTAACCTGCAATGGAGCTTGCTTTCAGGTACAACACAGGAAGGTAGAAAGCTGCCTTGTCCTGAGTCAGACCTTTTGTCTGTCTAGCTCAGCAACTGTTGGTGACCCTCTGGGGTTTCAGACATGGAATGTTCCTACTTGGAGGTGCCAGGGAAGGCACCTGGGACCTTATTCATGCAGCCATATAAAACTTGTGATAAAGGCTTAAAACCAGGGGTTGGCAACCTGTGACCCATGGGCCACAAGCTGCCCACAGGGGTCGTTTAAACGGCCCATGAGCTGCCCCTGAACCGAGCTGCCCAGTCGGCGAGTTCCCCCCATGCTGCTCTAAACCAGGGTGGAGCAGGGACTTGCTTCCGCAGCGCCAAAAATTGCATCTGCACAGACACAGGAAATTGTGTCTGCACATGTGCAGATGCCGAAAATCACGTCTGCGCAGACGAAGCGATCTCTGCGGGAGTGAACCGGCCCAGACGAGGTAAAATTTGCCGACCCCTGGCTTAAATCCAACACAGGAGTTAGGCTTACTGATTCCATTGATTCCATTCTGTTTTGCATTGCAGGTGAATGTATTTAGGATTGCAGCTTTAGTGTTGTATGTATGTTTGCTTAAGGAATTCCACTTCCACTTCCTTAGCCCATCCCTGCTCCAAATTTGCTCCAGAACAGAATTGTTAGTGCCTGCGGGGAGAAGTTCCTTTGTGAAGTGGAAGTCCTTGCGTGAATGGAACAACCTCGTTGGGTATGATCCTTTGTTTTCATTTGCACAGGAGACCACCTGTGAAGCTTTTTAAGAATGAAAAAAATATTCCAAGTGCACAAGTGATATATAAGGAAACAGTGAAACGTCCAGAATTAGGCAGCAGAAATTTCCCATGAGCAACCTGCGTGCTTTTGTTTCCCTGTAACATGGTTCTTTCTTGCAAGCCAGCTGCAAACATTCCAACCTGTATATCACCTGTTTGTTTCATTCTGACTCATACTGCTCCTCCAGCTACATGCACACACTGGCAGAATGCTGATCTCAGACCAGAAGGTAGAGTGCCTTTTGTGGAAACTTACCTGGCTGTTAGCTAAACAAAAGGATACAGCAGGGATGGGGAATGTGTTACCCTGCAGAGGCTGCTCGGCTACAATTCTCATTATCCTTGACCATTTGCCATACTGGCTGCTGCTAATGGGCCTCCACTTCCCCATCCTTGTGCTACAATGTTTCTTTTTATTACATCTTTTCCCCACTATTCCTTCTAGACGTTCAGTGCAGTGGACATTAATCCTGACCTTGGAGGTGAGAGAGGCTTAGAATGAGTAAGTGGCTCTAGGTCACCCAGAGAGCATCATGACTGAGGGAGTAGTTAGACCTGGGTCTAGTGACCCTTGCCCAGCACTCAGTCCACTACATTTATTCCTTTGTTTACTAAATTTATATAGGCAGCTCAATAGTACAAGTTCTCAGGGCAACTCACAAGGACAGACTACAATATTAAAATACAAAGGCGGGAGGAACCAAAGAAGAATATGCATTAAATACATGTTAACTCTGAGAAAGGCAAAACTTGTTTAGCAATGCAGTCACACAGTAAATTGCACCTTGGATATTAACTGTGCAATCTTTTATATGTCTCTACTATAGGGTTGCCATGTTTCAAAAAATGAAAATCGTAACACAAAGGTTGTTGAGCTTTTTCTGCCAAATTTTTAGGGTTTTCCTCATACGTCCAGATTTCCCCCCCAAATAATAATAATAATAATTAACTGATTTCCAGAAATCCAGGATGTATGGCAACCCTGATCTACTCGGATACAAGCCCCAGTGAGTTCAGTGGAGATTACTTCCAAATAAGTGGATATCGGATTGCAGCACAATAGCTGAGATTTGAAGACAAATTATTTCATAGGCCTGTGTGAATAAAAAGGTATTCATGAGGTACCAAAAAAACACACAAAGAAGGAACTAGATGAGCCTCATTTGGGAAGCAGATTCCTGGTGAGGATGCCACCACCAAAATGTTCCTGTCATTGGTGTCCACCTGCCTTACTTCACTTGGCAGGGCACTCAGGCCTTTGACTGGGTATATGCAGGAGATTAGCAATATTATATTGGCTTTCCCAGTAACCTCACCTTCCACCGTGCTACCACTACATTCTACTTGTTTGCTTGTACAACAGGCAAGATATTCATTTGATTTATTTCTGTCTGTCTTCATTGCTTTTTCATTTGCTTGTTACCTCTCAGTAACTCTGAGTTGAGGCAGGATGGGAGCTTATTATGAGCTTAAAGGGGAAAAGGAACCTGAAATGTCTTTTCACCCTACCTTGCACCCCTCACACGTCCATCTTTGCCTTTAATCCTTTCAAAAGCTTTGGCTTTTTGGTGCTTCCATTCATTGCGGAGAGCTGAAGAGCAGAATTTCAGCCTTCCATCCTACTGCATATACTGCATAATGAGGTGACCACGCACACACATGTGCCCTGAGAAGCCCTCCCTGGCACCCATGGTGTCCCATCCCTTCCCCACTAAAGTTAGGCTTGGTAGTATTAACTCTGGCCTTCCCAGCTGTGTTCTCCAGTAGATCACCCCCACACACATTTTGCACCCTAAATGCTGGCAGAAAGGGGGAAAATGAGTGTGCATGCATGTGCAGAATTGCAGGACGTGGGTGGACGACTGCAGCATCTGTATGGTGCCCACAAATGAGCCCAAGAAAGTCAGTGGTCCCTGGCATAATACTGTTTGTACTGCCCTTCTCTTCTGTCTTTTGTGACACCCAAGTTGTAAGAGAAAGGAGCAGGAAGAAGACTCTTCTAAGGAAATGCTGAAGGGCACTGGAAATGCTTTTGTCCAGATTTGTCTGGATCTTTTGTTGAACGTAAAATTGTTGCTATATAGCCCTATTTAGTGCTAACCCTATTTTGTCTCCCTTGCCTCAGACCTTCTTTGCAATGTATAACCTTCGTGTGTTTGCCTAAGAAAAAAAGGAGTGAGCCAGCTGATTATTTTAATCAGCAGCCAGATACAGGCAACCCTGATTTTCTACTTTATCAAATACTTTTGTCTGCCAATGGCAAAGCATTAAATATTTTACTTAATACCGTATTTACTTACTTTAGTATGGGGCACTGTAGTAGCAGGAGACACATTGAAAAATGGAGCGATGGACTTTCTGTGGGCTGGCTGTAAATTAAGGCAAACAGAATAGAAAGCAAAGCCAATAATGGTTTGGGAATCTGACTAACAATACGCATTGCCACTCACAAAAGCAGCAGTCATAGTGCCTTATGTATACCCTGTAAATCCTGGGATCCTGAACTGAAGAGTAATGAACCAACTGAATGGTTTTCCTTAATAATGAACATTAAAAAATAATAATTCAGTAGAGAATTTATTTAATTTCAGTCCAGGTTAATGGAACTGAAGTAGAGGGCTCTTATAAAGACTCAGGAAGCATTCGAGATGTGTGTGTGTTTGTGTTTGTGTGTGTGTGTGTGTGTGTGTGTCATAGCTGCCAAGTTCTCCCTTTTTTAAGGGAAATTGCCTTATGCTGAATAGGCTTCCTCACGAGAAAAGGGAAAACTTTGTAGCTATGGTGTGTGTGTGTGTGTGTGTGTGTGTGTGTGTGTGTGTGTTAATGCTTTCTTGGAAATTCACTGTATGTTTTTTTAAGGCAGTTAGAATTATTTGCCAGGGTTTTCTGCATCCTGAATGTCAACTTGTCCTCATTATCTTTTGCTCTTTAGTTGAGTCACACCACTGACAAGGCACTGTGCCAAGATGTAAACATTGCCTTTAGGACTTCTTTAATTTCTCACCTTTTTCTGCCACTTGTCTCCTTTTTTTCCGTTTTTCTTTTTTGGTCATATTGGCGCCTTGAGACTTTTCTCTGTGTTTACCAGAATCGTTGGTCTCCCTCTGCAAGTAGTAGGTAAGCCCTGAGAGAATGCCAACTTTGATTTCTGTGCTGCCGCTGTTTTAAGGGTATAATGATTGAAAGCCAGCACACAACATGAGTGTTAAAAATATGGAAAGAAACAGAGGATCAGTTCCAACAATATTTTAGTGAACTGCTTGAACACGCACACACCAAACAGCAACCCTTGTTCATATGAAGGGTCTGTCTGTATTAGCGGTATAACATTAGAACTGGGTGGTTATACTTCTGCAAAAAGGAAAACTACAAGATGTGGATTTTCTTTTTACAGAAAAGAGACTGTGATCTTGCACGAGTTTACAGTGCCAAGGTTGCACTTCTCATATGAGTAGACCTGCTCTTTGTATTTTTGCACAAAGCAGTGGCTGGTGGATTGCTGAGACTGAGCCATTATGCTTCCATTTAGGAGGAACAAAAGAAACACTTCAGATTTTTAAAATAAGGGCATGAAAGGCATGTTGTACTAGTTATTTTATGAATTCCATGCAAAAAAGATATGAATTGTTAATATTTCTTACCTGCCCTTCACCATTAGGTCCAAGGGCAACCTACAATTTAATAAAAGGCAACATTAAGAACAGTTGATATAGACTGCAATCAAGAGAATAAGGCAAGTCCTAAGATATAAATTCAGGTGTCAAAGGCCATGTTAGAAAAGTGCATTATTAGCATACAACAGAAACTTTATGATGCATCTCTGTGTGGAAGGAATTGCACAGCTTAGGTTCTGCCACAGAAAATGCCATCTCTCAAGATTCCTTCCCCCTATTTACGAATGACCCTCTAAAATGTAAGTTATTTAAAGTTGTGCTATCTTGGAAGATAGAGGACGCGGGTGGCACTGTGCTCTAAACCGCAGAGCTTAGGGCTTGCCGATCAGAAGGTCGGCATGGCGGTTCGAATCCCCGTTGCTCGGTCCCTGCTCCTGCCAACCTAGCAGTTCGAAAGCACGTCAAAGTGCAAGTAGACAAATAGGTACCGCTCTGGCAGGAAGGTAAATGTGACCAACTCTGGGGTTGCGGCGCTCATCTCGCATTATTGGCTGAGGGAGCCGGCGTACAGCTTCCAGGTCATGTGGCCAGCATGACAAAGCCGCTTCTGGCGAACCAGAGCAGCGGACGGAAATGCCATTTACCTTCCCGCTGTAGCGGTACCTATTTATCTACTTGCACTTTGAGGCGCTTTCGAACTCCTAGGTTGGCAGGAGCAGGGACTGAGCAACGGGAGCTCACCCCGTCGCAGGGATTCGAACCACTGACCTTCTGATCAGCAAGCCCTAGGCTCTGTGGTTTAACCCACAGCACCACCCGCATCCCAGTCTTTAGGTACATAGTATGAAACAGTAACTCCGCCTTCATTAGGTTGTAGTAGTTTCAAACTGTAGATCACTTGCCCTTATTGTCTAGGGCAGAGCTTTCCAAACTTTTCATGCTGGTGACACACTTTTTAAACATGGATCATTTCATGACACAGTAATTCAATTTTACTAGCAAACCCAGAGGTTAACTAACCCCTTTCAGCCCCGAGAGCAGCATGGGAAGCATTTGCGCGATACACCTACACATTGCAGCTGACACACTAACGTGTCATGACACAAAGTTTGGAAAGCTCTAGTCTAGAGTCTAAAAACCTCCCCATACAACTAGTTACATGTGCACCAGGGGACTTTGGGCTTCTTCGTTTTGAACACTCACCCTCTGTGGCACATGACACGTCGCTTTGTTTCCTAGTCACATACAAATACATGCTGTCTTTGTTTTATACGATTTCATTTTAATGGGATAAAACTAACACGGAAAAATTCCGTGAAGGCAGGCAGAGCTGCGAAACGCTGCCCTCTTTCCCTCACTGACTTGACTGAAAGAGGAAGAATCTTCAATAACCTGAAGGTTGTATTGCGAATGCGGAAGACCAAAGGGCCAAGGCACCTTTACAGCTACATTAGGTAGTAAATGGAGCTGCACCGAATTGCTCAGCTCAAATTCAAGCTGAGCTGCACAAAGCCAATGCACCTCATCTCACCTCACACACGTTCTTGAGTTACAATTTGAACTAACATTTTATCGCCGACAAGTTTCACAGTGCTTTGCTGCCGCATCCAGCATCTTATTATTTTGTCTTAGCAGACGCGGGCAAAAGTTGAGAAACTCATTTTGAAATTGCTTCAGGTAACTGGGTAATGTCGCCTGAATGTTACCTGGACAGAGTATAGAGTATATATTTTATAATGGCTCAAACATAGCTATGATGGTGTGATCTAGGAAAAGGGCTAAGGTTAGGTAGAAGTAAGTTTTGAAACTGACAAATGAGTGCGAAACTGACATAACCCCAATTTCCTCCCACTGCTTCTGTTGTTTTATACAATGTTGTGTAGATTGGGTATTTATTTATTTTATTGTTGTTGTTGCTAGTTGTTCCTAATATGGATACCGGTACTCTCTCTTACACACACATACATACACTTAGAGTTGTTTATTTATGTTGTAAGCCACTTTGAGCACAGTTTTATGGGAAAGTGGCACCAGGTTGGCTACTCTTGGGAGTCAAAAGCCGAAAGGGCTTTGGCTTGATCTAGCAAGTCAACTATTATATCCCAGCAAAAGAAACACATCTTCTGGAAAAGCTCTGGGATCTACTTCTGTCACTACATTTGCTCCTTCGCAGCATCTCATTTTGTGCTTGTATTGAAATAATAATAATAATAATAATAATAATAATAATAATAATAATAATAATAATAATAATAAATTACCACAAACATACAGTGGTACCTCTGGTTATGAACTTAATTTGTTCCGGAGGTCCGTTCTTTAACCTGAAACCGTTCTTAACCTGAGGTACCACTTTAGCTAATGGGGCTTCCTGCTGCCGCCGCTCCACTGGCACACAATTTCTGTTCTCATTCTGAGGTAAAGTTCTTAACTAGAGGTTAAATGCTGTAACTAAATAATATGATCCCGAGGAGTTGTGATGTGTGTGTGTGTGTGTGTGTGTGTGTGTGTGTGTGTGTGTGGCTGTAATTGTGTTTTTATTTTGTTTTTTATGGGATGGCATTCAATTTCATTGTACTATGTACAATGACAATAAGGTATTCTGTTCTGTTCTGTTCTACTTCTGGGTTAGCGGAGTCTGTAGCCCAAAGTGTTTGTAACCCGAGGTACCACTGTACATCTATATAATATTCAAACAATCATATGCACGTCTGAAATGCATGAATGGTCAAGAAATGCAGGAATGGAAAATAAGGGCCCAGGAACTTCACTAGCCACTTATTTATTTATTTAAATTTCTTATCAGCTAAGTATATACCACCCTTCACCTAAAGACCACAGGGTTGTTTACAAGAAAATAAACAGCCTAGCAACTGTGCAATGCAAAAATATAAAAACCACTACCTCAATTTAACTCATAATGAAGTAGCAGTGTCAAACTCTCAATAACATTCCATCACAGTTACCTCCTCCCACAAAAAGCCTGTGCAAAGAGGTGTGTCTTCACCTGTTTCCTAAAATACAATGATGCACCATGATCACTAGGCAGGGCAGAATCTCAAACGAAGATGTGTTCTCCCAAGCCCACTGTCTCAGCAACATCAGAAGGAAAAATGGCAGGATCCCCAAGGTCTTGCTCTACGGCAGGCTTCCTCAACCTTGTCCCTCCAGATGTTTTGAGACTACTATTCCCAATTCATCCCTGACCACTGTTCCTGCTAGCTAGGGATCATAGGAGTTGTAAGCCAAAAACATCTGGAGGACCAAGGTTGAGGGAGCCTGCTCTATGGGGAACTGGCTACAGGCACCAGGCCTGTTGGCAGACCAACTCTGCTTTACAAAGATGTCTGAAAACATGGCATGAATGCTGGCAATATTAACCCTGTCGTGTGGGATGACCGCAGTGCCTGGAGACAATCAGTCAGGTTGTGTATCCATAGCAGTAATCAGAGAAGGCATAACCACTAGGAAGAGCTCAGAAAGAAGAAACACCAATAGTTTGACTTCACCCCTGAAGGCGCACACTTCCATTGTCTCCCGAGGAAGGCAGGTGCCAACTCCAATGATGCTGCTAGGTGCACTTCAGTGTGGGGAGTGTTTTAAAGATACTGACCCACAACCGAAAAGACTGCTCTGCGTGTCTCAGACTAACAGATGGAACAGAAAAAGGAGAGGGAGGGGAAACATGGGAGTCACAAAAAAGAGAGTTGGAGTACTCTAAAATGTGTATTTCATACCCACCCCCTGAGTCACTATATAAATGGAGGACTACAGCTGCTGTGAAATGAATCCTGTAAGACACAGAGAATAAGCCACTGGAGCAAGAAAACTCACTCTTCTAGGAAGGCGAGGGAGGTGGAAAAACCACCTTTATGGTATTTTTTTAAAAGGACATTGGATCTGGAAACAGAACTCAAGTTCTGTGAATTGTAGAAGGAATTCAGCTACACTGTTTCTCAGATCTGCAGTCCTGAATAGCATTCACATCAGAGAAGAGTGGAGGGGACCAACATGTGCATGTGTGCCCTGGGCCAAAAGTGATGGTGAGGAAAGGCGGGTACCACATCCATTATCTGGATGGGGCCTGGGGTGCACCTATAGTCACTATCTGCTGAAAATGAATGAACTCGCTCGTGTGTGTTATTTGGGTAAAGATTGCCACAGATATCACTATTTTTCTCATGTACTACCTACCAGCAGAATGTTCTGAAAGCTGTACACCTTCCTTTCATTGGCAAATCCATGCCACTAAGGCATTTTCATTAAGGACAAAAATTTATGGGTGTTTACCTGGCTGCAAGTGCCATGAAAATGTTACTTCTAAGTCAACATAGATGCAACTGGGCTGTACTTCTAGAACTGAAGTAGTGAAACAGTCAGCCTTCTTTATTAAACTCTTTGTATTCTTTGTATTAAGATGGCAATGCACTGATGTTCACAGTCTGCTTTGTAGCGGCAAATCACTACAGCCTGCTTGATGCTATGCTATGCTTTTTGCTTCCAGCTTTGTCATTATGCTACTATAGATTTGTGAAAAGAACAGCACCACACAATCGTCTTCACATATACCAAAAAAAATGGAATATGCTATATAAATTGTTCACTTTAAAGGTAAATAAAATCAAGCCAAGTGCGATTTAGCTTTGCTGTGAAAAACAAATCCAGACTAATTCTTGCTAGCAGGCAGGGAGTCGGTGATTCCACATTATTAAATAGAAGCAGAAAAGTTAAATTGACTCTGATTAAACTTCTGCATCTAGTCCAAACACAGTTGCAAATCAGAAAGAGGCAGTTTAATCTGAAATGATTTTTTTTTGTCAGTTAGAAATATTTATTCAGATAAATTGAAACCTTGCTCAGGGTACTGCATTGTGCTTAAAGTATCTACATGATTAATGTCCTCTAAGCATCCTCGGGAAATGAAAAATAGCATCTCAACTTTTTTCTCTTTAGTGAAATATTCTCCAATAAATCCAGCTGTTAACATACATGGTACAACAACCATAATATTGCAGAGAAAACTGGAAATTAATTTCATCTAAAACCCTGAAAATGTGAGTCAGTGTGAGCACGGTATGTGATTTTGCAACTGCAATCCTAACCCCGTATACTTGAGAATACTGTAAGCCCCTTTTAATTCAGTAGGATTTACTTCTGAGTAAACATGGGTTTCTTGGTGAGCACGTTACAGCCTGCCTTGGTGAGCATGTAACAGTAAGCCAGTACCCTGTTTGCTTTTTGTTTTCTTTACACTTCAAAAGAATTGTATACTTGAAATAATGTTAATTTAAGATTGTGGGAAGAAGGGTGTTTGCTGCACAAATTTCACATCCTCATTAAGAAATATATTGCATTTCATATAGAATAAGGGTGACTTTTGCCAACAGTGCTTTTATTTTGACAAACCTAATATCTCCTGCTTAGAAGGGTAGCATTCCAGACAAAACTATGCATGTACATTTACTGATCCATGTTAAATGTGTTACATACTTTTCTCCCATCTATAAATATTCATGAACCTTCTGCACTGTTTTTCCCCTGTGAGTTTTGTTCAGCTATTTGTTTGGATGACACGTTTTTAGAGGATGACCTGCTGTACTTACATTGTACATACATAGGCAAACAGAGAATCTGGATTCCTACAGGAAGGTGTGTTTTATCTCCATCTTAGAGAAAAGCAAAACATAATGAGACACATTTACATGAATTTATTATTAATAATAATATAAAGTTAGCAGTAACATATTTCTCAAGAATGGGGGAGTCGTACGCTCTCTAAAACTGCAGAAAATATATTTCTGGAACGATGAACTGGTGCACAGATTCTCTTCACTCCAATGGTTTGTATGCATGCCCATTCAGTCCAGTGGGGACCACAGCTCCTCTTACGCAACAGAACCTGTGCACACATCAGAATCTTCCACTTGAAATGTAAGGAGACCCATCACAGGCAAGGGAACTCCCAGATGCACATGCAAACCACCTGTGCCCATCAGAATTCAACCAAGCAGACAAATCATATTCTGTGATTTGGTTGGTCTTTCAAGAAGCAACTGAGTTTACTTTGTATCATACTCCCTCAATAATGGTGCTCTTCAGATGTTGATGGACAACTGCAACTCCTCTCATCCCTGATCCCTGGCCATTCTGCCTGGGGTAATGGGAGTTGGGAGTTGACATCTGGATGACACTAGGTTGGGGAAGGCTGTTCAGGACTAATAGTAATCCAGTACAGGTAGGCTAGATGCTACCAGGGACCACTGCAGCATTTCTCTATTTAATATGGGCAAAGAGAGCAACTAGACCACTTGAATGACTGTTGAGTAAATGTTGCAAAATTGTAGGCTGTGCGATCAAAACTAGAAACCAAGGAGTCACGTTGAGCATTGTTCTTGTACAGTACAGCAAAAGTTTGTTTAAACTGCTTCTGAGAACTAAGATGTTCATAGATTGAAAACACGAAGTTGTGGCATATCAAAGCTATGGAACAGTTTATCTGCCATATATGGGAGATCCGGAATCAAGAGAAGCCAGAGACATAAATAAAATAGGGGACAAAATAAAAATTCAACCTGGTATGATTTTTATTACATAGAATCAGAGAGCTGTAGAGTTGGAAGGGACATATGTATTCACCAGGGATGTTCCTGGTCGATCCTGGTTGATCACGTGATCCTGATCGTTCAAAAAAGAAAAAAGCTCAACAACTTTGGTGAATACTCCCCAAAAACAGCTCAACAACTTTGGTCAATCCAATGGGTAGATCACTGCCAGTGTTTTTATAGTGGGAGTAGATCTCAGTCTCTTGGGAGTTGGATATCCCTGCAATACACAATTAACAAGAGAAGTCATTTCATGATATAAGCTGTTTTGGAACAGACTGTAAGTCTACCTTTCTTTCCTAGATTCAATACTACCCCCACCCCCCACCCCATGCTCTGATTATCTTCAATAAGTAGTAATTCACATAGTAGTTTCATCATTTGGGTGCTATTTAGATTAGGCTATTTAGATTAGGCCAATGACCCAATCTAATGAACTTGCTACCATACAAACAACAACAACAACAAAATAATTGCTCCAGAAGCAGTGGCCTGAAATGCAATCAAATGCAGGAAGCAAACAGACTCAACACATCTTGGACACACCCACGATTTCCTGGCAGCCATTTTCATCATCAGCATAGCACATTTCAGCTTCTGGGCTTCTATGAATGATTGCTGGGAAATGCCCCCCCCCTCCTCTTTTCTTTTCTTTTTTTTTAAAACAAAGCTTGAACAGAAAAACCAGAATTTCTGGACAGTATTGTTTCATTAAGTGTGCATTACGGTTTCTATATATTGCTTTTATGGTCTTCTAGAGTTTTTGTCCTATGACCCCATATAAAAGGGAACTGAAAATATCAATTCCTTTTATGTGCAGACACAAAAAAATCAATGAATTAAAAATCCTCAATAAATGTTTGTAAGTGTATTTCGCCAAATTGACCGCTACAAAAGGGAATTCAGCATCTTACATTTCTTGAGGACACCCCTTTCTGTGGAATACATTGATCCATTTTCTTCTTGTTTTTAGAAGGCAGAGTCCAATAACATCATTTTTGTCTTCATCAATGAGTGCTAGTAATGAAGAGTCAGGGCAAAGCTATGGATGGATTATGATAGATTTTGAACATATTTTTAGACAATATTTCTGTCTAAGTAATCCACTTCAGATCGGTTTTGCTGTATTATCTTTGATATACCAAATATTGGATTATTTTATTGTTTATGATTTGTTTTAGCAACTGATTTGCCAGCAAATCAGCACAATTAAGTATCACATTATCTAGGACAGTGGTTCCCAACAGGTAGTCCGCGAGCTATGCCAGAGGGGTCCGCAAGATGCTATTAGAATAAAAAATATATTAAATATATTTCGTATGATAACAGATTTTTTGTTTTGGCCGCTTCCTGCATGAGCAGAGTCTAGCGCAAAACTAGAATTAGATAGAGGCAGTAGTTCTGCTGTATGCCGTTAGGTGGCGCTTTACAAACACTACTGTTTTGCAAAGAGGCAGCACGCGCATTCTACTAATGCTCACCTCCCCAAGATGCTTTGTGCGCGTCGGCTTCATTTGTGCGCTACTGCGCAGGTACCCTGTCTTCTCCATTCCCCTCCCTCCTCCCTAGACGCTTATAAAAAGACTCTTAATTTGGCTCTCACTTTTTAATTTTAGGATTAGGAATTAATGGGGGTCCTTGTCACAATAGCGGCTCGATGAGGGGTCCTCGAGAAAATTTTGTTGGGAACCCCTGATCTAGGATATATGCTGGCGTTTAGCTGTTTGTGTTATTTATTTATTTTGCACACTCTAGGTTTGATTGTTTTTATCTCACTCTGTTAGATATGTTTCTTATCTATAGACTATGGAGTGTGTGTGCATGCTATTGTGAAAAAAATGGTAATCAAGATGTGAAATAAGAAAATTCCTTCAGTAGCACCTTAAAGACCAACTAAGTTTATATTTTAACTTAAAGACCAACTTAGTTGGTCTTTAAGGTGCTACTGAAGGAATTTTCTTATTTTGCTTCGACTCAGACCAACACGGCTACCTACCTGTAAACAGAAGATGTGAAATACTAGCAATCTAATGCATAAATAGAATATTGTCTTCAATTGCCATGCAACCTGAGCTGTTTAGCATATGAAAAGAGGGATTAGTCTGGAGGAATTTGACAAGGGCCTGTATTCAGAGGAGTGAAACCTACTGCTTGCTCTATTACAGTTCTCAGCTTGTGTCAAGGATATAATGCATACTGCAGTTGCTGAAAGTGTGGTGGAAAAATGGTAGTGGCTGTAAGTTCAAAGGCTGAGTGCAGACCATCACAATGGTAGTTTCATTCACTCAGATTGGATTAGTACTAAGAAAGAAATACATTTTTATTTATAAAAAGACTTATATATCACTTTTCACAGAAGTACCAAAGTGGTGTTCAAAATATTGACCACATCAAAATGACATAAATTTATTAGAGCAGGAAAAAAATGCTTGGATAAAAAAAAAATGTTTTTAGTTGCTTGCAAAAGCATCACCCTCAGGATACTTTCTGTGTCTCCCTCGCTGGTCTTTGACCATATTAAAGATTTATTATTATTTCTGTGTCTCTTGGGGCAGACTACTCAAAATTGAGAATGCCCCAATGCCCCATTCCTAGTTGCCTCCAGATAGACTAGTGGACTAGTTCATGTGTCAGTGTTGTCCTAATTGGCCTGTAGTCTACCTATTCTACTCCGAGCCACATGGCGAACCTGGGACTTTGGTCACTATAACAAGTGAGCAGACAAAAAGATCTGTGGAACGAAAGGGCAGGGCAATTTGTAGCTGCTCCCAGGTCCCTTGGTAATATTTAAGTCTAGCATCAATTTCTGGGTTGCAAGTTGGCCGCTTAGTGCACAAAAATGATAGACGTGACAGAGGCAGCAGTTTATCCCATCTTACTGATGTTTTCCTAACTGTTACTTTGTGCATTATATTTGCACCTTTGTGCAGTGTAGAAACCACTTCCAGAAAACAAATGGAATGGAATGTACTGCAAGTTTAGTGCTCATTGATGCGTTATTTGATTGCAGGGAGATAAAAAAATACTGTAGTCCCCTGAACCTGTAAAATCATGTTTCATGTGGCAATTTCCCCACTTTTTTACTGGTTCATACTGCAACCACTCAGGAGGCAAGTTGTGAGGTGTCCACTGCACTCCCTGCCCATTTCAAGGGTCACTCTCTTTTTCTTTTTCTTTTCTTTTCTTTTCTGCCTCGCAAGAAAGCATGCCAGTATCTCATCATAGAAAGGTAAAACCTAGAAGAATGACTGAATGTAGGAGAGGGAGACAGCATGGAGGAATGACATGTGTGAATGACATTTACCGCAACATGGCGATATAGCCGTCAAGATGTGATGGAATGGGCTTGTGCAGTGTAGAAGGAAAGTTACAATATGGGACAGATGCTCTAGCCTTCTGATAAGTTAAACAACAAACCCCATATGTGAATGCAACCTAATACCTTTGAAAACATCTTTGGAGGCCCATTTCTAGGTGTTTCTACCGGTACATTTAGAGGTTGAGCAGGTAGCACCCAGTTATACAGTGGTGTCCCAGTTATGATACATTCTCCCCTGGGGGGGGGGTTGTTTGCCTGGCTTGGTCTTGTTGAGTTTCAGGTGCCAGGTCTAAACATTTCATTTGCCTGGGAATTGATTTGTTATGGTTAGCGATTTTTACTGCTGCTACTAAATTGTATTCCTGGGCAGGGTTTATGGTAATTTTTTGCTTCTTTTCTGCTGCTTTCTGTTCTGTTGCTTATATTGACTATTTGAAGCTGTATTAAAACAAAACAGAAAAACAACTGGAAGGCCAGGATATAGATGATGTGAAGCAAGCAAACAAATACAATATTCCAGGAGTTGTTTCTGTTGGAAATTTGATGTGCCTGGAATCGAATGAAACTAGTTGAAAGCTGGGAGAAACAGCCTGTCTCTCTAGACCACCATTCAATGCTTTAATTATTATTATTATTAATAATAATATTTTAAAAGAATTCTGAACATTTCCAAGTTGAAGTGAATGAAACATAGTTGCCTTTTCTCAACATCAGTATTAGAAAACTGACCTTGCTGCGTACAAAGCACTTAATGTCAAAGCCATGATGAAAGGAAAAGAGCTGATTGCCCAAAACATTTTTTTAAAAGGAAGGTCTGCGTTCGATGCTAAAAATAAGCATCACTGCTAGTTCAGTTATCAGAAATGGTGAGTTTCTCATGGCAGGTCCATCAGTCTCTTGCTGGTATAAATCCACAGAAGTCTCATATATTCCCTATCCTCATAATTAAGAAACCATTTCTCCTCAAACCCAACGCATAACATCTGGTGTTAAGGGGAGCTCCAGCCAACTGTCAGTCTCAAATTGTAGGTGGCAATTATTTTATTAGTGCAGTGTAAGTGAAGTATAATGATGAGCACTAATTTAGCTACACAGGTCTGTGCAGGCATTAACAATTAATGTTTACAATGTCGCAACATTGAGATAATTACCATTTCCCCTGCCCCCATCCTCCTCCACAACACACCTGCTCATTTTTCCTGGTGGGGAACTGAGTCAGAGTGCATTCTGTTCTCGGGTGATCCAGCAGAGATGTTAAGAAATGTGTGAGTAGGTAATGGTAGAGCTAAGAAAAGAACTGTTTTACTATTCATTGGATCAGTTCTTACAAAAGCCTTCCTTATGTCCGTAAGAATAAGAACAGAGTTACATAGGCAACATAAGCAAGTGCCTGTTCCCAAGGAGCTCCCAGTATAAAGTGTACAGGCAACTCCCTATTTACACACATTCAAGGCATGCACATCACTGTCAACCCAGACGTGGCATGAAAAGGAGCAAAAACTGCCCTAAAAGAGCTCAAGAACAAAAATAGTGTGAAAACAGCCTCTAGCAATCTCACGAGCGTTTGCAAGTGCAACCCCAGGAGCCCTTGCACCCAACTTTTATGCCTGTGGAGAGTTGGTGTTTGAGCAAGGAGGTTTGGAGAGTGTCTGCAGACTTTTCAATGGGTGTTCCCAATATATGTGATTTCACATAAATGTGTGTTGCCTTGGAATGTAACCCCAGTGTAAATGAGGTGTTGTCCGTATATACTTACCTAGGAGACAGCCCCAATGAACTCAATAGGGCTAATAGATATACACAGGATTGTGTTGATAGCACAGAAACAAGGGCAGAGTGTGAAGGATACGGACAAATGTCTGTAAGGTTGTTGTAGAGGTGGGATAAGTATAAGCTGTATAAGGCCCAGTAAGGAGGAGTGTAGAGAATACAATTTTCCCAACTGTGTTTTCAGCAGACCACACAGTGTCATTGAGAGCCAGTGTAGCATAGTTGTTAGAGTACCAAACTAAGACCAGGTTTCAGGTTAAAATCCTTGTTCAGTCTTGAAACCCATTGGTTGATCTTGGGGAAGTCTCTCTCTGTTGCCCCACCACCACCACCACCTACCTCACAGGATTAAGACAACAAAATGGTGGGGGAAAGAGGGGGGGAATATTCCATAATGCTGTAACTCCTTGGAAGAAGATAGTCTGCTCCAGGAGATAAAGCCCCATCACAACCAGATAGGATTCCAGTCAACACCCTGGATGGATCCAAAAGGAGCTCAGACTGGAGAATTGCATACACAGCACAAGCATTACACCAGGCATAGGCAAACTCTGGCCCTCCAGATGTTTGGGACTACAATTCCCATCACCCCTAGCTAACAGGACCAGTGGTCAGGGGTGATGGGAATTGTATTCCCAAACATCTGGAGGGCCGGAGTTTGCCTATGCCTGCATTACGCAAACATCCATAGACTGAATAGGGCTGCAACTCAGTCTGAGTGTCTCCCCCACTAATGCTGGGGAAAGCCCTTGGCAATTGAAGGAGCCTTGGCTGTATTAGTAGCCATTGACTTCAGTGGTGCTAGGGACAATGTGGTCCACAGTGGTTTTCAGGCTGGAAGGCTCGTACCCTAAGCGAGGCAACCCAGCCTGCTTCAGCAATTGATGTGGTGTCAAAATGAGCTTCTTATGCTCTGGGGCTTCAGAGGAAGTGGAGCTGTCTATGGTCAGTGCTGAGGTTAATTCCCACCTTCAGTCTCTTAGAGTCCTTGACCCAAAAAAAAGTAAAAAATCATTTGAACAGTGTAGAAGATTGCTGAAACCAGGGCAGGAAAAAAAATGTAATTTGGGAAAAGTAAAATAAATGCCTGCATGTGGGAAGGAAACAAAAAAGTGTAAGCATACAATAGAACAAATGACTCTTTGCCTTCCATTCCTTATAAAGATATTGTCACCACAGAAAGGTATCACTTCTCTTATTATTTTTAATGGAGCCAACTAGGAGGTGATACCTCCAAGAGCTCATTAATACAATAAAACAAAGAGAAACAAGTGAGTAGACATACACTAGATCATTATGAAACTGGCACAGTGTATAAATTGCAAGTTTACACTGACAGCTGAAGTATTTCTTTTTTTTTTGACCATAACAGTCCAAAGCAGTGGAAGAGGAAGGTGCATCTTGGCTAATCGCAAGATGATAATGATGCTAATCACCTTCCACATGAATGTCTCAAGGTGATGCACAGAGAATAATAAAAAAAGCTAGGGAGAAAACAGCAATTAAAACCAGCACAGAAAAGAACAGCAAAACAATAAGAAGAGATACCCATGCAGAGACCTGCTCATCCAGAACAAAAATGCCCTCCATTGTTCCTGGAAAGTGGTAAGGAGCTGCTGTAGCATGAGAGGAATGCTGTCCCAGGGCAGCCACACTAAAATCCCTGCTCTGAGTTATTGCAGAGCAGGCTCCTGATATCTTTGGAACCTTTAGGAGAAACTCTTCCATAAGGCAGCTTCTCAAGTAACCTGTTCCTCAGCTTCATAGGGCCATTATTACTATGATTATGATTACTGTGTCATGGGCTTTGAAGACACTCGAACTCAGGACACAAGGGAGAAACGTGTTAAGAGGAAGACACGCTTGGCAAATCCACACCGTGAACAACTCCTGCCAGGAAACCAATGTCCCCACTGTGGAAGGACGTGTGGATCCAGAATTGGCCTCCACAGTCACTTACGGATTCATTGTTAAAACCATGTTTATGGAAGACAATCTTACTTGGCTACAAGTGATTACTATGAAATGTCAGTGTGGAGCAGTTCCACAGATCCAGACATTTTTCTTTTATGTGTGTTTTAGATGACGTATTTCAAGTGCCAATAAGGAAATATCAGTACCATTGTGCAAGGCATTGCTAAGACAACATTTAGATGACACTGTTTCATTTGACCACCCATATTCAGGAAAGTTGGCTCTAGACCAGAATGGGTACAAAGGAATGACATTGGTAGAATGCTTACTAGCAATATATATATTCACTACGAAATACATTGGTCCTCTAATTAAATTGGCAAATTAAGCCCCACAGCCTTGCTTTTTTCATTGTTGTTAGAAAGTATGAAAGGTCAAGACAACAACACAGAAAAGAAGATTTAAAAAAAATAATATAATGATCTAGACCTCAGGCCACTCTTCAGCGATTGTTAGCTAATTAACTATCTCTGCGTATTTCAGACAAAAGAGCAAAAGAATGTCATGGGAAAGTAAGAATGAGATAACTTAAAGGGGCCGACAATGCAGTCTTTAAAATGAGTTATATAGGTAAACCATAAGAAGAAATATTTCCCCAAAATACAGTCACAAACAATGCATATGAACTTTGGTTAAAACCTGAAGACAAGTAGGCAACTTACTGCATAGACTCCTGGGGCATTTTCACAAGAGGCAATAAGCTGCACATTTGTCACTCGCATTAATTTTGTGTGGTTTATACAGCACCACCAGTGTATAGAACAGTAACAAAAATGGGAGGGGAGACCATTGTGACTGTCACTGCCTCTTGTGGGTCTAGCTTGAGGACCTGTCCTGATAAACTCTCCTGTTTAAATTCAAACAAAAGGTTTATCTATCTGTTTGAATTTAATTTGCATTTCTGTCTTTAAGGGATGATGTTGTTGTTGTTGTTTAGTCGTTTAGTCGTGTCCGACTCTTCGTGACCCCATGGACCATAGCACGCCAGGCACTCCTGTCTTCCACTGCCTCCCGCAGTTTGGTCAAAGTTTGGTCAAAGGGATGATACAACAGCCTTATTATCTTCCTAGAGGTTGAGCTCACCAAGTGGAAAGTATGCAAATAGTTGTTTGTGAGTAGACTCATTACACATTTCATGAAGTTAGGGATGGAGAGCAGTTTTGTTCGGTCCACATTTTAAAGCAAGCCTTGCCAGTTCACACCTCCCAGACTAAGAAGGCAATCCAAAGTCCTATCCAGCAGTGATAGACCTTTGGCCAGCTACTCCCTTTGGCCAGCACAGAAGGGGGGAGGCAGCGACAAATTGCTCATTCACAGCACCAGCTCCCAGACAGCACAGCAGAGAAGCCCAAATCAGACCCATTGCTGCCATGTCCACCCAAAATGCTAGCATTCTGCCCTCCATTTAGCCAGGACAACAGCAGAACTCCATGGCAGTGGAAGCCAGCAGTACAAGGCAGCGATGGGTGGAGGGATCCAAATTGCTTCCAACATGGCAGATCAGAGGCTTAGATTGCTGTGTCAGTTTTCTGGTTATAATGCTAGCTCTTCCGTCCTGGTTTCTACCATTTGTTTTACAGTGATTTACCTGTAGAACTGTGTGGATTTTCGATTAACAGACTGCCATGTAGCACTAAATTTCATTCACACTGGCTGGCACAGTATGACAGAACAGCGGACATTGGACATATTGCCACATTGCTCATGTGTGTGTCTGTTCCCCCATGACCCACCCACCCCCGTGAATATTGGCAGGGAATAAGTGTATGCCAGAATATAACCAAGCACTGTGGTGCAATGGGTCAGTGTATCTGGCCTGTTGGTGGTTCAAACCCACCCAGGGCTGTTCTTAAACTGCAGGGGGTTGGACTAGATGACCCTGGGGTTCCCTTCCCACTCTACGTTTCTATGATTCTATCATCCCTGAAAACAGCAGGAAAGCTACAGTGCAAAACTCTTGTGATTTTCCTAGTTAACAGGGTTTCCCCACCCACACCCCACACCCCCTGCCAGAAGTGATTAACACAGAAATGAGTGCTAAACTTCCATTAGATTCTGCTACATTTCCATAAGTGGGTTTTACGTCGTGTGGAAAATCATATAAAACACATACGTTATCAAGTAAAGAAATGCAGGGAAAGCAGAATTAAGTGCTGTCTTGTCTGAATGTACCCTTTGACCAGAATGGAAAGACCGCCACACTGGTCTAAGCGTAACCTGGTGATGAAAGGAAGGTAGGCTATGAACCAGGCAGTTTTTCTCCCCAACAGCTATACCACCAGAGCACTGATCTGAGGTGGAAAGGACACCCAGACAACAATGTTCTTCATCGTTTTGGTTAACTGCTCATTTTAATGTCTATCTTTATCTGTCTAGTTATGTAGCTATAGATAAGCCCTCTCCATTGCCTTGCTCCTAACTTGGTTCCAAAAGGGTTTGGTTGTCAAACTTCTGCAGACTTCTCAGCTGCCTTGAAGGTGGAGGCAGTTCTGTGTGCGCAACCCCAGTGTGAACCTGAAGCTGACATTGAAATTACTTAGTCTGCATGCTCACGTATCATATCCACATGAAACAGGGCATGGATCCTTTTGCATATTGCAGATTTTTAAGATCCTGGGAACTTTGCGAAATGCATTTTGCCACTTAAAGAAAATGCCAGCCATAAAAAGAACACTTTTCTTTTAATGGCTTAGCTTTAGTGTAATACTTGAAGCTGCCAAAGTATGCTGCAAAGGGGTCTTGCCAACACCTACAAAAAGACAAGGAAAGAGAATGATGACTAGGGCTGGCAAAAATAGTGCATTTGTAAATAATAATAATAATAATAATAATAATAATAATAATAAACCAAAGCCCATCCCACCAGTCCTCAAACCATCAGGGAGGTGCTGTTGGAGTGGGGGCTAATGTGGAGTCAATGTTTTTAATCATGGCTCTAGAGATGCAAGGGGGAAAGCCAAGAGGTTGTTATATCTGTAAAACGTACCTTAGACCCTTATACTCCTGAACTGTAAGCATGCGCTCAATAGAAAAATCACAGTTCTTGAAAAATCTTGCATATTACTTGACATCTGGTTAGATGTACCCTTGACAACTGCTTTGGCTAATCAAGGGTGTAAATGAAGCCTCTGCTTCGGTGTTCCACGGCAGTCGTTTCAAATTCTCCCCTTAATATCAACACTTTACAAGTAAAACCATCTTGATTTTTGAGCCCCCAAGTGATACATTAAGCAGACAGAGGTTGTTTGTCACGCAAGAGTGGGAAATTAGTGTGTGAGTCTTAAATTTAAAACGCCGGAGCCTTCTGATTCAAATGGCAGAGATGCTTGTAAGCAGTGTGTGTTCATATTATTATTTGTCAAAAGGCTGGATGCCTTCATTTTATATATATATTTATATGGTCTAGCTGGCTGTCAATGTGAAATCCCTCTTGGTGCTCAGCACAAGATCATGCTACATCCGTTCTGCCTTCGCAAGGTCAGAGCCTTCCACCGCCGAGCATGTGCTTGACTTCTTATGCTCCCTGATTTGACATTTTAATTTTGTTGGGTCTGCGTAGCAATCCCCAGGAAATATGGCTATGGCGATAGCATTGTATAAAAAATGTAATTGATGTAAACAAAATTTCCCTAAGTATGTTTGCACAAGCATGAGTGCGCTGCTGGCGGTGGGGTTTTTTGTTTGTTGCTTGTTTTTTACATGATTACATTAGGTAATTATAATGCATGAGTGCAGTTAGGAAAATCGTATGTCTCAGGACCTATCCTCATCCGTATTGTCAAAAGTGTAATCAGTTTAAGATACTTTGCCATGTTTCCCTTGATATAAGGAGGAAGCTGAAGCAATCATGCTGTCAATTAGGGCTTAAGTTAAACTTTTCAATGACTAGAGAGATTTGGCAAGGGTGGTGGTAGGAGCGCCAAGGAAGGTGTTTTGCATTTCCCTTTTTTTGCCATGTGTCTTTACTGCCACCTGGTGGCTTTGGGGGGACAGAAAGACGCCCTAGCAGAGAGCCATCCGTCGCTCACTGTTGTCGTTGCAAGCTGAGACGTTTGCCTGAGCAGCATTCCGAAAGCTAGCATTTGAGTTTTAAGATGCATTTATATGAGTTGGCTTAAGCAAATTCTGTTTAATAGCAGCGGTAAGCCGGTGGTAATCCATTACATCTCAATAAATACCTACAGTTGGTGACAAATGAGGCTGGAAGGTGGGGGGGGCAGGCTGTGCGTGGGCAATTGTGTTAGGTAAATATTAGGAGTGCTCATTATTTAGGAGCTCAAATATGAAGTGGGAACGTGATTAATCAGGAGGTAACCTGAAATGAAATTAACCAGAAAGCAATTCTTGGTTTATCTTTCATGTACTTGAGAAGGTCAGAGATTTGGCAAAGACGTAAAACTTGCAGGGCTTACTTAGCAGAGTAGTTCTGGTTCTTAGACAACAGCAGTGCTGTTGTAAATATTGGAAGTAAATGCACTCGTCGTGACAAACCCCTGTGGCGATACCCCCTACGGAGAGTCCATAGCCATGCCAGCCGTATTGATCAGTGCAGTCAGGCTAGAATCCGTGCAGTGTGCTCAGACTATCTGATGCCAGTTAGTAATCTGGCCACTGAATTCTGCACTAGCTGTCATTTCTGAAATGTTTTCAAAGGAAGCCTAACACAGGGAGTGAAGGAAAGATGCCGGCTCCATAGGAAATGCCCACTGTGTGGAATAATATACAGAATGTGGGTTGCTTCCCCCCCCCCCCCAGTGACACTGTGGTGTGGGGGGTGGAGGGGAAGGACCCAAATCACTCTCTCGATTAATGTGAATTCTGTGAATTCAGAGCTGATTTGATGGGAGTGCGTATTCTGATGTTAATTATATTCCGCGTCAATCCAGTGCAATACATAATATTAATAATAATAATAATAATAATAATAATAATTTATTATTTATTATTTATTATTTATACCCTGCCCATCTGGCCGGGCCTCCCCAGCCACTCTGGGCGGCTTCCATCAGAAATATTAAAATACAATAATTTATTAAACATTAAAAACTTCCCTAAACAGGGCTGCCTTCAGATGTCCTCTAAAAGTTTTTCTCTTTGACATCTGGTGGGAGGGCGTTCCACAGGGCGGGTGCCACTACCAAGAAGGCCCTCTGCCTGGTTCCCTGTAACTTGGCTTCTCGCAGTGAGGGAACCGCTAGAAGGCCCTCGGCACTGGACCTCAGTGTCTGGGCAGCTCCTTCAGGTATACTGGACCGAGGCCGTTTAGGGCTTTAAAGGTCAGCACCAACACTTTGAATTGTGCTTGGAAATGTACTGGCAGCCAATGTAGGTCTTTCAAGACCGGTGTTATGTAGCCTCGGCGGCTGCTCCCAGTCACCAGTCTGGCTGCCGCATTCTGGATTAGTTGTAGTTTCCGGGTCACCTTTAAAGGTAGCCCCACGTAGAGCGCATTGCAGTAGTCCAAGCGAGAGATAACTAGAGCATGCACCACTCTGGCGAGACAGTCCGCAGGCAGGTAGGGTCTCAGCCTGCGTACCAGATGGAGCTGATAAACAGCTGCCCTGGACACAGAATTGACTTGCGCCTCCATGGACAGCTGTGAGTCCAAAATGACTCCCAGGCTGCGCATCTGGTCTTTCAGGGGCACAGTTACCCCATTCAGGACCAGTACTGTCCCCCACAAATAGTACTTCTGTCTTGTCAGGATTCAACCTCAATCTGTTAGCTGCCATCCATCCTCCAACCGCCTCCAGGCACTCACACACACACTTCACTGCCTTCACTAGTTCTGATTTGAAAGAGAGGTAGAGCTGGGTATATCCGCATACTGATGAACACCCAGCCCAGACCCCCTGATGATCTCTCCCAGCGGCTGCATATAGATGTTAAAAAGCATGGGGGAGAGGACAGAACCCTGAGGCACCCCACCCCATAGAAGACATAAAGCGATGTGATGCATAATGTAAGGCTGTAGGAACATAAGAAGAGATCAGATGACCCATTTGTCCAGCATCCTGCTTCTTATAGTGACCAATCAGATGCCTCCAAGAAACCCCGCCAGCTAGATAAGTTGGCAGTAGCTATCTCCCACCAGCAAGTAGCATTCGGTGGCATGCTCTCTCTGTATAAGATTCCATATGGCCATCATGGCCAATACACCTATCCCAGTGCTCTTCAACTTTGAGCCACCAGATGTTGTTGGGCTGTAACTCCCATTATCCCCTGCTAGCTTAGCCAATAGCCAGGGATGCGGTGGGAGCCGTAATCCCACAACATCAGACGACCCAATGCTGAAGAACAACAATTTGTCTAATTCCCTTTTAAAGTCATCTAAGTGGATAAGAAGTGTGTTCTGACAATGCACAGCTTGAAAACTATGAGAATATATTTCTTTTTGGTGGGAGTGGAGGCAGGAGACGCTTCTTTTGGTGGATATAACACCCACACCATAATTATTTTAATTTGTTTGTGATTTTTCATTCGCTGCATAAAGTAGGTTCTGTACTTGACACATAAGTCCCAGTTTGGAAACCACATCATGTGCCTTTTTATGGTTATCTCTGGAGGGGGGAATGACAGGACGCTGATGAGAGTGGACCGGGAAAAGGGGGGCTGGAATCAGACTCAGGAGAGGAGGGCAGTAGTTTCTGGGGACCTGTACCAGCCAGGAGGCAGGAACCAGGGGCAGGGGAAGCTTCAGAGCTGGAGGGGGGCTGGAGCACAGAGGAAGAAGACAAAGAGGCAGGTCAGGCAAGAGAAGGGCCAGGTGCTTCCCCATTCTCTTCTGCAACGCTTTCTCCCTGAACCAGGAGGGTATTGAAAAGTGGTGAGCAGAGGACGTTTCTGCACAGACGCAGTCTCCGGCTGCATGCACACAGCCCATTGGGGGAAGGTGCATAAACTACAGCGGAGGGAGAGTGGTTCCCTGTTGCTGCAACTGCTCCATAGAGCTCACACCTGGGAATGCTGACTAGCTGTTAGATTGGTGTGCATAAATATCCAGTGACTTTTTGTAGAAGTGACTTTTAAAATGTTATCTTTGACTATAAATACTTCTTTATCTGCCATGTGCATTGTGCATTCCTTTGGCTGGGAAGCAACCTTGACAGGGAAGGAGGAATGCTGGATTTCAAATACGGTTGAAATTTCTAGCATAGGTATATGGCAGAGTAACAGAAGAAATGCTTCCATCGAACATCAAAACAAGCCAACAGGGTAAAAGCTATTGTTTGCTGCAGGGTAGGCGATTAGGCATTGCCATCACTGTTTATAGCATAAGGGCAGGTTGGTATCATACGGTATGAGGTTAATTATGAAAAATACAGCTTAAAAACATCTTGAGGCTCCACTGCTGGATTCATCACTGTTCTTTCTGATGTGATCTGCTAGGCTTCTGGTTACAAAAAAAAAGCCAGAATGCATCAGTCTCTCTGCTGAGTTAATAGGCTGGAACCCTGCCCAATTTTTAAGTTGTAAAGAAAATGTTTCCATATCAGTTTCAGGCATCACATGCACAAATATTTAAATGCTGTAAAATGCAATCTTCTCTGTACAACTGCAGCATGTCCCATTATACCAAACTTCATATATTTGTAGTCAGGGCAAGGAGAAGAGGCTGCATTCATAGACATTGCTAATCAAAGAAAAATATAAAAATGTGTAGCTAGTATGCCTGCTCTAGAGATTCTGTCTGTAGGAAGTGGTGGATCTGCAGAACAGTTCATGTATTTTTGATTGAATCTGTGTCATGCTTACCAGTTGCCTAAGGATACCTTGGCCTAGTGCGTTGCCTTCTCATGTGAGTGGCAGCAAAAAGAAAGATCATTCCATGCAGCTTCTCAAGACAGTGCTACCCTTGCTGATACCGGTAGGAGGCCCATGGTCTCCCACCCTGCCTTCTCTGGATTTGTTAAAGTAGCAAGTCAGGCCACAGAAAGCCAGGTAGGAGAAAGTAGACTCTGCCCAGGAGTATGGAGGGTTGAAATTAGAGTGGCAGTGAAGGCATTATCCCCACTGTGGAGTCATTGTTCAAATGGCTACTTTCCCCCTGCCCCCACAGTCCAGGCTGCAAGGGTTCCGGGAGTGTGGGCTGAGGTTGTCCATTTCCTTATACAGCAGATATACGTACTTCAGGCTTTGCAAGATCTGGGTGTCCCTGCCCTCCAGGCTCAACTGAGGCCTTGACAACTTCGAGCCATTTAGAGAGCACCATTAGATCCATGCCAGCCATAGCATGGCCATCATTCAGCAGCCATTTTTACCACTTATAAGATAGCCGGTTGCATCTAAGAGATACACCCAGTTATTCACTTTGTATAAAGGAGAGGGGAGTGACCTCTGCCACAGAGGAGTTAAGTGTCAGGCTCTAGAGAGGGTTCACGAGCAGAAAATGGGGAAATGAAGAAACTACATAGTTGCACTAGTAGGAGGCAGGACAATGAGTCCCACTAGAAAAACAGGGCTGCAGACTTGGGGGTAGCAGGGGAGGAGAGGGGAGATGGTTCCATCAAGCAAGCTTGATGCTTTGTGCTGATGTAGCCATCTCTGTAACACTGCTTTGAATTCCACCCAGAGGCAAGAAGCCTGGAGACAAGGATGTCCAGAGTCATTAAGTGCTAGCATGGTGGTTGATAGCATCAAGTACTGGACAGATGGCTCTAAATGAGGGCACTTCCTAGACATAGATACAGTGGCTTGGTCTCATTTGAAGAGCACTGCTGGATCAGATAAAGGCCTATCTAGTTCAGCATCTCATTCTCACAGTAGTCAACCAGAAGGACCAGCCCACACACACACCCCATGAGGCAAGATGTGGCAACTGCTTAGGGTGGCATGATCCACAGGGGCAGCAGATCTGCGCTGGAAGGAACACTCTGCATGTTCCTCCGCCTTGTTCCTGATGTAAAGCTTCACTCCCTGCTTCTTCCCTGGCAAGGAACCACCATGTTGTGTGTGGTTTGACTCAGGTGCCAAAATGTCAACTAGATGCCCATGGGAAGCTCACAAGCAGGACATGTGTGCTACAGTGGCTCTCCTCATTTGTATTTCTTAAAAAAAAAAAAAAACCCTCACTGTGCAATCCTGCAAACTCCACCCACTTTAGCCTATGGGCCCTCAATGTTTCCCATGGCTCACTGGTCCTCCAGCAAAAATAATTTTCCTCACTCTTGGCTTGAAACTTATTCCATGGGCAGGGCAGCCTCTTCCCAAATGTTCTGCAAACGTCCAGAGATAAGATTCAGCACTGATACTTGCTATCAAGAATACTGGTGCATCTGTCCCAAGTGCAGGAAGTTCAAAAAGGTTATGGCTCCCTTTATCTTTGGAGCTTTTGTGTATTACAGTGTGGTAATAGATGCTCGGTGCCTTCTGTTTCTCCTGCAGACTAGCCCTCTTCACTGGGTTAAGCAGGGACCCCCCAGCACATGCAACAGATTCCTGCCTGCCTCTCAGCACCAGTGGATGCCTTGATTGGGGTGCGAGTGTTGACATTAGGTTGCCAGGCGCAAATGTTAAGTGGAAATTCAAAATGAAGCATGGGGAGAAAGGATGCTTTCACCAAATTGAGTGCTCATTTTAATTAAGCGATTTCCCATTATGTTCTCACATTTGACAACTGCTGAAATAATAATTAGCACTCATAGAGGGGGTTTTTTCCCCCACCCTCACAAAATAATAATTTAAAAACAATTATGTGAAAGTTATCCTTTGGGAATGGGTTTTTTATTGCTGATAATGTACATGGCGTTCTCCCCTCAGATTTGATCACATTGAAAAAAAGCCCCAAAGAGTTCTCAACAGCTTATTTGACATCCCTTGCATTTATTTTACAAATTCCCTTAACCTTGTGTCCTGCTTTATCTCCAAAACTCAGCACCAGTGTATACATTAATAGCATCCTTTGTGAGTTGTGATAACCCTTATCGCAGTGTAATCTTGATGCTCATAGGTACAGCCCTTCGTTTTCCAAAGCATTTCTGTTTCCCCCGTAGACCAGCAGAAAGGAAAAGTCTGTCTAGAGAGTTCACTATCATTCAACACTGATGTTACTTGTTCAACAATCACCTATCACCAGGGAAAGTATATGTCAACCACAGTTAGTAGAATTCATCAGTATCTACAGTGCTTACACATGTAAAAAGCTCCCCGCTGCCGCCGCCCTCACTTTCTTTTTTCTGTGTACATTTCAGATTCTCAAACAATAGGCATTAGGGGAGTAATAAAAAGGGATACCTTAAAAAAGAAAAAATGAACTTAGAACTTTGGTCTGCTTTTGAAAGTCTATATCAGGCATAGGCAAACTCCGGCCCTCCAGATGTTTGGGACTACAATTCCCATCATCCCTAGCTAACAGGACCAGTGGTCAGGGATGATGTGAATTGTAGTCTCAAAATCTGGAGGGCCGGAGTTTGCCTATGCTTGGTCTATATAACCTGCCTACTTTCCATATTTCTCTTTCCGAGTTCATGGAGGTACTGGCTTTATTATTTATCCATTTAAATAATGTTTTGGAACATAGTAAGGTGCCTTACAATTGGTCAGACTATTGATCTGTCTACCTCAATATTGTTTACACTGACTGACAGCAGCTCTCCAGGGTTTCAGGCAGGAATCTCTCTTAGCCCTACCTGGGATTGAACATGGAACTTTCTGCATGCAAAGCAGATGCTCTATCACTGAGTCACTCTCCTCCCCTATTCCACTTTTCAGCCAAAAAAAAAAAAACTCCCCAAAAGCTTGCAGATCACACAAAAGACAGCCTGTGTCCTCAAATTTTGCATTCTAAAAGGACATGACACAAAAGGGAAATGAATTCAGAGGGAGGAGGAAATAAACAAACTTGGGAGCAAAGTTCTTAGCTGCAATGACCAGCTGGGGCGGAAAAGCTCAAGGAGAAGAGGAACCGAAAGTTGCTGCTTTCTCAGCTGTGCCGGTGAAGCATCTTTTCTCTTCTCTCGCCTGCAGCAGTCTGATGGCCACATGTGTTGGACCCAAGTGTTGGTGCTGGTTCAAAACAAGCAGTTTGTCCACTCATTTTCCTTCTGCAGCCATGCACTCTTTCACATACGTTCATTTGGGGGCTGTCACATATAGGAACCAGGCTCGTGCCAGATTTAACTCTCACGCTAACAATCCATTTTCATAGCAATTCCTGTTCCCATCCTAAACAATGTGTTTTTTCTGCTTCCTTCCAGCTATATGTTGCCTTCTGACAGTCCCGAAGGCTATTGCCTGCTTGAAATGACTGCAGATGAAAATTCTCCTGTGCGTCGGGGGCTCTTTCTGCCACATTGGTTGACTCAGGTGAACTTGCAAATCACAGCCCAAAGTCACACCATAACCCAACCATTTTAACTTATCTCACAAGTCATTGGAAGCATGATTTATTAACTTGCTCTTTTTATTATTAGTTGGAGCAAACCTTGTTTCATTACGATGACCATTTAGATACAATCCTTTGTGTATGCTGCAGTGCACATCCAATAGAAATTAGAGATAATACTCATGTACACCTTCAGTTTATGGCAATGGGACTTGTGTTAGTGAACTGGTAGTTGTCTGGAGCAACCCTTATGTCACCCATACAGTCTCTGGATTACTTACATCAGCAGTAATCAACATGGCGGTGCCCTCCAGGTATTGTTGGACTACAAATCCCATCAGCCACAGCCAGCATGGCCCCATGGTCAAGCACAATGGGATATGGAGTCCATCAACATCTGGAGATCACCAAGCTGTCATGAAGTTAGAATCCCAGACACTCCCACGGATGAAGCAGGAAACATCTGTACACTTATGAGTACAAGATGAACCATGTTTCTGTGTCCTATTCCCTCAGTTTCCTTCATGAATAGAGTCTATAGGCAGTTGCAGTAAGGGCTGGGTTTTTTTGTGTGTGTATGTGCTTATTTATTGTGATCCTTTTCAGGTTACCTTTGGGTCAATATTCCTTGGGAATGTCCCAGGTCACATTAAGATTCATCCAAGCTCTGGGTGGATTTCTGGCTTCAGAGGCTGCATAAGGGAGTTCCAGGTGAACAACAAAGAACTCTTCATCATAGATGAAGCCTTGGGAGGAAGGAACATCGAGAACTGCAATGTCCCTGTTTGTGACTATCATCCATGCCGCAATGGTGGCACTTGCACCAGGTAGGCATCAGGTCCTTATCTTTTATCTTTAAATTCATTCGCTGCCTGATTAGCTTCCCTCATTAAACCATTGCTCTGTGCGTGTGTTTGTTTGCATAGTTTGTTTATTTATCTGAGGCATTTTTAACCTGCTCTTCAATTAAATTACTACAAATGTTGTTTTTCTTCCATGTTTTTAATAGCCCTTCCGGGAGTAGAACTTGTCCCTTCTGGAAAAACAATTATATTGTTTGTTTGTTGATTTATCTGAAGCATTTTTAGCCCACTCTTCAGCTAGAAAGGCTCCCAGAGCAGCTTGCATGAGTTCAATAAAAGCAAGATAGCTTCCACATACAAGACTTTAAAAGACAAGGCACAAAAGGAAAAATGGGATGGGGAGGGAAGAGGAAAACAAGAAAAGTCAGGCACCACTTAGTAGTTACATAGTTGTTCTGATAATGGAAAGGAAGCCATTCAGGAATAGGAGGAGCCAAGTGCAGCTGGTTTCTTAGTAGAGTCAAAGGACTGGTCCTGCTTCCAATTTCTCCCTCTGCCAGAGCCAAACAGAATGTCTACTGCAAGGCGACAATTGAGGGAGGGAGGAGCCTAACAGGGCTGGTGCCTCAGCAGGGCAGAGCCCTGCATCCAACTTCTCCCTCTGCTTCTATATGGGAAAAGAGACAATATTTCAAAAACAAAACAAAAACACCTACAACTGAAGCATGAAATATGAGGATTTCACATATTCCAGCTGGAACTGAAATCAGGGAGTTGACTAAGCTGCTGCTCCCTTTAATGTACAGGAACTATTCTTTGATTCACATATGCAGTGATAAAGTCACTTCATGTGAGATTAGTGATAATCCCAGTCCAAATTATTCCATCTGGGAGTTGCGGAAGGCACCGATCAGAGCAAAACTATGCAATGAACTTGAATGCAATCTGTCCACCTCATGCACAATTCAATTTTTTAAAAAGAAAATGCATTTTAAAATAGTTGAGGGTTTTTCAAGGTTTTTGTTGATGGAGACCATAAAACATGTCAAGATGCTGATTTATTACAACAGCAGGAGCAAAACACCACCACAATTTAGAGCCTTGTTTAACAATCATGCTTGCCACGTAAAGCAATTAAATAACCATTTTGACTCTGTGTACAAAACTGAAGTAGTTCACAGTCATCTAAAATGCTGCCTGTCTTTTAACTTAAGCTGGTTTAATAGCAGTTACAAATATCTTTCTCTTCATTGCTTGGTGATACCAGAACATCGGAAAAGCCTTCCTAGAGATTTCATCTCTGAAAAACCACAGGCTGTTAAATAAGCAATTAAACCACAAGCTAGAAACTCAGATCTCGATTCCATAGTTTATGATAAGACTACTGGGAGATAAAGCCGAGTGCTGAAAGCTCTAATATTTTGCTTCACTGCAGGCGGAGGGCATTGAAGGCTAAGCCTCTTAGCACCAATATAGAAACATAGCGGCTGTGAATGACCGAAAGTTTGAGTTTCCAAGTTGCTTTCAAAGTACAGCACAGGAATCCCATTCAAGAGCTCCCCCATGCAGGAACTCAATTCCCATTAGTGCACATTCCCAATAGGAAAGAACAAACCTGAGAAAGCAACTGATTGTTTAAGGTGAGGGAATGAGATAATGCAGGGGGTTCTCGAGTTTTCTTCTAAAGCAAGATTGACTGTTTTGTCTCATACCAAGGGCTGCTTTAGAGCCTAATAAACTACGGGAAGATAGCTGACTTCAATGGAACCAGTGTACTGAACTGTATGCTACAGCAGAGATGGAGGTAGCCCTTTCAGTGTTGGTGGACTGCAACTCCCATCCCCCATGAGCATTGGCCAAACTGGCTCAGACTGATGGGAGTTGCAGTCCAACAGCAGCAGGAAGGCCACAGGTTCTCCCATCCCCACGTTAGTTCCCCTCCCTGTGCATATCGGGTTTTATTGGCACTTCCCTATGGTGGGTGTCTGTGTCCTGTGTCTATTGGCACTCCCAATGACACAACAAGTTGCTGGAAATGGCAGGAGGAGAGAGTGCTCTTGTGCTTGTGTCCAGCTTGCATGTTCCCCACAGGCATCTGGCTGGACGAGGTGCTGGATGAGATGGGCCATTGGCCTGATCCAGCAGACTCTTCTTGCATGGAAGTTCCAGCATGGAACTTCTCCATGTCATCCAGGAGTTTCCACGTGGCAAGGTGTATTCCCACATTGCATCAAGTTAACAGAGGGCCACTGTAAAGAGCAGATTTCTATGTGAGTAATGAAGAGACTGCAGTAGCCACTGCAGTTTCTTCATTACCGTACTAACATTTGGATAGGAAATCCAGGCTGAAATTTTTGATCAGGCTTAAAGCTCAACTGGGTTGAATGAGTAGCCAACTCTCAGACGAACCTTCCTTCACAGCATCATGATGAGGGTAAAATATGGAGTGCCTTGAATGGTCAGGATGAAGAGTAGGGTAAAAATGTAGTAGGAGAGTAAGTGAAATTACCTTCCAACTCTGTGAATCTGTTCACATCACTCCCCTTCCTCCCTTGGTGCAGGCCGCTACATCAGTGATTTCCTTATTTGTGGCAAGCCATGGTTTGTTTTTACATCCGTATAGGCAAATTGTGATTTGCACTTGCCATCCAAACCAGAATTACAAACCAGAAGGCATAAACATGTGACTGATCCTGTGAGTACAATCTAGACCTGTTAAAATTTGTAGGATTGAAATGCTCTCAAGATGCATTCTGTGCCTGGAGTAAGAATTTTAGCTCAGAGAAACTGTGTTTAGTCTGCCAGTAGAGCGGTCAAATCTCTTTGGATTTCTGTGGTGCAGAGGGTTCTTTTTTAAAAAGCAGAGAAGAGTGAGCAGGTAATGTGCCACATTTTCATCAGGGTTTGGCAGGAATTAAAAGGCTATAGTGTTGTGGAAACAGCTCATAGAATTCCCATATCAATGATCGTGTCAAAAGCACATTGGTAGTGGTTGATGAATAAATGTATTTCTGGCTGCTTAAAAGCTTGTCAAAATGTAAACATACATGAGCTTAGTTTTCATAGTGCTGAGCAAAACCAGAAAGTTAATTACACCCATACAAGAGTGTGTTTTCAATGTCCCGAACTATTCTCATAAGCAATTATTCTTACTGATGTTGTTCGGCAAGTATTGGAACAGCAGATGGCTCCATTAATGTTAATCAATTAATTAAGACCGGAAAATCAAACTCAATTAACAATAAATTTCAATAGAGAGTAGCTTATCTTCAGACTTCAGAACACTGCAAACAGTGTAATTATCAAAATCTCCAAGAAGACTGGTTTCCCAAGGATGAACTAGTGACCTTTCAAGTACAGCTTTCCTACAAAACAAATACCAATTTTTGTTCAAGAAGGAAGGTAGTAACGGAAAAAAATACATTCCTTGCATTTGAAGAAAATGCTGCAGCTGTAAGAACATCCTGCACACACACACCCATGTGCTATTTGTAAATATGCAGGTATTGCAAAGCCACTATACAAAGTCTCTAGTACTCTTTCCTTCCAAGAGAAAACTGACCTTGTAGCAGCTGCTGATGGAAGTTCTTTCTTGCTCAGGGACAATGTGAAACAGTGGGATGACATTTTTCCAGTACTCAAAACACACTGACATCTGTGGGCTCAAATTGGAATTTTTTTTAAAAAAAATTTCAATAAGTTAGATTAGGCGTGAATAAACTCACTGAAGTTCAGCTTGATTCATATCCAGCCTAGGGGAGCTTCCAGCCTCACCTTCTTCCCATGAGACAAATGTCAGAGGCAACCAGGGGGACTTGTGGGTGGCGATGGGGCTTCCATTAGCCCGTAAAAATGTTTGGGATTGTCAGGGACTGCATTCTGCCATGGCACTGGGGATGGGGGAGAAACTTGATTAAGTTCGCATTTAAAGGTGAATCGGCCATATTTGAACTTTCTGAAATAAAATGCGAACACAGCTATCTTCAGAATGCACATGTCTCTCAATCTTGCTATGCAGCTCAGCAGCCAAGTAAGGTGTACAAAAGTGCATAAACTAGGGTAAGATGTATGTAAAAATGTGTATATCCCTGACAATAACATGCAATAAATGAATTACATTAGGGAAAGTTGCTTTGCAAAATGGTGTTTATTAGGCAAAATTGCATACAAAAATACTAAAGTGCTGATGAATTTTCACAAGGAATTTTTTTCAGGGGGGGGATGCAAATTGCTGCAAAGATTTGGAGAACTGAATTTAATACTTGGGGGGGGGGGTGGATGAAAAACTGAGAGAACCAAAATTAACAGGTCCTTCCATCCCTTCCAGGCCCAGCCTAAATGCTCCCAGGTTCACTAGGAACTCCAGGATATGGCTATAGAAAGTACAAGTAGCAGTTAAATTTCCTGTAGGTCCTGGCAACCCTAGATGTTGTGTACCATTATATAGGCCCTAATGGAATCTCCAACCACCGTCCATGATACCTCCATGCCAATGCAACAAAGCATGTTTAGGTGGAAAGGGATGAGGCAACAGGAAACAGGATTTGTGGCAGACTGAGCCTATTACAAGCTGAGCAGAATTATGCATGGGGTTGGGCTTGTAATGCTTTTTCAAGCTCCCTTTTCTGAACTTTACCCGAAGTATTAATTACTATATAGTAATGCTGAGTTCATACAGTTCTTCCCCAGCAAGTAGAGCTGTTGTGATTCAGAGTGCTATGTGGATCATGATGGCTCAAGTGTGATGGGCGCCTATTGGAAAGCCAGGATCATCTCTGATGGTGAGAGAAACAAATCACATACCCATAGCATGTTATGCCAGTCTTGTGCCACAGCTTAGCTGGAGAAGAGGACTTTTGCACCAGTGCCAAAGCAAACTGTGAGGAAAGCCTGAGCAATTTTAGCAGTGATGTTGAGTCTTTAGACTTTGCCTTGACACTGGCGCCTGATGTGAAAGCACTGAGGAGCTTCTCAAGACTCTGCCTTGATAAAAATCCATTTCAGCTTTGAAGAATAAGCACTCCCCCCCCCACACACACATGCACATGAACACTCATCAACCAGCCCACAAATAGATAGTGAGGGCAATAGCTAAAGCTATTCTCCCCACCCAAGGAGACTCCCTCCCCACTTATCACATGTAGAGTAGCTGCTGCCCTATCACATTTGGTTAGGGCTTGTAAGACAATTCTGCAAAGGCCACACTCTGGCACTAGAGGCATGCTTTGAATTGATTGTTTGTATAAGCCTTGATCTGAATTGATTGTCTTGCCTTTCCATTTCTACAAAGCTGTTTTTTGCAGGTTAGCTAGCAGAGTTAACCTTTGCAATATTTACAGAGGTGGGAAATAAATAATTTGACTGTAACTAATGGAAATACCTTGCACTGCAGTCCTAAGCATATTTTCCAGGACAGAAGCCTCAACTGATCTCACTGACACTTTATTAATGAATAAACTTCTACAGGACTGGACTGCACATGACACATTTGTACAGATGGATTAAAATCCCACATTTTGCATAGGTCTAGGGAACAGAGCAAAGGACAACACACACCCCTCACTTCTTATTTCTGTAGGATTCCTCTGTCAGGTTGAGCTTGTCCTATCTACAGCAATCTTGAAAAGGAAGACATATTGTGTTCCATTAAAAAAACACACAGCTGAAACCCTTCCAGGGCATAAATGTATATAGAATCAAGTTCTAGCCTGCCTGCATACCACCTTTGGGATTTTAATATTACAGTGCTAGGCATGTTTACTCACAAGTAAGTCCCATTGTATTCTGTGCTAGTGGGATCATAGAATCATAGAATCATAGAGTTGGAAGAGACCACAAGGGCCATCCAGTCCAACCCCCTGCCAAGCAGGAAACACCATCAAAGCATTCTTGACATATGCCTGTCAAGCCTCTGCTTAAATACCTCCAAAGAAGGAGACTCCACCACACTCCTTGGTAGCAAATTCCACTGCCAAACAGCTCTTACTGTCAGGAAGTTCTTCCTAATGTTTAGGTGGAATCTTCTTTCTTGTAGTTTGAATCCATTGCTCCGTTTCCGCTTCTCTGGAGCAGCAGAAAACAATCTTTCTCCCTCCTCCATATGACATCCTTTCATATATTTGAACATAGCTATCATATCACCGCTTAACCTTCTCTTCTCCAGGCTAAACATACCCAGCTCCCTAAGCCGTTCCTCATAAGGCATCGTTTCCAGGCCTTTGACCATTTTGGTTGCCCTCTTCTGGACACATTCCAGCTCGTCAGTATCCTTCTTGAACTGTGGTGCCCAGAACTGGACACAGTACTCCAGGTGAGGTCTGACCAGAGCATTGTTGCAGATGTTACAAATGGTGCAAGAACCACGCTGTTCTGGTATCTCCCACTAGTGCTGAAAGGTCTGGTAGGCAGTGACTCCCTCAAAATCACTGGCAATATCATTTGGCTCATGTAGTCATGCTTATTGAGTACTCCCAGGAGAAACAGAATGTTAAGAATGGGCTCTTTTCACTGCTGCCTGCCCTGAGCCTTTATGGATAAGTAACTGGAATCCTTACAGCAATTGCCATTCAGTATTCCAGCCAAAGAATGTCAGATTAGGTTTTTTTGTGTGTAAGAGTTTCCAAAGATACCTGTGCTGCTAAAAATGCCACTTTTTTCCTTGAAGAGCCTTGGTAGGAAGATAGAATGTAAGTTAAAATGGTCTCCTGTGCTTAGAAGGATCGATCAGGGCAAATGACTTGCATCTGTGTCAAGCGAGAGGCAGATGGAGACAGGCTTTTTCTCTCCTCTCCGCTCACCAACTTGTTTGACCTTGCTGCAAAGGTGTGATGCAAAGACTGCCTGCAATGGGCTCTTTACCAATCCAGTCGTTTTAATTTCATTTCAGTTCTCAGACTCCTCTGCAAACTACTCCTTGGACAACATTCAATAATATTAATATTTCTCCCCCACCCCTTCCCCTTCCCAATCTGGCCCTGCAATTGCATGACAGTCAGGTGACTTTCCCGTAACTCACTGAAGAAGAAATCTCATTTGTATAAAGAGGCTCCCAGAAGGTCCAAAAGGATTCTTCACATTCCAAGCTAATCACTCACATGTGCCAACTGGCAAGGGCAATGGTAATGAAATCTGTTAGAAAAACAATGTAAGCAGCTCTTTGACTACACCAAGGCCCCTTTGCCGTACACATTGGGAAGAATTGCGCATTTTCCAAAGATCTGATTTGCTGCCTGGAGAGCTTAAAGGCTTGTAGTGCTTGCAGAGCAAGCATTCTAAAAGAGTTTGACTCCCAAGGGGAATTTTCAAATGTTAGAAAAGCAGAGAATGCAATATTAGTGTTGATAATAGGGCAAATAATAATGGCTAAAGACTCATCTTTGGAAAATATTTGTGCTCTCTATCCCCACTGAAGTATGTTCTACTCCAAAAGTGATCCTCATTCTCATGAAAAGAGATCTCTCAGGCATCACAGTATATACAATCTTGGTACTCCCCCCCCCCTAATTGGAAGCCTTTTTCCTTACTGCGCTTAGAAAGCTCAATTAAGACCAAAGGCAAGCAGAGGTGCTAACACAAGGTCTCTGTTGGTAGCATAGTTGTAGAAACTTACAGTTCAGAAATTCCCAAATGTACCTAGAAGCTAAAATAAATCATGGCTTACATTTGAACCACTTAACTGTAAGTAAATGTAACCTATTTTAGTTAGGTTTTTGATGAAGGACACAAAGTTCAAACATTCCTGATCCTGCATTTTTCCCTGTGCTTTTAGGATGGCATGAGAGGTCCTGAACCACTTGGGAATCATCCAGCACTCTGGCTTCTCCCTTGTGGTTGGGCTCTCTCATGTTGTCTGGCTGCACAACAGGAAGTAGCACTGCTGTGGGTCCCAGGCACATGCTGATTTGCATCTCCATCCACATTTCCCCCCATACTAGTAAATTCATAACTGTGGCCAAAAGAAAATTGCCGTTGAGGCTTTCAAGACATGGAGATCTGGTCCACTTCTCTCTCTTCTTTCTTTTATAGAGAGAAGACAATTGAAAGGATTGATTTGTTACATTAATTACACAATCGCCACTTTCCCCAGCTTGGCAGCTTCCAGATATTTTGGACTCCAGCTGTCATCAGTTCCAGCTAGCTTGGCCAGTGGTCAGAGATTATGGGAGTTGTCGTCCAAAATACCTGAGGCCCCATGGTTGAGGAAGTCTGCACAGTCATAGAGGCAAATATTATTGGTGATGTGGTGCCGTGACATCATCAGTTTCCCAAGTGATTCCTGACTGGCTGCAGTCGCAGCGAAGAACTCTGTTAAAACTTTTTTTTTATTAAAAAAAAAACAATAGGAGTGAAAGTAAAATGAATTTGGTGCCAAAATACATCAAATTGAGGAACAGGTGCAAAAGCAGTATATATTTGTAGACCTTTTCACCTCCACCCCCAATATAGCAACTTTTGAATTGAAAAATCGAGTTGAAAAGCCAGCAGAACATTATCACAGCCAGTATCCAATATATGTCCCTGCCATACATTTCAATAATTCACAAATGGAAATAGGCACCGTTGTAAATATGCAGCATTTATTCCCATGCCATGCGTTGCCAGCTGAGCCCTCTTCTCCCATCATAGATTGCTGATGGCTCTTCTCCACTTGCTGTATGTTGCATTCATTTACTCTGCAATAGCCTTTACCTCAGGATGATGAGAACAAGAGAGAAAAGAGAATATTTTAATAGAATGTGCAATCTCCCAATGGATCTGAAAGTACTTTTTTATAAAGCAGTTGCAACACAAACACATTTAGCAGTATTTTCAATCTGGCTAGAAAGGTACAAAGGTGGAGGGAAAGGAAGAAATATACTGGCATTCTGTGTGCATACACATTCATTTTACACATGTGCACAGGAGACCTCTACCCTTTACACTACCCCAATATTTTGGAACCTATAGTACCCACATGAATACTGCTTCCAGCTCTGTCTTGCCTTGTTTGACCCTGTACAACAGGGGGTGGAGAACTTGTGGCCTTTCAGATGTTGTTAATGCTGTAGCTCCCATTATCCCTAATCATTGGCTAGGCTGGATGTGGCTGATGTAGCCCAACAATATCTGGAGGACCACAGGTTCCCTACTCCTGATGGATGATAAGTTCTTGGGAGCAAGGGCCTGTATCATGATTCACATAGCCCTGTTCAGATTAGGCTTGACATGGCAGGCTCAGATGCAGGAGGAGGAAGGAAGTGGATGAAACAGAGGGGGAGGTGGGAACCTGAGTTGGAGGAGGGGAAACTCTCCTGTCCACCCCAGCTTCAGTCACATGGGAAGAGACAGCAGGGGTGCCAGACCCAAATTTCCTGTGGAATGGAGAGCCTCAGTGGAGGCTGGGGAGGGCTTAGAGCAGTCAGCGGGTAGAAGCAGAACTGGAGGTGGCAACAACAACCAACAACAACAACAACAACAGAGTAGGAGGGCAGGCATCACCTTCCCAGATCGGAACAGAACCACCCGCCTTCATGGAGTGCATATTTGCAATTCCAACATGCAAGCCACAGCTTGCATGCCTTGGAGCCAGAGTCAGGGCAGCCTATCTCAGTACTTTAAATATTTGAATATTTCCCTGAGAAGTAGGAGAGAACATGAATGTAATTAGCAATAACAGCAGGCATCCAAATGATTTCCACCAGCTTTTCATGAGGACCATGAAAATTTAATCTGTCTGGAGAATTCTGAATTGTCATTTTCAATGTATATGACCCAGAGAGAGAAAGAAAAGGCTATGAGAACCAATTGGAGAAAGTAAGAAATCTGCATGCACATACCATAATGACAAAGCCTCTATCCTCCATTTTGTAAGTTTATATTAATTGCCTTCCTTTCGAGTAATACTGTCATATTTTTCACTGTTTTAAATGGATGGGTTATCAAGTCTTAATGATGTCAGGCTTTAATTGCTTTACGGTTGCATCCTCTTAGTGAGCTAATGCAATAAATAATATTGAAATCTAATTTTAGAAATAATGTTTTGTGAAATGGAAAAATGCAAAGCGATAAATTTTTGTTTTATTTCTTTTATGAGCTTTGTATGTCGGTATATAGATCTATAGTGCCATGGTTTATGCCAGTTCGAGACTCCAAGCTAAATTATAAAGTCTGCTTTCAGCTCCAACAAATCTTCCCAGGACTGTGCTGCATTTTACTTAAAATCAAGGACAAGTGGATTCTGTGTGTACAATAGCATGATTTGTTTATCGTGCACAGCTAAAGACAAGGCACGGGCTAAGCAATATTTTTTACCTAAAAGCAGTTTTCCTATAAAACCAAACTCCTCCAAAAGACGAAGCTTGTCAAAATTTTCAGACTATGATTTAGGTCAAAACAGTGCTTTAAAACACTCAGAATTGACGCAGGAGGGTAGTTGTCCTTGAACAGTTATTTGATCTGCTTCATATGCACAGAGCTGAAAGCGCAGTATCGTGATTTGATAGAAGCAAGTGTAGCATCCTCAAGGCATGAACTCATCTTGCTAAGTACAACTGGAAAGTGTAAAACAGGCAAGCTGTGGATGAGATTGTGTCTTGGAAGGATGAAGGAGCCTAGTTTGCAGTGTCATCGTGGGGTTAACCTTGGACTTAAACAAAAGGAGATGGATGAGTAGCTGGCTGAGCTGGTGGGCTACCATCCATAAACAGGGGTGCTGAAGGAAGTCCTGCTTCTGAAGCAAACCAAATAGTATTGGCTTGCTAAAGGGGTTGTTGAGATTGCTGAGCCTATTATGGGCAATGCTGTGGAACCTTATTTAATAATTTTAGTATTTTTACCCCACCGAATAAGATTGTGAGCCATCATTACAAACCTAATTTTTATTACCAGTTCTGAATTCTGCATTTTATCCAGGACAGATGCCAGCCTTCTATTGCCAGCTTAGTCTTTCTCCTGCTCCTCCACCTCCTGCTTCTCTGCTTGCCAGAATCAATTCAAGCATTAAAGGAGAGCTCAGGTAAACAAGAGGAGAGAGAGAAACAGAATGAAGATTCTACTTGGCAGATATGTCAATGCAAGCTCTCAGTAGATGCTCCCACTGGTGGAAGCGGGGAGGTTTTTCCTCTGCAGCCATCTATACACACACCCAAAGAAAAATATGTTACAAGGGTTTGATGGACCATCTAGAACATGGTTTCCTAAATGTGGGTCTCTAGCTGATTTTGGACTACAAGTCCCATCATCCCTGACCACTGGTCCTGCTAGCTAGGGATGATGGGAGTTGTAGTCCAAAACCAGCTGGAGACCCAAGTTTGGAAAACCCTGCTCTAGAAAAAGTCAGTTGGTAGAGATGTTTAATACCCACCCCCCTTTCCTTCCAGTGCAGCCTAAATTTTAATGACACTTGTAGTTTATGGTTAGCACAGTGGGGGAGCCTGCAGCCTAGGTTTATTTTATTGGTTCCTTGGATTTTTGTGAGAAAACACTGCATCTCTGAAGAGCAGCCTTTGAACGCATGGCTGGTAAAAAAAAAACCTTTAGAAAGTGGAGCTGGCATGAAAGTCTTTTTGCCACAGAACAGGACACCTCCATGATTAATTTGGGTGTAGAGGTTGCCATCATTTTATGATATTTAAATAGCATTGTCGATAAAATAATCCCCCCTCTCCGAGTTTGTTTTCCACATGAAACTGGTTTCAGAATGTCAGAAACACTGCAAAGTTTAAATTCCTTAGGTGAGCAGGAACAGTCTGCAGATCATCTGTATTTCAGGCTGGCATTTGAAATATTCAAGGCTTACCGGAGGAAAACTCCTGCTGTGCCGTGGGCTGTTTGGCCGCTTGGCACCTATTTGAGAGGGCTCCTGATGTTTCTGGTTTCCTCTGCCTGTCTATCCAAAGAGTCTGTACCACGGCACTTCAAAAGGAAGGAGGAAAATCAGAAGAAGAAAAAAACTATTTTCAGTAAAGCCTTTTGGGAATTGGAATAATCATGCCTACTAGCATTCTCCTGCCAATGCTTCTCCACCCCACTCCCATTATCTTTGCTACTCACTGCATTTATTTAATAGATATTTTTGTTCCCAGAACATACACAATTGTTTAAATAATGGTTCCTATTTGGTGCTGCTTTTTTCAGCAGAGACTGTCATTAGAGCTCCCCCCCAAAAAAAGGTAAATCCCATATTCTGTAGGCTCCCCACTCCCATTTTGTTTTAACACCAACTTCACAGTGCTTTACCACATCTTTTTCACGTGCCCTTCCAATTCTTTTTTCTGTGAAACAGAGGGAAGAGGTTTGAGGGATAGCTCAGTCAGTAGAGTATGAGAGTTTTAATCTCAGGGTTGTGGGTTCAAGCCCCACATTGGGCAAAAGGTTCTTGGATTTTCCAGGTTGTTGGACTAGATGAGCCTCACAGTCACTTCCAACTCTATAATTCTATTATTCTATCCATGCCTGTGTCACTCCCCCGATATTAACTGCCAGAGCCTTAGGTAGCTACAGTATGGAAGACTCCTCTTTAAAAATAGAGGGGTAGAGTTTCATCTCAGAGGAGGATGTTCATCTTTAGAAAAATTGAGCTTGTGCAAGGGTAAGGAACAATTGCACTGAAAGGTAGATTCAAATGACTTGTTCAGCTGCTTCTTTTTAAATGGTGAAAGCAAATGGAAGATATATGAAAATCAATAGTGTACTTGTTTCATGAAGTCTCTAAGCATGGATCTCTTCCCAAGTTTTTGAAGCCTACACCTGATTGTAAGCAGCAGCAACCAGCTCCGATGAAAAGCATGACCTTGGCTATTGTACATCCCAGCAACCCTTTGATGATAGAGTCACAATCGATGAGCACGCTTGCATGTAGCAACTGCAAGTCTGGACTTCCTTTGAGAATGTTACTAGATTCTAGATCTCGATACTAGATTCAAACCTGTAATCCACTTACCTGGGAGCAAGCCCCCCTGAATTCAGTGGTACTTACTTCAGAAATCTGTTTGCCTGGCTTCTCTGGACTGGCAGAATACATATGAAAAAAACTTGACTATAAAATAAGGAGCTTTTTAATTTTATTTAGAAAAACTTAATTTATCTTTCATACCAGGGTTTAGAATGTTATTTGTCTTTGTCTAAACCACAGAGCCTAGGGCTTGCCGATCAGAAGGTTGGCAGTTCAAATCCCCGCGACAGAGTGAGCTCCCGTTGCTCGGTCCCTGCTCCTGCCCACCTAGCAGTTCAAAAGCATGTCAAAGTGCAAGTAGATAAATAGGTACCACTACAGTGGGAAGGTAAACGGCCACATGACCCGGAAGCTGTATGCCGGCTCCCTCGGCCAATAAAGTGAGATGAGCGCCGCAACCCCAGAGTCATCCATGACTGGACCTAACGGTCAGGGTCCCTTTACCTTTTACCTCATAATTTGTGCCAATAAAACTGACATCATGTTTAAGCCCAAAGCTGTATAGACTGAGCATCTATTGGGTAGAATTGAGATGACAGAACTATGCAGATTGCAGAATAAGGGAGAGATATCTCGCAAATTGTGCCAAGTTGATTTGAAGCACAGAATCATTTAGAAGGTAACAAATGTTATTAGGCTGGTCTTTGTTTCCTTATTTCTCTTTTTTCTTAAAGCAGGCTTGTCTTGAGCTATCTGCAAGCAGCCTGCAGCCAAAGAGACATGCAGGGGAATAACTTGAATTTGTAAGACAGAAGGAATCACCTCACTTTTTACTCCATTACTTCACTTCAGAGGGGATGCAGGTCCAGATTTAGGAGAGAGTAGGAAGCAAAAGAAGGTCACGGGCCAGAATTAAATGCAGGGAAGCAGAACGAGCACAATATACCATTACCTGTATATTCACTCCAAGCTGTGATCAATGGTTCTGATTGAAGGCAACTGTAACGAGCTCGCCTTCGTGATGTTACCAGCAGGCATCCCTATAGATGATGGTAACCCTAAAAGAAAGAATATTTATTTGTTTCACATTTAAGGAAGATAAAACTCTGGAGGTGTACAATACCTGTGGTCTAGTCATGTACAGCACTCAAAGAGGGGAAAGTGAGTAGAAAAGAAAATGTCTTTCTCTCATCTTGAAGTAATTTAGCAGACAGACTCAAGACCATCCTTACAGTCTATTGTGGTTTTTAAAAAACAGATTTTGGATGACTGAAAAAAAGATCATGGCATGCTGTGTTTATTTAAGATCTTCCTTTAAACAGCATTTACTCTTAATGAAGTTTGTGCCTAGTTACTCATGCATAATTACTGTGGAAATCGATAGGATTTGTTTAAACACAAGTGGCAGTAGGATTCTGCCCTAAGGGTTAATTCAATATGTCATTTATTGGGATGGTGCTGTATTGTGCTCTGAGTGCTTTGATGTCCTATTAGTACCCTTTATCACCCCATGAGTAGGCCACTTTCAGACTGTCTCCGTTTCGCAGGTGTAATTCAGTTGTATTCCAGCAAATTCAGGCCGCGCAGCTAAATTGGATACAGTGCACTTGAGCAACAAACCCACTGACACACACACCACCCCCACCACCACCCCCAAAAAAACCAAAAAAACAGGCGTCTTATGGTAAGGAAAATATGGCAGGAAAATTCACTGGCAAGTGTGAGATATCAACTCTTTGATGTTACATCATATAACTCTGCTCCCCACAAACAAATCAGAATGAATTCTCAACAACCAGCAGATATTGTGTTGGTTCCTTGCAAACGTATTTGGCAGTGGGAATAAGAAAGAATGGTTGGTCAACACGTCATCTGGAGACTGGAAGCAATCAGTGGCTTCTCCACATTTACGCATCAGTTAGCAATTTACTTATGTTTTAAATCAGTAAATGTGAATTTCTCCTAATAGACACATTTTTATATTCGGTTTTTCCCAATATGCACATTTTGTAAAACAACTGCCCCTACAAAAATTCATATTTTATTTTATTTTCACCAATATATGTATTTTAAGCACACTACTACAGTGTATGAATTTTATTTTATTTTTTGCACGCATCCTGCAAGCTCCTTAGCTGCGCTGTGCTATTTTAACACAAACTTGGACTATGCAGTATCAGGCAGCTGGATGGTTTTCTCCTCAAAATGTCTTGTGTTTACTGGCATTATTTTTTTCCTGGATGGAATCATTGGATGCTGTTTTAAATAAGTGGCAGCAATTACAATAAGATTAGATGCCATTTACCTGGTGTGGTGTTGAGGTCACATTCAAACACTGGAGGCCGTTCAGAATTTTATCTTGACACCTCAGGGGTTTGCCAGGACCCAGAAACAAAATGCACGGTCATTTATTTCTCATCTATAGAGATCAGATTTTCCAGGCATAGCAAGAGTATTTCGCCGCAATCTAATTAAGCACTAATGCATATGTACACGGTTCATTATTAAGAACTTAACAATGATTTGCTGAACTGAGAACAGCTAAGGCCCACTGAAACATGATCTTCATTTAGCAAGCATATTCGTCTTATCCATTGATTTGTGCTCAGGTGCCATTACCTTTATATAAGGCTGAAAAGGCTGAATACTTCTTCAGTACGGATTTAATTTCCAGCAAAGCAGAATGCCATCTCAATTCATTCTCAATAATAATAGTTATTGATAATAATAATACTCTCTCCTTTTCTTCCTTTGTATCAATTTTATTCTCAGAAATACAGCCTTTTTGAAAAGATTTTTTTTAAGAGTATGCAGGGGTTGGGGGAACCCAATGCTATCAAGAGGAAAGATTGCATAGCTCTTTACAAGGGTTCCCCCAACTTAGGTCTCCAGCTGGTGTTGAACTAAAATTCCAATCATCCCTCACCATTAGTCCTGCTAGCTAGGGATGATGGGAGTTGTAGTCTCCCCCCCCCAAAAAAAGGACAACAGTTGGGGAACCAAGTTGGGGAAGCCCTGCCTTGATAGAGCCCTTCAACCTGGCTCAGCAACATTTATTTATTGTGTTATTTAGGAACAATTTTGAAAAATAGAGATGCAGAAGTAGGCTTTCATGTAAATAACAGTTGTCATAAGGATGTGATAACACTGGGTATAGGAGCAATATGTGGTCACTCTGTACTCCATTTAGATTTCTGTGCAGAAGCTTGCGGCTAGGAGCTCTGCTGGCTAGGGCCAATGAGAGTTGTAGTTGTGGTTCAAAACATCTGGCACCAGGTTGACAGTCTGCTTTTTAAAAAAGAGCATTTTGAATGTAGTTGCAGGGAGCCAAGTGGAGTTTCCAGCATACACCACCCATAACCACAGTATAGTTTAGCCACTGAATGGAACTTACTCAGCAGATGAGATCTGGCAGGGAGCCTCCTTAGCTTTATGTTGCTGTCGCGTACTCATGCTGTACCCAAGCAACTGCCACACTTCCCAGTGGGTAGGAGTTGCTGTACCCAAGCAACACACCATGCAGCAGTTAGGTTGGTTTGCATCTGTCTAGGCTCGTGTCAATTGGTGAGTCTCTAACCGAGTAGTTTAAATGGGGAGAAAACAGGCTGCATTGGTTTGGCTAGTCACATCTATATAGCCTTTACATTTGCATTGGGAACCTTGCAGTATTTAGACCAAAGGCCCATTTAGCCATCACAGACCCTCCAAGTGTCCCTATTTTCCAGGGACGACTCTGATTTAGAGAAGCTATCCTGGTTTCTGATTTGATCCTGGAATGTCCCACTTTTCCTTAAGATGCCCTATTTTCATTGGAGAAACATTGGAGGGTATGGAGTTATCCAACCCTCGAGTCGTCTGAAAGCAATCTTGTATAGGGAATTTTTTAAAAAACATTTTTTTAATATGTTGCATATTAAATGTGGGGCAACCCAATAAGATGTGTGTGGGTAATAAATAATAAAATTATTATGAAATAGGACATCCCTATTTCCATCGGAGAAATGTTGCAGGGTATGCCATCATCCTCTTATCACTGATGCTTATACAAACCCTCCAGGAAGGACTTGAGTGGAACATCATTCTCTCTGCCAAAGATTCCTTTCCACCAATATTTAGAGGCCAACTGCCTCCAACCATAGAGGCAGAGCCTAACCGTAGCTATTATTATTATTATTATTATTATTATTATTATTATTATTATTAAATTGGTACACTAGCTTCATCTGTAGATCTGTAGATCTCAGAACAGTTCCCTCTGCAGTTTAGCCCTTCCTCCATTCTTCATCAACTGCAGCACAATAGTTGAGATTTCAAACTGCTCTCTTAGAAGGGATAAGTTTGCCTACTTTTCAGACACTGCACAATAAAAAGAGAACAAGTCAGACCCTTAGTAGGAGTCATAGAATCATAGAGTTGGAAGATGACCATCAGGGTCATCTAGTCCAACCCCCTGCAATGCAGAATTTCTTGCCCAATGTGGGGCTCGAACCCATGACCCTGGGATTAAGAGTCTCATGCCCTACCAACTACCATTTCTGGGCTCTTACCTTCTCCTGCATGTCTTTCCCCACCCATAGAGCACGTGGTCACTGATGCTTCCTAGTTGAGTCGGCTTCCAGCCACTAACAAGTCCCTCATTGCTGTGACTGCTATTAACTTTGACCCAAGATCTTCTTGTTTACTGCCAATAAGGAATGCTGGTTGTGTGGTACCATCTGGTGAGAGACTGCAGCTGAATAAGAAAGGACTGAAAACATATATGCTAGATGACAAGTTCTAACTGGAGGTGCGATTCCAGCTACTGCACAGAGGGAAGGACAGTCAATTTTTATTAGTTGCTGATTCCTCCTGAGGACACAGTAGCTCTGGCGTGTTAGCAATCAAACGTTACAGAAAGTTAGCGCTTGACTTGAGGCCCTGCAGATGGCAGCTTCTTACAGTCTGTTGATCACTGCTTATGTGAGTGAGTGCGTGCATGTTTGTGTTTTTATCATTTTGATTGCGGAGGCTATATTGTCTGAGAGTAAAGCTTGCCCAAAAAAATAATAATGTGAAAATCAGATTAGAAGCAGCTCACTTCCTCCGATTCCATTTTCACTACAACACTTTAAATAACTCACTGGCCCTTGTACTTGAAGGCAACGTGCTGATCCCATTCTGGCCTGTCGAATTTCACTGTGCACTTGCTTACTTGGGGTGCAGGGGAATGCAACTTTTTGATTTTAATGAGAAACTGCCCAATATGGCTAACTTGACCCAGCAATCCTTCCCCCCACAAGCAAATCTTATCAATGAAAGACAATCAACCATGCTCTGCCCCTACCAATCTCTCTCACTGCCAAGTAACACTGATGCAAAAACCCTGCACAGAACATAAGCTTTACCACCCCTTCCTCCTCTCCCCCTTCTCATCTCCCCCAACCTTATACTGTATACAAAATTAATGTCTCACATTTAATGTAACTGATAAGTAGAAATGATTCCATCACCTGAAAAAAAGAGACAATGCACTTTTGTAACCCATGAAAATCTTTAATAAAAATTATAAAAAATGAAATATGTGGCTCTTTGGAGAAATTCAAACTAAAATGATGATGTGTTGGGGGTTTTTGGAGGGGGGGATGCTAATTGCTTCAGAAATGTGGAAAACTGCATTTAAGACTAGAAAATTGAGAGAGAAAAACTAAGTCCCATGATTTTGTGGGATATGCAGTCTCATATAACCAACATGCTTAAGTCTAATTAGTACATGAAGGAGTTAAAAGCAGAGAGTAAGCTGTCTTGCCAGGCTTAACTAGGTCACTTCCTCTTAACTTGAGAGGAAATGGGTAATCAAGTTTATTGCCCCCCCCCCAGTCTTTCTGAGGAACTCAGCATATGAAGAGGTTTGAGCTGATTGCTCCAGCTCAACAGCATGGCTTTCACCAGCCAATAATCTAGGAGCTTTTATCACTTTGTAACTAAGCTGAGTTTTGCTGCCTTTGCAACTTTTCTGACTAACGTATGGAAAAGCACATGAATCTGACCTCTGAAGAGTTTGTAAGTAAACCATTTTTAACTTACCATATATGTAGCCTTTTTTCTATACTGGGGAAAGAGGATAACTTTGGAAATTAACCTTTTAAGGAGACATTTTGGAACTCACTTGGAGGGGCATATTTTAAAGGTCTAATAGCCTATATTTATGTTGCTAAATACATTGGCTTCTTATACATATTTATAGAATAAGCTATATCCTGAGTAAAGGTAAGGTCCAGTCGCAGACGACTCTGGGGTTGCGGTGCTCATCTCGCTCTATAGGTCGAGGGAGCCAGCATTTGTCTGCAGACAGCTTCCAGGTCATGTGGCCAGCATGACTAAGCCACTTCTGGCGAACCAGAGCAGTGCACAGAAATGCCGTTTACCTTCCCACCTTTTTATCTACTTGCACTGGCATGCTTTCAAACTGCTAGGTGGGCAGGAGCTAGGACTGAATAACAGGCGCTCACCCCATCGCGGGGATTCGAACCACTGACCTTCTGATCGGCAAGCCCAAGAGGCTCTGTGGTTTAGACCACAGCCCCACCCACGTCCCTATATCCTGAGTAGGCATCATAAATTTAATAAATTATTCATGTGCGCCATGTGTCAAAATTCATGGAGAAATCATTTGCTCCACGTTCACTTTATGAATTGAATCATGACAGGAAATTATTATTTCCTTGATGCACATTGTTTATCCTAAAAAGTGTGTGCATGTGGTGTGCTTTGGGGGGGGGATCATGCAGTTATTTGTTATTTCTCACTAGAGAAAGACTCAGGACTATGAGAAAAAGTAATACTCTAAGAGGCCTTGGAATATCATTGGAATGGGGAAACACAAAGCATTATTTCATATAAGAAGAGGTTTGTGAGTGATGCTTCATTTTTAAGAGTGGCACGCTATTGAATATCAGTTATTAAGATTTTTGCCAGCTGCATTTCAAGTATATTCCATTTTCACTGAATTAAGATGGTGATAGTGGAGGAGAATGCAAACACTTGAAAGGTTGTGTAGGCCAAAACTCTTATTGAAATAGGATGGGGTTCTTACAGTTCCCCAGCACATGTTCCTGGAGTATATATGATTATGTATGCAGTAGGGGGGGGGGGAGATACACAGCTTGAAGTAAGTGAAGTTAACTCTTTATTAGAAAAATCAGGATTTGCTCAGGAGTGCCAAGCCTAATGAGCACCTCAACTCTTCTTCAATAGGTCCTGCCCCTATGAGGCAGTTGCGGAGACAGAAGGTTCCTGCCTTCTCACAGCTGCCTAAATTTCCTGCTCTCCCAGGTCTTTCCCAAGCAATCTGAGACTATGCTTGCATGGCTACCTTTGCTTTTCCCACTTCATACCTCTCCTGGTCCTGGGGGAGGAGAGCTTGTCACAGCAGGAGGGGGATACAGCTTGACTTATTTACCTCTGCCTCCTCTCCTGCTTCTGCTTTTTGAATTCTCTCTGCCACAGACTCTCCCTTTTCACCTCTCACTAAACTCTTCAGCTTCCAAAACCACCTCCTCCAAATCTTCTCCTTCTTCTTCCTCTAACCACGCATTGTCCCACCACCAATCCCCAGGTCCTGAGGCTTTTTGCCCCAGTGGTTCCTCAGCTAGTGTCCCCCACCACTCCTCTGTGTCCAGCCAGTCCATGACATCACCCTTCCTAAGGAGTTTAGGGTGGCATACAGAGTTGCCTCCCCTCAGCTTCAGGCTTCTTCTTGTGGCAATTATTTTTCTTGTAATTAACTTTTTCTCAGCTTTTTTGTGAAGAACTATCAGAGAAAACTCTGGGCGGTGGTGGTTGCTTCTGCTGCTGCTGCTGCCACCTAGGAAGGCTTCTCTGCCAGTACTAGCCTTCCCAAATGGCAGCTTTCCTCATCCCCTTCCCCACATTTTCCCCATAGATTGTCTGAAATGAAGGTCCCTTGGTTAAACTTCAAGCCTCTGTAGCCAATAGGAACTCTGGGGAATTAAGTTTTATTCTTCCTCAAGAAATGACCACAGAGAAACTAAGGTTCCCAAGGTTTGTTTTGGTGGTGATTTGATTTTGAGCCTGTACAGCAGGCATGAGTGGTCAGAGTTTTGGCAAAAACACCCAAGATAGTCCTCTATTCTCTTGCTCATCTTCCACCACTGTCTAACAACTTGGTAAGTCTGTTAGAGGGGAAGGCAAAGCAAGGAAGACTGGCACCAGTGCAAAGCCATTGCAGATCAAATCTCGGAAGTGGGTTCAGATCAGCTTGGGATGGCTTGGGGATTTACAAACTGGGGAAATGGGTATTCTGGAAGCCTTCTTGGTGTCTCAAACAGCAGATAGTGAATTGAAGCCTCCCAGCTACTTTTATCATTCCAGACATGCGCTCATACAGTTGCAGACAGCTTTCCTGTTTTCATATAGCAATCATTCCACTCCCAGACTCCAAAGGGCAAGCTCCTTAGCTTAGCAGGGTCCATTGTCTCCCAGACTCAGCTATGTGTCCACAGTGAATCTGGAGGAAAAGAATCCGCTTAAACTGAAGAAGAACTGTAGAGAGGGATGGCCCATTCCTTTAATAAGAAGTTCTGCAATAATAAGCCTGGCTTGAGGATTTTTATTGGTATTTAAGAGGTAATGAGAATTCTTTGTCCCCCATGAGTAATTTTACACCACTTGGGAAATTTTAGTAAAAACCAGCTCTTGTTCTTATGGTTCATTACTTCAGTGGTACATTTCCATTGCTTGTCTAACATTCAAGTTTTCTGTTTGACGGGGGAAAAAGGTGATTCATTTTGATGTACTTCAGTCACATATGGGGAGTCAAAGGAAAATGGATATCACGACTTTATCTCCAATGCCCTTGCCTCTCTGTCTAGCTCAATGAGAGCAGTTCAACTCCTCATTAGCCCTGTCCTTAACCCATTAGCTTCATTTATGCTTGAAATTAGGCCATATGAATGAAATCAAGAGACTATTCAGCCTGTATGCCAGCTTTTGATTCATGCCATTCCAGGACTATGGCAACTGCCTTGGTGAGCTCAAAGTTTCTGTCCAGTTGATAGTGAAAGCCTGCCCGCCTGCCTGCCTTCCTTCCTTCCTTTCACAATCTGCAATTTAACTGAAGGAAATATGAGAAACGGAGAGATTTCTCATCTTCATATTCAAACATCAGTGCAGAACTCTGTCCTTCATATCAACAGCATGCCATGGAGAATAGGAATTGATGGATTAATTGGGTTACAAAATGCTTTTCTTTATCACTGCCATCATTCAATCTCCCTTCAAATGGCATGTATAGCTGGCAATTTTATTTTATGGACACATTCAGGGGACATTTGTGCCCCCCTAGTTCATAACACCTGGTTCCATCTCTGATCCCTACCTATTCATGGGGCAGGCTGAGTCACATGTTGGGGCAGTGTGAACTGGGTGGTTCACAAAGCTGCATTAGCATAAGAAGCCTGGCAGGAATACGGTCACATTCTTCAGAGCCGTGGAAGGCAGGAAGGTAGAGGCTACAAATGAGGGAGACAGTCTAAGTTGCTAGGCTTAGACCTACCAGCTGTCCAAGGGAGCAGGGACAGTGGAGACCCTAAGGCAAGCTCAGCGTCCACAAGATCATCTTTGATAGCTTTTCACCATCAGCTCTTGGCCATGCCGTTTCAGGAGGACAGCTGGGGAATCTGCTTCAAATGCATTCATTGCACAACCCTAAGGCAGTCTTGATTATGTTTTCTTGTATTCTACTCTCACATCTGTTCACTTGACATAAAACCCTGTCAAGTGACTTCAAGGGGGGGGGGGACTTTTTAGTACCATTAGTGGCGTGACTGCATTTCTCCCCACTGATCCTGAGAGCTTTCATGAGTTAGGAAAAGAAACTACATTTGATTCCCTCTGCCCCTGTAATTACACCTAAACTATCAGAGGAGGAGGACATACTGGAGCAATCCAGTGGCAGACTGCCATGGAAATATTTCCCTAGAATAATTGGCAGGCTCCACACTTTTAAAAAACGTTGGAGGGAGAATTTCCAACCACCACAATGTAAACGGAAGAATAGAATTTTATGTCACTGAGTTTTTCTTCCCACATAGTCCCATAGATCTGTCAAACAAAATCTCCATCTGTGCTTTGACTTGATGGTTGAAGGTATATGTGGGTTTTGCTGCCATCTAGTGCACTTCGGTATAAATGGCAGTCACTATGGGAATCTGATCAGACAGCAAGAGGTATCAGGGAAATCAGATGGAATGTGTATCTGAGAAAGGAAAGCCACCCAGAATACACTGGATCATACCACTCCTCTTTTTCTGCCCAGTTTTATGTCCAAGCTTTTCCAAAGATAGGTAAGTCCCATCTAAAGCCTCCTTCACTCATGGTGGACAGATCCATGTCCCAGGTCCATGTCCCAGGCCTCTTCTCTAGCTAAATGTGGGGGGCAAAATGTGGGTTGGTTTGAGCCTACCTAATTCATACTTCCTTTGAAATCCATGCTGCTCATTTTGTGTAGCATTCTTCCAACCAAATGTGTACATTATATTAGGGGAATGTATCCAAATAATAATACATTTAGTAAAAACACATTATATTGCAGAAAATTTGCTAATAAAACTGTGTATATTAGGCAAAGCATCATGGATGTTTACTAAAATGTTGGTGGGTTTTTGGGGGGGGCTTCAAAAAGAAATCGACCTTCCCCCAATGCTGCTTTGAGGATCTCTTAAGAACTGACATCTGTATTTTCTTCTGTAGACAGCTCTTATTCTTGTGATTGTACTACATTAAGAGGCTTGTCTATTCTGAATCCAATATTTTTCCTCACTGGTCGCTGGTTTTCCAAACAGCAAAATATTAATAGGGATCATTTTCAGTCTTCAGTCCATCTGGGGTGGTGCTGTCCAAGGTTCTGGTTGCAACAGCCTCTAGTGGCAAGACATTAATTTTAGGTTATCTCTTGCACACTGTCTGAGAGGGAGTGGATGCTTTCAGAAAGCTAGCAGTTTAGTTTCTCGTCTATGCAGCGTGAATCAAACAGCAATCAAACAGCAATGGGCACTGGTATATTTTTAGGTGTAAGCCTTATAATGCTTGGATATTACACCTAAAACTGTAAATGTGAATGTGGCAATAGTGCTTGAAACTACATGTCATACTAATGTGCTTGTCAGGAAGCTTCAGCTGAGGCTCCCATTTGAGGGTAAACTTGGTGGCAAAACTGGACTGTTTTGCTGCATGGAAAGGTGCTTGAATCTGAGCTCTAAAGTAAAGCATAAGTTTTTCAACTGAGTTATTTATTCCATTAATATCTGTACCTTTCCTCCAATGAGCTCATTGTGGTAGACATTTTCTGCTCCTCATTTTATCCTCATACAGTAGCAACCATGTGAGTTAGATTTGGCCAAGAGAAATGGACTGCCCCAGAGTCACCCATTGAGTTTTATGATTGAGGGGGGATTTGGACCCATGTCTCCAAGGTCCTAATCCAAGTCATTATCCACTCCACTACTCTGGCTCAGAGCAAAGCTTTAGCTAGCTCTTAATGTATATTGCGGGAGGAAAAATCATATTAAAAAGAGATAGTCATGCAGAGCCATTATCCTTGGTCGCTGCTTATGTAAAGAATAAACTCTACAATGAAAATAAATAATAAACTGGTACTTCATTACATCTGTGGTCAGTGTGTAAGAGAAAGAGAGAATGCTCAGATTTTTACATTATTATTATTTTGCCCTGGCAGAGAACTGTTTGGATGATATAATATAATAAGAAGAAAAACAAACCAGGCAATTTACCATATAATAGTAGTATACTGTTAAGATCCTGCAGATTATTATGTTGCTTCTAACTTACATTACACCATTGTTTTAAAGCATATACAGTAATACAGTATAATATTATTTCAATAAAGCCCTTGAGCTTGTGTTAAAAATCAACAATACATTATTGCAAATGTACAGTGGCTTATTGCAGTAGAGTCCATTAAAATATCTTTAAATGAAAGGAGCAACAATCTTAAGAGCTAAACTCCATGTGTAGTTTTGATTTACTGTATTAGTGTGAGGGCATTATTTTATCCTTATGGCTACAGCGTTTACATTAGAGGCAGTTGCCAGAACCATAAACATTACAAATTGTCATAAAACAATTTTGAAACCTGATGGATGAAGCCACTTGACTAGGCTGCCTAGAACTTTAACATTTGCTTCGTCTACTGATAGCAAAACTCAAAGCAGCTCAATGCACCCTTATAACAAACAGCACTCACTAGACATTTGTAATATGCTCTGCACGCTTTGAGTTCTTACAACCATTCTGTAAATAGGACTTAGGGAGCAATTTGTAGGCTGTAGTGTAGCTGCTATGCCTTTTGTTGGAACAATTCCTTCCCTAGAATATTTTTAACCCTGAGGAAACAATTTATTGTTCCAAAGAAAAGTCACCTCATTTTTCAGCACGCAAACGTCTTGGGCCTGCATTTCTTGTATTATCATGTATGCCTTCCTGCCTTATAATGAGATGCTTGTGGGGAGACTCTGTTTTGCCAGTATGATAAACCTTTGGTCCTCCTAATCTGGTCTTCTTACATAGGATTCTTCCATAGGTGAAAATGTTCCATATTTTCCTTTCAGTGCTTTCCTTTCCTCTATCCTTCTGAATGTTCTCTTATTTCTTGAGGCCTGGTCTAGACCAGGTCTAGCTCCAAAGGCCTTCTGGCGGGGTTCCCTTACTGCAAGAAGTGAAGTTACAAGGGACCAGGCAGAGGGTCTTCTCAGTTCTGCCCTGTGGAACACCCTTTCATCAAATGTCACAGAGACAACCAATTACATGACTCTCTGAAGACATCTTAAGGCAGCCCTGTATCGGGAAGTTTTTAATGCTTGATGTTTACTTGTGTTATATTACACTGGAAGCCACCCAGAGTGCCTGAGGCAACCCAGTCAGATGGGTGGGGTATAAATTGTTGTTGTTGTTGTTGTTGTTGTTGTTGTTACACAACCGATTGATGTCACACAGTTCTGAGATGATGAATAAAAAGGTAATGGTGGCCTAAAGGACCCCTGACAGTTAAGTCCAGTTGCAGATGACTCTGGGGTTGCGGCACTCATCTCGCTTTACAGAGTGAGGGAGCCGGCATTTGTCCGCAGACAGTTTTTCCGCGTCATGTGGCCAGCATGACTAAGCCGCTTCTGTCACAACGGAACACCGAAACCAGAGCAGCGCATGGAAATGCCGCTTGCCTTCCCGCCGGAGCGGTACCTATTTATCTACTTGCACTTTTGGGCATGCTTTCAAACTGCTAGGTTGGCAGGAACTCGGACCGAGCAACAGGAGCTCACCCCGTCATGGGGATTTGAACCGGCAAGCCCAAGAGGCTCAGTGGTTTAGACCACAGCGCCACCCACATCCCTGAGATGATGAATAGGTTGCAGCATTTAAGACTACAAGTGGAGATCACTTTTTCCAAAGTTTGTGTACATCTGGCATATAAGGAGTGTACAAATTAATAATAAATAATAGTGCATAGAAAACTCTGCAAATAAAGAACTAGCATAATAGAAAATGAGCTGAGCTCTGACGTGCAATCTGCAATGGATGGGGCTTCGTGCCCCTATTTCTTGTTTGGAATAGTATACTCTGCAGGTAGGAATTTACCACCATCATCAATTATTTGTACACTGCTTTACCATAGTCAACCATGCTCAAAGCAGTTTCTACTCAATTTGCCCCATTTATAACATTCAGGAGGCAGCTGGCAGTTATAACACTGAGACTAATTGAATCCAAGGAAGTTCCAGGTAGAATCCAAAGGACTAGAACAGGCAATGCCAGATTTACATATAAGCTAAACAAGCTATAGCTTAGGCCCACACTCTCTTGGCCCCCCTACAAAAAAAGGGGAAAAACCTGGATGTAATAATTATTTCACTATTAATTTACTTCTTCTTAATTGTATTTCACTATTAATATACTTCTTAATTGTATTTCAGTTCAACAATTACTTTGATAAAATACATATTTTGTTATGTGCAAATGGCTTTAGATACCTATTAGGTCCATATATAGCATATATTCAACACAAAAAACAGCGACAATTTATTGTTGACAAAGGACAGCTGGACATATAAAGGGCCCCATTACCTTCAGTAGCTTAGGGCCTCATCAAACTTAAATCTGGCCCTGACAACAGGGGTAAAGCAACGTGGTTATCTTCAGATGTTCTGGACCACAACGTCAGCCAGCATGGCCAGTGGTCAGGAAATATGGGAGTTTTAGTCTACAGCAGGTGCGGTAGACGACACCATGTTGGTGTCCACATTCTACCCACCTAATTTTGCCATAGAGGTAACCAGGCCTTGGGTATCCATCACATTGATGTAATTTCTCAGCATCCAATCACTTAAGGCCCTCTGGTGCAGCCAATGGAATTTTCATTCCCTTAAGAGTTTTTACAGATGGTGGTGGTGGTGATGGTGATATCCGAAAAACATTGAAAGCATTGTATACAATGGACTGTATATGCAAAGCTACATACCTAACTACCACTGCAGCTATAAATATGCCCTAGAAATCCAGCACATGAAGTCTCCCACCCAAGCACTGGATCTTCTCCTGGCAGAAAAATTGGGAGTCGCGGTATAGTTCATGCATGCACTGATATGGCATTTAGGTTCAAAAAGTGTGGATGAGAGACTGGACTTAAATCAGGCCTGTACAACTTGTAACCCACCCAAGCCAACCAGCCACGGTGCCATGGCAGGATCTCAGTAAAATACCTGCCTGCTGGGACTGTAAAAAGAGGGTGGGTGTTGCACTTGGTAGGTCAAAATATATGGCTGGTGAGCTATGTATAGCTTGGAGAGCCAGAAGTTGTGCAGGCCTAACTTAAGTGAGAACCTGTCTTTGTGTACTTCAACTTTTAGTCTACTGCAGTTCACTTAAAGAATTCTATTTCAGTTCTTGTTATCCTTTTAATGTGGATTTATTGGACATCAATAATCAAGCCATTAGCAACATGAAACTGACTATAATTAATCTTAGGGGTGGTTATATATTTTATTCACTACATTTATATTCTGCCTTTCCTCCAAGGAAATGGCTGAGTATAGATGTAAACCTCAGTTTCTCTGGTCCCAATCCAGCACTCTAACCACTACACTTCAATATCACTAGAGGAAAAAATGCACTATTAACCAATTTGAGATCCTTCTGCTATAACTGAGATTTTAACACTGACCTAGATTTGCAAACCCAGGAGATTTTCTTCTTCTTCCCAACGCCTGAATGTTAATATGTTGTGCAATCCAAGTAGCTATAAACATCACTCCTTCTGCAAAGAACAAAATAAGAACTGGCACATATTGCAATTTTCATATTCTTTCCACTGTTCCAAATCATGTTGCCTTTTGAACAGAATTACATATCGCTGAACTTTCATCAAACCGAAATGAGTCTAACGTAAGAAAGCTAAACAAAATTTTAAAAAAAATCTTTCCAGTAGCACCTTAGAGACCAACTAAGTTTGTCATAAGTATGAGCTTTTGTGTGCATGCACTTCTTCAGATACACTGAAACAGAAGTCACCAGACTCTTATATATAGTGAGAGGGTGGGGAGCGGTATTACTCAGAAGGGTGGTGGGAATGGGTGATTGGCTGATAGGTGTGGGAAACCTGTTGACGACTGCAATTGGTATTACAGGAAAAGGCAAGGGGTGAGATGGCTAAAAATAACTTTATCATGTATAATGAGATAAGAATCCAATGTCTCTATTCAGACCAGGTCTCTCCATGGTTTTAAGTTTGGTAATAAGTTGCAATTCAGCAACTTCTCTTTCCAGTCTATTTCTGAAATTGTTTTGTAATAAGACAGCTACTTTGAGATCTTGTATAGAATGTCCTGGGAGACTGAAGTGTACTCCTACTGGTTTCTCTGTCTTGTGATTCCTGATGTCAGATTTATGTCCATTTATTCTTTGGTGTAGGGTTTGGCCTGTTTGGCCAATATAGAGAGCTGAAGGGAGCTGTTGGCATTTGATGGTGTCAGGGAGTTGTTGCGGCTACACCCGAGTAAAGACACTCCAGTCCGTTGTGTCTTTAAAGGTTTTATTGTGCATACTATTTACAGTGCAGAGATAGCAGAAAACATGACCTCCTAGTCACTCTCAGAACCCGGCAATGGCATCCGTCGGCTTCAGGGCTAGCATAATAACCTGGGCACCCTGAAACGCCGCCCCTTCGCCCTGCGTTTGGGCGTGTGCCTCAGTTTGGGCGCCGGAAGGAGCGGTACCCCTTCTTCCCCTGGCCGGCTGGGGCAGTGCCTGGGCTCTGACGTCTCCCTGAGCCGTCCCTCCTCCACTTGTTGGTCAGAGTGGTGCAGGGGCTCTGATGCCTCGCTGAGCCTTCCCTCCTCCATTCCGCTTCCCCTGACCCGCTGCTAGCGCTGTCGCTGGGCAAAGTGCTGGTCAGGATGATGGGGGGAGGCTCCCTGTAGGGAGTCCCCCTGACAGATGGCATACACAATGTTAGAAGATGAGCCATTAAATAGTCCTTAAATGGTAGGTTTGATGTTGTTGCGGCCAGTAATTGTGTTGTCCGGGTGTATGTGGCAGCAAAGTTGGCATCTAGGTTTGTTGCAGGCTCTGGTACCAGTGTCCATGTTAAGTCTGATAGTTGTATTATTGTGGGTGAGGAGTTGTTTAAGATTGGGTGGCTGTCTGTAGGCAATGAACGGTCTTCCTCCCAGAGCTTGAGAAAGAGAACTGTCATTTTTTATTCTGTTTCAACTTCGCCAGACCAACACGGCTACTTACCTGTAAGTAAGAAAGCTAAGCTGGCATACTGGGCAAGACTTCACATGCTTTGGTGATGGGCTTCCTTTGTCTTTCAGCTTTGCTATTTGGAAATGTAATGGCAGATATTTATCTCAAGGAATAATGCATTTCACAGTCTTGAAAGCAGCAACTATTTACACCTCCAATTTTAGCACTGAATCTAAAACCCTGGTGTTGCTACTGACACTTAGGGGAAGAAAGCAGGAGGGATCTTCTAGATGTTTATCAACTTAATCTGCTAATGGATGTGATTAAACTGATTCTTGTGAGAATTGCCATGATAGAGAACAACACCATCTAGCAACAAAGCTAAGCAGAAACACTTGGTTTTAAAAACTGGATTCTGCTGAGTTTGGAACCACTAAAATTAATGGTATTTTCCCTGGGTGGCAAGCTGCCCAGGTAGAGAAGGAAGAGGAGCAACCCAAGGTGTTTCACTGCCTGTGGAAATAGCAAATGGTGTCCCCACCAGTTCAAGATGCATATGATTCAAGACTGCATAGTTCTGTTTGCATAAAAAGGTCTGAAGGCCCAAAGCATCTTGCCTGGAAGAGTCTTCCACAGCATGGGACCAATGACACTAAATACCCAATGTCTGGGAGGTGATGCCATTCGGGCCTTTGTCACACAACTAACAACACTCCTCTGGGTGCTCTCAGTGATCAAGCTGGGATCAAGGGCCCAAGTTGTTCAGGGCTTTGTGTAACAACACAAGTCCTTTAAACCTATCCTGGTTGTATATGGGCAGCTAGTGCAGAGGTCTTACAGGCTGCTGGCTGTTTGCTCCCAAGTCCAGCCACTGCATTCTGCACCAGCTGGAGCTTCCGAATCAGGGCCACGGGCAGTCTCCCCTAGAACACAGTGCAGCAATCTAGTCTTGAGGTTACCAATGTATGGACTACAGTGGCTAAGTGAACATGACAAGATATGCAGGAAAACCAACTTACTGTTACTGTTGTCCTTTTTAAAAAAAATGAAAGCATGTTAGGTTTTCTTGCTTGTTCTTTGGGAAAGTTTGTGTGTCTTTGTATTTTGTTCTGGCGGGGATCGTCGTAAAATGATTAAAGCCGACCCTGAGTAAAGGTTATTGGATAAATATTAGCTTGAACTCCCCCCCCCCCAGTTTTTCCTATGTGTGTACCTACCAGCTTGCAGGCTTCCTGAAGGTATTCCTTCTGAAGATTAAGGTATCTTCTAATTGGGATTCATTTTGACAGTCACCTCTTGGCCCTGTGTGAAGGTAGTAGCAAGGAAGCGTTTGAACTAGTTGAGCTTTCCATCCCTGATAAGCACAAGCGACATGTACAAAGAATGAAAGCACTCCATATATTAAGGAGAAAGCAGGCCAAATCTCTGATCCCATCAGTCCAGCAGCTTCTGTTTCAAATATTATTGACTCCCGTCTGTAGGGTGCATAGCCATAGCCGAAAGGAGAGCTTGGCTCATTAGCTGTATTGTTGTTACCAAGATCTGGGTAAGAAGAACAGGATTACAGCCAAGTCCTCAAAAAACAGAGCTGGCTTTCATTTTAACACTACGGACAACATATCTTGTGAGCTCAATCTTTTCCCTCATATAAACTGATTCCATTTTTTAAAAAATAAATAAAAAAGACCTAGGGGTTTAAGACGAGCCTTGATCAATTAGAGCAAAGATTTACAATGGCCAAACAGATGTCTAATGCCCACAGGTACAAGTAGGTTTTAATAACATAAAAAGGAATTGGGAAGAGACACTGTCTATTTATTACTTATTTAAAACCATATATAAACCATTTGCCATTTTAAAATATCTCTTAAGTGACGTACAACATAAAAACAACCATTGAAGTTTAATTGAAACAAAAATACAACATGAAACCAGTTAAGTCTTTAAAAGGAATAAAAACAGTAATTCAAACAAAAAAAAATCAGTCTGACCTTATGGGTCAGCGAAAGCCTGGGCAAAAAAACATGTCTGAAGCAACTGATGGTCACTGCAGACTGAGATAAGGTGCAAGAGTCAGGACTATGAAAATATTCTGTATTTTGTCCAATATGTGGGATATTATGAAAAACTGAAAAACAATATACTGAGGAGGGAAAGTCCATGAGCAAATCATGGAGGCAACAGCTCTCTTCTGCTGTTACTCTCCAGCAACTTATATCAAGTGCTCTCATGAAGGTTCCTTGCAGCTTCCATGAGTGATAGCCATTGACTAGTGTGAATCACAGCAAAATCTTGCATTGCGAAGTACTCTGGTTCAGAGTTCTAGCCACCCACTGTGTCCTCCTTCCCCAGTTTTCTGCTTCTTTCCTGCTGACAAATACTTGTATTTCCATGGCCACTTACAATACCCAGTCCTTACATTCATCCAGAGTGTTTATAAGCCACATTTCAGGAGCAAGCCCTCACAATGCAAAGTACCTAGAACAAATGCTACATGATACATTAGGGTTGCGCTGTTAGTGGTTTCCTCCGCTTTTTAAAAATTCCGCAAAGTTTGGGGTTCCCCTAAGTTTGCTCATGCCCCCCTAATGTGCATGACAGGTGCTCTTTGGGCTTCAAAGGGATTGGCACTCGCCTCCAAATGTCGCTAACAGAGGGAAAGATAAGCCTCTCCATTCCCATGAGTCATCTTGCAGCAGCAAATTCCACAAATTAATTACGCACCTTGTGAAGAAGCACTTTCAAACTAGGCCAAGATGTTTCCTTTTAAAAACAATTAAGCCAACGAAACCTGTTTTCCACTTCTTTCAGCAGGTCCTTTCATGATTTTGATTACATTTCCCCCTCTATTTTTTTGTCAGACAAATTTGAAAAGATTACACATAAGAGATGAATTTGAAGTCCCTTGTTGACTTTTCTGCTGGTTAAAAAGAAAAGATAATTGCACTGATCCATCACTCCGTACATGGTGTCTGTAAATAATTATACCTTCCTTCGAAATGAGCAATGGGCAAGTTTCCACATGGCTAAAGATTAACTTGCCCTGCTCAGTGTGGAGCTGTGGGTTTTCTCCTGTATTGCCACCAGCTTAGTATGCTGGTCCCTGTGCACGACATTCCAACGCACCCTTTTCTACACATGCAGTCTTATTTCTGCGCAAAGAACAGCTTCTTTGGATGGCTGCCAGTGTAAGCAGAAGGGACAAATTGCAGGCCCAGGAAACTCCGCAATGATAAAGCTGCAGGCACCTGTTCAGTATGCAATGCATGATATTAATTACTTCCACTTACAAACCTATCAGAGCATATTCTCCGCTTCTGGGGAGGAAAACAAATTAATAAGGTCTAGTAAACAACTCTCTTCTCCCCCCCCCCCATCCTACCTGTCCTTAGACATTTATGCAAGCAAATAGTGCTCCTTCTGCGGGCACACTATGCTAATCCACAAATAAACCATCCACAATAATAATATAAAAAATACACCATGCACTTGGCGCTATTCAACCTTATAGCTGTCAGCTGCTTTAAGGTTAATTTTCCTGGCCAATGTGCTGTTGTGTTTTACCAAGATGTAATGCATTGGTCTGTGCTAGAGGCAGAGGATAGTATTTTTAGTATTTGAAGAAGGTATGAGAGAGAGAGAGAGAGAGAGAGAGAGAGAGAGAGAGAGAGAGAGAGAGAGAGAGAGAGAGAGAGAGAGAGAGACCATCATTGCCCAGGACAGATACATTCATCCCACTCTGATCTCTTTCTAGAGAAGACTGTAGGAAAAAAGAAATGTATATGTGTGATAAAGAGACCACAGCTCAATGGTAGAGAACATACAGATCTCAGGTTCAATCCTGGCATCTTCAGTTTAAAGAGTGGCTCATATAGGAGGGAAGGGCTGCACTGCCAGTCAGAGTAGATCATATTGGGCTAGATGGACGAATAGTGTGGTATAAGGCAGGCTCCTACATTCTAACAGTACAGTAACTCTGTCTTGCTTCTTTGCTAGCTATCAGCACTGTGTGAGGTTAGCAAATGCATGCTGTGTGTTTTTGCATGTGTTCATTCTGTTCCCATATATGGCCTTCTTTTAGTCCAGGCATAGGCAAACTTGGCCCTCCAGATGTTTTGGGACTACAATTTCCATCATCCCTGACCATGGGGTGTTAGCTAGGGATCCTGTTAGCTAGGGATAATGGGAGTTGTAGTCCCAAAACATCTGGAGGCTCAAGTTTGCCTATGCCTGTCTTAGTCCATTGCTCCAGGTATTTGTTGTTTCTGTTGCCAACTCATGTAAGAGCCCTATTGGATCAGACCAATGACACATCTAGTCCTTCCTTCGCTAACCCACAGTGACCAACCAGATGCCCATGAAAAGTCCACAGGCAGGAGATGAGCACAGCAGCACTCTCCCACTCGTGCTCTCCAGAGGCTGGTATTCAGAGCCATCTCATAGGGATCCATTTGGCTACTGTGAGAACAGATTGCTGGATGAGTTAAGTCTTTAGCCTGATTCTGCAGAGCTCTTCTTACCTTCTCATGCCTGTTCTTGGAGGTCACAAGAAAGGAAATTACAAATAAGCACAGAATGGACTCCCTCAGGAGATTGTGAACTCTCCTTCCTTGGGGGTTTTTAAGCAGAGGTTGGATGGTCATTTGTCATGGATGCTTTAGCTGAGATTCCTGCATTGCAGAGGGTTGGACCAGATGATCCTTGGGGTGCCTTGCAACTCTACTGTTCTATCATTATATGAAATGTGTGTGTTATTTTTGCCTAGTAAGCTCTTCTTGCTAAATATGCACCCTCTGATAAAATCCAAGTTTAACGTGTCTTACAGAGATAATCTCAGGTAAGGTCATATTCTGAAGAATCTTTCACCATGTTATGATGAGAGAGCAAGTTCCTATTTAATCTAATGTCCTAAATGCCTAATCTAACAAAGTCTAGTCCCATGGGGTCTCTTTAACCCCATCCCATTTGGAAAAATGGAGAGCAAGTGACCTTTTGTATCAACGGTAAAGGTCAGGCTGCAAGGCAGGCTTTTCTCCCCCTGTTAACACTGTGAATCCATTTCATCTGGCATATCATCTGGTCAGGTTAATTTCCAGTGCTTCAAAACTCTCAAAATCACACTTACTGCACATTTGAAAAATGTCAGCATTGAGTTTTATAGCATTAGATTTCACACTTTTGGAGGCTTTTTTATAACTTTCATAATTTATAGCCATCACCGAGGAAATACACAAAATGCAGGGCTTGAATCATCAAGGAAAGTAAAAGGTCAGCCTACAAGACTGGACAGCCCAAATAACAGAGAAGGATTATGTACAGAAAAGGGAAAATATGAAGGGACAGAGTAATTGCTTTCTTCTGCATCTGTAGCAGCATGACCTCCAACTACTGCTTCGTACTCTACCTTCAGTTTCAAACGGTAGTGCATGCATGAATCAAAAACTTTTGCAATGTGCTATTAATTGACCTCCTGCTTTCTCATATGTCCCCATATGCAGAATGCTGCAACTTGCTTAGTTTTTCTTGCTGTATGCTACAGTCACAGACTTCCATGCATGTAACAGAACTTCCCGTTCCTCCAGTACAGTAGTATGGATTCCTACAAGGCAGGGCATTGCTCCTGACCAGCGAGGGGGAGACTTGCCAGGTGCAGGGAGCTTGGTGTAGTTCTGGTGCCAATTGATGCTCCTTTTGCGATGCCCACACTCCCCCTCTTGGCTCTCCCTCCTTCAGTAACACTTGGCACGTCCGATTATGACAGAGTAAGGGAAATAATAAAAATAAAACCAAAACCATCAGGGGGAAATAACTAAGGAGCCCCAGCACGGCGTCCTGTGAAAATAAAGCAAAGGAATATTTGAACTGCAAGTGTTTGTTTTTAAGAGGGAATAGCTATTTCCCCAAGCACTCACAACTTAACTTTCAAATGCAGAAATAAATATTTGCAGCCTAATCCCATGAATGATTTATCAGATGCAATGCCCTCTTAGTTCAAAGGGGCTTACTTTCCCCCGCTTGCAATGCTTTGAACAGAAGACATTGAGAAGTTTCCCACCAGAAGCCCCATTAAAATGAGTGGGGGCTGTGCAAAAACACCGCGCCATCCCATTCAGCAGGGATGGTGCCAATAAATTTATGAGATCGTGTGCTTAATGACTAGCCATTGAGAGACTGGTGCCCATGTGAGCCGATGAGTGGCATGCCACAGTTATCAAAATGATTGAAAAGACAGGGTATTCGGTGGCACACACCCATTTACATTCCTCTTTCTGGCTCTCCTCTCCAGCACTACCTCTATACACACAAAAGGCTATTCATAAGAAATGTATTATTGCAGCTGATAGCCATTTCTCTTTTAAAAGCTGTCTGGAGGCATTATTCAAGCGGATTCATTCTGGAAGGCTTCCCAGCTGAGATTCTCTGCGCCTTGAAACTGTGGGTGGGCTCCTTTGAAATACGCTAATGAACTGTTAGGCCCAAGGAGTGTCAGGAGGAGTACTCATTTTCTCTTGCTAATAAATACAGCTTCCATGGCTCTGGAGCTTTTTCTCCTTATTATCTGGTTAGGTGTTTTGTTTCATTGTCTATGTAGCAGACTCTTTTTAAGACTCACTTCCTTAGCTTTTATCAGCTGAACCAGAGGCAGCCAATGTTGTGCCCTCCAGGTGTTGCTGAACGACAACTCCCATTAGTCCTACCTAGGAAGCCAAAGGCTAGGTAACTGGAGTTGGAGGTAAAAAAAACACATCCGGAAGGCACTATGTTAATTATTCCTGATCTGTGGCCTTGATTCAGGCCCCACCCATCAAGCCAACCAGCCCAGTGCTAAAATAGGCTTAAAATAGGGCTTTTTTCAGCCAGAACTCGCTGAAACTCTGTCCCGGCACCTCTCAGGTGGGTGCCATTGTTGTCATAAGAGAACAAGGGAGGCGTTCATGGTGAGTTCCAGCACCTTTTTTTCTAGAAAAAAATGGCACTTTTTAAAGGTGGTTTAGAACAGGCATCCCCAAACTTTGGCCCTCCAGATGTTTTGGACTACAATTCCCATCATCCCTGACCACTGGTCCTGTTAGCTAGGGATCATGGGAGTTGTAGGCCAAAACATCTGGAGGGCTGCAGTTTGGGGATGCCTGGTTTAGAAAGTATAAAAAATTTACAAACATTAAAATATAAACATCTATTATTAAAATATACAATAGAGCAATACCACTGAAGTGACTAAACACCATTAAAAATGGGAGACTCAGGTCAAGAGATCATGGGAATGCCTTGACGTGGCTTCAAAAGCTGGGGGAATGCCAATGCAGATGGGGCTTATTGTATTTTAGCAGTGTGTGTTCATGGCATTGGTGCTTCTAGTGAAAAAGCCTGCCACTAAGCTAGCACAAGCTGATAATCATCAGGTGGGACAAGACTAAGTGGGTTCTTTTCTTTTCTTTTTTAATGGTCACTATCAGGGCATTAAAAGGAGAAGGGGAGGGAGTCAGACTTTCAGGTAACCTGATCCAGAGCTGTAAGTAGCAGGACCTTAAAACTAGATCAAAGTCTAATAGGCATCCATTGTCAGTCCCTCAAGACAAGTGTTCTATGTGTATAGTATGGGGCAATATTCACCACCTGAGTCATGACATGAATGTCATGTTTCTGACATTCTCATTGGCACACCAGGGGAAGAAAAGAGAGGGTAAGGGCCCCAGTCTCTGGTTCTCGTATTGCTATGGCCAACATGTGAAGAGACATCATTGCATTGTGAGTTTCTCTGTCCCCACAACAGAGATACAAGTGGTGTGGGTGTCAGAGAAACTCCCAATGTGATATTGTAGCATAGGAAAAAGAAGGAAAGAGTGGTGTGGCTGTTTCTGAAAACACCACGTTGCCATAATATCTGGTTACATCAGATGGTGTTACAGGGAGAATGTTGACTCCTGTGATTCGATTTCCAGAGGGGCAGCCATGTTATTCTGTGGCAGCAAAAACAAGAGTCCTGTAGTATCTTTAAGACTTAAGTAATTTTATTGTGGAGTAAGCGTTCCACAGAACTATAGCACCATCATCCACACACTGCATTTATAGCACATGGCTTCCTCCCTCCAAAAGAAAACCCTGGGAACTGTAGCTTATCCCCTAACCAAGCTACAATTCCCAGCACACTTTTGAAACTACACTTCCCTGTATCCTTTGCGGAAGTAATGTGCTTTAAATGCATGGGGTGTTTGCAACTTCACTGGACGCTCTAATTCATATTCACTTCCATTACGGCTGATATGCAACTGAAGATGAAGATATAGAAACATTCACCTCTTCTCCCTCACACTTTCTTTTGGCCTTGAAGGGACAGCAGTTGTTTCATCGGGTCCTCCCTCAAAGAGGGCATGTGTTGCGGTGAGACCTGGAGACCAACACCCTTTATTGTGGGTGGTTAAGATTGGTCAGCCACAACACCCAATTGGAAGGTCCCTCAATGTTGGGTTCATTCTGGCCAATGGGGCGCAGTCCAAATGGATCGAGGGACCTATATATGCCATGCACGTGACCCAGAGCTTCCTCTTTTGGTGCATCCATTTGGAACACCCACCCACCTCTCCCTACTTTTAAGGCTTTGTTGCGCATGACCTTGTTATGCTGTCGTGTGTCGTCTGCCATTGGGACAGGGGCATGGCAGGAATTTCCCCCACTTGGCTGATTGGCTGTTGCCATTTGGGTTTCGCCTGCCGCGTAGCAAATCATCACAACTTGTAAGGTTGCAGATAGGCACTGGTTCAGGTGATAGGGATGGGAGAACGCTCTCGCCATCCCTATGTGAAGGGTATTTCGTTAAAGGAATCCAGGGACTCAAATGGTTTCGTCAACCCCTGAGAAGGGGTTGTGCCCATGCCTGAGTCCAGGGGGACATCTGTGTGGTGGACATAGTCTATTCCCAGCTTTCCACCTATCCAGCTGTTCACCCTTGGCTGACCTACGCTGGGGCCCTGAGTCAGCGTTACCTGCAAGGGTGCAGGGAGCTAGTCGAACCAGAGCCTATGCAACCACTCACTTTCTGTAATCAATAAAGTTGTGGCCTAAATTCTGCCAAAAAAACTAAACCAAAATTTGAGTCGTGTGAATTTATTTGGGGGGAGGTCTCTGGGTCTGAACATGCAAATTCATTTTGCTGAGACAACACAACGGATAATTGACCAGAAGCCCTCAGAGGATTACACACACTGAGGAAATGAACACCATGGAAAATCTGGGAATATTTTTCAAGGGTTTGAATCTTATTAACGGAATTGTATGAACCATAAAGCAGGGACTTGGGGTTCAGGCTTAGAAATAAATCTGAACCGGAAGCAAACAACTAGGTTTGACAGACATATTCTGCAATATGAGGTAGAAAGGTAGGTAAGATTTTCACCTCCCCTTTTCAGAGGCAGATTCTGGTAGAAATGGAAACGGGTGCAGAAATTGCTGATAATTCGCTTATTCGTTCAGTATCTGGAACAGAAATTAATCCAGCAAATGCAACCAGTATTCACTGTTGTTGTTTTCACTCCACAAACTGTACATAATTTATCACTTCTCTCCCCCCCCCCCATTTGTGTTGTGTTTCTGTTGCATTGAAATTAATGGTGTGGAACAACATAATGATAATGGGATTGATCACTCAATTAATTATGCAAAATTCCTCCACAGGGAACAAATGAGTTGAATAATGTAGTCTTTGCTGGATGCTGAACTGCAGCCAAGTGGAAACGGTGCTGCATGCGATGAACACTGGCTGGAATGGGAATGGATACCTTCTTACATCCCCCTTCTTAACAAATGCTGTTTGGTAACCTTTCTCTTCTTTTAAATTTTAACAGTGATACAGAGAACTGGTTCTGTGAATGCTCTGTTCTCTACTCTGGGAAATTATGTCAGCTTTCAACCTGTGAGGAGAACCCATGTGGAAATGGAGCAACATGTTTTCCAAAATCCAGCCAAGACACCGTGTGCCTCTGTCCCTATGGAAGGACTGGAATCCTTTGTAATGATGGTAAGAGAAGAATGCAGAATTTAGCTGGTCAAATGCAGAGAGAGGGAGATCAGAGAGAGGAGAGATTGAAGCCTCTTTGTGTTAAATGACAAAAAATAGCCTTTTTGTTGCTGGGCAAATTGACTTCATCACTTCTCTCTGCTTCCTACTTTTCAGATGTTCAAGAACATACAATTTAGTGCACTGGATCTATAATCCTCAGTATGCCTCTGTACTGGAATTGTTGTTTGTTTAGATGTTTTAATTGGTTTACAGTTTGTTCATTTTCCATCCTGTGCCCCTGTCAGAGGATGCGGGGGCATTATATATTTAATAAACAAACAAATAATCAATAGGAACATTCCCTCCAGTTTATTCAGTTGAATTGGATTCATTTAGAGTGTTTGAAGTTGCATCCGATTTGAAATGGGACCCATTTAAGTCAGCCTGGAGCCCTCCTGCCACACCCCTAACCTACTGAGAGCCCCACTTCTTTCCCTACACTTACAAGGGTGGTGGAGAGGGACTCCTTGCAGTGTCAGGCATCAATCAGGAGATGCTGCTTCACACATGTGTACCAGCACCCAGGGTGATGTGGTTCCCATGGTTTTTGATGTTCCTGAATGCTGCTACAAACATGTGCAGCCATGCCCAAGATGGCTGAGAACCAGAAGGCATGTAGCTCCCGTGAATCCCTGTCTTTCTGGACATTGCTTATAAGCAGTTCTTGCAGTGAGTATTACTCCCTTGCCTTGGTTAAGCATGGCAGAGAAAAAGGATGAGGCAGGCACCAGGGCACAGGTAGTGAGTTAAAGCAAATCAATTTAGTATAGACCTGGACTTTACATTGGACCTGGAGAGGCAACCCTCTTCAAAATTGGTTTCAGCCAGACACAAGAGGCATAAGGGTGTGGAAAGAAATAGGAGCATGTCAACTGTGGGCGGTGGAGGTTGGTCCATTAGGGCAAATGCAGCGCTGCCCCACCGACCTCAGACTGCCCTTAATCAGCCCTCGTTTGCCTGCCTCCTTACATGCTACCAGGAGTGGCGCATTGGCTATCAGCTTTCTCCTTTGTTTCCGTGTTGCCCTTGTGGAACTCGGTAGGGAGAAGGATGCGGTCAGAACTAAAATTAGTTGACTCTGTCCGGCAATAGCTGTGCCTCTCTCCACCATTGGCTCAAGCACCCCCTACTGTTGGACTCCCGGTCTTCTGCATCACCAGTCTCCGTGGTCGTCAGCTACCACTGATTATGGGGGAGAAGTTTATAGCAGGGGTCAGAGGATTAAAGCCCCCCTCCCACCTGCCATACAAGGGTCTGGGTTTGTGTAATGTGTCATCAATTTGGCCCTTAGCCTATAGTTCCCTGTTATGTGCCAAATGGGGAACTATGGTTTAATTTCAGTTTACTAACCAGGATATCAAACCACAGGGGCAGTTGGTATGCTGAAACTGGCTTGCAAAAAAAGGGAGAAATGTGTGGAGAACCCAATCCTAGCTCTCAATTCTGAATGCTAAGAAAACATCCATATGAACTAGGCCATCACTTGCTGTTCACCTGTGCTTCTTCCAACGACATCCTTTTCTGTGTTTTTCAAACAGTTATTAATATTACCTATCCTAACTTCAGTGGGACAGATAGCTTTGGTTATACCTCATTCCTAGCCTATTCAGCAATTCCAAACATCAGCCTCTACTATGAATTCCAACTGAAATTTCAATTGGCAAACCACAATTCTTCACTGCAAGACAACCTGATATTTTTCACTGGTCAGAAGGGTCAAGGTAAGTTATTTGTGTTTCTCTGGGGAGGGAGCGTTATTCAAATGGCAAAGACAAAGTACGGTAAATGAGGGAATATAGATATATGGATTGCAGTTTCTGGGCACCTCTAGAACCATTAACAGAAATGCATATAGCATTTGTTATATTTTTATTACATGGAAAGTAATGTTTATGTTAAGATTCTCGACCGGTAAGTTCCTTATAGTCACTTTTTAATTTCAGAAAAGACAGGTATTCTGTCTCAAAGGCACACCTGTACAACCCTGGATGCTGGTCACCCTGGAGAACTTCTGCCAGTTAGAAACCAGTTAGAGAGGCCTGTGTCTAGACCAGCCTTTCTCAACCTTGAGTCCCCAGAGATGGTTAGACTACAACTCCCATCATCCCTGGCTAGCAGGACAAGCAATCAGGAATGATGGGAGTTGTAGTCCAACAACATCTGGGGACCCAAGGTTGAGAAAGGCTGGTCTAGACAATACAGAGCAGGATGGATAAATGGCCCGACCTAGTATAAAGCAGCCTCCTCTGTTACTGTGGAAAGGAGTTTGCGTAGGGTATCATCCAAATGCTAAAATGTGATTGTTGGGGACTGAACGAAAGTAGAGGAAATGTCTTAGCGCTTTCATCAAAATAATCTGTACACAAATCTATGTAAAGCCACCAGGGGGCATCAGAACACTAGATGGAAGGAACATGAGAAAGTTTAGGAAGACCAGTTTACTTTGCACTGTGACAACTGGCTGCACATTCCTATATATGTGTACTCAGAAGTCATCCCCCCTTGTTTTATATGTATATGTGTGTGTGTATGAGACATACCTGCTATCCTTATAACAAACAAAAAAACCAACCAGCAAGCTTTGTGGCTGAGAATTTGAGGCCAAAACATGGTTAGATTAAGCAAAGCTTGGAACTTGATATATACACCAGGCGCCCCCAAACTGCGGCCCTCCAGATGTTTTGGCCTACAACTCCCATGATCCCTAGCTAACAGGACCAGTGGTTGGGGATGATGGGAATTGTAGTCCAAAACATCTGGAGGGCCGAAGTTTGGGGGTGCCTGATATACACCTTCCAAATAATAATAATAATAATAATAATAATAATGCAGAAGTAGGGAGGTGTGTGTGTGTGTGTGTGTGTGTGTGTGTGTGTGTGTGTGTGTGATCACATACAGATAATTACAATAAAAATATCACAGCACCAGCCCTTTCCTCAAAAACAGCCATTTCTGTTGGAAAAAGAAAGTTGTCACCTGCCGGCAGAAGGACAGCAAGGAGGGAGCCAGTCTAACTTCTCTCGGGAGAGATTTCCAAATCCTGGGAGCTGCCACCAAGAAGGCCCTGTGAAGATCTCAGAGCCTGGGCAGTTTCACATGAGGAAATAGACTTTTCAGATAGCCTGGACCTAAGCTGTATATGGCTTTATAGGTAGCCAGTGTGGGAACTGCTCTAGCAAGGGGGTTGCATGTTCCCAGTCAACCATCTGTCTGCAGCTCTTTGAGCCAGTTGGAGTTTCCGAGCACTTCTCAAATGAACTTTTAATTAAAAATGCAAATGATTTGGGAAAGCAGTGTTACTGTGTCATCTTGCCAGCATGAAATAGGAAATCCATCAAAGGAAAGAAGTATCCATCCTCTTGTTTTGCAGAGTTTCCGATTTCCTCTGTGCTAATCAACAAACTGGTAAAACTTGAAAGCCCCATTCCCTAGCCAACATCACTCACTAGCAAGAACAAGAAGGACTTGTCAGTTACCCTGGTCCTCCAGCTGATTGTGCTATCCCCCCTTCTCTGGGGGGGGGGGGGAATAGCCCATGAATCTTCTCCCCAAATTCCTGTTACACTATGCCACCGGACTAGTTTTTGAGTGGGATTAAGAATAAGAGCAACGTGGAAACAGAGATGATGTCCTGCTATTCTGCAGAGATCTGAAGTGGGAGCAGTGGGTTTTGGTTGCCTGTCGGACCTCTGCTCAAACTGCATGTTAACAACTAAACTAAAACATTACAAAATGCCGTAAGCCTGCAATGACCTCCTTGTAAAAGAAGGCAAACTCTGGATTTGCACGCAGTCCTGTTTACTCTGCTTCCTGTGCACTCTCAACCGCTGGCTTGGGAAGCGGTGGGCACATGATATTAGCTGCAGTCCCTCTCTGGTATCTAGGCGATCATTTCTTGCATCCTGTCATTTCGTTTTGGTAATGTAACCCAAGACTCACTCCCTTAATGTATCCCCTTGTGGTTATTCTTACTCCAGGTCTTAATGGCGATGATTTCTTAGTGCTAGGCCTGCGCCGTGGCCACCTGGTGTACAGCTACAACCTAGGATCTGGAACAGCCACTATCATTAGTGAGCTGCTAGATCTGACACGGCATATTCACGTGGTCAGTCTTGGCAGATTTCTTCAGGATGGCTGGATGAAGGTAATGCTTCCTTTGGAAGAGATGCTTATAAAACTCACTGAGGATGGGGTGGTTGCAAGTGGCTTCAGCCTGGTCCCTGCCTCCCAGCCTAACCTACCTCACAAGGTTGCTGTGAGGATAAAATTAGAAGAACCATATATGAGCTCCTTTGGTGTAAGGGGCAGGATACTCTATATAACCTTTATTAAGTTTGTCATACAAACAAAACTTAAAATATATACTCTTGAATCCTAAGAGTTAAATATATTCATGTACAGTGGTACCTCTAGTTGTGGACTTAATCCGTTTCGGGGTGCTCTTTGCGCCCCGAAAAGTCCGCAAATGGAGCGTCTCTTCTGCGCATGTGTGCGACGCAATTGAGCGCCTCTGCGCGTGTGCGGGTAGCGAACCCGGAAGTAAACACTTCCAGGTTTGCCGCGTTCGTAAGCTGAAAGTCCATAACAAGAGCGGAACGCAACACAAATTATGACTGTACTGTGTCCTGAAGTCTTCATTCAATGAGGTTGTTGAAAGCCCCTCTCCATTTTCAAAAGGAGTTCTCCACCCCACCCCACCCCCACACACTGTCCCTTATGAATTGCTCTTGAAATTCTAGAGCACTCTGAGAAAGATACTGGAGTGGGAAATGGGGGTGGGAAGGATACAACTTGCTTATTTATGTATTTACTATTCAATTGCAGCAGTGCCTTCTAACCCTTCACTGATTTGAAGCTTAGACTGTAATTATACAAAACACGTTATTGGTGGTTTCTTCATGTTTGGAAGCTTGTGGGGATGAGATAAGAGATCTGCTCAATTTGCTCCACAAATAACAGGTTTTGGTTTTGTTCCGCTTTTGTCTGAAAGGTGGATGACCATGAAAACAAAACCATCACATCTCCGGGAACTTTGGTTGGGCTCAATGTCTTCAGCCAGTTTTACGTAGGAGGTTACATTGAATACATCCCAGAACTCTTACCGAATGGATGCAATTTTAAGAACGGCTTTCAAGGTAACTAACAATTTCACTTGCATTGCATTTGATTTACTCTGAGCATGACTAATGTTGGATGCAACTCTTCGCATTTACATTAAACATATTATCACACCCACCCCATACCTCTATCTGTCCCATTGTTGGTTGTTCCCCTGTGATTTGTAAGCTTATTGGAGTAGGAGCCAGTCTTGCCTGTTCTTTGTAAAGCACACATGTACATAGATGGCATTATAGAATTAATGTGATGCAGAAGAGCTGGGCGGGTGGGGCTTCAGCAGACTGGGGCTGATGGGAGTTGGACTCCAGCATTATCTGGAATGCCAAAGGTTCCCCAGTCCTTAGCTATAGGAATGGGTGGTGTTATTGGGATAAACTCTACTGTTGGGAGGTGGCTTTCCACAGAATTTGCAGCTCTTCATCTGCATTAGATTTGAACCTGGATTGGGTAATCAGGAGACAACCTACTGGTGCTGGGGATAACCTGGTATCCTCAGGACGTGCCAGGCTTCTGCCCATGTATGCAGCAAGACGCCCTCCCATATCACACTCCCTTTTGCTTCTCAAAACTGAAACCTGCATATATTTGCAGTGCAATTCTAATTATGTCTGCTCAGGACAGGAGTAAAGATGTCAGAGAACGCCGACAAAAACAGAAGCTGGAGTGAAAATGGCCGGTGTTCATTTATTCCTTCCATGTTTGGAGCGGAACTCAATCCAGTGAATAAGATTAGTCTTCACTGTTATTGCTTTCAATCCACAAATTATATGTAATTGATTTCTAACACACACACACACACACACACACACACACACACACACACACCCCGTTTGCATTGTGTTTCCTTTCCATTGAAATGAATGAGGTGCAGCAACATAATGGCAAAGTAAGCTAGGTAATTTTGCCACAGTGGACAGTGAAACAAATAGTGTAGTTTTTGATGGAAGATGAACTGCTGCAGAATGTAAACAATGCTACATCCAATGAATATGGGGCAGAATGGAAAGGCCTTCTTGCCTTCCTACTCAGGAGCAAGTCTCATAGAGTCCAATGAATCTTGCATCTCCATATCTGGGCTCAGTATTGCAAACTCAATTTTTGAAAGCCAGGTGCTCCCCCCTTTCTAGTTATGGAACCTACAGTGCCTCTGATTCAGCAAGGGAAACATACAGCAAATGGGAGATTGGCAGTTTTTTTTCCAAACCAAAATAATTGGTGGGGATGGGGGTAAAGTGAGTCTGAATCCATAGGTATAGTTTTAGGGCTGGCATAGGCAAACTCGGCCCTCCAGATGTTTTGGGACTACAATTCCTACCATCTCTGATCACTGGTCCTGTTAGCTAGGGATCATGGGAGTTGTAATTCCAAAACATCTGGAGGGCAGAGTTTGCCTATGCCTGTTTTAGGGCATGTGTTTGCAGTTGCAACAACACAGTACCCATGACAGTTTGTTGGGTTTGCAAATGTGCCCATCGGCCCCGAAAGGTTGGTAACCTCAGCCATATACAGACATCGGCCACTTTTGCAGCATGTTTAAATTATCCTCTTTCTGGAGCCTTACAGAACCACCCATGACTAAATGAGATTAAAACTGAGGCTGTGTACTGTCTTTTGCCTCCTAATTTCATAGAAATATATTCATATGAATACCTTTAAGTTAGCTATACATACAGCATTGTGGCAAATAAATTCCTCCTGAGCAAGCCTTTGCCACAGCGGCAAAAATCAAACACATCTGTTCATCTTTTCCTTTCTTTTCTTCCATAAGCTTCTTGCTGAAATGCATTGCCAGACGAGTGAGGTGGTATTATTACTATTACTATTATTATTATTATTATTATTATTATTATTATTATCATTGCTTTTGAGGTTGCATTTTCGACATACGAGTTCGCACTGCGAGGGACCAGCCATTTAAAGCCCCAGGAATCCCAGAAGGCCACCCGAATGCTGGTCGCAGCGTAGGACAGTGTGAAGAGTCTCCGTGCCGCTTCATAAAATGCAGAAATGGGGGGACGTGCGTGGAAAGCGGCTCGACTGTTTAGTAAGTGCAAATGGGTTTGGGTGAATTATTATTGCATGAGAAATGCATCAAGCCCGTGCTGCCTTAACACAGTGGTTCTCATGGGCATTAGTCAAATGTAAACTAAGACGTGGGAAGCTGCCTTATATTGGGGCAGGCCACTGGTCCATCTAACTCAGTATTGTCTACACTGACTGGCAGCACCTCTCCAGGATTCCCAACAGGGTTCTCTCCCAGCAACTCCCCGGGGATGCCAGGGATTGAACCTGGGACCCTCTGCATGCAAAGCAGATTCTTTACCACTGAACTATGGCCCTTAACCAGACTTTAGATGCACATCCAAATCTTCTATGGATGCACTAACCCTGGCTCTTCTCCCCCCCCCCCCCGTTCTACCACAACTACCATATCTGGCTTTGAAAGGGGTTAAAGTTGCATGTCGAGCATGTGCTTTACCTCAGGGGTTGAGAAACCTGTGGCTGTCCAAGGATACACGTCGGGATCTGCTGCCCCTGTGGATCTTGCCGCCCGAGGCGGTCACCTCACCTTGGCTCATGAGTGCGCCGGCCCTGTCCTTCATATGTTTTTGATCTCCTTCTCCCATCCTCCCCAACCAGCATGGCCCAACCATCAGGGATTATGGGAGTTGTAGTCCAACAACATCTGGTGGCTCGCAGGTTCCCCATTCCTTCTTTACGTGCAGCATGGCTACAAAAAGACTTCTTCCTCCTCCTCTTCCTGCTGTTCTTAAAAGCTCTGTTCCTCAGAGAGCCTGGGTTTGTTTTCAGACATCATATTGGCTCCTAGGAATCATTTCCTCCTAGGGGCTTTTCACTTTTTGAGAAATCGCTTCAATGTGTCAGAGAACCTCCGTTTTGACATGATGTGCAATGCATTTAAATTCGAGAGCCTGTTGCTATGGGGACAATGCTGCTGATTTTAATAGGTGTAGCAATGCACACCATTTCCTGTAGATTTTTTTTAGGGTAAACTTTGCATTTGGCTCCTCGGCTGGGCAAACCCCTATTCTTCGTTTAGGTAGAAATACAGTATTTGAAATGCATTCCAACAGGCATGCAAAACCTCTGGTAATAAGTTTCTAGGACCAACCACCCTTGATGTGGAAAAACAGAAAATAGGTTTCTGCTGGGCAATAACTATTTGGGTATCTAGCTAACGCTTGAGTTGAAAATAATATGCACAAGCTCCTGGCATTTGGTGATTCTTTTGAATTGATTAGAAACTGGCGCATTGCTGTGCAGGCAGAGGTGCCTCGTTTTGGAGTCAAAACAATGCAAGAAAGCCAAAATAGTATTCTACTCACAGGAACATATGCTAAGTCAGACCACCAGTCTTTCTTAGATGATTATTGTTTAGATTGATTGGCAGCAGGTCTCCAGGGTCTCAGGACTGGGCCACCCCTACCTGGGGATTGAATCTGGAACCTTCTGCATGCAGAGCAGGTGTCCTATCACTGCGTTCCAACTCCCCCCCCCCCACTACCAAACTAAAATACATCATTATGGAATCATTGCTTATATACGGCAATGCACAGGGCATTTAAAAATGCAGTCCTTGGACCAAATAAGCTTCTATACAGAGATCAGCCTTTCCAAGCACCTGAATGGCAGTTGAGCATAGTGGTGGTGAAGGATCATAAATCCAGTAGCTGGCGGTACACATTTAGCACAGCAGTCCAGGTGTATTATCTTGGTACCCCCTCCTACAAGGAGGAGGGCTTCGTGGTGTTCACCTTAGTGTCTAAAGCAGAAGGGGCCCTCTTGGTAGTTCCTCTGCCCTCGAATGTTCAGAGGGTGGCCAAGAAGGAGAAGCCATTCTCTGTGGTAGCCCCTAAGAAATTGAATTCTCTCCCCAACAGAGGTGTGTCTGGCACCTTCATTTCCATTATGTGCCAAAGACACAGCTCTTCCCCCTGATCTTTGATGCCTGAGATAAATATTTTTAGGGCCTACCCTGTTTTTTTTTTTTTTAATGAGAAAAGCAGTTTTGGTGGGGGAAGATTGGAGCAGAGAAGCAGCAGAGGAGCTTCCCTTAACCCTTAACCACTTCCCTTAACCCCTTCCCCGTGTTAGGATCTCTTACACACGAGTAGGACCCTGGCAGAGACACATGCCCGAGTGGCATGTTCCCTCTCTCCTGGTCGATTGTTCAGGAGCTTCAAAAGCTTTCTTCAGCCCAAACATCACAGCGACTGATGCCAACTGACATCAGCACACTTACAGATCCGCAGAGTTTGCCCAATTGCGTAACGGAACTCAGCATTTGGCTAATCTATGTTTATTTACATATAAGCACACACAAAGCACTGCAACATCTCTCTCTCTCTCTAGCATCAGGCAGCAAAGAGAATTAACAAAGGACAATAGTCCCACTTCAGGAAACACAGTAACGCAAACATCCTGTTTCCGTCGCTTCCGACTCTGTGGAATGTAAACATACACTGTCATGTGACAGACAACAATCCCATGAATGCAAACACAGGGAATGAATCTCCAACACCCCCACCTCCCTCTGCTCCATATAACCTCCCACATGGTTTTCACAACATGTCCTTGCAAGAGGAAGTAAGTGCCTTGCATTCTGCATCAGGAAAAGCATCTGGAAGGATTACTTGCAGAGGCTGGAAAAGGGTTCAGCTCATCATTTCACTTCTTCAAATTCCCCATCGCCAAGATACTTTTCCTTAAAAAAAGAAAAGGGCATAGGGACTCTCTTATACAGTGGCTTGTAACATGCAGCTAGCCCTGATTAATAATATCTTGTGGTTTTCTCTTCTTAGCTGCCATTGCCCCGCTGGCTGGAAAGGAGCATTCTGCATGGAGACAGTTTCTGTGTGTGATCCTGAGCATAAGCCACCCCACAGGTGCAGGCAAGGTTCCACCTGTGCCCCACTGCCTGACGGCTACACCTGCCACTGCCCACTAGGAACCACTGGGGTCTACTGTGAACAAGGTAAGGCAAAGCTCTCCAATATAGACCTCTAATAATGGCATTGCCAGAGAGTTTTCCTTTTACCTGCTTCTCTTAATTTGGGTATGACACTTCAGGGAATATGGTGACGGTGGTGGTGATGCAAGATTCAACTGATGAGTCTTATTAGTGAAAGTCCTGTACAAAGACTTCCACTTGTACAATGGGGCTTCCCCCACCCATCACTCCACATACCTCCCATTCGTCCATGGGGGGGTTTCGGGGGGCGCCTAGCCCTGGCGCTCACCTCGGTGCCCTATCAGCCAGAACCGTGTCATCCTTTACTCGGATGACACAGAGCAGCATCCATTCCCCCTGCAGCAGACCGGAAGTCCAATAGACACAACTAACTTAAGGTTGGGGCGCGGTTGGCACTGTGGGTTAAACCACAGAGCCTAGGGCTTGCCGATCAGAAGGTCGGCGGTTCGAATCCCCGCGACGGGGTGAGGTTCCGTTGCTCGGTCCCAGCTCCTGCCAACCTAGCAGTTCGAAAGCACCTACAGCGGGAAGGTAAACGGCGTTTCCGTGTGCTGCTCTGGTTCGCCAGAAGCGGTTTTGTCATGCTGGCCACATGACCTGGAAGCTGTACGCCGGCTCCCTCGGCCACTAATATGAGAGGAGCGCTGCAACCCCAGAGTCGGTCACGACTGGACCTAATGGTCAGGGGTCCCATTACCTTTTTAACTTAAGGTTAGACCCAGGCTGTGACTTAGAACTTCCCAGAAAGTGGAAGGGGAAGCAAGATCTGTCAGGGTGTTAATTCTACTCAGGTTGCGTAGATGTGTAAATCCTAAAGACACTACAGTCTCCACTGACCATCATTCCAAGGCAACCAAACCTTGTAAGTGCAGGAACCCCTTGCTAGTCTGAGACTGAATGTGTGCAACTGTATTTAGATTTCCCGAGGATAGCGGTATTGCTTGTTTATATAGAACTCCCAAGTGCTTAAAGTGTTGACGTATGTTAGCTCAATCATCCTTAGAACAATTTTGTAAAGTAGACCAGTATTAGGGACAAACTATACAGGGTTGTGAGATACATATCACTTTTGGTACGGGGTCTCTCCTAATGTGGTATAAAGTAGAAGGAGGATCCAATTTTTTAAAAGGGGGGGTGAATGGCCATGGGATTGCTGAACCCTCTCTGTGTTCACCACTTGCCTCTCCACAGCCCGCTGCCCGCCCACCACTTTTCTCCCAGACTGGCTTACTTTTGGTATTTAAATCCAGTTCATGAAAAATGCTATAGGGAAGTAATCCATACTCCCCCTGATTTATACATGCTTATTGCACAGCCAGTTTTAAAAAGAGACGGGTTTGCCGCAGACACATCTACTTTGGTTCTTTTTATCCCTACATTACATGTGCAGGGTTGTGGTACCTTGCGCAAGACCACACAATACATTCATTATTCCTGCTGGAAATAATCCTGTCTCATAGCTCATGCCATAAATGCCCATTATTCAGCTGAAACCAGCTACTACAATTACCTGCCCTGGCATCATGCCCCACATATTTCTTTCTCACTGGTGTTTTTACCGTTGTAATGCCCTCCGGCATGAATTGAGAATCAACAGCCCTTCACACACTAGTAAAAAACCGAATTGGCATAGGGCATCTTTAATTAGTGGTGATCTGTCCCCCTCATGTGATGTGCCGTGAGTTCAAATTCAAGGAGCATCAGAATAAAAGTGGACTTCGCCATGAAAAGGCCTACTGTGTTCTGCCTTAAAATCCTTGACCGCATTTCCCCTTCTGTTGGCAGCATAATGAATCGTCATGAGATTTTTGCAAAGTACAATTTTCCTTTTCTTTTCTGGTAAGTGAGCCACAGCCTGTAAACAAGCAACTATTTATCCCCCCCCCCTAAACATCCTTCCGTCTCTGGATTGATGTCAGACATAGAAGCAGAAGAGAGAGCAGCATGTAGCCCCGGAGAGTAGGAAACCAAGGGGAGAGGGGTCGTCAAGAGTAGTAACTATTCAGGAAGGAGATATGTCAAAGAATACCCGAGACACAAAAGGACCTTCGAGAGATAACAAGCAGTAAGGATACCAATCAAATTTTGCCAGCAACCCAAGGGCAGCAAACAGAACGAAATGTCCTCAGGGATGTGGAAGAACAAACCAAACTTAGGTTGTCCTAGGATGATTAGAAGAAGAAAAAACAATCTCCCTGTATTTGAGCAACAGTTCAATATAGCTTAGCTGGAATGACTCATTGCCCAAAATAATTATTTGCCCAAGCATTTAAGAAAGCAGGAGTCATTCTTGTTTTTCAGATGAGTGGTGTAGCATTGGGGGGGGGGGGCAAGCGAGGACCAGGCTGCCCAAGCGGGAGATCGGGGCGCTCGCACTGCGTGCAGGCTCCAGCCCCCCTGGCTCAGCATCCAGCGGCTAGGAGCACAGCCGAGAGCAGCCACTGCCTCCTCTCCACGCTCCGGTGCTGCAGTCGCGTCCCGGTGCAGCCGTGCCAGGGACGCGCAGGCAGCACGCCTCAACCGGCTCACAGCTGCCACTTTGTCACGCTGCCCAAACTGGAAACAGAAGCCCTGGGACTCGCCCGGGCGAATGGGGAGCCTGGGCAGATGCTGGAAAACATGGTCCCTCCAGTTTGTTTCCACCCCACCCTCATTTAAACTCCCCGCTCCCGTCTCGTCCCTCCAATGGCAATGGGTAGATCACTGCAGTTTTTGATACTGGGTAGTAGATTGCAGGCTGGTTTATTTTATGGATCAATGGTCTCATTAGATAGTAAAATTCATGTTGAATAGCTGTTTTAGGGGTTGTTTTTAATTGTCTGGAATGGGTTGATCCATTTTGCATTACTTTCTATGGGAAAGCGTGCCTTGGTTTTGGGTTTTGGAATGGACTTCTGGGATGGATTAAGTTTGAGAACCAAGGTAATAGTGCCATAACAGAAGGCATTCCCTAGATGGCAGCATAGGACAATAATTTGTATGAGTAAAAGCACCGATTAAACTGTGTAGCTGTTCTCCCTATACTTATAAACAGACACATGAGCTGTGTGCATGCGACACATTTAAATCGCATTGCTTCCCTCAAAAGAATCCTGGGAATTGTAGTTTGTTCAGAATTCTGGGAATTGTAGCTTGGCGAGGAGTAAACAATAGTTCCTGGGACTCTTTTGGGGGAAGAAGCCATGTGCTCTAAGCGTGCTTCATAGGTATGGTGTGTATGCGGTACGCAGCCTTGGGGAAAGTAATGCTTATTATACTATTCAGTACGTGAGCAATAAAATAACCTGGCTAGATATGTTTAACAAAACAGGTAAATTCAGAGGAACCCTGCTGGATCTGGCCAAGGGCCTATCTAGTCTGGTATCCTGCTTCCCACCATGACAAACCATGTGTCCCATGGGAAGCTCATAAAATGGACTTGAGGGCAAATAGCCCTCCTCTACTGTTATTCTCTAGTCATGTTGTTTTGATCCTCAAGGTAGCACACAGCTACCCCCACCCATAGCCATTTAATCCCTACCCCATGAATTTTACCTTTTAAAGCCCTCTAAATTGCTGGCGTTCACCACATTGTGGCAGTGAAATCCCACATTTTAACTATTGCATCACGGGAAGACGTAAATGCTTTTGTTCTGTCCCGAATCTCTCACCATTCAGCTTCATTGGATAACCCCAGATCTAAATGTTATGAGAATGAAAGGTCCACCATCTTAAGCCTGTAATTGCTAGGTTTACTTATAAGGGACTTCATGAAAAGCTTTTTGAAAGTTCAAATGGGGCTGGTCCTACCACGAGGCAGAGTGAGGCAGCCACCTTAGGCATAAAATTCTGAGAAGTGGGGAGTGGCTAGAAAAGTATGCCATGTGTTCTGCCTTGCAGCGCCTAAGCTCTCTTGCTGCCCTAGCACAGCCAGTGCACCAATGAGGCAGCCTGCGTCAGGTGGCATGCTCCTTCCACCCCAACAGGGTGGGCCCAGATCAGGGGTTGGGAAAAGTGTCAGTAACACGTCTTGCCTCAGGCACCAAAAGCCCCAAGCCCAAATAAACAATATCTGTTGGATCACCCCTATCCACATGCTTTTTTATACTTTCAAAGAACTCTAAAAGGTTACTGAAATAGTACTTACCCTTGTGGAAGCCATTTTGATTCTTCAGCAAGATTTCTATAAGCTTAGTAATTTTAGCTTTCATAAACCTTTCCTGGAACAGACGTTAAGCTAACTTACATGCAATTCCCTGGATCCCTTTTTTAAAAACTGGGGCCACATGATGGCTCTCCAGGCTTTTTGTTCAGAGGCCAATCTTAGCGACGAGGTATGTGTTCTTGTCAGAAAACTAGCAATTTCACATTTGAGCTCTTTAAGGACTCTCAGGTGGATACCATCTGAAGACAGAGGTTTGTTGGTTTTTAATTTGTCAACGAGGCCTAGAACTTTGCCTCTTCTTGCACTATTTCTCATTTCTTCAGAGTTCTTGATGAAGGTAGCTCAGGTTTAATTGTTATGTAGCTGAAGCTTGTGCGCTGAGGTCAGTGGGGCTACTCCTGAGTAAATATAGATAGGATGTAAGCCATGTTGTTACCTGTAATAGTTTTGCCTTGCTGTTTGATTGTGCCATACCAAACAACAAATCATACTGTACTCCATTCACACTGATTGCTATTATTTTGTTTTACGATTTCTTCTAAGCCGTGTAAGGTGCCACATATTTGAAGAAACTGGGAGAGAGAGAACTCAGTTCTGCTTTGCTCAGCTAATATTTCGACAACTGAAATGAAATAAACCATAGGGACTTATTTGCCAGGTTTTTGAAATGCCATAAATATTGTGTATCTCGTAGGAGCATGCCATTAGGAAGAATTCAATCCCTTTCTCCTGCAAATAATATAGAAAACACTGAACAAATACCTTTCTGTTGTTGCTATAGTGATTCTGTTTGCTAAGAGCAAACTACATTTTTACTCTTGAGTACAAGGAGAAAACATGTAAACTTTAAATTCAACATAAATCAGCACTGTATATTGGGAATAAGCAAAAGGATGCCATGAAGGGCTCTTGCTTACAAATTACACAACATACTGGAGTAAAGCAGGGGAACAACAAAACCCATCAGCCCTAACCATTGGCCATGCTGGCTGGGGCTGATGGGGCTTGAAATCCAGTAACCTTTGGAGGGCCACACATTCCCTCATCCCTGGTGTAATGCATGACTCTAAGAAGCATTGCATTTAGCAGGGATCTGGCTTAAGGCACATTATGCTTTTGCTGAGAAACCTTTCCTTTAGATTTGCACTAAATTAATGGCAATGGCAAGAGACATTTTGAAGAAAGATAACATGGTTTCACAGAAGGTGAAGGAACTCTAAATGGTGTCTGGAATAATTTCAGAACTGCCCATTACAAACAGAAAGGCAAGTAAACACAAGGGCCTATTGCGAGACATCCCTAGATAACAAGGCAACAAATTATGTCGTTATAGCTTTACAGGGCACTCAGCCTGTGCACAAAGATAAACTCTGTGTAAAGTAAGTGCCAGGGTAGTCAAGCCAGAAGGTAAAGGTAAAGGTACCCCTGACCGTTAGGTCCAGTCGCGGTTGACTCTGGGGTTGTGCACTCATCTTGCTCTATAGACCGAGGGAGCCGGCGTTTGTCCACAGACATCTTCCGGGTCATGTGGCCAGCATGACTAAGCTGCTTCTGGCAAACCAGAGCAGCACACGGAAACACTGTTTACCTTCCCGCCAGAGGTACCCTTTTTCTCTGAAAATAAGATGTAGCCATAAAATAAGCCATAGCAGGATTTTTAAGCATTCCAGGAATATAAGCCATACCCTGAAAATAAGAACTCGGGCCAGGAGGAAGATGAATTTCAAGTAAGAAGGCAAACATACTTGGTACACTCTGACCATTCAAACATTGCTGATGACGAATTGTCGAAACAGGGCCTTGTCCTGGGATTTTTTCCCTGGGATTTATATTTTTTTGCCTCACTTACATACTGGAATTGATTCCTATTTGAATTCATCTTCTCATTACATCAATAAAACCTTTGGAAGACTTACTTAAAATTCATCTTCCTCCTGGCCCGAGTTCTTGCAATTTACTGTTTCTTTCTGGACTTCACCAAGAACTCCAATTTCTACAGTAATACCCCAAAAATAAGCCATAGTGCTAGGCAGTTTAACCTTGTAGGTTAAACTGTACCATACTTAATTTAAAAAAAGACATCCCCCTGAAAATAAGCCATAGTGTTTTTTTTTTTTTTTTTAGGAAAAATAAATATAAGACGGTGTCTTATTTTCGGATAAACACAGTATTTATCTACTTGCACTTGGATGTGCTTTTGAACTGCTAGGTTCGCAGGAGCAGGGACCGAACGGGAGCTCACCCTGTCACAGGGATTTGAACCACCGACCTTCTGATCGGCAAGCCCTAGGCTCTGTGTTTTAGTCCACAGCGCCACCCGCATCCCTTCAAGCCAGGGAGAGCAGGGTTCAAATCCTCACCTTGCAGTAGGACAGGAAGCAGGTATCAAGAGTATTTGGGATTCACACAGAGGTGGCTACTAAGGAGCATCTTCCAAGCTGTTCCTTGGCCTTGCAGTCAGCAGCAGTGCCAGACTCAGCAACCTGCTAGAAATGTGTTCTTTGGGTTTTGTGTTGGGCTTTTTGAAGTGTTAATGAGCACAACTTTTCAGACTCTGCTGATCAGGCTGCCAATCATATTGTCTATACAGTATAGTGATGAAAACATATAGAATCAGGTACAGGTATGCAGATCCCAGAGTCAGCTGGTGCTTTCGACTGGGTCGTTACTTGTTGATAGAAAACAAGCTTTGGACTTCTAACACAATCTTGTCATCAGGCTACATGGGGAGAGGTGACTCATTCTCATCCAGATCTGCTAATGCTTCCTGGTTGTTATATAGATGCTGCTCGCCATTCATGGTAACTTGAACAAAGTTGCATGCTCTTCCATCCACCAAGCACACGTCACCTAGATGACATCTCTGCAAAGCTATAATGGCACCTCCTATTTCCCTATTTATTTAGACAAATGACAGAGCTGGAAAGCCAGTGTTATTAAAAGCTGGAATGGAAAGAAGCTGTGGGGCTGCTGATTTGAAATGGGAGGGATGTTTAACCCCATATATTTCCCCAATCTTAAAACCATTGCCCGGAGACTGCCAATACGGCTATCTTGTACGTTGTGTAGTTTTGTCCCTGCTGTATAGCTTCAGTAATCTTGGGGGGGGGGGGTTGAACCTGGTGGTCACAAGTTGTCAAGAGCATCTCTAGTAATGAAGCTGAACACAAAGAACACTGGGAACACAAAGAAGCCGTGTGGGACTTGTGGAAAGCATGAAAAGAATTGCCTAGAGGGGTGGTGGTGGGGCATCCATGACAACAGTGGCAGATAGGATGGGAAGGCAATGTTAAGGCTGGTGAACTGGGCTATGTTCTATGGCACCTAGCAGAAAACATAATGAGTGCAAGAGGGAAAGAGGAATGTATTTCAGCAACAGAACTTGCAAAGAAAACATGGTCCCATGACTTTAATTGGTCCAGGGGGATTTACACTTTTAAACTCTTCTTAGGTTTAGCAAGATGGTGGGAACTTTGTATTTGGTTGTTTTTAGCGCACGCACCATTGAAAAGGGGGCGAAAGGAGGGTGTTCCTTTAAAATCTACTGCAGTGCATCAAATCTCTTGCAACGTTTGCAAGATAAACACTGAGGTACAACAAAAAGAAAAGCATTGCTATGACTAATGTTTACAGTCAATGGTATTTTATTAGATTGCCGTTATTAGTGTTTCCTGTGCCTGGCCTCAGAGCATTCTGCCAGCTAACGCTCCTTTTGATGTGTTAAAAAGTGTAGAGAAAAATGAAGTTCATAAAAGCAAAAGCTGTTTTCAAGAGAGGGCTGGCATGAACACCCTGATGACTGGTACCCACCAACAACACATACAGATTTATGGAGAAATTGACTGTATTAGTAATCTTCTGGGGGGAATGGGAAAATCAAATTGTTTTGATAAAGTAATGCTTATATCCTGTTTGTTGAAAATTTTTAAAAAAATAATATGTTTGTTTGTTTAAAAAAACACAGTGGGCTGGATCCAGATGGAGTCATGCTTCGAAGAGGCCTATGAGGTCACTAGTCATGACAAACTGAAGGCCCATTGATTTCACTCTCCCACCGATTTCAATCAATTTACTTTAAACATGACTCAATCTGGATCCAACCCAAAGTGTTTACTAACCACTGATCTGGATATTGCTTTCAGGCAGGGATTGCTCACAGGGAGATGATTCATCCTCCTGACTCCAACTAATTAAGTAACATAGTGTGGGGACACATCTTTTGAATTGTTCCTATTCTGGGCATTATCAGCATGGATTCAGAGAAGTGAATGGTTTTGTGTATGGTTCCAACTTGTGTACCCTCAAAATCTACCAAAAGATAGCAGAACCGTCTTTCATTTTTATTCTTTCTTCCCTTTTCTAACTTCACCCTGATCCAGTAAGGGACTTTCCTGCATGGAAACTGTTTTCTGCACTCAGCAAGAGTCCATCTGTCTTGTAATGCTCATCTGCCCTTCATTTAACAGGCTAAATGTAACCACATCTGGGGCACCAGATGCTGCATGGAGCTAGCTGCCCTTAGGCTGCTCTGTTTAATGTAATTTACCCAATAGCCTATTTGGAACATGGTATTCCCTTCTATTAACTAAAATTAAAGTTCACCATTTAGGAACCCTGCTCTGTGATTATTTGGGGGTGAGTGGGTAGAGGGATCTTGTGACTAGTTTGCAAAGGGGGCATGTGAATGCATTTCACCTAAAAAACTGCCTTTTTCATGATGATAATTTTATGTATGGCCTTTTCACCCAACCACCTGGGTACATGGTGGCTGCACAGAAGTCTATGTGCGCCAGCAGTTGTCTCAGGGCAGTTGCATGCATAAAACCACCACCACCACCACCACATACAGAAGCTTTCAAGCATTTCCAGTTGCATACCGAAAGCCAGATCCTGTCAGTGGTGGTGACAGGTACACAAAACTAGCTTAGCATGGGCTTGTAAGGGAGACAGAGAGCAAACAAATGTGTTGATTGCAAAAAACAACAACCCTCACTTCAGATTTGTATTCAACATGAAGTATTAGATTTATGATGAAGTATTGCCCTACATATCACTAGTGCTAAAGTAATGATCTGTCAGCATCTACTAGAGAGATGAGATTACTTCCTTGTTTGTTTTGTTTTGTAGCCCTAACCATAAGCGATGCATCTTTCAGTAGCAACCAATCTTCTTGGATGTCATTTGACTCCTTCAGCATCCGACGCACGGTTCATATTGAGTTGCAATTCCAAGCCCTTTCAGCAAACGGCATCCTCTTCTACACTGCCCAACACCTGAGCCCACGATCAGGTAAGGGACATTGAGAGGGTCTGCATTATACTGTTTTATTATATGGACAAGGGAACATAACCAGTGCAGACATACGTAGGTTCGTTAGTGTGTCTCATGTTTCAGCATCAGTTGATCAAATCAAGCTAATCCTTTTTTAAAAAAAAGTTATGTAATGTCTTGGACTGAGTAAAATGGCTGCATTGCACTCTTGACAAAAATGCACTTAGATCAGCTGGATCATGTTAGTCACAGAGTACAGCACTGAGGTTTAGGAAAACCCATTGCTCTTCCACTGTAAGTTTTAAGTGGAATTTCGGTTGACCTCCCATACTTTGTAGGTATAACACTCTCCCCCCCATTTTGGGGAGGTGCATCTATGTTCCAATCACTCAGTTGGGATGATACAGGTATGCAGAGAGCATTTGTCCCTTCTCCTTCGGCACCCCTGGTAGCTTTAACTCTGAAGCCACTGCTTTGTTTTCTGAAGTTGTTTCTTCAAAGCCACAAGGGAAGGGAGCAGTTGAAACTGGCAAGCTGTGTGTCAGTTTTTGCCTCGCTCCCTCCTGTAGCAACCACAGCTTTTGTTCATTCATTCTCCTCTCACTCACACCCTCTCCCCAGATTTTGAAACTGCTGCTTCAAATACTGTTTCCTCTTTCTCTAAGCTCACAGCCGTTTTAATGCTGAGGTGGGAGGCTTTTGGAGTTGTGTTTTGTTTTGAAGTAAGACAAATAGCCCTACATGTCTCTTAAAGAGAAATATATACTTGCACTGAAATCCAGCAATTTAAACAATAACACTGGGAGTGCCTGCAGCAGACACACAGTATGTGCATGTTTGGTCAAATTGCCTGGTTGAGGAATTGCCTTGCAAAACTCAGAGAAGTGCAAATTTCAAGGGACACTTGTGCTTTGGTTATCTTATTGTGTAGGTGGTGGGAAACAGAATATCTGCTTAATCATGAGCCCTTCCCCCACCCACCTGCCCTACACCTGGGATCATATATGACATCTCATGTGCGGCAGGTAAAGACATGGCCTGGGTCCCAGTGGATAGCCCTGTCTGTTTGCAAACCCTGTCAATCAGCTCCATACAAAAGCCTGCACATCTTTCTGTCTTGCATGCACACTCTTTGAAAAATGATAAAGGATACTAGCACAGATTATGCCCAAGATTGTGATCTGGTTACTGTACTTGTAAGTGCTACTTAACACATTGGAGTGTACCTCCAATTGTATTAAAACAAGGGTATATTGGTAACAGGATGCGAAAGAGCAGTTTCTTAGAACCATTTACCTACTGCCACAAGCATTCATTTAAATCACACCTTCTCCTGTCTAAGCAAGCAGTCTCTGTCAGTGGAGTACTCTGCTTAACTTACAGCATTCATATTACCTATTTGAACCACACTGTCATGTAAGTGTGGGGGTGGGGTCACTGAGGACTGAGTCTTGCATCTGCTGTTCGCCTTGCAATGAGCCTGTCAAAGCAGACTCAGAGTGCAGGGAGGTCCTGGAGTATTCTCCTAGCAGCCGCCAAAAGAAATGAAAGGGGTTTCTGTTGCTTAAGTTTGCAAAGCACCTTATGTAAAGCTTTTCCTTTTGCCAGCGTTACATAAGCCTTAACAATCCCTTTTGCCAGTTATGAAAACCTTAACAAACATTGTTCACACTTAACAGGCAATTGGCACTGGATTTTCACATTGCTGGGTCATAGTACTGTAATAGTAATACCTTTATCTTACCTAATAGTGCTGGTCAATTCTCTACAAAGATTAAAAAACCACACCAATTTTGAACTGAAGCAATGCATTCTGTTTAAATTTATGTATTTCATTGATAAAGAGAGGGTGGCCATAGCCTCCCTTATTTGTCATTTTACAAAAACTATCCCCACCCCCCAAAAAATAACGTGCTGGATTCTAAAAGAACTGGTCTTGGGCAAGGTGGTCAAGGGAGTAAAGGTACAGAATGTGTTCGTGCTGCATGTGCCATCGCAACCTTCCGACTTTTGAGGTCCAAAGGGAGCTTCCAAGCCTGTTTGGATGAACCCATTTTATTGCCTCCATGCAATCAGAAATTCTGATAAGGCAGATAAGCCCTTGATCATATGGAGACTTCCAATCACATTCCCCTGTGCAACCCCTGTGGTCACCTTCACAAACTTGCAATGAATGCTTGTAGCTCATCTTAATATTTTCTACTACACCTTCTCAACCTTCCACACACCAAGCCGAATGCATCCTTTTACATGGTGCAACAACATTGCTTTGCTAAATCTGTTCTTGCTCCCTTCCCTTGAACTACTGTAGAAATTGGAGTTTTTGGTGAAGTCCAGAAATAAACAGTAAATTGCAAGAACTCGGGCCAACTTGAAATACTTGGTACACTCTGACCATTAAAACATTGCTGACGAAGAATTGTCGAAACGGGGCCTTGTCCTGGGATTTTTTCACTGGAATTTATTTTTATTTGCCTATTATACCGGAATTGATTCCTATTTGAATTCTTCATTACATAAATAAAACCTTTTGAAGATTCACTTGAAATTCATCTTCCTCCTGGCCCGGGTTCTTGCAATTTACTGTTTATTTCTCCCTTCCCTTGAACTGCAAAACAAGGCAGTTGTTGAGCACCTGCCAAAATGGTGTGCATGGCTGGCGGGCTGCATTTGGCTTGGTGAGTCACAAGTTGTGCAATGCAGGCCTGTTCCGCAGAGTGTCAAGGCTGCTGTCTATTAATGCTTAGGCAAAAATATGTGTTGTCAGCTCATGGAATGTTGAAGCATCTTTCTTCTTCTTTCTCCATAGGCGATTTCCTAAGCATCTCTGTAGTAAACTGGTATGTACAGCTGCGCTACAACCTTGGTGACAGAACGGTAATTCTGCAGACTTTCCAAAATGTACACAGCACAAGCGGTACGTGGTATTTAATTAAAGCAGGAAGAGTTGGCAATGAAGGCTACCTCGACCTCAATGGCATCAATATAACCCGGGAAGCTAGTAGTGGCATGACTGCCTTAGATACACGCACAGACTTCTACGTAGGTGGAGTCTCTTCTTTAAATCTGGTTAATCCCATGGCAATCAAGAATGAACCCATCGGCTTTACAGGCTGCATTCGAGAGGTTCTTGTCAACGGCAGAGAGCTAAAACTGACTGAGAAAGGAGCTAAAGCTGGCTCCAATGTGGGAGACTGCGATGGAACTTCTTGTGGGTATACAGTGTGTAAAAATAATGGAGAATGCAAAGTTGAACCATCGGGTTTCTATTGCTTGTGCCCCAAGCACTGGATGGGGAAGACATGTGAGCAATCTGCTTATTGTTCACATGGTAAATGTCTACATGGAGGCATTTGTATACCTACCCCAGCTTTATTTTCATATACGTGCGCATGTAGACTTGGCTGGTCAGGCCTCCGTTGTGAAAAAAAGATCTCATTTTTTACTGCAAAATTTACAGGCAATTCATACCTCAAATACATAGATTCCAACTATAAAAGAAGAGACCTCAGATTCACTAGGATATCTTTCAATTTTACCACTGATCACGAGGATGGTTTACTTGTATGGTTAGGGAAGGCTGAAAATGAAGACAGTGATTTCCTTGCAGCTGGACTTGCCAGCGGAATGCTGAAAGTTATGGTGAACCTCGGAGAAAGCATTGCTGTCCCTCTTGTTCTGCAGAGCAAGTCTCTATGTTGCAAAAAATGGTATTTTGTCACCATTGCACAGAACAAGACTCTCATCAAAGTGTACCTTGATGAGGAATTGGTTCTCTTTGAAGATCTAGATCCACAAAGAAAATATACTGCTCTCAATTATGGAGGGACTTGCTATTTTGGAGGATTTGGGCTTAATAGGAGAGTGAACACTGTCACTTCAGGGCTCTTCAATCAGGAGTTAGTTGGCAAAATTAAAGACGTTGTCCTGTTTCAAGATACTAAAAAGATCCTGCTGATTAAGGCAGAAGGCTATAATGTTTATAGTGGAGATAAGGATTAACTGCTGAATAAGAACCTTTTTATGTAAGTACAAAATATGAATCTTTACTTACAGTGCATGATATATAGGAAACCTTTCCTTCAGGCTCCGGACTCCCTTTGCAGTCCCCAGCGCCCTGCGCTGTCTGAGTGAGGTTTTAATCCTAGCCAAGCTATTTTCCCTTCTCTCTGAGAAGCTGGACTGCAGAAATGTTTAAATTCCCCAAGCAACTAATGGTTGAAAAAAGGAAATTCTTTTGTGTTAATTTAGGTGTTTTAAAACAGAAAATCATTTTATTTTCTATATCATAGGTAGCTTTTGTATATGAAGTGAGACTAATGTATATTCAATATAGAATTATATTAATTTTCTGTTAGCTTATTCTCATAGAACTTTGCCTCCAAGTTTTAGAGCATACAGTATTCAGAAAATAAATGCCAAATGTGATTGAAACAGAGTGGTAAAAGTATTTTTTTTAAAAACCAAACGTGTTTACAGTTCCACTACAAAAGCCAACTGGATACTTCCACCATTGCTGACAAGCAACATTTTCTTGGCACACACAGTGGTTTTTCCCCAGCCGGAACTCCCCCAAAGTGTGGCGAGAGACCTGACCAGCGTCAGCAAAGCCCCACTGTGCCTCTGACTCATGAGACCCTCAGTGGATCCCGGACATCATCTACAGCAGGCATCCCCAAACTTTGCCCCCCAGATGTTTTGGCCTACAATTCCCATCTTCCCCGACCACTGGTCCTGTTAGCTAGGGATCATGGGAGTTGTAGGCCAAAACATCTGGAGGGCCGCAGTTTGGGGATGCCTGATCTACAGGCTCTGGAGAGGCACAGGTGAACCTGCGCTTTGCTGAGGCTCTTCAACCTCCTAGCTAACAGCTGACACACAGGAAAGCTGCACCTCAGCTGAGCAAGCCCCCAACACTGCTGCAGCTCACCTAAGCCAGAGAGCGGGGAGCTTGTTAAACTGCTCAGCTGATGGGGAGAAGCTTCACCTGAGCAGCCTCAACAATAGGTCTGGTTGACATATCAATACATCGCAGGAATGGTATGAGGGCCAGAGCACGATGGTGCCTTCACCCAGCGGTATATTGCGTGTGAAACTGCTGCCGCTCCTCAGTCCCAATGCCCAGTAGAGCATGGTGGTTTCACTTGTGATTTACCGCTGGGTGAAGCTTCCAATCTGTGCCTCAGCAGCCTTCACATGAGGGGGAGTGCAGGCAGGTTGCCTCTCTGCCAGTAGGAAGAGGCAGCCTTGCCCGCCCACCCATGGAAAGGCAGCCTTGCGAACAGAGCTTGTTAGGCTCTGTTCACGGAGCTACCTCAGCCCCCACCTTCACATGGGTGGGCTGCCTCTTCCTCCGGGGAAAAAGAGGTGGCCCACCCACACCTCTGCCTGTGCGGTGGCAGCTGAGGCAGCCCCACAAACAAGAGCCTGTCAGAGAATGCCTCTGGCTTGCGAGGAGAACACACACCCCGAAGATAAGTTCTGGGGTGGGTCTTCTGAGGGAGGTGTGTTGCGGCACCTATTGGTTCAGGGGGAAAAGCACTGTATACTATAACAATGACACTGAAGTGATGTTTAGGAAGGGGGGGAGGAGAAGGGGAAGGAGCAGATGATGACAGAAGTACTTGCATTATGATTGCTAGAAAATACCATTCACATCTCATACCCGTGTAGCATCAGGCTAAGCTGTTTGGAAAAGTGCTCAACCCTAATTTCTTTTGCCATTAACCTCCATATTGCCTGACGTTAAAAATGGAAAACACAATCCAAACTGCCGCCTCCTGCCATGGGGCTTTGCAAAGTGGCAGAGCCACCACAATCACAGCTTTCCTGATCGTGACAGCTGCTGGGACCGTTGCAGTCACACAATGGCAATGACTTCAGGTGCCAGCAGATCCCAGGTCAGCACAAGCCCACCACTCTCCCTGGGAATACACTGTTTGGTGGCTTTCCTCTGGCTCCAGCCAGCAGGCTTCCCAACCAGCCATATACTGGGTGGAAGGGGGAGCCTGGCTGAGCCAAGGGGAAGGACACTCAACCTAATCCAATTGCCCAACCTCAGCCCAGTGTCAAGTGCAGGGGGAACTGGTCTGCCTCGTTTTCCTCAAGTGAAACATAAAAGTTTCCAAGGAAAATGGTAAGGAACGTTTTATGCTAATAACAGCTTTGTCATGCTGACAAAGCTAGCGACATGTAGCAAACATGTTACCTTCATAAACATTTTTCAACTTTTCTCTCCATCAAGTTGAGCCTCAATTAGAAAGATTAATGTAGAAGCTGTCATCATTTACCTTTGAAAAGCACTCAGGATTGCAGCCTCTGAGGAGCTGGTGTTTTAAGCAGCAGTCAATCCTCTGGAATAAATGTAGGCTTGCCCTATTGATTCTGTTGAAACACTGCTATGTAATAAATGAAAATTGCAACACTTCAAAACGTGTACCCATATAACGATATACAAAAACTATATTTGTTGCATAGCCTTCAAATAAAATTCTCACTAAAACCATCAGTGTCTCCTTTTGCTTCTTGTTCTTACTGTCTAATAAAATGTTTACATCAAATGCACACTCACACCCCAAAGAGCTTATAAGCCACCTACCCTCAGCAGCCAGGAGCATCAGAGCTAGACACTGGAGGGACCTGCCAGGAGTGAACATGGACCACTAGTACCCAACTGTATGGGAAACAGCCCAACTAGAAAAGCTAAGCTAACCAACAAACCGAAACTGACATGGGGACAAATAAAAGAGGATGCCTTCTCCCCAGTGTGGTTCCCCTTTATTACACACACAACCCACCAAGACAACAAGAACCGACAGCATAGGAATCAATATGGTTAACTTGACCCAACAACCCCTCTCTTTCACACACACAAACAAAACCCACTGCAGTCAACTAAAGGCAACCAACCATGCCCTGGGGCCCCCAACCTCTCTCACTGTCGAAAACTACTGTATTTACTGGAATGTAATGCACACCTTTTTTGGTCAAATTACGTAGTGACAATTAGGGTGTGCATTAGATTTGATGGCGCTGGCATATACTTTTTTGGTTTCAAAGTTTTGAAAATGGAGGTGTGCATTAGATTCAATGATATAATGTAATGATGATTCATATAAATACGGTAATAAATGAAAGAGAACCTACTCACCTGACGCTGACACAAAAACCTCGCACACACACTATGTAAAAGAATGAAAGTTTACTTCCCCCTTCTCTCCCCTCGCTCTCTCACTCCACCCTTCTTCTCCCCCAATCTTATACTGTATACAACATTAAAGTCTCACATTGAATATAACTAATCTGTAAAAAGGACTTATTTGAAAATAGAGACAATATATGTACTTCTGTAACCTGGTAAAATATTTAATTAAAAACAATAAAAATACTCAAATCAACAGTAGCAGGTTTCATCTTCATATTTTTTTTTAACTAGGGAAAAAACAGAGTTGCTTGCCTGTAACTACTGCTTCCCCAGATGTTTAACATGCAGGCACATATTTGAGCCTGTGGATTGCATTCCACAAAGGTGTCTTGTTCACACAAGGACTTCCACTTGTGCAACTACCTTCCACTTCCTCTCTTCTCCCCCAATCTGCTCCAGGGGGTTAGGGGGAAACTCAGAGCAGGTTTGGGGGCTGCATGCAGTGGGGGGAGTTGTTGCCCAAGTGGAAGCCATTGCATGAACAGGATGACTTTGTTGGATATATGAGCAGTTCTTAGAATGACAAAGGTCAAGGGAAACATACCGTACATAAACAGGAACACCAGCAACTTGCAAGTACTTTCTCTCACAATTCAGATGTAGAACTGGCATGCCAGTGTTTGAATCCACGAGAAGGGGGGGATCCCACAATTTGAAACTGTACATCTTCTAGTTCTATAACTGTGAAAAATGACTGTCTTCCATGTGGAGAATCAACTTAGAATTTCCTATGAACCTACTGTTTTTCAGTTTCTGCAATACTTCATTTATTTACACACCAGTGAACATCTCACTGTGAAACAACTTTCCAATCCTTGCTTGCTCTCAACTTGCAAAATGGCGATTTAACCCAGAAGTAGCATTTCACTGATTGCCATGTCAAGGACCTTAAAACAGTGCAAGACCTTTGCTATCTATGCAAGGTCTTTGACTCCATTCTCTTTGCCTCCCCAGGAAACCAAAACATTATTACAATACTATGGTTATGATTCTGTGTTTATGTACTGCCCTTCCTTCCAAAAGCATCCAAAGTGCTACAAAATACAACTAGAAAACAAAATCAGAAGCAAAATACAACAAGCACAATGTCTTCGATTGATAGATACCAAGGCAAATTCATGTCCCAAAAGCAAAGCAAACAATACGCCTTTAGCTGATGCATAAAAGTCAGAAGGGTGGGAGCCAACCACACCTAGGGAAGGAATTCCATCACCAAGAAAGCCCTGTCTTAGGTCGCCATAATCATGGGCCACCATATTCTAACATTGGCAGGATCAAAAGCAGGACCTCCCTTGCTGATTTCAGAGCACAGGTTGGTAGGTATTCAGACACAGTTACTACTACTACATTAAATACTGTACAGTATTAGTAGCTGTACTCATGCAAGTCTGATAACTGCTTGCCCAGAATTTCAAAGGAAAATTATTCACATAGCCCTAAGTACTCCAATACAACCCACCAGTTAACCTACCAGACTTTATTCTAAGACCACAAGAAAACACAGAGAATAAAAGGCATGAACAAGTCAGGTCACTGCTTTGCAACACAGGGACAAGAGGAAACAAAAAAAAAAAGAAATTTGCTCCATTTGTACAAAGTTACCACAAACTCTACTTGTGACACGAGAGCACGAACGCAGGGCTACACAATAAACATGACTGGTCCCCCTTTGCAGATTGCTCAAGGAAGTCAGATTCTCACCATACAAATTCCGAACAATCCCCACCCTGAGAACTATTCAAAATCAGAACACTTGGAATATTCATTAATAAACCTATCTGTGCTTCTTCCATTCACGGCCTTCATTAATGGTTATGCTAAGTCTAAGATGATCTGATCCTATGTAGAAAAAGCTTCTTTTCTACTTTCTGTTGGGGGCGGGGGGAGAGAGAGAAAGACAGGAGGAGGATTCCCAGAGAAGTCCTGCTGACCAGAGTGTGTTCACAAGTGCTGGGGAAACAAACAAAGCTCAGGTGCGGGATTGAGGGTGATACCTTGGTCCCAGAAGGTGACATTCTACATTCGCTTAGACAACTGTGCTGGACATAGTTGCAAACGTTCCCTCCAAATGTTACATCAGAATTACCATGATCTTGAATTTCTATTTAACATATACATTGTGCTTTTAAAAAATTGTGTTTCTTAAAAGCCAACAATCTGGATAGTCATATCTTTAAATAAAAGCTACCATCAAACATTGTACGATATAGCATTTTTAATTTGACTATATAAAGCCATGTGCAAGGTTTGCAAACCGGCTGTTATATTTAAATAGGATTTTAAAATAGCCTAACAATTTGCTTTAATCACATATTATTGGAAGGAAGTTTATTTTGATACCAAAGTGCAAAAAAAAATATGTTAATAGATAAGGCGATCTTACTCAATAAGTTTCTTTATCCACAATGCTCTTAATTTTACTATATTCTTCAAAACAGGATGTTGAACAGAATAGTGCAATGGTATCCAACAGAAACAGCAATATACTATAATTTTCCACAGAAAATCACAAAATTTTACTGATCTATTTATTAAAAGCCCTAGGGTTGTTAAAAATTACCAGTCAAGCCACATTTATACATCTTTCTGTTATATCAGTTTAGCCTATTGCTTCACATCTATTAAAACCAATCAAACAACAGCTGTGAGAAGGCTTTATCATTTGTAGAATCAAAATATCCCTTAAAATATTTACATTTTACAATATAAAGGATAGTAAAACACAATGTCATGTACAAGCTTAGGTATTCAAGTTTTTGAAGCAAGAGAAATGGTTGGGAAGTTAATACAAATTATAGCATAAAGGCTAAAGGTTGTTAAAAAAACCTTATTAAAATGTGTACTCTAAAAGCAATAAAATTTGGACCATGCAGCCTTCTAATTTCTGCTCAAAAACTGTTTCAGATGCATGGGGTGGGAATATGATGATAAATACTGCTCTTTTTTCCTTTTGCTTGTCTTTTGAAAGTCTTCAACACCATTCAAGTATGCTGTATACTGCAACCAAACTTGGGTTTCTGAGAGTGTGTCACAGTCTTTTCTTTTCTTTTTAAGTCAGTGTAATCTAGGAAGAGTGAATGATACAAAATTCTCCTTTATATTTACTGGAGCATCTTCAAACAGAGAGCACAAATCACCAAAGGCTGCAAATATGTCAACTGAAGCCAAATCGAACAAAGAACCTTTATGCACTTTTTATTGCATATCAAAGGAAAACCATTAAATTATTGTCTATACAAGCTACGTAAAATTTTGAACAATTCAACCTCTGCTCCTAGGGCGGCTGAATGTAAAAGTAAATGAGCAAGCGGTACACCGGTTGGTACCCAACAAGACTTGTCTCTACAAAACATTAAACACTGGATATTTTTTTTAAAAAAGAAAGAACTGATGGCACAACTGATACCCAAGCATATATTTTTACAGAGTTTTAGGACATATTTAAAACAGATTATTTCCTGTTTATTAAAAACTTTAGAAGATAAGCTGTGGACCCCTTTCCCCGCTACTTTTACCTTTTGTTTTTCCCCCGGTCACTGTGGTCCCTGTCTTTTTGATGTCTATCTCGGGGCTTGTCACTCTCTCGCTCTCTGTGCCTCTCCCTACTTTTCTCTCTCTCCTTCTCCTGAGCACGCTCTTCACTTTTAGGAGCTTCCTTCTTGTCAAGATTCCTACTGTCTCTGGATTTGCCTTCAGAGTCTTTGTCACTATGTGAAAGTCGCGACCTCTCTTTGTCCCGATGCCCTTCCTCCCTGCTTTTCCTCTCTCTTTCTTTTTCCTGGTTTCTATCTCTATGCCTACTTCTTTCGGAATCCGGCTCCCAGTCATGCCTGCCCTTTTTCTGGTGGTGGGTCTCGCTGTAAAACCTCTGCCTGTGCTGGTCGCTTTTCCTCCTACCAAATCCCCTCTCCACATGGGGACCCTGCCGACCCCAAGGATCGCTGTGACGCCTCTCTGGCCTCCGGGTATCTCTACTCTGATAAAAGTGTTCTGGCCCCGAGAATCTCGGCGGTTTCTGAGCCAGGGGTGGCACTGGTGTAACTGGTCCAACAAAATGTGGGGGCTGACCTGACAGGTGCAAAACGGGTGGCCAAGGCATCAGAGGGTTCTGAGCAAAGCCAAAGCCTGGAGGAGGGAGGAGTGGAGGGGGCAGATGAGGAGGAAAGCCAAACACAGGATTGTTTTGGGGAGGAAAATTAGGGGCAACAGCCCCTTGAAACTGAAAGCCAGGTGGAGAAGTTTTGGTGTGCTGAAAATTTGGCTGTGGAGTCCTGATTGGTGAAAAGCTTCCACTTGCAACAGGGCTCGGCATTTTGGTACTGAATTCAGAACCACTGGCATTATCTGCTTCAAACTGAGATGACGACGGCGGTGTCAATAATCCTCTTCTAACGGGATGTACTGCCTCAATGCTCGGCATCAGTGCTTCTTCACACAACGGATTTGTATTTTCCGGCTGTGAGCACACACTGTCTGCTGTAGATGCAGCTGAAACCAACGACTTCTTGCACGCTTGACTATCACTTTGATCTGAGGCTAGGTCGTTTCCTGACAGTTGCTTATCTACTTTAGCCTGTTCAGTTTCTAAAGTGTCCGGTTGTTGACTATTCTGCATTTCTTCGTACTTAACACTGTCCCCATCGTTTTCTGAAGCACTGTTCTGTAGGCCTCGTCCCGCTGCTTGCCTTGGATCCCTTTTAAGATTGATGAACTGTGAACTATTCATAGTCATATTATCAACAGATGCTATGCCAGCATTATTGCTCCCAATTCCTTTCCCTGTGCTCGATGAGATGGGAAAATCTGTGGTCCTTTCCTGAGAAACATTATCACCGTCACCCAACCTTAGATTGCTTTCAGGAGTCTCTTTGGTTTCCTTGTTCTGTGACAGAATAGTTAGGTTTGCTAAAAATGCTTCTGTAGAAACATCTGGTGGTTTGCCCTTAAGACTTATGCTTGTCAGATTTTCTGACGAGCATGAGACATCGGCTACTGGTGTATCAGCTGCAGAGAAATTATCAATGGGTTCTTTTGAATTGTCCTTTTCCCCCTTCGTTTCTTCAGTTCCAGCAGTTACTATAGGAATGTCCCTTTGTTCTTCTTTTATGCTTGGCTTTTTATCTAATAAAGGCAGATCTTCACTAGCAAGCTGGCTAACTGCTGGCTGGATATGTTCAGACATCTGCCCCGTAGTGCCCAAAAGACTTTGAAGGATGTCATCAACTGGCAGTGGCTTACTTGCTAGCTCAAGAGCAGATTGCTGATTTTCCCATCCAACCAAAACTCCGGGAAGGAACCGCAGAGGCTTTGGTGGTTCAAGTTTGATGCTTTCCACAGCAGGCTCACTCACAGTTGTCTCTTCAGTATTTGATAGCTGCGACTTGATCCTTTGTTTGTGTAATACAGCTGTGAAGGAGTTGAAGAAGTCGTTCTCCTCTTCTTTTTCCACCGATTCAGAATGAAGGACTTCAGGTTTGCTCAGTTTACTCTTCTTTTCTGGGGGCAAATTCTCAGGACTCTCTTCAGCAGGACTAGGGTTCATACTGGTAGCAGAACTGGCCTGCCTTTTCAGCTTCTGACGAATTATCAACCCAAGCAACAAATTGGGTCGGTGCACTTCAATACCTGCATTTGGAAGGTGGGGAACCACAGTGGTATAATTAATAAGATAAACATACACTTCAGGGGAAAAAAACTATTTCTACCAAAAAGCTTATCTATGCCTCTGCAATCTCAGAAAACTCAGCTGGTCCAAGTAGTCAAATTTCCCAATGTCTCTCTCCAAGAGCTGCTCCCTGTAAGTAGAATTCCTATAGACTCTAAAATAATTAGTTCTTGTTAAATAAAGGTAAGCTTGCTTTATTCATGAGCAATAGGAAGCACAAATGCATGCTTGTTGAGGGGGAAAACTGAAAGGCAAGGTTCCTCAATGAGGGTGACTTCTCACATTTGCAAGCTTCATGCACACTCTCAAAATAAAAGCTTCAAGCTATCTGGTTTTGGGGATAATCAAAATGCACCTCAGCAGTTTAAATGTCAAAAACAAGATCTCTATCACTAACATGTGAAATGGCCAACTTTTGTTACCTACCAGGACCATCGAAAGGCACCAGCTGATGTGGAATTTTATCAGAGGCACCTAAAGGGATGATATATAAATCCTTGATTTGCTTCATGGTATTTGCAGCTACACCGTAACGCTTTCTGCTGCTGAAGTACGCAAACAGCAAAGCGTATGAAATCTGATCCTCTTCTGTCACGGGGGTAAAACGAACCACACAGATTTCCTATGGAGAAGGGAGGGGCGCAAATTAACTTACAATTTTTCCACTAGTTCTCTAAAGCAGAATTCAGCACTTGGTGGCAGGGGAGGAGAGGAGAGGGGAAAGTCAGCAATCATCATCTTGCTTTCAGGTACTTACTGCACGTGAAAGAGTTGGTTTTTCACACAAGGAGAATTTGACACTGCAGAGACTTCAGCTCCAGGTAAAGAAGGGCAGTCTCGGTTATTACAAGCTGCAGCCAAGAATAGGAGGAGTCTCCACAGCTTTTGGCAAAGCTATTGAAGGATTTCTCAGCAAGTGACCAGCCCAGCAAGCCACTTGTGGGTACTTATGAAGGAGGGAACTTCAGCCATTTGAACCAACTTATACAGGGGTTTATTTTTGGAGGCGTGCAGCTTGCCTTTTGAATAAAGCAGCCCTGAAATGTATACACTGTATGAATACTGCTTCTTATACTGTAGATAAATTAAATCAGATCCGATCTGATCATTAGACTAGCTCTAGTTCTCTGTGCAGAAAACGTACAGAAATTGCACATGCAGAATCTTGTAATATCTTTCGTTGTTGTTGTTTTTTTAAAAAAAATAACTCCCCACTCCAGCACTATGGAAATATTACTTGCAGAGATGCAATTGTATCTGCAAAATATTTTTAGTACTATGAATATTTCTGCATGGCTATCTGTGACAAATTGAAGCACTTTTAAAATGTTTATTTCTGCCCGGCTGGCAAAGAGTTAACCCACCTCCAGCCTGACTGGCATAGAACTCTGATGGGGGCGGGACTGTGCCCGGTTTGAAAGGAGGGAGGGTCGGTTTGGTGAGTTAGGAGGGAGAGGGAGGAAGGTGTGGTGTGGTGTTATGTGGTGGCTTATATGAAGACAGTTAAGAGGCTAGGAAAACTTAAAGTTAAATGTTTGACTGAGTTTATTTTGTACAACTGGAACAAAGCTAATTAATAAATGACACGTTAAAGAATCACTTATGTTTTTAACACAATAAAACTTCATCTCTGTTTTTGCCAACAAGAGGTCCGTTTGTATTTTTCCAGCGAGGTACCAGGACTCACAGCCGTGGTGACTCAAGAGAGGGCCAAACTCACCTCAGGCAGGGAGGTGGTGGTTTGTGTCCTGAAGTTACACGGAGGAGGCTTAGAAGGGTAACCTGAGGTGCCAAGAAGTTGCCAGAGTGCCTAGGGCAAACTTCTACAGTGGGGGAATCCAACTGAGGGAGACCCTTTACAGGAGGCAAGAGGTTATTCCTGGGGGACAGCCTAGAGTTTCTTAAGGTACCAGGCCACGTAGGCTGGAAGGCTCTCCTTACTTAGAAACCCATTAGGAAAAGGGGTTTATTTTTGAGGCGGCAGGAGAAGAGGGTGGGTGTTTTCCCCTCTGGATTCCTGTGTCGCAGTGATAGTAAGGTAGAGTGGGACCAGGGTCGTCACATTTTTGGTGGCAGCGTCGTGATCGAAATTCAAAGCTCACGCGCCTAGTTTGGTTTGAGTCTGTCAGGATTTTCCTGTGAGGAAAATGACTCACGTAAGAAAACCCAGAGAGGCAAAAGGAGATGAAAGAACGGAAGGGGCTGAGGGAAGCCCAGGTTCTGAGGTAGAACTGATGAAACTACGAATTGAGATGGCCCGAATTGAAGCTGAGAGGGAAAAGATAGCAGCTGAAAGTGAGAGGGAAAAAGCTAGAATTGAAAGTGAGAGAGAAAAAGCTAGGATTGAAGCTGAAAGTGAGAGGGAAAAAGCTAGAATTGAAAGTGAGAGAGAAAGAGCTAGGATTGAAGCTGAAAGTGAGAGGGAAAAAGCTAGAATGGAAGCTGAGGAGAGAATGCAGTCCGAGAGATTAAGGGTTCAATTAGAACAGGACAGAATGAAGCTTGAAGAGATACGTTTGCGATCAGAATTAACTAGTAGTCCAGTTAACAATGATAGTATCGCAATTAATTTAAAAAGGTTCCCCAAATTTGGAAAAGACGATAATGTCGAATCGTTTCTATTTACCTTCGAACGCGTTTGTGTGGAATTTCAAATACCTGAGGAGAACTGGATGCTTTATTTAAGACCTCAAATTTGTGGGATACTAAGTGAAATTTATGCTGACCTGAGGGAAGAAGAGCTGTCAAGTTACCAAGTATTTAAGCAAAGGGTCAGGGTTCGATGTGGGCTCACGGCTGAACAAAGCAGAAAGGCTTTTCGTGAGGCAAAAAAGGAACATAAAGAGACTTATGCCCAACTAGCTAGCCGCTTAGATAAATTACTTGACAGATGGATTCAAGGGAGTGGAGTGAAGGACTTTGATGAGTTAAAACAATTAATTTGTTTAGAACAATTTTTTAAGCAAATCCCTAGCAATTTACGTTGGTTCTTGAGGGATAAAAAACTGAAAACTGTGGCACAGGTTGCTGAGGTCTTAGACGAACTACAGGGAGATTTCAATGAAATAGCATTCCCAAAACACTCACAGAAGGGTAATCCATGGAGAAACAGAGAAAATAAAGACAGGCAAGAAAATTTTCCTGTCAGGGAATCAGTTTCTGACAAGACAGGGTATAAGAAAATCACTTGCTTCTTCTGTAATCGTGAGGGCCATGTACGTGCCAGGTGCCCCCTGCTGGTTAAGTCGCAAACTACACCTTCTGCAGCTAAACAAGTAAAACTGATAACGCAGTCACAGGAAAATAGCTCGCCTCAGACAGAAGGCTCAGAGAAAGCAGACAGTCCAGCTGAGACTACTTCTAAGGTCTTACAGGTCTGGAGGGCTGAGCAGGAGTGCAACCAAGATTACATGGAGCCAATTGAATTAAATGGTCAGGTTTTTTTAGGTTTGAGGGACACAGGAGCAGAAGTCTCACTTGTCAAATCACAATTTGTTCCAAAGGAGCAGTACCTCAAGGGTCAGTCCTATAGTTTAAAAGGCATATGGGGCCCACATTTTGAAGTACCATTAGCTGAAGTTGATATTACCTACAAAGGATTTTGTGGCAAGTGGAGAGTAGGAATCCTAAATGAATTGGAGGTACCCTTTTTAATAGGGAATGACCTAGCTAGTCAGAAGCACCGTATTCAAGTGATAACTAGGTCACAGTCTCAAGTCACTGAGAGTAATCCTCCTGCAGTTATAGAGACACCCATAGAACCTGGTGAGGATGAAGGGCTGATTAGCGTGCCAGTGGTCCAGGAGCACGGTGCCCAATTCTTGAGTGATCAAAAAGAGGATGAAACTATAAAAGAGCTGTGGGGTAAAGCACAAAGTCCTAATGCCGAAGTAACTGTGGAGAACCCCTGCTTATTTACCACCATTGAGGGAAGACTGTATAGAATTTCTAGGAGGAGGAAAACTGCTGCTGTGTGGGAAAGGAAGAAACAGTTAGTGTTGCCAAGAGCTTACCGGTTGCAAGTGCTACAAATGGCACACGACGCACCCTCAGCAGCGCATCTAGGCATTAGAAAGACTAGTGATAGAATCCAAGCAAGATTTTACTGGCCTGGGATGGGCAAAGACATCAAAGAGTATTGCAAGTCCTGTGTGATCTGCCAAAAAGCAGGCAAAAGAGCGGACAAAACGCGAGGCTTGTTACAGTCTATTCCCGTAATTACTGAGCCCTTTTCCAGAGTAGGAGTGGACATCCTCGGGCCTATCTCCAGAGTTACAAAAAGGGGGAATAAGTTTATTTTATGCCTCGTGGATTATGCTACGCGCTATCCAGAAGCAATACCTCTAAAGGACATTGACTCAAAGACTGTAGCAAAAGCCCTCATGTCGGTGTTCCTAAGGCTGGGATTCCCCAAAGAAATTATAACAGATTTAGGGACATCCTTCACGTCCAAGACCATGGAAGAGCTTTTAACTCTTTGTGGAATTAAGCATGTTAAAACTACGGCTTATCATCCACAGTCGAATGGCTTGACGGAGAAATTTAATTCGACCCTGAGCCGGATGCTAAAAACCTATTCCATCAATCATCCTAACGACTGGGATGAGAGGCTGCAACACTTCCTATTTGGTTATCGCGAAGTGCCGCAGGAGAGCACAGGGTTCAGTCCTTTTGAACTCCTATTTGGACGACAGCCACGAGGACCCCTAGACTTGATGAAAGCAGCGTGGTCAGGGGAGGAGCAGATCGACAGCCCTGATGTTGTGACGTATCTACAGGAGCTGCAGAGCGACCTTCAAGAGCTACGGGAGCAAGCTGCTCACAACTTGCAGCAGGCACAGCGTCGACAGAAGCAGTGGTATGATGCACACGCAAGAGACAGAACTTTCCAGCCTGGTGACAGTGTGCTCGTGTTAAGAACAAGACGTCGAAAGAAGTTGGAGATGTCGTGGGACGGTCCCTTCAAAGTGGTCGAGAGGATATCTGCGGTGAACTATTTGGTAGAGTTAGATGGGGAAGGGAACCGATGTAAGAATTTTCATGTAAATTTACTTAAGCCTTATTTTGACAGAAATAAGTTGGTGTTGCAAGTAAAGGGGAAGGTGACCCAAGGAATTCATTTAACTGGATGGGGAGAGCTAAGTAAGGGCACAACTCTAGCAGAGGTGTCATTCGATGAAAGTCTGACCCCAGAGCAAAAGGAGCAGTTAAAATTAGTCCTTGCTCAGTTTGCTCAGATCTTCTCAAACATCCCAGGGAGGACCAGCCTAGCAACTTATAAAATAGACACAGGGTAAGCACATAAGTGGGAAGGAAAACATCATAGCGGACGCTTTGTCTAGGTATATTTTTGAGAGGTATAGAATGGTGCAAAGTATTATATGAAACGGTGGTAACCCTAGCAAAACATTTGTGCTTAGGCGTTATAATCTAACACATGTCAAACATGGTTTATTTGTGTACAAGTTTATGAGATGTTAATTTAGTTGACTTTGTAATATGAGTGTTATAGAATGCATTGAAGGATTTATAACCCCAAGCCCATTGCTTTGGCATTGCTCTAGTTAGTTAAGAGCAAGCCGACGCAATGTCTTTGTGGTGGGGGAGATATGTGACAAATTGAAGCACTTTTAAAATGTTTATTTCTGCCCGGCTGGCAAAGAGTTAACCCACCTCCAGCCTGACTGGCATAGAACTCTGATGGGGGCGGGACTGTGCCAGGTTTGAAAGGAGGGAGGGTCGGTTTGGTGAGTTAGGAGGGAGAGGGAGGAAGGTGTGGTGTGGTGTTATGTGGTGGCTTATATGAAGACAGTTAAGAGGCTAGGAAAACTTAAAGTTAAATGTTTGACTGAGTTTATTTTGTACAACTGGAACAAAGCTAATTAATAAATGACACGTTAAAGAATCACTTATGTTTTTAACACAATAAAACTTCATCTCTGTTTTTGCCAACAAGAGGTCCGTTTGTATTTTTCCAGCGAGGTACCAGGACTCACAGCCGTGGTGACTCAAGAGAGGGCCAAACTCACCTCAGGCAGGGAGGTGGTGGTTTGTGTCCTGAAGTTACACGGAGGAGGCTTAGAAGGGTAACCTGAGGTGCCAAGAAGTTGCCAGAGTGCCTAGGGCAAACTTCTACAGTGGGGGAATCCAACTGAGGGAGACCCTTTACAGGAGGCAAGAGGTTATTCCTGGGGGACAGCCTAGAGTTTCTTAAGGTACCAGGCCACGTAGGCTGGAAGGCTCTCCTTACTTAGAAACCCATTAGGAAAAGGGGTTTATTTTTGAGGCGGCAGGAGAAGAGGGTGGGTGTTTTCCCCTCTGGATTCCTGTGTCGCAGTGATAGTAAGGTAGAGTGGGACCAGGGTCGTCACACTATCCATGCTTCGTAGCCAGTGTGCCCTATACTACCACTTCACTCCAGTCATCTGGTCTTCATATCATAAGAAAATATGCTGAATATGTGCTAAACATCCACATCTACTCATTTATCACCGAATAGAGAGCAGTTTTGTTAGGCTTTATCATTCGGAAGGACTAGGTGTTTCCATAAGAAGAGCCTGCTGGATCAGATCAATGGTCAGTCCATCTAGACCAAGGTTTCCCAACCTTGGGTCTCCAGCTGGGGTTGGACTACAACTCCCATCATCCCCTAGCTAACAGGACCAGTGGTCAGGGATGATGGGAATTGTAGTATGCCAAATAGGAGGAGGAGGAGGAAACTGTGCCTTAAAAAATATTTAAACTGGGTGGGGATGGGGGATTATTAACACCATACATTTCCAGGACCAGAACAAATTTGGTTTTACCTTTGTCCCCATGGCTTTTATTTTTTCAACATATTCCCAAACAGTCTGGGGTGATATCCTGCCACCAATTTGGATGCTATCTGGCAAATCCTATGGGAGGGGAAAATAATTATGCATTATTTATAACATTGTAAAATAATAGCTACTCTTCAAATACTTAATATACTTTTAAAACATCTTAAAGAAGTTACCAGAGAAGTACTGCTATAAAAGTACAGCTAAATGAGAAAAATCAATATCACTCATGATTCATAAAAGAAGGCACATTATTTCAAATGCTTAGTGAAGGGAGGAAGTAAAATTTCTACTGCCTTTCGAGTGCATGGGAATTTATAGAAACGAATTTATAGAAAGCCAGTATGTAAAAAAGCTAGCTAAAAGGTGTACAGTGCTGGAGATCTAATTTAAGTCGCTGATACACCTGTTGTTGTATCACCACAAGAAAAGTGGGCATGAGGGATGGAAGTATCTGTTATACAAAGTGCTATGACCGAAACCCTTCCTAAAATAAGAGAGAATGAACATAATCTCTTGGTGTTTTTAAATACTCTGCATTCACAATGCCATATTCAAATTTTAGTTGTTCGCAATGAAAAGAAAATTTGGGAAAGTTTCCAAGGTAGGTGACAACACAATATTTGAGTGTATACATACTACCTCTGTTAAACTTTCAAAAGAGCCAGAGATCGGGTAAGCCTTGATAACAAACTTTGCGACAGATGGCATGTTGATAAAGCCTTTCCAAATGAAGTTCAGGCGAGCCAGAAATAGTGTTTCACTTTCAACCATGCCAGGCATTTCTGATCTGTAGTGTGGAAAAAAAATAATGAATGCAAAACAGTCTAGTCTACTGCAAGGACGGTGGGGGGAGGGGATGACAGCAGGGACACTGGCTGGGGCAGCAACATTAACAGAGAGAAATATGTGCAAGACTAGTAATAATTTCAATCTATTTTCTTCCATCTTTGCTACAAATGTAACGGCAAGACCACCAAGACAGTTGGTAACAAAGAAAACGCAAAGACCAATATTTAAAAACAATCGCATTATTTTTTTAAAAAAAAACAGTTGTAACAAGCATCTGTTTTTCAATGCCTCTACTTTGTGTACTTGGAATACACACAGGTGGGTCAGTAAGCTTCTTTAAAAGTACACATGAAAGCTGCTTTTGTTTGTTTGTGTACAGTGGGGTTCCCTGCAGTAGTTTCCACTTATTTATGCACATAATATTAACTAGGGACAGCAGCCACAATTCTCTGTGACTGGCAACAACCATAAAATTATTACCTAGAGCTTGAAGCAGCAGCAAGTGCTGGATCTGGCAATTCTGTATCTTCCTCTAATAATTCTGAAGCCAAAATGTTTGTTGTTGAAGAAAGTGCATCCGCTATGCTTTCAGCTTCATTGTCTGATGGTTTACGGGCAACTCCAAAGGACACTTTCACATTTTTCCCAGAAAGGTCATCACTAGGTGGTGCCATTCGACCTTGAAAAGGCAAGTTGGAAAGTTTTGCTGTTTAAACCATACCAGATTTTTTTTGGGGGGGGGATTATCTTAACACTAAATTAAACCCAGAGGCTTTGTACATTTCTCTAATTTGCCCAACTGTCCAACCATTTTTAGATAATTATTAATGAAAATACAGATTTCCTAAAGAAATACAAAGTATTTGGATGCAACACTAAACCATGGTTTAGCATTATGACAAGTCACAGAAAGCCTAGGACTTGCACACTGCCCTGTCTCTATCTGGTACAGCAGTGTGGAAAAGTTCACAAGCTCTGGCTTACATTTTAAATAACCTTCTTGTGTCATTTGAACCTAGACAGACTGCAGTTATTCTTAATTGCAGTTAATTTGCTTCAACGAACTTCCAAGGAACTTTTGGCTCAGTTCAACTCGCTACACTTAAGATTAACCAAAGTTTAGAATTCAGACTAAACTGAAGTTAATATAAAACTGATCTCTTCCCTCCAGCCACACCAGACCATAGGGAGGTTGGAAGAACACGCAAAACGAAGACTCACTGAGGTGCAGTCTTCTAACCATAGTTTAGTGCATTATGCCAGGCTGCACCAATGTGGTAAAGCTAATGGTAGAGAAAAAGGACCTGATGGTCCCCAGTCAGAAGCAAGATGAATTTTCAAGATCACACTACATGCTGCAAAAAAAGCATAGGTACCCGAGTGGTATGTTAGTTAACATGGCTGAGTAGAACAAGGGAGGCCGGTTCAAATTCCCGCTCAGCCACAGAAACTCACCAAGTGACCTAGGACAAGTCACTGTCTTTCAGCCTGTTATAAGGATACGAGGGGCTGATAGAAAATAGACAGTTTATCAGACTGTGCCACTCCCATTGCTACTCTCACTGAAATTAAGAGCTAGCTATCCATAACGGGAGCTGTGGGGAACTTGTGGCTCTGCAGATGTTCACCTTCTGCAGCCCCAACATCTCAACTGGTTTTTAAGCATGGAAAAGTTAATACTACCTATGCAAATTTTGCAGTTGAGGTCAAACAGATGGTTCTTATGTTGACTTGTTGTATCAGGAGTGGCAGATTCATCCACTTCTTTATCTTTTTCAATCTGTTCCATTTTCTCCACAATCTTAACTGGAGGGGTTTCCTAAACAAGGAGAGACAGGCAATTTGTTAATAGAATTTTATTTTATATAGAATAAAAATACAACTTTATTATCAGAGCAACAACATACAGAGGTCTAGCTTACAGGTAATGTTAAGCCAAACCAAACCATAGCTTAATGCAAATAAGTAGGTGCCCAGATCGCAACTGCTACACTCCTCCCCCAGTCCTGCTGCTGCAGTGCTTCTTGGGGCTAAGACATGGTTTGGCTTGTGTTACACCCAAACCCAAGGTTATGGTTTGTCTCAGCCCAGACATTTTATTTTAACAGAATCAATGCATTGTTCGTTTTAAACAAATACACAACAACTTATTTTGTTAAAAAAACCAATATTTTTGCCATGATACCTGAATTTCCATTGGTGCTTCTTGCTCCTTTACTGGTGCCTCGCTCTCAATTTCTATTTCTCCTTTATGAGTAATTTTTGTGATTGGTCGTATTTCCACTTCCCTCTGCTCTTTTTCAATCATTTCAATTGTCTATCAAGAAACAACAAAGAACAGAACAGATATACAGTGTGAAAACCTATGAAAACATCACCAGAAGCAGCCCCAAAATATGGGTGGAAAGGTGGCTTAATTGCAACTCCCATAATAATCCCTGAACACTGGACATGCTGGGTGAGGATGATGGGAGATGAAACCTAAGTTAGAGAAGACAGTTGTCCGAGAGATGAAAACTAGAGGCCTCCTCCTTCATTGGATGTTTAGCATGAAGAATAGGCAGAAGATGTAGAGAGAGCAACAGATGGTGGATACAATTATTCCATGTTTGCTTCACAGCCAGAGGTATGGGCCTGGCTGTAAAGCTGAACTATAGTCAAACATTACATGCAGAAGACTTGAGCTTGTGCACTCTCCCTTCCTCTCTCCTTCAACTGGAAGCTCCCATTTCCATTTTCAATTAATTTCACATTATGCCTGAATCCTACGTTGTACTTAAAACTTAATTATGGGTTATTGAAACAGGACAACTTCTTGGCACCGTTTGAAGTCGGTATGTGTTTGGGGCATAATGCAGTTAGCTAAAAACAGAAGCGAAAGATTTCAATCTCCCACCCTGCTCTCATAGCCATACCAGAAAAGGAGAGAGGTAAAGGAAGCTGACAAGCCTGAGGCTTGCTTGCTGCTAAACCACAGCAAACCGTCTAAATTCAGCTGTTATCTCCCAATTAACTCAGCTTCCAAGGATGGAATGGCTACACTTCTGGAAGGATGACTCTTCTATTCGGTAGAAAGATGGTCACTGGATCAAGGATGAACTATTTCAAAACCATGCACTGATAAGCAAGTTCCAAACCAATAATAGGAGCCACACTGAATAGGCTTTAAGCAGCATCAATGGGGGGACAGGTTTGGAGCACGCTGCCACCAAAGATTTTGGTTTTATTTTTGTAGGTACGGTATTCACTTCTTTGGAAGAAAGCAAAGGCTATGATAGCGACAGAGGTGCAATAGGCCTTACCCAAGACATCACATTCTTGTCAAATGCATCCCTTTATTTTTCCCTGGAAAATATTGACTTCTATAGGACTAATTAAAGGGATGTACTTGGCAATACGGCTGGGGGTGAGGAAGCAATCTGGCCCAGGCTCAGACACAAGTTGGTCTAGCCTCCACAAAGAGAGAACCTATCAGGTGGGAAAGAATGTACAATAACTGTATGAACAGAGAACACATATATCTATCACATCAATTCTTTGCAGGGATCCTGGCAATCTACAGGTCTGCTTGTAATTTAGGAGCAGTAAAATATTTTCCCTTTGCCACTAGACTTCAGATGGTGAACGGGAAACACGGAAGACAAGTGGAAAGCTTTGAAATTTGTATTGATTAGCACTAGGAAGCAGGTGATCCATTAAATAAATAACTGTAGATTAAGCATACATGTCTGTTTTCTCTTTTCCTCCATGCAGCTAGTTCTTTGGAAGCCAGCTCTTCCGGACTCATTCTTATGAGATGGTCTGGAGTTACTTCACCTTTCAATACTCTTTTGAACAGTATCTGGGGAAACAATCAGTAATTAGTTATAGTTAACAATTTAAAAAATATTAATCTACAGGTTTCTAATTCAATTTCAACAAGAAAAGAAAACTGTGGTTTTTCAATCTCACCTGTACATCATTAAAAAAACTGCCCTCTCTACACAGATACAAATAGTTGTGCATTAATGTCCTTAATGGATCTGCTGAAATGTTATGCTCACCATTTCACAAAGTGAAGTCAGAATTCTTTAAAAATCCTTAGCATGTTTTAATGGTTTTTTTTAAACAAATAATGATCTCTTTGCTAGCCTGAAGGAGACATCTCAAAAAAGGAAACTCGGGTGAATTTTCAGTGTCTGATTTTTCAAACAATAGTTATTGAAAAAATGATATTGTCATCAAGGAAAAAGATTTTAAGAGGTGCTGGTAGCTTAAATTAGGTGAACAAGGCAATAGACAGATGGGTCCTTTGTAGAATTTTGTATAGTTAAACATAACAAGAAACATTAGAATGCAGGAATGGAAACTTCCAAGAACACACAGAAAGTTGGAGATTTATCAGACAACTTATTTCATTGGCAGACTTGATCAGCAGGCATATATCTAAGTACCTTTCAGCAATACTTTAGTTTTAAAGAAGTCAACAGAGAGCAACAATAGTAAGGAATCATAAAGAAGTGAGCTTATAGATTGGGCTGACCCACATTTTTTTTCAGGTGGAATCCAATGCTGCTGTTCCACTCACATAACAGCTTTTGACCCACAAAATTCCTCCAGTAACACAAGAAAAGAAGAAATGTTTTTAGAAGTTTCCCCATCCCATTGCAGCCCCTTCCCCACCCCCAATCACCAGGCTTAACCAGAGAGTGATACCACAGAGGACTGCAAGAGGAGGGAGGAAATAATCTCCACTCCTCTATTACATTAGCGGACGTGCCTGCTGAAACAAGAGTTATTCCATGGGTCAACAGCGGGACTGGACTCTACCCATCGTCAGTCACAAACATTATTCAATTTGGATATGCTACCAAAATAACTGAAAGACAACAATGCCAGCACTTTTTTGGGGGGGGGGGGAGAAGAGAACCATAAGCAGGCTATATTTTATCACACTGACCCCGTTAAGAAAGTCAAGCACTAATGGAAAGATTTCAGAATGCGTATCAAACATAGATAACATTACATACATTGTTTTTGGGATCTTTCAGATTGAATATCAAGCTTCTGTACTTATTCTTATACTTGGAATCAGTATCTCGGAAAAAAGAAAATAGTTCTTTTTCAATTTTAGTTGCAACTTTTGCTGCTCTTTCTTCAGGGATCTTCAGTGTGGAGTCTGCAAGCCTGAAAAATACGCACATCATACGTTTTTGGTTTTGTTTTGGGGTTTTTCCCAGCAGGAAACAATAACAATTGAACTATTAACAATTTGTTTAGCTCGTCGGCCACACCTTTTCTCCAGGATTTCTTTAAGAGACTGCCGAACACTTTGCCTTATTTGATCAGCAGAAGGTTTGGATGCAGGGGCAGTAGCTGGGTGTACATTACTGGTTGCTCCCTTCTCCATTTTCTTTTTCTTTACTTCCTGTTTATCCTGAACACCTGCATTAAAATATAAATGTCACATCATGGGATAGCTTTACTAACTTGAATTTGAAATTTCACAAGGTTGAAGGGAAGGCGTTGTTGCATTCAAAGGAGCATACAATTACGTAATTTTGGATTTACACAACTGATTATCCTGTTGGGATTAGTACAAAACAATATAGGCTCCAGAGGGTTCTATGCATGGTTTTATTTTTAAAAAAAAACCTGTAAACCAAGTCCATCTCTAATAGAAATTGACCGAATTACTGGACAGACAGCAAATTACTCAACTGATCCTAAATACTTTCTATTAAAAGTCATCCTTTTTAAAATTTATGTTAAAGCATCCAAATTGTAGACCATAGCTTTGTAAGACCTGGTTTGTAGGATCCTAAAGCCTGCATGAGGAAGCAACTTACTTTCTCTTGTCACTATAGACACCCAAGTCCAGTGAGCCCTTAGTGGCCGTCCCCCTTCACATTATTTACTTCCAGCAATGTAAACAATATTTTAGGAGTCCAAATCTTCCATTATCAGGTTAAGCTGCAACCCCCACAGCAGTATTTTAAAATGAGCACTTATATATTTCATTCCATGTGTCACAGGTGCGGTAGCGGCTACTCTAGAGTAACGACTCCTCACAGCGTTGCATTTTCATGCTTTTATTAAGTGCACACTATTTACAGTGCAGAGTCAGTACTATGTACATGTTGTCAGTCTAGGTCAGAACCTCCGAATGGAGATTCGCGTGTCTTTTTCCAGCAAAGTAGTCTGGGAATACTGAATCTCCGCCCCCGTCGCTTCTTGCGCAATTCCGGGACCGGCGGGAGCGGTCTTCTTGCCGCGCTTTCCCTGCTTCCCCCTTCCTTTCCTAAGTGGAGCAGTGGCTCCGCTACTCTGCCTGAGCCATGCCCTCTGCTTCCTGATTCCCCGCTGGAGACATCCCCCTCCCCGCTCCCACTGGCGCTGGGAGAAGAGCTTGTGCTTAAGATGGGAGGAGGCTGTCTTTAGCTTCTGTCCCTCACACCATGTATTAACACAGGCATCCCCAAACTGCGGCCCTCCAGATGTTTTGGCCTACAACTCCCATGATCCCTAGCTAAGAGGACCAGTGGTCAGGGATTATGGGAATTGTAGTCCAAAACATCTGGAGGGCCGAAGTTTGGGGATGCCTGTATTAACATTATATTTTAAATGTGGTGTTGTTTTTGTTTTTAAAAAAGCTACTTCACAATTTTTAATTACCGGTTTTTGTTGTGCTTTCACTTGAACAAGAGACATTAAGATTGTCTTTATTCATCCTTTCGTGTTTGTCTTCCGATGATCGCTGAGGACATGCAACCATTTGTCCTGTTTTCCTAACAGGAATTTGCTGCCTTTTTTTCATCTCAGAATCTCTGCATTCTGTTACTGGTTTTCCATCACCAGATTCCTGTAACAAATGTTAAGAAATTTTAGAGAGCATTTGGACTGCAGTCCTTTCTAACAGAATGATCAGTTTTATACCTATACATTTACGTGTGTGTGTGTTAATTAGATATAGATCAAAAAATAGAGGAAATTATGCATCTCTGCCTATGAAGCCAAGCAAAAGGCCTCAAAACAGAATACAGTATTAACACCCAATGCACTGAAACATGAGGCCACAAGTTTATTTATTCTTTAAAAATATTTATATACCACTATTCATGAAAGCTTCACCAGAGCAGAGAACCTTCTGTGAGGTTCACATTCACACCATACATTCCTCAAAGAATTTGGAGCGCTGTCATCCGTTATTTTTCTCTATGTTGCGAGTGCAGACAGACAGAATATATATTTTTATGTTAGGGGTAATGCAAGTTGAGTGGTTAAAGTACATAATCACCAGACATTCTGCACATTCACCAGGGTTCAGTGTGCATGTGCTCATAATCCATTCATGAGGGTGCACATTTCCCAGTCAATATAATCTCCAATGAGCCTTGTTCAAAAAATGTACAGAATTCAGCCAATATATGCAAATTCCCTAAACTGTGTTAGAGATTATGTATCCCATTGTCTTATAAATCACATAAAAAATTACAGGAGCCTACAAAAGTTACTGTTGTTATCATCATCATCATCACTATATAGCAACTACAATAGCATTTCTTACCCTTTTAAAAATTTTGACCTTGTGCTTCACAGTCTCTTCTCCCTGCTTTGTTTTACTTTGTGGACACATGGAGATTTGTTTTGCTATTCCAGGCTTTTCGCACTCCATCATTCTACCTTCTTGTGTTGTTTCCGGTTTCACTTGTGCATCCAGTTTATTTTGATTGACTGGGTCGGGTTTTTTGTCTTCTGCAGCACAACATTTTATACATACGTATTCTTTGTCTTCTTCTCCCATTTGCTGTGCTTGAGAAAGACTCAGACCAACACAGTCACCATGAAACCAATCATCACACCTGCCACAGCCTACCATAAACCTGAAACAAGGAAAAAAACAAATGACTTAATGTGCTTAAGATTTTACATTTCCTTGACTGTAAAAATATCACATCTTAAAGTGAGTATATTGCAGCACTGGCTCCACTCAGCTTGTTGGAGATTGCATCCACTGCTCCAGCCTTACAACATGGTAGGAGTTGACACCAAAATTGGATCTTGTCACACTAATTTAGAAATGCAGCAGTTTGGATATCAAAGAATTATTTGGCTATCAAATAGACCTGGAAAAGAAACTGATTAAATTGCTTATACACCTTTAAAAGTATATGTGCCCCTCCAAATATGCTATGCCTCTCATAGTATGAAATAATCCAGCACAACAGAAAAATCAAATTGTCATAAATCACCAAAATATTAGCAAATGAGGACCTAAGCTGGCCAACTGGGCATCACATGACATTTTATATCCTTACATTATTCAAAATGCAGCTTTATCATTCTAGACCATTAAACAAGCATGGCTGCAACTGCCACAAACCAACAAAGTTAGTGAAGCAGAAGTTCACAATTCCAGTGCAAGAAACAATTCCATTCCTAAACAGAATAAAAGTTGGTCTTTTCATAGATCTATTTATTTTGCAATTAATCTCCTAATATATATTTGTGCTAACGGGCACCTTACATTTTTCATAGTATTGAAACTTAAAATAACCCAAACCAAGAAATAATCTTAACTTCCCCTTGCACTCATCAGTAGTCTTTACTTTCTCTATTTTCTAGGGAGGGAGAAGGGTGTACCATTTTATGGACATCCAAGCTCTTGTATTTTGAATTTCCCCTTAAAATGATATAGAAAACAAAGTGGAGTTGAAACAGTTGAGGGAAGCTTAAGGGCAGCCTTCTGGTGGATATGCATTTCTATCTTTCAAGCATTTGACAAAGACCAACATCCAGAAAATCATGGGTGGTATTCAACTAAGTTGTTGCATGCACAGATTGAGCCCGGCTCATGCAACAGGACTTTTCACACTGCTTCTCTGCACCACCTAAATCTGCCCTGAAGGGTTGGAGAAACCACCAGAACAGGTGGGGGGCACAGCTGTAAGGAGTGAGCCAAAACTCACTGCACAAGCAGCTCATTCCCCCTGCCCCCAAACCTCAATTAACACTACGTTAAATTCCCTCCTCATGTTTACAACAAGAGGACTGAAGTACTCACTAGAGAGCAAAGATCAACGTTAAAAGTGCTCCGTATCAGCTTGGGTAACTTCCCCCCACAAATTTACTTGTTATATAATTTACATTATTCACAAAGATTTGGAAGTTCTAGTGTTAAGATCTTATCAGGAAGATGCAAACACAAACAACCTTTTTGTCAAGATTCACTAAGGCAATTCCTGACAAGCCTGCCATTACATGCTGAGTCCAGCCAATAGTTTGTTGCTCCAAGTAACTGAAAGCAACCATTCTAATGAAGTGAGGAACAATGCAGTTGGCCCAATAACCTTAGTATCTGTCTTGTTCTACACTGCTAACTCACATTCCTCTAATAACAACAACAATAACAATAGACCTGTCTGATACTTGATAAATCCTGTTTTTTTGGGAGTCTGCTGAGGTACACAATACATAGCCAGAATGCTATATAGAGCATGGGATCCTAAAGTATGACTGGCCTATGTCAAGTAAGAAACGAGTAAGAACAGTGTACTTCACTTCCTCTTACACCACTAAAGACAGCTCAAGCTCAGAGGGGTAAAATAACTCCAAGTACAGATTCACATTCATATACTTGTTACTTGGACTAGTGTTTTACCATATGGGTTTCCAGCCAATACTTACATATGTGACCATTTGGCTTCTAACAATCAGAGGGGTGTGTGTGTGTGTAGTGTTCCATTAACAATTTCTTTATGCTTCATTCAGGCGTAAGAAAGAAATCTCAGCTGTCAGCTCATACATAAAACTTATTAAGTATTTCAGATTATCTTCCAGGCTTTTAGTCTAGCCTACTGCTAAACATATTACCTGATAATAAGCACTAGTGGTTTCAACCAAATTTTCTGTCAGGTAACTGTGTCCGTAATTTGAGCCTATCACAATTTCCAAGATGGCCATAAAAACTAGCATATTTGAAGACCAGGAACTAATTTTACTGTTTTCTATGGCGGGGGAATCATGACATTTTCCATCACAACCATAACATTCTAGAATGTCACGTTCCAGTTTAAGGATCCCAAAACTTATTGCAAATCTCATTATGACAATATGAAGTATGTCTGATAAATCCATATACAATACGTAAATTCAATCTGCAGCACGCTGAACTAGCTATGTGGAGGGCTATGATATGTTCAGATTTAGCGTGAAAATAATTGTATTTATTTGCTTTAAAAATCTGATAGGAATTAGAAATTGAATGTTTAAATGTAGCAGTAAGGGCAGGAAATAAAAATGAGGAAAAGTGCTCTTCCTCATAGAAACATGGATATTTAAAGATAAGGAATTGGCAGACAAATAGACTAGGCCAGACTAGCCAATATGGTGCCCTTGGGATGTATGTGATTACAACTTCCACCAGCCCTAATCAGAAAGGCCAATTGTCAGGGCATGATGAGAGTTATAGTCCTCCCATCTGTCCTCCCTCCCTCCCTCCCTCCCTCTGCCAGGCACCACACTGCCTATCCCCAGACTAGTGAAAGCACTTTCAGGCTTTATGATCTTGCATCTCTAGTATGCATGAAGAGGACTGCATTTGCAATGTAAAAAGGTAATGGTAAAGGGACCCCTGACCGTTAGGTCCAGTCGCAGAAGACTCTGGGGTTGTGGCGTTCATCTCACTTTATTGGGCAAGGGAGCCGGCATACAGCTTCCGGGTCATGTGGCCAGCATGACTAAGCCACTTCTGGCGAACCAGAGCAGCGCACGGAAATGCTGTTTACCTTTCCGCCAGATGCTGTTTACCTTTCCGCTGTTTACCTATTTATCTACTTGCACTTTGACGTGCTTTTGAACTGCTAGGTTGGCAGGAGCAGGGACCGAGCAACAGGAGCTCACCCCATCGGAGGGATTCGAACCGCTGACCTTCCAATCGGCAAGCCCTAGGCCAGGCATCCCCAAACTTCGGCCCTCCAGATGTTTTAGAGTACAATTCCCATCTTCCCCAAACACTGGTCCTGTTAGCTAGGGATCATGGGACTTGTAGGCCAAAACATCTGGAGGGCCACAGTTTGGGGATGCCTGCCCTAGACTCTGTGGTTTACACCATGGCGCCACCTGCATTCCTATTTGCAATGTAGGGAGACCATATAGAAACAGAGAAGTGTTCCCTTCACCCCATGCCCAAAAAGGTTATGGGGAACTCCTGCCCATTTTGGGTTATGGACATTATGTTTGGAGTCAGAATTAATTTCATACTTTTGAAATACTAGCAGCGACTATTCCAATTAAGAAAGAAATGGTCAATATGGAAAAGTGTACAGAACAGCAATATGAGGTATAGCAGTCACTCACTGTTGAGCACATTTGAGGAGAAAGGCGTTCTAAAACAACTATTGAGCACGTAAACATAACTTGATCAATCACAGCACTGCTCCCAGTGTCCTGAACAAAAGACAGCGGCTGCCACAATCTTTTACGAAGCAGCTGCAATTTTGTTTAGGTAAATTAAAATGAGTCTATATTTTCTGGTGTTTTTAAAAAGGGCAAGCCTGCTTCTGAATTTGTTGTTTCAGCAAGAGCATTACGGTAGAAAAGCAAAGAAACAAGACAACATCAAGGTGGACTCCCTATGGATCAGTTTTTCATTGACTGGGATGGGGGGGGGCAACAAACAAGGAGCAGGCCTGGCTATCAAGATGGCTCCCAAGATATCAGATCTGTACATCGCTTTTGTCAAGTGACTAAACTCAGTTAAACCCGAACTGAAATAAATCTTTATGAACACAGGCTTAAACTATGTAGACATATCCTGACTCTTTGCTATGTAATTTCTGTTCCAATTTAACTCTCATTTTTCAGACTTGGGAGTTATAGTCATTCAACCTGTAAGCATGTTTTTTTTGTGTTGAATTCTGAACCAGTACATTTTTGTATTTAAAAAACTCCAGTCTGGAATAATGACAATTTGTGTCATTCCAAATTTATACAACTGTTACTAGCTCTTAATGAGCTCTTTTAGAACTTTATTTACAAGTTAAATTTATATTATGATCCTACCCATAAACAGAAATTGATTTGACAAATACACCAATTTATGGCTTGGTTTGCTATAGGAAAATTCAAGCCTATAGCACAAACGTAGGAATAGTTAACAGTAATAATTATGGTAATAAGCTATTATTTATGGGTTTCCCCAGCCACTCTGGGCGGCTTAAGCTAGCTGGCTAGCTATATTCTGTATCAGCTTACAAAGCTCTAATATAGTTCCACAAATACTAAATAAAGGTATTTAAATTACTCTCCAAACACAATGGGCATTTCCTTGTCTTTTCTTTTCATCACTTTGATAAAGAGAGTATGAACGTGGCGGGGATAGACATGCCAGCCAAAAATGAAAGTTTGCAAAAATGAAAGCAGGTATTTTCCAAGTAAACATCAGACCCCAATTTGCTGTTCTGAATTCATTTAAAAGTTTTGTCCATTAGAGACTGAATTTTAGTACTGACACTAGGAATACTGTGTAGATGTAGGATAGATAACAAGCATGTAGCAAAGTTAATAAGGGAGGAGTGGGGAACCTGCAGTCCTCCAGAGATTGCTGGACTTCAACTAGCCATGATGATTAGGGTGGATGAGAGTCCAAAAACATCTGCAGGGCCACAAGACTCCACTCCCCCCTCTGTAATAAGGAATCTCACTTGTCAAGGGGCAAGGGAGGTGCCCCAAATGTCTAAAAGGAGAGTATCATTTATGAAGAGCTGAAGACGGCTTTAAAGGCCAAACTATTTCTTTTTCCGTGGCTTTTGAAGGTGTGTGCAACTGTAGCTAATACTAAAAGTTCTGGCTGCAGACAGCTTCACAGTTTGATGTCCAAGCGCTACTCATGTTGTAAGGCTGAATTAGCAGATGTGTAACTGCAACAGAAAGAAAGAAAAAGATCATTTAAAATATTCATAATGGGGGTGGTGGTATTTAAAGTAATGTAAATAAGCTTTACATTGAAACTGCAAACATTTAAGAAAACAAAATAAAGTACTGGTTGTACACAGTTCACTTAAGCACAATCTACTGCCTTCTGCAAACAGAGTAAAGCAATAAATGTATCTGAACCATAGTTTTGTTACTGTAAATACAGAGTCTCTTAAAATATACTAATGCAACGTCCAGACTATCTTTTTCAAATAAGCAGTCACCCAAGTGGAATGTGGACAGTCAAAATATTTTTGTTAGGTTCAAAGACAAGTTTTTTAAAAAATGATACACCAACTCAAAATTAACTTTATTTAAAATACATAGCACAGATTGCTTTTGTAAACAAATCAAGCAGCATATTCATGAACTAGAAATTTGTTAGTAAAGTCAAACTCCCCTTTCCATTCTTCAGTGTGAAGCAAGTTCATGTAGGGTGAAACATATACTGTCAACTGTATTTTTAGTAACTACTCTGTTGAAAAACATTTTCAGATTTCCTGGTATGGCTATACAAAATACATGATTTCAATTTAGCATATATAGCCATTTAGCATATTTTAAACTATCTAGCATTTAGGGGGTAAACGACCCTTTGTTTTTACAGACACGAAGAAGGAAACTAATTCTTAAAACTTTACAGGAATAAAGTACAACAAATGTACCAATATTTAAGCAGTATATGTAGCTAACTACATAAGGATAAATTGTTAATCAACTGTAAACACAGATGAACTGAAGTAGGTATTGTAGATTGGCAAACATGGAAGACCCTGATTCCTACAACAAATTCCACACTAAGGGCATAACTAAAAATTTCTCATGTCAAGGACAATCTGATCTTCAAATTCTAAAGAAGAACTTAAGCAGGGGCAAGGGGAGGAAAAAGAGAATTACCCTCCAAAAAAGTAAAATGTTTAAGTGTTGGACAGAGATGGGGAACCTGTGGGAAGGCAGTAATTTTTGATAATACTCCCCTCCACCTGCAACCCCACCCCCATGCCCTTCAAAAATATGGTAGCCCCAAAATCCTATGAAGCGGATTTAAGGAGGGGCAAGATGGACAAGGAATCACTGAAAATTTCCTTCCAATAAAATTGTGTTTTATTCTTCTGTTGGAAGCCGCCCAGAGTGGCTGGGGAGACCCGACCAGATGGGCGGGGTATAAATAATAAATTATTATTATTATTATTATTATTATTATTATTATTATTATTATTATTATTCCAATTCCTCTGCTGAATGCCTTCTGTCAATAGAGGACAGCTCTGGATTCCACCCTTGGGCTGCAACATGATACAAACGCATTGGAGAACACATTCATATGATTATTTTGTTAGTATGGATCCAATCCACCGTTTAATGTGCACATCTGTACTGCGGCAATCTATTCCTATGCAGTTTTTAATGACATAGTATGACCTCTGTTCACATCATTCTTCTGAAAAGAAACTTCACAAATTTCTCAGTGAGATACTCATAATTCTCAGTAGGATATTCGTAATTCTAAGAGAAACAAGCCCCTATCACACATTTTCCAAGTGAGAGTGGTTGCCCACAGCCATTTTACCCGCTTGCCTCGCTCCACTTCCACCTCTGAGCATCGAGCAAAGGTCTGAAGGGGAAAGCCAGCTATATTTGTCAAGGTTTCTCTACATGATCAGAAGGCCGAAAGTACAAGCTGACAATCAAATGGAAGGAGACTGCACAAGTGCAACTGCCTACCCCCTTCAGGCATTTGTTCAAATGCAGAGATAAGATGTGGAGCTGGGTGAGTGGACCAGCAGTGTGGCCTCCCTGTGGTTTCATCATGTGGATCCACTTTACAGAATGTGAAGGGCGCTACAGTTTTAAACCACTGCCGAGAGCCCCGGTACAAAAAGTAATGTTTCAAGTTAGAATTGAGCCTGAAAGGAAACTAACGTAACTGGATTAAAAAGAAAGTAGTAGTATCACTGCAAGTGCAGACTACTAGATGCACTTTTCCAAAAAAACATTTTTAAAAATTATTCTACAATGTGAAGCAAGTTATTAATGAACTAACTTAATTATCAGGTGGCAAACAGTACACCATAAGTGAAAGTGGCTCTATTCCAAATGTAAAAAAGAACCAAACTATAGATAGTACAGTGGTAAGCATACTTCAAAAGTATGTTTTTATATATAGTACGTTTCCCTTTATGCATATATTTTCGGCAAGCAGAAAATACCCAGACTACACATTTAAATTCATTTTAAATAGAACATATTACTGTACATTGTTTAACCAAACTCAGCATTAGTTTTAACAACCAAAATGAACACATATTTCTGTGTAAATGTTATTTTAATGATTCCCTGCTGCACACATGCAACACTACCCAATATCAATAAGAATAAGGCAAACTCCTGAATGCAAAATTTATGCATGCCCATTAGGGCTGCTGGGATACAGCTTTATTCACCATGCTGAAAATGCCAGCTTAATTTTCCTACACTCCATAATTTCTACTTATCAGAACCCGTATTATTTTGAGGAAGAAGTCATCAAATTATGCGTCTAATGGCAGGGACTAATTTTACATTGTTCTAAAGTCAGGCATCATTTATTCTGTCAGCAGCACACTATAATGCATAATAAAAAAGCTACTAAAATTTAGGCAATGAAGACCCAATGACTCCCCCCCCCACTTGAATTCTATTGAGTGCATGGTTAGATGATCTTCCAAAACAGTATGGGAAGTAGTAAAAGGAGGACTTGCCCCTTTCTCTAACAGAAAGACCCTACTGCATCTCAGATCCTAGCATGAATGGAAACAGCCCTTCATTTTACGCAGGGACAAGTCTGGGTCCAATCCATTATGTTGCCAACAGTACAAGATCATCATTTGAATATGCAGTAGGCAACTGGTATCTTAAAAACCACATGTTGCATCCAACTAAATAATTGCATAATGTCTTCCACAAGTGCAACATAACTTTCCCTTCCTCTCCTTCCTCCACATTCCAGAGGGCAGATTTGTGGACACACAAGGGAAGAAAAGTTGTTCCACACATGCAATTATTTTAGTTGAATACAACTCCACAATTTTAAACAATGCCCACAAAGAAAGGTGGTAAACGTTTTCATCAGAAGAATGAGATACCACTGTTACTAGCAGTTAGGTGTCTATTAAATTACAGAAACCTTTTTTTTAAAAAATAAAAATAAAAATTTCTATGCACAGAATTGCTCAGTTCAGACATCATGTTAAACCACAGTTTAGCATAACAACAAGCTACAGTGAGGTTTAGGTTCACACTCTCTCGCCCCTCTTGCTTCCATTGTTGCTTTTCTATTGCTTGCCCTGTTGTCCAAGCCAACAAACTGATTAAGGTCTATTATGCTTGTTAGTCAACTTCAAAAATGGGATGTGAAGATATTTGTTTAAATCAGGCATCCCCAAACTTCGGCCCTCCAGATGTTTTGGACTACAATTCCCATCTCCCCCGGCCACTGGTCCTGTTAGCTAGGGATCATGGGAGTTGTAGGCCAAAACATCTGGAGGGCTGCAGTTTGGGGATGCCTGGTTTAAATGAACTATAGTTAACTTCATCACAGTTTAGGGTTAGGACAACACACTAAACTGTGATTAACAGGAACCAGAAGTGAATAAGTTTCCAATTTCCTCAGAGCTACACCAGGTTTTTATCACATTAAACTATAATTTGCACGATGTCCAAACAAAGCCAATGAATGTTTCCAGATGCCAACACTGATGTGATAAATCCATTTCTTAAAATCCATTCTTTTCATAAAAAGTGTAACACAATAAAAACCTAAAATACCAGACAAAATGGGCAGTTTCAAAGTGTTATTATTTTAGATGATTACCAATAAGAATGGGCATAAATTATTATTATTATTATTAGTAGTAGTAGTAGTATTTGTACCCCACCCATCTGGCTGAGTCTCCTCAGCCACTCTTGGCAGCTCCCAATCGAGTGTTAAAACAATACAGCATTAAATATTAAAAAACTTCCCTAAACAGGGCTGCCTGTCCTTTGGACCTATGAAACCTATGAACAGAGTTCTTTGGATCTATGAACAGAGTTCTTTGGACCTATGAAAATAATATCTTTAAAGGTTTTTGTTTTTCAACTTATTTTTTTTTAATAGGATCATGCTGTTTTTATCATGTGACACAATTAGTGATGAGAAATACAACTCCCCAATTCTTTAACTTTTAAATAATGTCAGGGAAGCATAAGCCACTAAGTCATCCTGTTTAAATTTTTAGAACTTCAATACAGTGGTACCTTGGTTTAAGAACAGTCCGGTTTGAGAACGATTTGGTTTACAAACTCTGCAAAATCAGAAATAGTGTCCTGGTTTGAGAACTTTACCTCGGTCTAAGAACGGAATCTGAACAGTAGAGCGGTGGTGGGAGGCCTCATTAGGGAAAGCGTGCCTTGGTTTAAGAACAGTTTTGCTTTAAGAACGGACTTCCGGAACAGATTCAGTTCATAAACTGAGGTACCACTGCACTTGTAAAGTGTGCCATTTTCAAGTAAAGTTTTGAATATAACATTTTAAAAACACATTAAGTGAGCTTGATTTCCTAATCAAACATAAGTGAAGCAATTTTATTTCCTGATCAAATATTTCGGTTCAACTACTTTTCACTACTGGGGGAAAAACCTTTTTTGAGATATTTAAATACCATGTAAAATTATTATTGTCTACTTTTGGTTAGTTTTGTTTACTAAATATAAGTCAAATGTATTAATCAGAAACCAATTATTGCAACATCAGAAAAAAGCCAACTGCATTCTTCCAAAGAACACACATCAGTGGATAGTATAAATAAGCTAAAAACATATCCCAGAGAAAATTACATACCTTCGTCAAACAAACATCATTGTCACTATCCCCCATACCAAAATATTATGCATCATGTTTATGCAGCATGTTAGCTATTCAACCAGTTGGAGCTATCATTTATTTTTCACTGCAGGTCCCACAGAAGTTGTTCAAAGTTGACCAGCGGATTGCCTTGTCTTTTGTGAGAGGGGCAGCAGGAAATGCTCCAGAGAAACCTCTTCTGCATATCTATTTTGCAATGTTGCGACATGAAGCACATTTACAGTACTATGCCACAGACGGCACAGAACACAGCAATTATATAAACATGAACAGACTCAAACTATTACGCTGGGTAATCACAGCTCATCACTTTTTTGTTTACCCTAATTTCTTAAGAAAGTGTAGCTCAAGAGCCTATAATGTTGGAAACTTGACAGGGTGCTTTTGTGGTTGATTTAAAAAAGATAGTCTGGGTGCTAGACTCCAGGACATGAAAAGCAGGTATCTGATTACTGAAATATCTGAACAACAAAAACATATACCTACATACACACACACACCTGTTGCCATGTGGTTTTCTGCAAAACCCACACTGCTTACTAGGTACCCAAAGACTTTTGCTCTCACTGGGAGATAGGTGATCCGAGCTCTCTCGTTTTATAGTAGAGATATTATCTGGAATGAACAATGGAGGCTCATCTACTGAAAGGCTTCTACTGCTTCTCCTCTGTCGAGGCTGAAGATTCCTCTCTAACTTTCTGAGTTTCAGTTTCTCTTTTTCATCCTCTTTCAAATTATCCAGAGGCACACCTGCGGAATCTCTTTTCCCTCCTTCTTCTTTAACACAATTATTGGTTTTAAGAACGGGGTGTTTCGGTAACTGCTTCTGGTTGTGGTGTGCCAATTGCCCCTGTTTAGGATATGCTGGTCCCGACACTGTGTGTGATATTTCTTTTGAACCCGCATGATGGCTGAAAGACTTGTCGCTTGCTCTCTCTGTGGACACCTTCCGTACCTGTGGTGAGATTTGGCCCCGTGGAATGTTTTTCCCTAACAATTGCAGAGGCTTCTTTAAGGCAATTCCAGATTCGCAGCCCTGGGCCTTCACATCTTTATCTGCATGTTTTTTCTTAACTTTCACTGGCTTATGAAAATGCTGGAGATCCCCACGCTCCTCCACTTGATGTTTCAGACTTACTGAAGACTGGCTGCAAACAGATGACACAGTATGTGTTTTGTTGTGTAGCTCTTGGTTTACGGAAGCTGTTTTCTGTTGGGCAGCTGTAGTTTTGTTTTGTTTAGACCTGGGGTGCTTGGGCTTCAAATTTTTTACACATTTTGATGAAATGCCAGTATGCCCATCTTCCTGCAAGCCTGGTGACTCATGCACTCCCATTTTTACACTGTCAGACTCCTGATGTATAGCTTGGACTGGAATGTACTGAGCAATACCATCTTCTAAAGTATTTGTTTCTGATTCGGCAGAAGTGGTATTAACACCTTTTGAATCAATCTGGTCAAGTTCCATGCTACCTAAAGGAAGATCTTTCAACTCAGCCTTTCTAGAGTCATCTGAGGGCTCTTTTTCGGCATCTGGCAAGCTGATCTGATGAGCTGGCAAGCTTGAGCCACAGGCAGGCTTTCCATCTACAAAACTGGGCTGAACTGAAGGGGTTTCCTGAATTTCACTTGCACTCTCATAAGCTGTTGTAACAAAAGGAGTATCAGCCTTCCCTGTTTCCTTGCTTTCCTCATCCAGTTTAGCTTCATTCAGCTCCTCAGTTTTAGTGTTTGCCTTTTCATCTGAAGGCATTTCAGAGGTGAATTTATTAACCATGGTCTCATTCCCTTCATTTTTAACTAGACTGCTATTTTGTATTTTATTAGTTTCTGTAAAGGCAGATACTTCCAAACCTACTCCATCACTACCATAGGGTAGCACAACTTTTGTCACGCTTTCAGTTTCTTTAGTTGGGGAACTGGTCCCTGGTAAGTGAGAAGAATTCCCTACTTCATTAGCTGCTTCCTCAATTTTTGCCTGATTAGGAATTTTATGTTCACTATCTGCTTTCACTTCATCTGAAGTTGCACAACATGCAACCCATTCTGCATTGCTAGAAGGTGGTGGTGGGGATACTTCTAGTGCCTCTTGTTCTTGGCAGGATTCATTATGACTGTGCTCAGGATCTCTTGAATGCTCTTTGGCACTACTATTTTCCGATTTAGTCTGCCCTTTATCCTGCTGTTTCAGTCCTCCCTTTTGAGCAGATCCAGACTTCACAGCTGATTTTTTGGGGTTAACAGATGGTGACGCGTTTGAACGTTTGGCTAGTGTGCTCTGCCGCAGACTTCGTACTGGTTCTATTAAAAAGACAAATGAAGTGTTTAGTATTTTTATCTATTTGCCAAATAACAGACAAAAGGAACAATTCTGTACCTGCTTACCTGGAATGAGCACAACTGAACTCAATGGGACTTACTACTAAGTAGGCATGCATAGGATTGCATCGTAAACTAAAAATAAGCTTATTCGTATAACTTAACATTGTGATCATAAGTTTATCTTAACACATTAACAATTCCTCATTATCTCTGTGATGACGGTTGATGGCAAATAATGTACTTCCACTTAAAATATAAATCTGAAGCATTTATAAGTGATAAAGGTGATAAACACAAGAAGAAAGAATATATACTGGTATAACTATATCTAGGTATCTGAATGCGTTCACTCAACAGTGAACCAAGACTCCAATACACTGATCAGCCCACACTAAATCAAATGCACAGATTTGCTGTCTATAAATGTGAACTTCCTCAGAAGACCTACCTTGCGTCATTAGACGTGGAGATTTTCTTGGCGATTTGACTGACGTTCCATCCATTTGGTCCCTCAAATTCCTGTTAGGTGAAAGATCATCTTCATCAATGGTACGGCAGGCAGTTTCCTTAACTCCTTCATCCATAATATCATCAAGTCCAACAACTAAAAATAGAAATAAAAATCCTAAACCTTAAAAGTATCTATTAGGGCTGCAGTCTCATGAAAGTAGCTGGGAGACTTAGACTAACTAAAGGGAAATGATGCACGGGGAGGGGGCACAGAGAGAAATAAGACTGAAGGGATAATTGGGAAGCATGATATACAAACTATCCCACTGGGCAGGTAAAATAAGTAGTCGTCCAGAGCAGTATATTTCTCATACATGGTCCTTGAGAAAGAGTCATAGCCAATTTTAAAGGACTCACATTTTATTGATTTGCCACAGGAAGTTCTCAGTCCTTAAATGATCAGCTGTCCCCTCACTGTCCCTTCCCACCTAAGAGAAAGAGAATTTAACAATGGAAAGAGCTGATCCAAAAGTGACAATCTCCTTTACCTTTTTAATTTTAGAGATTTGCTTTTAGATTTTTAAAACCCAGAACATATTAATCTGCATCATGAGAATTATTAACAGATGACTCGCCTGCTAAGCTCCCAGTCAGAAACTGAGAACCATAGCCTAGGGCTGCAGCCCTCTGCACACTTAACTGGAATATGCCCCACTGAACTCAGTGGGATTTATTTCCATGTAAAAATGCACAGGATCAACGTTCAATGCCATATTCCTACCCCGTTACTAAGGCCAGTTCACACATGAAGAGTGTAAGTCAGGCCTGCACAACTTCTGTTCGGCCAAGCTAAACAGCCCTCCGGTCATGTGACCTGCAAGATACTCATCAATCAATTCATTTCTAGGATTGAACCCTCAAGCTCATCCATGGAGTGACTAGACCCACTCTGTTCCCTGTGGTGAATGCACTGGCGAAGCAGACCCCTCCCTCAAGAGTCAACTTTAACAAGTGGGCAGGATTGCCCATGAGGCAGGTGGGAGATAAAGGTCTGTGTTAGACAGATGCTCCGAGAGTATATCAAAAAGTTCCTTTACTATCCTGGGTTGCAATTCATCCAGCCCTGATGACATAAACTCGTTTAAAAGTAGCTGGTGCTTTTGTCCTTATGTTTCTTTTTCCTCCTGGCTTGTTATTTCTAGATAGACTAACTACATAATCTACAAAATACAAGTCCTGTAAAAAAAAAGAAGAAAAAACATACACCAAAACAACAAACTAAAGGAGACATCAGACTATCACACTTTCAAATATGATTACAACTGCCAATTAATCCCAATGCCCTAAAAAACTTTTAATTCTAATCCTTCTCCAGCTTTTCTTCCCCTACACGTGACAAAGCTGTTGGAGGTAGTGTGAACATTTCCATTAGCACCCAAACAAAAATCTGTTTCACTTTGGCATCTTCCTACCTATGCTAGGATTCACAATTTTATTTAAGAAAGTCATAACAGCCTTTGCAGGCAAAGCTAATCCTTAATTTGTTTATTTGAATTATTTATATGCTGCATTTAATGGGCGATATCCAATCCCGTCATCCCATTTCCCCCCTCCTCCCCTCCCCAAATCTGCTTTGAAGTGCTAGAGAATACCCCAGAACACATCTGGGGACAAGTGGGGTGGCAGCGGGGAAGTCCTTTTGTGCTAGTAGAAATCATTGTGCTTACAAGGCAGTTCCTTTACACTGGATACAAGCCTTGTACACAAGTCAGTGTAAACAAATACATTAAAACTCATTCAACTTCAGGCCAAAATAAATATATTAAGTTATAGTGAAATATGCCAAAAAATCTATACTTCTCTACAAAACTGCCACTTTAAGAATAGTTTCAGCATGTATATCTTTCCAGTTATCTTGATACCTGCAGTCATACTCCATCAATGTCATATCTACCCTAGGAATAAACAACTGAGAAGCCCTAGGCTAAAACTGGCCCCTTAAGGGATGCCCCTGCTCATACTTCTATTCACTTTGACCTGCATTTTTTTTTAAAAAAAAAATACTACCCACAAGGATAAAAGGAAAGAAAGGAGAACAGCACAACCCCTTGTGTCTCCCTTCACTTTCATCTTTACCAATCTGAAGACTCAGAAGGAAGAGGTAGACTTTGAAATATGGCAGCAGAGAAAAATACTTCTGCAAGCCTCCGCTATCCAACAAGGATGGGTAAATGGAGTTCTCCCCACCCTGCCCTACTGTTTCAGTACTGTGAAGTAAGCGGGTGAATAGACTTGTCCCCAGGCATCCTACATTCCTCACCATAACCTCCATTTTAATTCACAGGAACATCAGTTGCTATCTAATGTTCTGCACATTTTTGTAAAAAACCAAAAAGATACAGGATGAAAAAATCAAAAGCAACTGTTCTGAGACACCAGAACAAATGCCTCCTAACTGAAAAATCCCGCACATGACAGCGACTTTTAATGAAAAGGGGATTTTCATAATTTCAAAGCCTTCTGAGATGCAACAAGACAGAAAAACATAATGGGTAAGAAGCACTTGCCGTTACTATCTTCTAGAACAGACATCCCCAACTTTCGGCCCTCCAGATGTTTTGGGCTACAATTCCCATCATCCCTGACCACTGGTCCTGTTAGCTAGGGATCATGGGAGTTGTAGGCCAAAACATCTGGAGGGGCGCAGGTTGGGGAAGCCTGTTCTAGAATAGGTGAACAACAAAATGATTAGGACAATAAAGTAAATTAGTTGGATTAGGAATCACCACACGCATAATTTGGAAATATTTAAAATACAGTTTGTTCCTAATAAAGGAAGTAGACAGTGAACCTGATATTTCATCAGCTCTGCTGAGAGACCAGCTCCACTGAGTTATTTCCATTCCAGGGGGTCTCATAGGAACTACCATATAACTTAAAAATTTGGTCCTGAGTTACTTGTTTTCTCCCCCATACCCCAATCCATTTTATATCATGTCTTTTAAGTGTAAACCTACGGGCAATGACTTGTATTTTTATTTGATTTCATGCAAGCCACTATAGGAGCCTTCTGAGCTGAATAAAAATGCTTTAAATAAATATACATGCACACAAACGCCAGAAAAAAGTAATATGCCAAAACTCCAAAGGAAAGACAGGCAACATGCACTGGAAATGAAGCAACAAGGGGTGAATTCCAACTACCAGAAATCTGACAACGTTAAAGAAAATGTAGTCATAACAAAGAGCCAAGTTTCTACAAGTACTAAATGGTTATACTTTGAAAGAACTAAACATGGAACCAGTAGAAAGCAAGGCATTTCTAGCCAGTACAGTGGTACCTTGGTTTGCGAATACAAACCGTTCCGTGGAGGCGTTCGATCGCTGAGGCATTCATTTGCCAAAGGCACGCTTCTGCACATGCGTGAAGCGCTGATAGAGCGCTTCTGCGCACGCACGCGCTGCGCAGATCGCATCTGCGCATCTGACGCCGCGGAACTCGGATGTAAACACTTCCGGGTCTGCGGCGTTCGTAAACGGAGGTGTTCATAAACGGAGGTAGTCGTAAACCGAGGTTCCACTGTAATCCATATCCTTTAATAGCTAATCCTCAAGGGCCATTGAGACAGGTGGGTGGGACTGCCCACATACTAATTTCCAAACATCAGATGACACATTTTGCTTTGCCCCTGAAATTTTTAACTCAAACCACTTGGGAAAAGAAAGGCACATATCCATTTGGCTCTGCCAGTATTATGCATTAGCAAGTAATATTTGAAAAGACTGGAGAAAATCATTAAATGCAATTTTACATTTTGCTATTAGCAAAGCTATTGTACAAAGCAAGTGGATACGGCATGTGTCCTAGAAATAACTGCTATATTAAGTTAAGAATTCTGCTAGTTGCTCTCAAGACATGGGACTGTATGCTGCTCCGCAGTGTTCAAAATTAGCCAGGTGCTTTTTGCTCCTGGCGCAGTTCCAATTGCAATTACATTCAGCTTTCTGGGCACCATGTTGGCAACCACAGTTTAAAAAGTTCCATAGTTAATACCATTTCCATTTCCACTGTGTATGTTTCTCTTTCTTCCATACTGGGGCAAGTGAAGTGTTATAAGAGCAAGCTACAGAGATCACAGAATCATAGCATTAGAAGGGATCCTGAGGGTCATTTAGTCCAACCCCCTAGCGAATAGACATTCCGTTGTGGCAACTACAACTTAAGATTCAAGGTGCCATTTGGTGACCACCTTATACAGTGGTACCTCGAGTTCCGAATGACTCAACTTACAAAATATCCAACTTACGAACTAAAATAATTGGCGAGCGCTTATGAATTTTTTCGACATCCGAAGGCCAAATCGGGGCCTCTGTCTCCGCCGCCGCCGCCGGCCTCCTGCCAGATTGCTCCCGGCACCTCGCTGACCAGCCTCCGGACGGATCAGCCCCTATCTGCCGCTGAACAGCCTCAGGCCGGATCGCTGCCAGCACTGCCGGCTCCCGCCCGGCCGGATTGGGCCCTCTCCGCCGCCGCACGGCCTCAGGCCAGATCGCTGCTGGCACTGCCGGCTCCCACCCGGCCGGATCAGGCCCTCTCCACCGCCGCACGGCCTCGGGCCGGATTGCTGCCGGCACTCCCGCCCAGCCGGATCAGGGCCTTGCCGCGCCGGCGGCCTCCCGCCGGATTGCCGCCGCCTGCGCTCCCTGCACTGAAAAGGTAATGTTGCTGTGCAGTTTGCATGCCTTTAAAGTTTTTCGCACAAAAAACTGGGTGTCTGGGTCTTTTTTCTAGGCTCCAGAATGAATTAATCCGTTTCCAATGCATTCCTATGATAAATTGCTATTCGACTTACGAATTTTTCGACTTACGAATGTGCATTCGGAACGAATTAAATTAGTAAACCAAGGTACCACTGTATACCAGAATACCTAGCACTGTTTCCACCTCCTTGTACTGTTTCAGAAGCAGACTTGCACCTATATAAAAATGTAACAAGGGGGCCCTGGGTCCCATGCCACCTGGATATTGCCCTGCCTGTCTGTAGGTTTGGATATGCCATGTCAGAAAGCTTCTTCTCTATGCACCTGTGTCCAGAGGTTGCTCTACATAGAGAAATGTCAAGTAGCCAAACCAGTCCCAAGACGTATAAAGGTAAATGCCTCTAACAATGCTCACCATTTGTCATTAGCTTGATTAGGTAGACTGATGGAAGAGCATCATTTTAAGCAAGAGTCTTCCTTGCATTTTAAGCAAGAGAGCCAAGGGAAACAAGAAACCTGCTGGACAGCTGCACCACACTACGAAACAATGGCCAGTATCTAAAGAAACCCAAAAACGTTCACCCAATGGATTTTAATAAATTCAATAAAGTTTTATTTAAAAATTATTTCTGACTTCAATAAACTTTCATGCTTGGGAAAGTCTCCTGAGTTTGCCATGCAGCAAACAAGTCAAAGCCCCATTGTAGTTGCATGAAACTCTGGATCCTAGCCAAACAGCATAGAAGCATATGGTAACTAGTACAGTATTACATTAGCTAGGAGATGAGGGGAAGGGAGAAAGACACTGAACCCCTACATATACCAAGGAAAACAGAAACATAGACACCCCACCCCACCCACTCCCCCATCCCGCCCCCTCTTCCCCCCTCTCCTTCCTAATGTCTCAACAAGCAAGATTGATGTGTAACAATGGAATAACTATGAGACACTGCATTACCTTTGTAAACCAAGAAAATCCTCAATAAAAAAGGGGGGGGGAGAGAAAGATGTCAGATTGGAAACACCCTTGGGAGCATATATCAAAGCAAATTTTTAAAAAGAGTTCCATTTGCTATTATATCATTAGGAGGATAGCTCAGAGAACAAAGGTCTTAGAATATTAAAAGCTGTATTGTTATAAACAGTCTGTAAAAACTGTCAACCACCAGTGCAAACTACTAGAGGCAAATATTAGGGTAAGGAGGAAAAAAACCATCAATGTTTATATATAGCAGGGTTACCATATTTCAAAAAGTAAAAATCCAGACAAAAAAGTTGTTGAGCATTTATTTTGAGCCAAAGTTGAGCTTTTTTCCCTGAAAAACTGCAAATAAATTAGATATTTTTGAGCAACAATGACCCTGCCGACATGGGCTGCCATACGTCCAGATTTTCCAATACATTTAGCCGATTTCTGCAGCTGCACTATTCTGAATATGACCAGGGAAATTCAGCCATATGGCAACCCTAATATATAGGATGCCTTTATATTATGCTTCTATACAAGCTAATTAAAAATGGGGCTGTAGAATTGAACGGCAGCACACTCTGCTCTGTACGATCAGCCAGATTATCAAGGGCCAGTGGGAAGGTGTTCCTCTAGCACCCCAGGAAGAACATCATGTTAAGGTGGAGACCAGACTCATTCCATCCATTGAGAATAGAAGGGGCAGCTCAAGGGTAAATGCTTTCCCCACACCTGCCAAAATTGTCAGCTCCAGCTACCAACTGCCCCAAGACTGCAGAAGGAAGGGAAAACAGAAACTCAGACCTCATCCATTGGCCATCTGCTATTCAACCAAGAACACCAGCAAGATAAGATCAGGCAGGCCCAAACTGGAAACAGATATGCTTATAGCTCAGCACAAAATAGATTTATGAAATCTACATGTACAAATGCCTCAGTGTCTTTCAGATCAAATACCCTGCACTATACCCTAGGATACTTAACTATCTATTAGATTTTGCCCATTGGAAAATTCAGAAAAGCGTAAGCTGACAATGGAAACTATCAATGCCACCTGCTAAGTTATAACATAATGCATGTCAGGTTCTTAAAATAATTTTGTTATATCCAATAGTGTCCCTCACACTAATCAAAGGCTGTTTGATCCAGCAGGTGCTTTTATCAGTGGAGTGGGAAAGGAAATTGTTTTTACTGATTCCCCCTCCACCTTGCACACCCCCAAAACTCTGTTCCAAAGGACTGAAAGACCTTTTACGATAGCATGGGAGATGGAGTGGGGTGGCTGCAGGGGGAGCAGGAAGTGGCAAGATTACCTCCCTCCTGATTGAAAATCTATGCTGGATTTAAAAAAAAACATATTTCAGCATGAAGGACAGCACTGGATACAAACTACCAAGTTTGATACATCAGATCTAAACTGTGAAGTGCCCCAGCTGCTTCAGAAACTTCTATAGACTGTATCTCGCTAACCCCAGCATTCCAGGGAGCTGGATATCATGCATTCAACATAGTATGTTCAAAGGGAGATCTAAGGGAGCACAAATGATGCAGTCACACTGGACACAGAGTTTATGGGGCAACTATGAGGCACCACAACTATGACATCCAATAGTAGGTGAGAGACGGGGATGGGGGATTGGGGGGGGGATTTGGGTGTCACTGAAATTTGGAACACCAAGGTTTGCCACCGCTATGTTAGTTACCGTCAACCTGTTTCTGGCTGGGACTGTGACTACAATTTCCAACATCCCTGACCACTGGTCCTGTTACTTAGGGATGGTGGGAGTTGTAGTCCCAAAACATCTGGAGGGCCAAGTTTGGCCATGACTGCCATAGCAGGAATCCAGGACTGGAAAAGTGCTCAGTAATTTTATACTAAGGCCATTCAATGTAAGATTCATTGATTAGAAGATGATAAAAACATAGTTAAAGACTGGTTTCTTAAACTGTTTCTTCAGAACAGCAGTATTTGCTACACTGTGACCCATGAAAACAAATAAACAGTAGTGTAGCACCATAAAGCTTAACACATGTATTATGGCATAAGGTTTTGTGGACTACAGTCAATTTCATCAGAAGCCAAGTTAGTCTTAAAACTGTTGCTGCAACAGACTAACAGAGAGATCCTCTACAATCTTACTCAGAAGTAAGTCCTACTGAGTTGAATGGGCCTCATTCATTCCCAAGTAAACAACTACAGAATTGCTGCCTAACATGGTTAGCCCTCTGGAAATCATTATGCCTCACCAATGTTTCTTTTAACAGTTTTAAACACACTGCCTTCAGATGGAAGTTCAATTTTCATCAGTAGCCACTTTTAATGCTCAACTATATGCAAAACCTTTTCCCTCTCCCAGGCTTTTTAAATTCCTTACTTTTAGTTATTAAAGCTATCTTGTCTACTCCTTGCTAATTTTTAAGTGTTGCTTACTGATTTTACACTGCTGTGTGGGTTTACACTGCTTTTTATTAATCCTGCACTGTGTTGTTTTTTAATTGCTTACATTTGTATATTAAATTAACCAGTATAGAAATGGTTAAATAATAAATAAATAAATGCCATAAAATTCCTCCTATTATTTTCCGCACTATTATTCAAGGAGGAGTTGGGTGAACAGGGGCTGACCACAACAATAACATGGAAAAAGCAGGATGTTAGGATCATATGGTGGCTAAACACTTGCTTAGAAGGGAGACCGAATGCTTGCATGGGTTTGAAAAAGATGTGTAATTATTTGCAAAAAGATGTTAAAACCTAAAACATCCCAGGACCCATATAGATTCCAATATGTCAGTAGCCTAAATAAGCTACAATCTCTGATCTGCCCCATTGGAGGAAGTTATCATAATAAATAAAATAATAATAATAATAATAATAATAATAATAATAATAATTTATTATTGATATCCCGCCCATCTGGCTGGGTTTCCCTAGCCACTCTGGGCGGCTTCCAACTGAATATTAAGATACAGCAGAGGTGTTCCTTTGCGGGAAGGGCTGCAGCTCATTGGCAGAACATCTGCTTCTCATATATAAAGTCCCAAATTCAATTCTAGGCATCTCCAGGTAGGACTATGAAAGACTCCCGCCTGAAATCTTGAAGAGCTACTGCCAGTCAGTGTAGACAATACTGAGCTAGATGGACCAATAATGGTGCAGTGAAAAATAACATATCCACTGTACCTCCTACCTCCAGTCCTGACCACTGGAAGCAGAAAGGCCCAGTGGCTCTGCGCTCCATTCAACCCCATTGTTCCTAGCTGACAGTCAACTTGCTCCATAAGGTACTATCATTTGTGATGACATTACACAGGGAACCACCATAGATTGATCAAATTTTAACATTAAAAGTACTTAACATAGTAGGCACCCCAAACAAGAGAACCCTTTTATAGTAAATACCCTAAAAGTATTTACCCTAAAAGTATGCAAAGGAAACTTTCTGCATTGAAACACATTCTACCTGATCAATGCATATCCAACCTGCTCTGTAAACCCTTTAATGACGATTTGCTGCCACTGTGAGGAGCCTTCATAACAGAGATGTTTCCAGATGAAGAACTGTGAGGGGAGAGAGAGCTTGTGCTGGCCATCAGGCAATGGCTTTTTCCACCTGCCTTGCCCCACCCTCCAGCCCTAGGAGCATTTCCCAGACTTTGAGAACAGCAGAAACAGCTGGGAAGAGAGAAGAGGAGTTCAGGGCTTCTTCTTCTTGATAGTTTTGTAAGGTGTGTCCTTGTTTCCCAATTTGATCCTTTTAAATGGTGCTGTACATTTTGTGGTATTTTGTGCATGGTAACTTGCCATCATTTTTATTATCATTTAGCAATTCTTTATTGTAATTGTTAAGTGCAAACTATTTAAGTATTAGTTACAGGGAGGTAGCCATGTTGGTCAGACGTAGTATCTGAAGAAGTGTGCATGCACACGAAAGCTCATTACCAATGACAAATAAAGTTGGTCTCTAAGGTACTACTGGAATGAATTTTTTTATTTTGTTTCTATTTAAGTATTATTTGCTGATATTTAATTTTCTTATTTACTATTATATTCTAATGGATTATTGAATATTGCTTTATTCAATGTAAGCTGTTTATTTTAAAGTTATGCTTTTATCATGACTTTTTTGTATTGGATCAGACTGTTAGGTGTGTGATCTTTGCTGTCTATTTTGTTGCTTCTTCAGCTTGCAAACTGCCTTGTGTACTGCATAGGAATACAGAAAGGCGGTATGCAAATTAAAAGTTAAATGAGTCAAATCAAGAGGTACGCTTTCTGAAACGAGTGCAACCTAAAACTGCAATGCTATGCGAACCAAATCCCTGTTTTAGTAAGATAAACACTATCTGAAAATAATCCTAAGTATTCCTCTCCACAACTCATTTTAAAGCTCCTCAATAAATATAATGGTTACCTCAAGAGAAGTGAAGGAAAGCTAGTGGTTTAACCTTAGGCTCCAAACCATGAAGCAGGGTGGGGGAAAGGATTCGTGTTTTCAGAGCAAAATGGAACAACACCAGCTTCTGCTCTATTCAAAAGTGTATACTTGAAAAATATTAAGATTTACCTGTTGAACAAGGCATCTGGAAATTGGGATCAGTGCTATCCAAAACAGGCAAACAGAACTGAGCACTTGCAGATCCTAGCATAGGGTCCTTATCACTGAGCATGTTCTTCAGCGAATCCTCTAAGACATTTTGACTTGTACTAAAATCCTCACAGACTTCATTCTCCAGGTTGGATCCTAGAAATAGGGCATCATCTAAGTGTTCAGTAGGAATTAAATGATTAAATGTATCAACTATATCCATGAAGACTCTTGTGTGTCTTTAATCCCTATAGAAAGACAAGAAAAATACCATAAGAAAAATAAGCTATGAATTATAAAATTACCTAAAAATTAATAATAAACTTGATCTGGCTTATTACTATTCTGAATACCTCTTCAAAAATTGTTTCTTTCTCTTTTTATTAAAAAAAAATGTATTTGCTTTATTTAAAATATTTTTCAACAACAAAAAACTTAGCAATTTACTTTTAGGTTTGGTAAACTTTATATATGGGTCAAATGCACACATGGTAAACCCAGCCACAGAGGGGGCCATATATACAGAACAAAACATAGTTTCTCCCCACCTGCTAACTTTGCAAACTTTTTTTGAGAAGCCTGTAGTAAAATAATTGTAAAGTATCTCAGAACATACCCTTGCCCACTGCTTTTTTTCCCTGAAACCCCCTCCTGCACCTCTTTTTCTCTCAGTAAAGTTTCCCAGGTATGGGGTCACCCACATAAAATAAGAAAAAAAAATGGAGAAAAGAATTGTGATGTGAGCAAAAGCAGCGAGGAAAGAATTAAGTACCTGTACCTCACACCCACTTGCTTCTATTGCCCTGAAAACTGAAACCCCACTCCTATCTAGCTGCAAGGAGCAGTCAAGCTTTGCAGACCCATATTTGCCCCCAGAAGTGTACATCAGCCCTAGGTTTACATTAAAAAGTAAAACATTCAAATGGATGGTTCTTATTTGATCATCTTGCCAAATAGGCAGCTAATCTTTTTAAATCCCCACGGAAGTTGACTAAGTTGTATATTAACTTGACAAAACTGTAATCTGAAGGGAGAATCAGTATCTCAGATATGTCAAAATCTGCCATCATAATGTGACAGCCATCTTTCAATCCAAAAGAAGTTAAGATATGTATTCCTATATTACTTCATTTTAATACATGAAAAGTAATATTAAGTCTTATTATAAAAGTTAGAGTAGCTTTTATGAGGCTCTTATCCAAGATAAAACAGTATCTACAGACTAACATATCTCTCCAGACATAAGTTTGTTGCATTGAAACCACCCTCAATTCAAAAGACCCTTTTAATATGAAGAGCATATAAAACTCTACCATTTAGAGTTATGATAGGCAACTGCAACAAGTCTAAGGAGAGCTGAATTTTAGCAGTGTTTTATGCCTGCATACAGAAAACAGTAAATGCTATGGAAATGTACAGGAGATGGATGAACTTCCCCTTATAAGCTTCAATTTCAACAGTCAAACGTTCAATTGTTAGGCAAGTTTTTAGAATCTCTGCAAACTAGTTTGGCCGAAAGACTCAAAAGCATTATGGCCACTACACTTTCGGCAAAGCTTCTAAAGTGTTTCTTACTGAAAGAAAGCCATTTTCTAATTAGGTAAATGTGATTACTTCAGGTAATTGTTGCTTTTCAATTTGATTATGCAGAAGTCATAACACTAACTGCATTGCCATAGAACTGCTTGACTGAAGCCACCAACTGTCAGGATTCAATTCAAGTTTAATGAGAGTTTGTTGTGCTTGAGGTCTGCCACAAAAACCCTTGGCAGTAATTACGATACACCACAAGGTACACTGTTGTTTCCTATTATAAGGACACTAGGAAGCTGTTTCTGTTCACAAGACATTTACAACTTTGGAACCAGCATTGATTATTTCATCTTGCCTATTTTAAAGGGCTACATCCACAAGGCATCACCTGTAAAGGACTGTTATCTGAAACAATGCATCATTGCAAAAATCTTGAAGTCTCTGAATGCTTTAATGAGCATTTGTCTAATCAGCAGCTTTGTATCTATCTCATATCAGCTCTTGTCTCTGTAGAAGCTGGGTCATTTTTCAAATAGAAGCATTCTGTGTAGTTAGCTGATGTGTGCAAATGGGAGGCTTTGGCAAAAGACACCCCCATTCCCTTATGTGCTCTCTGCCACCAGTATCCATCACTCAACACTCATGGCTAACTCCTAGGAGGAATGGTAACTTCTAGTTGGTAAAATATCAAAGCAATCTTCCAAACTCAAAGAGTGACAAGTCCCTACATTTTTTTATATTGTGCACTACATATTGTGCATTGCAACTCCTATCAATATAAGGAATATTACAAAGAATGAAAAACAAAAATATTATTCTCCACTCAATTTAACACTAGTTAGGTGTCCCAGATCATCTGCAGAGATCAGTCCAGGAGATTCTAAAAGATATGCAAAAGGCTTATGAGGTCCGTAATCTTCAAGGTACCATTTGCAAGTTATGGACCCACTATTGGAGGAGACCCAAGCAGCCCCAACTCATATGAAGAAGCTATCTCTGAACAATCCTCAGGAAATCACAACAATTCTAGATAATTTCTGCTGTTTTAAGTGCCTTAAGAACACAAGAAGAGTACTGCTGAATCAGACCAAAGGCCTATCTCCAGTGTTCGAAACTAGCAAGGTGCCAGGCACATTTTGTGACTGGCATGGGTCCAATTGCAACCACAATCCACAATCTCTAGATGCCAGGACAGAGCCAGAACACAGCAGAAATTGAACTGCAGTGATGAATATACTTATGCCTCAGTTAATTCTTAATTGCTTTTTTAAAAAAAAGATGTTGCCTTCTATTTGATTAGTGTCCAAGGGTTAAAAATACATTTCGAAATGTCAAGGATGAATTGTGAACATTAAATAAGAACCCACCCACGAGTGTGATTCAAAATATTTAAGCCAATATCTGATTTCAAAATCCACCTTTACAGATTCCAAAGTGGAATTTGAATGTCACATTAATTTCAGTCTCATTAAAGGTGCCTTGTGCCTTCCAAACCCCAGACAATTTCACTCAACAGGTGCTTAAGCAAAACCACAAGTAGTAGGTCATGTTTTCATAACTTCAGCAAGTACCCATGATTTGTGGAGGACTGCACTATGAGTAAGATTTGCCTATGCAGATAATACAGAATATTAGTAGTATCACAATGTATTTCAAGTCAACAAGTTTAATTTCCAAAATTAAGGAAACAACACTTCCAAGCTAAAGTTTCTTCACTTGTTCAGCTGTACTTTAAAACAATACTAGATTGCTCTGCCACTTCCCTTTTAAAAAAGCACACACATAAACATACTGCAACCATAGCTGAAATTTCAGTAACCTCAACCAAAGTAAGTCAGGCTCTTTCATATGGGGAAGTTTCCCTTGATCCTTAGCACACTTACTTGAAGTATCATAGAAATAAGTTGGATTTCTATGTAAAGAATTCATGCTTTGTCCATTGCTCATGCACAACTGAACTGTCTACATTTCCAAAAATGGAGGGTAATCTACCAAATCAGAACAACTTTTAAGGAGCTATGTCCCAACTATGGTATATCCACCTGTGCTTCTTTTTTTGGGGGGGGGGGGGTTACAAAGAACAACATGTTTATAATCCTTCCAGTAGGCTGTAATATAGGGCCACCAAGTTTGGCATGCCTTCCTGAAAGGCTAAAAAAAGCCATGGTGTTCATAAGAAACACTTCATCAGTCATCAACATAATCAAGCAGGAAATCAAAAGCCGGAATACAACGATCTATGGCTAGAACACTTCAGTCAGGTGTGCAGTTTCATTCTGTCCTCTTGCAAGCTAGCCCAGACAAATGTGCCATACAACCAGGATACTTCTTCCAAACACAGAATGAACTGTTTTCATCTCAAAATGCCTAAAAGCATGCAAACTTGTATGTAGTTTTTAAGGACTGGGGTAGTGCAGATTTTCATTTATTTCAATCAATTTCTATCTCATTCATTATCTAGATCTCAACACACTTATTGGTGATTTAAAAGTATGACACTGTGAAACCATCAGAATCAAATAACCATGTTTTTAGTAGTACAGTGGTACCTCGGTTTATGAACACAATTGGTTCCGGAAGTCTGTTCATAAACTGAAGCGTTCATAAACTGAAGCGAACTTTCCCATTGAAAGTAATGGAAAGTGGATTAATCCGTTCCAGACAGTCCGCGGAGTAACCGTTCATAAACTGAAGCGAACTTTCCCATTGAAAGTAATGGAAAGTGGATTAATCCGTTCCAGACGGGTCCACGGAGTACTTAAACTGAAGTGTTCATAAACTGAAACATGGGTGTAATTGGTTCCGGAAGTCTGTTCATAAACTGAAGCGTTCATAAACTGAAGCGAACTTTCCCATTAAAAGTAATGGAAAGTGAATTAATCCGTTCCAGATGGGTCTGCGGCGTTCATAAACCGAAAATTCATAAACCGAGGTGTTCATAAACCGAGGTTCCACTGTACTGTAAAAATAACATCTGCTTAAACCATATCCAGTCTGATAGTGTATCCAATAAACACTGAGGCTTGAACCACAATGTAACTCTAAAGAAAATGAAGACTACAAAGCAGCTACCAAACACCTCTCTTCAAACCCTTAGGGCATCAATTTGGCACATAGATGATACAGTCCAAAAGAACACTCTTCATCTACTCTAAAATGTGTGTATGTTCTACAGTGAGGAGGGTGCTCCACATGAAAACATGCAAGGTCACAGCACTGGAACAGTACAGGGGAAAACAGGAGCAAATGGTTATGGCTGGGGTAGAGAGATGATGCAACAGAAGTGAAACAGATAACACAGTAGTGGTACCAAAAACAGTAAGAATTCCTTACTTTATTTACAAGCCAAAGTAGATTAAAGGGAAACTCCAGTTAGAGTCAACCTGAAAATTATCTTTAAATTAATATGATTAATATTTCAGATCAATTTAACTGTCATGACCTGCATCCCTTTCTGTTGCTTATTTTGTACATTATTTCAGTGGCATGGCTTTATTGTGGCAACACTTTCCAATACTATATTCCTCCCCCCCCTTGAATCTAAGTACTTTCTCCATCTTAGCCCATTATACATACTACAGAATAAGCAACCAATGAACTGAGGCTGCAATTATACACACACACACACCTACTGGCTACTGAGAGATCACAAAACACACAAGTGCTATGGATGCACTCAGCAAAATGTAACATTTCTCATACCCAACTATCATTACTTCATCCTTGTGCTTTAATTCTTGAGAAGTTTCCCCTTCTGGCCACAGATCACACAAGACATAAAATTACCGTTTACAATGTGGAACTACGGCTTCTGTAAATTCCCCAAAAAATCAGTAGGGCTCCTCAATAAACACAACTGGTCTGGGATGTTTAAGACCTGAACATGTGATAGCTATAACTGCATAATGACAAATTATTTGTAGCATTTGATCAGAGGAAGTTGATGAGGAACAAGAAGGAAAATTGAGGGGCAGGGAGCTCTGCAGCCTTTTCACAGCATGTCTGAATGCTGCAACCAAACCAGTTCCCCATATCATTAGATGGATCAGAGTATGTTTTAAAGGGTAACGGTAAAGGGACCCCTGACCAGAATGAATGCTCCATAAAGACCTGACACTTAGCTAAGGTAAAGGTAAAAGGGACCCCTGACCATTAGGTCCAGTCGTGACCAACTCTGGGGTTGCACACTCATCTCACATTATTGGCCAAGGGAGCCGGCATACAGCTTCCAGGTCATGTGGCCAGCATGACTAATCCACTTCTGGCAAACCAGAGCAGCACACGGAAACAGTTTACCTTCCCGCTGTAGCGGTACCTATTTATCTACTTGCACTTTGATGTGCTTTCGAACTGCAGATTGGCAGGAACTGGGAGCAAGCAAAGGGAGCTCACCCCGTCGCGGGGAGCCGACCTTCTGATCGGCAAGCCCTAGGCTCAGTGGTTTAACCCACAGCGCTACCCGCACCCCTGTTGTTTTCGGCATCCCTAAAAACCTTGCTCTTAAAGTAACATCATGAAGAACTACATCATGAACAAGCGCTAAAAGTTATTGTAAAGCAAGTCTGAAAAATGTTATACTATAAAAGCATATCTTACATTTGGTGAAAGATTTATAAGTGGCTGAGCAATTCTGAAACTTATACTTGAAATGTATAAAAATCTAATCATTCTTGAGAAGGTTCTAAATATGCACATTTCAAGTTGAAAGGCCAGAAGTATTTAGGATGCAATCAGTAAGAAATATCAGTGAAAATATCAAGGTTTGTTAGAGAAGCTAATCTGCAGATGATTTAGAAAGAGACATCAACGTATAGACCACGCTACTGTAGCAAATTCGAAAACCATCAGGAACAAGCATATGAGCAGCAGTGTGAGTGGGAGGGTAAAGATAGGCTTGGGTAATGTAATAAAAGTCAGGTGATACTACTCGCTGAACACTCTGAACACTTGGGAACATGCAGACAGTTTTTGAGCAAGGCAAACAGTTTTTGAGCAAGGTGTATACGCAAGAACATTTGTTGCCAATTAGTTATTCACCAAAATACTCAAACACCCTGTTAATCAGCATGCAAGTCACAAAAGGTTATTTCCCCTACCCTTTCAATGCATGCTTAGGTATAAAGTGTGATAATGCAAGTCCAAGTGGTCCTGAAGAACAGTAGTTATTCTGGACCAACACACACACACACTGCACAAGCATGTTGATAAATAACCATCACCAGAGGAATGAAGGCTGCAAAGTGGACACAGAGATGGAGAATCTGTGTCCCTCCAAATGTTACTACACTACAATTCCCTTCATCCCTGGCCTGGACATCTGACCATGCTTGCTAGGGTCGATGGGAGCGGGAGTCAAACGACATCCAAGGGAGCACAGCTTCTCCATCCCTACTATACACATGAGAGTTAAGTTCTATGGAGCTCAAGAGGGCTTACTTCTGACTTACAGCACGTTCCTGTGTGACAGCATTTTAGTTGTTTGATATACCCTGCTGCATTTTAAAGCTATTTTGACTGGTTCATATGCTTGTATGACCACTGGTTCCCCAACCCCCAAGCACAATATATCTGATGAAAGGCAGTTTAACAGATACTTTAATAAACAATTCTACACTTTAAAAAAAAGGCCGAAATCCTAAAACACTTACCAAGGAGGAAGTCTCATTGGACTCGCTTGGCCTTACTGCTGAATAAACCACCATGGCTTAAAAAATGGCTAGCTAACACTGTTAAGCAGGGGGAGGGAGGACGACAGGGAGAATCGGGATGAATTAGCATTCCCCACAGGGAGGTGATACAAGAAGCAGCGAAGTGGGATTCGGAACAGCAGGGAAAGGGATGGGGAAGCTGTGCCACAGGCCCCTCCAAGGGGATCACGAGGGGCCCTTGCTCCTGGGGGGGGGGACCTGACAGGGGGCGCACGAGGAAGGGGGTGGGGTCAGAAGAAGAGGACCCGCGGCGTGGAGGGGGGGAGGCGGTGGTTAAAACAGAGGCGGCTGAGAATGCAAGAAGACCCGGATGACGGGGGGTTCGGGCGGAGGCTCGTTCGTGGCGGGGGGGGGGGGGTTAGTGTTGCACGCGCGAGGCCGAATCCGTTCACTACGAATAGTAACCCCCAACGCAGCCCCCGGCGCGCGAAGCTTCCCAGCTAGGCCGCGCTTCTGACCTAACGCTTCTGACCTAACGCCAACGCCGCCGCCCAGAGATTATATTTACCTGCCTCGGCTAGGGGCACGCGCTCCCTCTCTGGGCTGGCTACTGGGGTTTTTTCTCTTCCCCCCCCCCCCGCTCCGCGCTCCTTTTTCTCCCTTCCCCCTCCCTTCTCTTACGTCTCTCTTCTTGCTCCGCAGCCCCAGGCCGGGGAGGAGGGATGAGGGGGGGAGGAGGAGGGAAGGAAGGAAGGCAGGAAGGCTGGCTGGCTGCTGTGCGGAAGTGGAAAGGGCACGCGGGAGACGCGGAGGGGGTGGGCGTTGGAAGTGGGCGGAGACAAGAAAGGACGGCCGGGACTGCTTCGACTGGCTAAAGGGGAAAACAAATACTACTCCCCCGCCTCCATCTCGACCACCCCCACTGCCGTCCAGCAGGTGGCCTCTCCCGCTCGTGGGCCGGCTGGCCGCGTGCCGACGCTGGAGGCCCCGCGTGCCTCACTCGAAAGCGACGGAGCGCGGGTCGGGTAGTGAGAGCAGGAGGCCGAGGTCACGTGACGGCGCTGTTTTACCCTGCGCGTGCGCGTTGCTCCCCTTGACGCTTACCTTACGTCTCCCGCAATAAATAAACATATTTCGAGTTTTCTGGGCGTGGGACGGTTAACTTGTTTTGTTTCTTCTCCTTCTCTTGCGTACAGACTTGTGCTGCTGGCTGTTGTTTCTGAATAATATCTTCCTCTCCTGCGACCCTCTCCCCCGGGTTTCACTTTCCTTAACGTTTACGGTACACCACTTAATAACGCACGTTTTACTCGGAAGTAAACCCTATTGAGCATTTCACTATGACATGGAGCTTGTGTACGCAAAAGGTCTCCTAAGGAAATTCATTTGTGTGCCGCCTCCACCCCTACCCTCCTCCTTTTATATATTTTAAATAAATATGTTTTAAAGAGAGTGTTATAACCATCGATATTGGGGCACAGCTGTACCTCCCTGTGTGCTGCTAGCTTTAAGATGGCCTGTCACACAATTTGAAGGTGCTTGCTGAAGTGCAGGATTTATTTTTTTTAAAAATGGAGATAGAGATATTAAAAATAGCTTAGAGGTATAGTGCACGGAAAGTCACAGGCTTTGATCTAGAAGCTTTCCCTAAATCCCAGAGGCCTGTGGGGACTGCTGTTACTAATGGTGCGATTCAAAACATGTTTACTCAGAAGTAAATTCCTCTGAGGCCTACTTAACAACAACCAAACACACACCTGGGTGAAATGATAAAATTGTCCCTGCACTGCATAACTATTTGTGAGGGAGTACATGGAAAAGAACAAAATCAATGCAGGTACAAAGATAGCAAATTAGGCAGACAGCTAACCTCATACCCAAGATCTCCCTAGTATCTAGTTTTCTATTTGCATGGACTTTCAATTTTACAATACAGCTACATTCCATCATGTAGTCAAGTGCTGTGATCCAAAAACAAATTTCAGAGAGGTGTGTATTTTGCCACACAAAGCCATAGCTGCCAAGTTATCCCTTTTTTTAAGGGATTTTCCCTTATGCTGAATAGGCTTCCTCGCGAGAAAAGGGAAAACTTGGCAGCTATGCACAAAGCTTGGTGACACCTTAAAGACTTAACACAGGTGGCATAAGCTTTTGTGGACCAGAGCATCTGACAAAGTGGGCTGTGGCCCGCAAAAATCTAATCCAGGAGTTTTACCAATTTGTGGGCAAATTCATTGGCTGATTGTGAACTAGTGCCTGAGTCTTCTAGGAATTATTCCCCCGGTGTCACATGGGGAACATCTGTAACATCCGAAATGAAACTTTTACATCTGTTCAGCAAAGAGTTACAGAGGCTTTGTTTTGTGGGTGGCAAAGTTGCATAGAGACATCACCTTGCCGACAAAGGTTCGTATAGTTAAAGCTATGGTTTTCCCAGTAGTGATGTATGGAAGTGAGAGCTGGACCATAAAGAAGGCTGATCGCCGAAGAATTGATGCTTTTGAATTATGGTGCTGGAGGAGACTCTTGAGAGTCCCATGGACTGCTAGAAGATCAAACCTATCAATTCTTAAGGAAATCAGCCCTGAGTGCTCCCTGGAAGGACAGATCGTGAAGCTGAGGCTCCAATACTTTGGCCACCTCATGAGAAGAGAAGAATCCTTGGAAAAGACCCTGATGTTGGGAAAGATTGAGGGCACTAGGAGAAGGGGACGACAGAGGACAAGATGGTTGGACAGTGTTCTCGAAGCTACGAACATGAGTTTGACCAAACTACGGGAGGCAGTGCAAGACAGGAGTGCCTGGCGTGCTCTGGTCCATGGGGTCACGAAGAGTCGGGCACGACTAAACGACTAAACAACAACAACAAAGTTGCATAGAGACTGAGGGACTTCTGGTTGAGCGCCGGCCACCATAGTCGGAGGTTTGCGGACCTCGGCGCGTCAAAGGTGGAGGAACCACTCCAGCGCAGCGGACCCCCCAAAAAACCCAAATCAATGATAAAAAAGGACTGCTTCTTCTGTCCTACTGCACCTGGGGATCCTCTGGTGGCAGGGGGATCTCTAGGAATGGAGTGGGGGAGGAGGGGGAGGGTAATAAATGGAAGAAAAATGTAATGAAAAGGATTAAAAATTATGATAAAGGATATTGCTAAAGAGGATTATAAACTGAATATCAGAAAGGGAGAGAAAGGGGAAGTCTATAAGACAATGATTAGAAAAATGGATGTTTTAAAGTTATATTTGTATTGTTTGTATTTGTTTGTTAGAGTATGTGTTACATTGTATGTTTTTATGTTTAATTTGGTAAGGTTAAAAAATTGAATAAAAATTACTTTTAAAAAAGATGCATAGACTGAGAATTATATGTTTTCTACTATTTCTGATAGTTTTATGATATTTATGCCTTTGTTGTATCTGTACATTATTATTAGTTTGAGGGGGGCAGGACCCCCGTCCCCATAATCTCTATATTCATGAAGGGTTAGAATTTGAGCAAACACATACATTTGTGAAGCTGTAAAACAGTGAGGGCCTTTCCATATATATACATGACAGTGAGGGTAAAGGGGAGGGGCAAAACTTTATTGTAAAAGATGGTTTCTCATTTATATCCATCATTTGTTCAAGTCAATACATTCTATAAGAAATGAATAACCACACTCAGAGCCAGTGTGGTGTAGGTTGAGTGGTAGACTCGTAATCTGGTGAACCGGGTCTCCGCTCCTCCACATGCAGCTGCTGGGTGACCTTGTGCTAGTCACACTTCTTTAAAGTCTCTCAGCCCCACTCACCTCACAGAGTGTTTGTTGTGGGGGAGGAAGGGAAAGAATAATGTTAGCCGCTTTGAAACTCCTTTGGGTAGTGATAAAGTGGGATATCAAATCCAAACTCCTCCTCCTCCTCTTCTTCTTCTGTTGGGACACTTACTACTTGTCTGTAAGTAAAGTCCACAAGAATTCATACAACTCAGTCTTGCAGTTTAGTCAGACATTGATCCCAAGTAAGCAAGCATAGGCCTTCAACTATACATTTCAGTAAACAAACAATTCTATATTGATTTATGTAATTTATGTCCTTGTTTCTGTAATTATTCTAGTAGCTGTGTTCTTTTAAAGATATATATCCACATCAGCAACGAGAGCAGGGGTTGCAATTGCACATGAGAGAAACAGTTTTAACGCAATTCTTTGCATGTTTTCTATGAATTGAGTTCCATTGTTTCCAGTGGGGCTTGCTGCAAGGTAAACATGTATAGGAATGCATTCTAAATTATGACAGTTCTAGGACTGTAACTTCCACTGCCAGATTACGAATTTGAGGCTCAAGGGACGGCCTTCAACAGGAACTTTCTAATACAAAATTGAACTCAGGACATAGCAGGAAAAATCATTTGTACACATTATGAAATAAGGACCAAGCTGGAAATATTTGCGACAGATTTACTCAGAAATTCCCCAGTAAGGAGAATGTAACAGTCTGGCTTCATGAATGTTCCTGTTTAAAAGCCCCAGTATCTCAGAATACAGTCATTGTTTCCTTATCACAAGATACAAACTGGAGATATAGTCACGGTTGAAGGACTTCACTGTGTGCTCTGTTAGTACTTTTTTCACTAACATGGCAATGATATCCTTTTTTTACTGTTTTGAATACATATGTAAGTCATACATATAGAAGTTTAATTGCAGGCCGCCCTTCCGTAGTTCAAACCATGCTGAAGGGAGCTTGCAGCCTGAAAAAAATACATAATTACAAACATAACAGAAATAGTCATAAACAATTTAAAAAAAATACACCAGAGGTTTCTGCAGCCTGAGGACCACTTCTGAGGACTGAGCGATGGGGGTGGAGACGCTCCTTCAGGTATACCAGACCGACGCCCTTTAGGGCTTTAAAGGTCAGCACTAACACTGAATTGTGCTCAGAAATGTATTAGGAGCCAGTGAAGATCCTTTAGGATCGGTGTTATATAGTCCCAGTGCCCAGTCACCAATCTAGCTGCAGCATTCTGGAATAGTTGTAGTTTCTGAGTCACCTTCAAAGGTAGCACCACATAGAGTGCATTGCAGTAGTCCATGTGGGAGATAACCAGGGCATGCACCACTCCAGCGAGACAATCTGCGGACAGGTAGGGTCTCAGCCTGCATACCAGATGGAGCTGGTAGACAACTGACCTGGACAACAAATTGACCTGTGCCTCCGTGGACAGCTGAGAGTCCAAAATTACTCCCAGGCTGCACACCTGGTCTTTCAGGGGCAATTGTAACATACTGTGCTAGATGTCATATGGTTTTTAATTGTATTTTATAACTTCTGTTTTCTTATATATTTTATTGAATTACAATTTAAATTCCATAGAATGCATGTGACAGCCCTTTAGATATTTGAAGAGGTCTATTGTATCTCCTCTGTCTCCTATTGTCCAGGCTAAATACCCAGGTCCTTCAACCGTTCCTCATAAGGCTTAGTTTCCAGACCCTCGATCACCATGGTCACCCTCCTCTGCAGACATTCCAGCTTGTCAATATCCTCCTTAAATTGTGGCATCCAGAACTGAGCACCATACTCCAGGTGGGGTCTGATCAAAGCAGAATAGAGCAGGTCTCTCAATTCTTCATCGGGTTACTATCTTTCTGCTGATGCAGCCTAGAATACCACAGCTTCTTTTTCTGCTGCTGCATCATACTGTTGACTGATGTTAAGCTTGTGGTCTACTAAGACACCTAGATCCTTTTCACACGCACTACTGGCAAGCCAGGTGTCCCCCATCTTATATTTGAGCAGCTGAATATTTCTGCCTAAGCGCAGAACCTTACATTTGTCATTTTGTTAGTTCTGGCCCAGTTCTCCAATCTGTTATGGTCATATTGAATCCTGAGTCTATCTTCTGTGGCATTAGCTGCTCTGCTCAGCTTGGTGTCATCTGAAAATGTGACACTTCCTTCCCCTCACTTCCTTCATCCAAGTCATCTGTAAAGATGTAGAACAAGGGGCCCTGGACAGAACCCTGTGGCACCCCACTTGTCACTTTTTTCCAGGATTATGAGAAACCACAAGTGAGCACTCTTTGGGTTTGGTCAGTCATCTTCCTCTTCTCCCCCTTGCTATCTGAGCACATGGCTGGGCATAGGTAGGTACTGCAAAACTACAATTACCGGCTTTTGGCCACTGCAGGCATATACCGTAATCAAACCAGCACACCACATGGCTCAGCTGCCTCCTATGCTGTGCCTCTGCTCGTAAGCAGTGCCCTCCTAGCTTCCTCTTCTACAGGGCCAGGTTGTTGTTTTTTTGCTTTTGTTCATTCATAAAGTGCATTGCCTGCCCTTTGCCAGGTCAAACTTGTCTGTACAGTGGTACCTCGGTTTATGAACACAATTGGTTCCGGAAGTCTGTTCATAAACTAAAGCGTTCATAAACTGAAGCGAACTTTCCCATTGAAAGTAATGGAAAGTGGATTAATCTGTTCCAGACGGTCCACGGAGTACTTAAACTGAAGCGTTCATAAACTGAAGCGAACTTTTCCATTGAAAATAATGGAAAGTGGATTAATCCGTTCCAGACGGGTCCGCGGAGTACTCAACCTGAAGCGTACTTAACCCGAAGCATGGGTGTAATTGGTTCTGGAAGTCTGTTCATAAACTGAAGCTAACTTTCCCATTGAAAGTAATGGAAAGTGGATTAATCCATTCCAGATGGGGCCGCGGTGTTCGTAAACCGAAAATTCGTAAACCGAGGTTCCACTGTATTAAGAGGCGGCAATCTTTCAAGTATTCGGGACTGTTAATGTAGGGCTTTCTATGCCAAAGTCAAAACTTTGAATTGTAAACACAGAACTTGTGGTTTCCTAAGGATGTTTGGTCCTTAGATTCAACATGTCGCTAAAGAACTTGCTCAAAGAATCCAGCACATTAAGTTGCTTCCAATGCATTTGTCCTGATAAAAGTGTTGCTGCCTTGTGTGTCTTGGGAGAAATATACTGAAATACCGGTAGATGGTAAAATGTTACTTGCATGTTCATGATCCAAGCTCTGAAGAATGGTGTGTACCATATACAGTTAAATTACTGGTTTTTAAATATTCAGTGTTGCTTTGCAGAACAATATAAATTAAGTAATAATAAACCCATTTTATGTTACAAATATAACAAGTTTACTGAAAAACGCTTAATGCTTCCATGTTTTTCTGAACCATGTTACTTACTAAGAACAAATTCAGTTACACCCCCCCCCACACACAGAACCCATCATGTATTTACCAGAGGGAAATGAATATGCTTCTTAAACCGATTTCCACTTCAAATATATTTACCGAAGCTGTAAATCAGAGCGCTTCCGTACTCTCCCCTGCCCCAAATAAAAAATTCCAGGTACACTGCAATGCAGTTTTGAGTTTATTTAGATGAGCTCTCACACTAGATTTTACAAGCTGGTGAACACTGGCAAATTATTTCTCCCACAGTACTATAACCACACATTCCCAAAACAGTATAAATATATGGTTTAACATTAATACACACCACCATTTTATCAATTACATAACAAATTATCAAGTATCCAAATATTAAGTTACGCAGGTCAAAAGGCATACAAAATATTACAGAGGTCTGCCAAATTCATGGCAGAAACTCAAGAAAAAACAAAACGAAATCACTTCTAACAAAGCAATAGTTGGTAAACAACTTTCAAGAAGTACAATAAAAGAAATTACAAGATCTTCAGAAATGTATGATTAAGAGTGTTCAGCTACAATAAAGCATTTCTACATTAAAAAATTATTTACTAAAGGGCATATTCTACACTTCCTGCACAAGACAAAAGGCAACATTTTACTAGAAGTATTTATTAGTCCCCTCTCATCCTTTCACAGGCCCTTTGCTAAGTTGCACATTTAGTGCCAATATTTAACTGTAAGGCTTTTTTGTCTGGAGACATTAAAGACTTGTGTGCTTCTGTACAGCGTGAAGGATTATTTTCTATGAGTTAACCAGAGAATGTAGGTGAATGAAGAGGGTCAAACAAAAGTTTAGGGTACCAGAAGTAATTGAGTTAATTGTGTGAAAATCCTGATACTCATTCTAGTGTGATTGTGAAAGACAAAATATTGTGAATAGGCAGATTATTCTATGAAGCCCTATCTACAAAACAGAAGACAGCTGCTAATAGGGCAAAGGTCCAGATAGCTGTAGTTACTAAGAACTACACTGTGGTAAACAGAAATAGTGTGTTGGGCTTTTGGCACCTAATCTCTACACATGTCATGGTAGATTTGACTACTGGGACTGTGATGGAAAAAAACCTGAAATGCATGATTAAGGATAGTTTAATGATACAAATTACTAATAAGACATTTTGAAAGGCCAAGTATATTTCATGTACTAAAAAGATCATAATCACCATAATCTAAACAAAGTTGTTCTCCTGCCAACATTGTGGCCTACACCTATAGAAGCTTCATGTAACTTGTTTTAAGACATACATGTAGTTTTCCATGTAACCTGCCCAATTATAGATTTCATCTTCTACTTCCAAAGCCAGAAACATAGGCAGCTTGGTTTTTACTGAATACAACAGTTGTTACGGTGACCATTTGAATCTTTAAAACGCAGTCGCATTTTCGGACGATATTTCTCCAAATAGAGAAGCTGCTTGCTGTTAAAGGCTCCACGGCGCTTCCTACAAAACATTCAAATATTGAACATGTTACCGTAATTATGAGTGCTGAAAGTAACACTACTTCACTTGTGATCAAGTATTATATGCTTAAGATAGTTTTTGTTTCTTTATAAATGTCCTAGCAAGAACAGAATCCCCACCCTCCTTGTAAAAACAAGTTTTCACTTTGTACTGAAATTCTGTCATTCATCTGAACTTTAAAAATGATCTTCCAAGGACCTGTGCTTGCTGAATGAAATGTGCCAAGCAACTGCCAGGGAGAGTCTTTCTAGTAGTACCCAGTTATGGAATAGCCTTTCCAAGGAGGCGTGTCAAGCTGCCATCTTTGCAATCTTCTTTGGCACCAGGTAAATATATCATTCAGACTTTAAAAATAATTTAGGTAATCTGAGACTCTTTTTGAACTATTTTTAACCGGGATGGGGTGGGGTGTAGAATTCTGGTTTGTTATTTATGTTAACTTCTCTTGCCCTTAATGGTTTTGCTTTAAAGCCACACCTACAATTCCACTTCTACTGTAGCTTCAGCCTTCATATTTATTCTTTTTGCCTTCTCTTGTACAATCCACTATTAGACTAGGACTTTAAAATCTCTCCAGGCACTGGCCGATTTGCAGGGACACAGCATTCATACACGGGAAGAGGGGCTAGAGAAGTATTAAAAATAGCCAGATGCTTAGGCTTTGTGTTGCATGTGGTCCTAGCCAACAAAAAGCAACACTTTTTGAAGTATGGAATTTAAGGTTTTCCTAATTGTCATTGGCAAGTATGTACAAGGCAGATGCTTAATACTTACTGTCTTATGAACTGCACTGCATCCTCATACTTCATTCCACATTCAATGAGTGCAAGGGCAACTAATACAGGTGCTCTGGTGGAGGGGAAAGAACACATGTTGCAGAATGTTTCCCAATATTACAGTGTGGTTAGTCATTTTCTCCCATTTTGTAGACCCAAACAACTATTTCATCACACACTTATACTTTTGCCCTGCAAACATCTGATGGATATAGTGAATTTTATTAATAGCATATGCAAACTGTATTATATTACCCAAAATCATAAACTGGTGCTTGAGGAACACAAAAGCTGCCATTCACTGTTACAAATAGTGATCTCCTTGCTCAGATTAGTGCAAATATACAGGTTCCCTGTTAACACTCTGTTCAAGAGCTAATTCACCAGATATATGGGCTGCAATCTCTCATTAGTCAAAGCTTCATTGATTTGAAAAAACAATAATACACATACAGCTGTAACTTGCTACAAGCTATTCCCCACCTCGGTAAGACTAGCTAATGAAATCGATGTTTGGTACAGAAGTCAAGAGCAGATAGCCTTTTGGAGTTCTGTTTACCTTCCAAGACCAGCAACACAGTGTACAGCAATGCAACAACCAGGCTCTTCACGGAATTTAACTTTTAGGAGGTTTAGCCAATCATCAACAATCTGGATAGATGGTGGTGCTCCGTCATCAAAGGGCCAATCCTGGAATGCATGAAGTGAATAATTTCTTACCTAAACTTCCACATATCCTAGAATAGTACTTCTTAATTTGTCTTACAGTTAGCAAATCACTGCCTGATTTGAGTTTCTTCTCTCACTTTAAAACATCCATAGAAATCTTAAGGCCAGATTACCACAACCTGCATTATTTCCCCCTCCATGTTCACTCACTTGCACCATAGAAATTAAAAAATCCTATGGCTAATGTTATCTTTTTAATAAGCTACTCACCAAGACCTGAATGCCTTCTTTCTCTACTGGAGCAGTATCATAAGTGGCTTCACATACTCTTACTACTGTAGTAACTCCATACTTCTTAAGTTCCTAAGGAGAGAGGGTGATACATATCTTAATGATACCGTGTTGATGTTCATGCCCAGGCTATTGCAATTTTGTGAATAATTTCAAATACAGAGGCTGTTCAGAAGACCTATAATTATTGCATTTCACCTCTTCAATCAGCACCACTTAAATATCTAAAAAGACCAGAAGTATAGCAGAGCAATTCAAGTGGGCAGGAGTACATTTAAGAACATAAGAACCACCTGCTGGATGAGGCCACAGGTCCATCTAGTCCAGGCATCCCCAAACTTCGGCTCTCCAGATGTTTTGGACTACAATTCCCATCATCCCTGACCACTGGTCCTGTTAGCTAGGCCAGGGATCATGGGAGTTGTAGGCCAAAACATCTGGAGGGCCGCAGTTTGGGGATGCCTGATCTAGTCTAACATCATGTTCTCACAGTGGCCGACCAGATGCCCATAAGCAGGACCTAAGCTCAAGAGCATTCTCTTCTCTTGAAGTTTCCAGCAAGTGGTATTCACATATTACCTCTGAAAGTAGAGCTCTATCCACTTGATTATTCTGGTTGCCCTCCTCTGCCCTGTAACATTAGTTTAACACTTTCAATTGTTCAAAGTGCTTCATTTGCATTATCTGTTTGTAATCCTCATCATAATCCTGTAAAGTACAGTAATCTAGTTCCTCCCATCCTCATATGCTAGATAGATTTGAGATAATACTGACATTTGAATGTGTAGGGCATATTTATGGTGATCTAGAGTTCATGGGAGAGCAGAGGTTTGAGCTAAAAACTGACTCACAGCTCAGTCTCTTAGTCACTATACTATACCAGCTCAGAGCTTTACCTACACGTAGCATGGTGCAACTGCACCACACTAAGCAAAGCTGAACACCCCTGCAGTAATCACAAGTAAAAACCTAAATGCAGTTTTGAGGAATTCTTGAACATGCAACTACTATGCAATAAGGAAATCTGTATTGGGAATGACTGAATGGTGGTGTAAAAGAAAGAAATAAGGTTAAATTAACTCCTAACAGATCACCATGTTGGTAGTCAACTCAATGGTCAGAGACAAATTTCAGTAATACATTATTCTAAGGGAAATTTCAGTAATACTGTTATATCAAATTTTTCAACATTACAAAAATTAACATAAGCCTCCCACTCAAGAACTCTTACCTCTATGAACTTGTTTAAGGTTGCATTGGTTGGATTGTGAGTGATAAGGAATCTCATATTCTTGTAAGTGATTTCCACAGGAGCTGGGCGGTTCATTCGGGCCATGTTAATTTAGTTAAAACGTCCAACAAGACCAATACTATTTTAAAAAAAAAACCTAGCAGAATTGATTGGGAGAAACCGAAGCCTACTCCACTAAAAGCCACTTGAAGTTTCCAGTGCTGACAAGCATGAAGTTGGGAGCAATGGGAAATGAAATGAACCTCCTAAACAAGAAGCAGCAATTCTTCAATCCTGTAATACTGAGGCAAAGAGAAAGGCAGTGCAGCAAGGCTACCCCATTCAGGTCTGAACTCCTTTGTAAAATGCTCTGCCAATTTCAACTCAACACGTCTTATTCTGGTAACCACTCTTAAGGGGGCTTCTTGGTGGAGTAGTAATCAATTTCTATAGTTCACTTGTCTGCATAGAGGCCGTGCTGTGCCTGGCAGTAGTCCCCACTGCCCTTCAGAAACTCCATAAATGTGTGACCAAGAACACCACAGAACTGCTGCAAAGAGAGGAAAAAAGAAGAGTACATTTGTCAGTGACTGAACAGGTATCTTACAAATAGCTTATTATTGGGTAAAGGTAACATAAAGGACTGAACCACCAATATTGAGACTTTCCTTAATTTAGACCAGGCATAAGCAAACTAAAGCCCTCCAGATGTTTGGGACTACAATTCCCATCATCCCTAGCTAACATGACCAGTGGTCAGGGATGATGGGAATTGTAGTCCCAAACAAAACCCTATAGGGGTTTGCTATGCCTGATTTAGACAAACTTTTTTCTTCTAAAATAAGAAAACCTACTTTACTGTATTGCAGATATTTTGATCATCCTTGCAATTCCTCAGGTTAATTTAAAAATAGCATTCAGGAAGACTGACAGTTCTCTGTCTGTCTCCCAAGTGGTGGCAAACTCAAGTTATTAGTATCAAGAATAGACCTTTGTTCTGGATCACTTCCATTCTGCAGGAGGTGCAGGAAGTTTTCCTTCCAAAGTTAAGGAGTGTAGAGGTCTAAAGAAGCTTGTCACATAGCCTCCCAAAGGAAACCCTGTTTATTACAACATGTATACATTACACAAATGTTGGAGGCAACATTTGTGGTGTTTTATGACTTATTAACAATCCTGTGAATAAGGTTAGCCCTATGGTAACCCACAACCCCACAGATAACCAGAGACCTGAACTCTGGTAACTGTAGCCCCTGGTGAGCATTGCATTGGCTATTTAAGACAGGAACAGGTTATAGTTCCTTTTTGTAGGAGATGGCAGCTGCTGTATAGCATTTGCCAAGTTTTCAGAGGAGGGAGGAGAAATGACACAGGTGAGTGAAACAGGATGGATGACCATCCAGGGAAATATTATTTGCAAGAGTGGCATTAATAAGGTTTAAAAACGAAATCCAAACTGGAATGTGATATGCAACTTATTTTTCTAAGTAAAACCAGCATTAAACCTGACACAAACTTAATTCAGAAGAGTTATTAAAATGATGAAGTGCTTAACAGAGGGAAAATGCCAATGAACTCAATTTACTTAGGCTGGGTATCAGCAGCTTGCATCAAGAGTTTGCATGCTGAAGGAGGACACTTCAATAATACAGATTTAATGGCAAGGAAAGCACTAGATGGTGCATCTACTCTCTTCAGGGTCCTGCCTATGGGTCTTAAAGGGCTTATCAAAAACACTGGTTTGCATGGTTAGAAGCAAGCCACCTACAGGAATTTCAGTGTGATTATAACACTGTTCATGATATAGCTTTTTACCATTCAGGGGGTTTCATGGCCACTGGCAGTTAAGCCAGTAAATGGGAAGTTCCAAGTAGCCTCCTCGTTCAAGATGAGGAAAATAGTTTTACTAAAGCAATGTTCACTACTGGGAGAATTGCTGAATTTTTCAGTGTATAACATGCCCCCGTGTATAACACTATCCCTATTTTTGGGGACTCAAATTTATGAAAATGGGAGAAGATGACCCCCGTGTATTAGACAACCCCTGTTTTTTAACATTATTTTTAGGGGGAAACCTAGTCTTATACATGCAAAAGTATGGCAAATCTTTCCTGCAACAACTACCATTATACCGTACCACAGAGGTTGAAATCAAATAACTCCAAGTAAACAAGTTTTCCCACTGCAGACACACACAGTAGGATGGTTAACCAGGGATTGCAAGTTTGCAGCATACTGCTGTGGGGAAAAACAAGGCATGCTCCAAGGCATACCGTACTTTTCCATGGATTTTTTTAACTTTAAAAAAAGTTAAATGGGGGGTAGTCTTATACACAGGGGCAATCTTCCCCAATTTTCTTAATGTTGAGTCCCAAAAAATAGGGGGCGTCTTTTACACGGGGGCATGTTATACACAGAAAAATACAGTAATCTGATTGTTTCATGTAAGTTTTTACAGAAGTTTTAAAGCTTGATCAAATTAAGCAAGTTCCATTAACACATGCACCTAAAGAATTATAAGCTATACAGGTCACTCACAAAACACACAATTTCAACTTTACAAGGTTGAAGGCCATTCAGTTGAAATCACAAGATGAGAATCAATTAGTACCCTGTTTCTCATATTTTAAGACATACCCATAAAATAATCCATAGCAGGATTTTTAAGCATTCAAGGAATATAAGCCATACCCCGAAAATAAGACATAGCTATTGATAGACGCAGCAGCAATGCCGGCTGCAGCAGGAGGAGGAGGAAAAAAATAAGACATCCCTTGAAAATAAGCCATAGTGGGGGTTTTTTGAGGAAAAAATAAATATAAGACGTGTCTTATAATATGAGAAACACGGTACTGGTAGATCCAAGAGCTATGGAGAAAAGAAATGGAATGGCCATTTTGTAGATCACACAGGGCCAGTGCAATTATTACTGAGGAAAGGCCATGTAACAGCATTAGTGAATACTTTCAACCAGAGTGACATTCCACTAGCATACAGTCTCTATACAATTACAATCAGTGTGATAGTGGACAGTGGACTTTAAAGCAAAACCAACTATGATCCTAACCCACAATTTACTAAAAAGCTGATCTTCGGTCAGCCAATAAACTCTGAGCTAAATATGCCTCACAAGATTGTTATGAGGACAAGACAGGTTTGCGCTACTTTTCTACCATACTACCACAGCTGAAATTATGAATCAAAATTGTTCAACAAAAATATAGTATCTTCCTTAACCTGGTGCCCTTCAGAGATTGTTGAACTATAACATCCCTGATCATGCTACCGTGTTTCTCCTAAAATAAGACACATCTTATATTTATTCTTCCTGGAAAAAAAAAAAACATCACGGCTTATTTTCAGGGGATGTCTTATTTTTTTACCGTATTAAGTATGGTACAGCATTATTAAGCCTGCTGCCGGGTCCTGGGGCTTCACGCAGTGCGGCTGAGGCTGCTGCCGGCGGCTGCAGCTTCGCGCGCCGCCCGCTGCCGGGTCCCAGGGCTTCACACAGCGCGGCTGAGGCTGCTGCCGGCTGCTGCAGCTTCGCGCGCCGCCCGCTGCCGGGTCCCAGGGCTTCACACAGCACGGCTGAGGCTGCTGCTGGCTCCTGCAGCTTCGTGCGCCGCCCGCTGCCAGGTACTGGGGCATCACGCGGCGCGGCTGAGGCCGGCTGCTGCGGCTTTGCGCGCCGCCCGCTGCCGTGTCCTGCGGCTTCGCGCAACACAACACGGTGCGGCTGAGGCTGCTGCCGGCAGCTGCGGCTTCGCGCGCCGCCCACTGAGCCTGCTGCCGGGTCCTTCCGAGTCCTGCGGCTTCGCACACCGCGCGCAAAAGCTCCTGCTGGGGCTTCGCGTGGCGCGCGTTGAGGCTCCTGTCGGGTCCCAGGGCTTCACCTCTCTCTGGGTCCTGCGGGGTCGGGGCTTCGTGCTGCACCGACAGGCATCTTCCTTTTCCTCTTACTAATGGAAGTGCCATCCAGACCTGCTCCCACCACTACCCAGTACGGCTTATTTTGGGGGTATGTCTTATATTTTTTAAACTCAAAAAAATCCTGCCATGGCTTATTTTGTAGGCACGTCTTATTTTAGGAGAAACACGGTAGTAGAAGCCAATGCAAGTTATAGTCCAGCAACATCTGGAGGGCACTGTATTGGGGAAGGATGCTTTAGACTGCTTCATTTTCAAACTGTATCTTATTCATGAAGTGTGATTATTTCCCCCACACCCCCATTTAATAAAACAGTTGTAATAAGACACCAATTCCTCCATTTACTTATTTTTGCCAGAACAATAACTACCCTATAATACTACCATGTCAATTCTGAGCCACAAGGTAGGGCTTATCTGAAGGCAGGGTGAAGGGAGTGCAGATAAAGGGTTTAATATGAGCCAACACCAAATAAATATCTAGTGCCCCCAAACAGCTGCACCCACAGATGCTCTTAAAGATAACTCTTTTTCAGGCCAAGGCAGCTGAGTTGTCATGGTTATAGAAACAAACCCAAGCAGCATTGAATTCTCATGAGTATGCCAACTTTATTTTGATGAAACTCAAGAACAGTCAGTTTCCATATATCATGAAACTTCTAAACACTGTGCATTCTACATAGAAACAAAAGACACTGCATTTTTAAAAATACTATCGATATTTCAACAACAGAAGAGTAAATAATTTTCACATGAGCTGCCCATCATCTAACACCATCCAAACCACATTCTTGGCTTTTGACTATACAGAAAGAAGGAATCCTGGCTCTTTCCAAACAAGCTACTCATATTGATCAGTTAATCCAAGAGATCAAATTTTGTCTTCTCTAGTAATGCCATCTGCAGGCAATTCTCAACTCACAGAACAAAATTTACACACTTTGATGTACTGTGTGCTTGAAAACTTTATGTTCTGATATGGGGTGTGGATCTAGAACTAGTACAGTCTGCTTCTGTGTTTTAATTTGAACATCTTGCTACTTACATATTTTTCCAAGGAACAAACTGACTCAGATAAGACATATACACTCACTGGAATCACAGCAACTGTTAAACTCCAAAAGTTGTTGCATTTTTTAATTGAGAAATGATCTTAGAACTGACATTCTCTCCCATCCTGAAATTCTCACTGGCCTGCAATATTTAGGATCACCAGTTTGATTAAAGTCTTAATGAACAAGAAAGGAGATTCCTAATCAGACAGATTTGTTTTAAGTAGTGTTTGGAAAAACTGCAGGAAGCATTTCCCCATTCTTATATATAGTATGGAATGGTCTCAAGATGCTGTTTTTTAAACAGCATCCATGCCTGTCTTCTATGTGCATGCCTCTTGTTTAAAATTTTATTTATTGCATGTGTTGTCACCTCATTACAGTGGTTCTCTGGGCAATGTATGATTGCACACTGTAAGCAATATAAAACAGCCAATTCATATAATATTGAACATAACAATTAACGATAATGGTGGGATCCAGAGATGCCCAGGGCAGAGTTCTGCCCACTTAAGTGTGGGAGCAATTTATTTTTTGCCTACTCCCCAAATATGAGAACCTCCACAGAAGGAACCTCAATGTAGCCAACAGTCCTTCTGTTCACTGGTGGGTTTGATTCAGTATAAATTCCTGCCCCTTAAATGCGTGAAGGTGGCGCTTCTTGCTGATGATCCTCCCCTTTCCTCTGGAGTTCCTGTCCCAATCTACAATAGAGGTGGTGTGTGTATGGCTTTATTTAGGATGGGTGGTGAGGAGTGCTGCAGAAGAGCAAGGGTTAAATCATTTAAATCACCAGAGCCTTCTGTTCATGGAAAGACAGCCCTGGAGACAACCCAGTACTTTTAAATACAAGAACTTCTTAAAAGTACAGTTAAGATAAAAGGGCAGCACATAAACCTAACAGAACCACTTTTAAAAGAACACTGTAGCAATAGAACACAAAGAAAAGGAGAGAAGAAATTGAAGGCTATGAAGCTAAAAAAGAAATTTGAACACTTTCTATGTGCCAACTCTGCATGGTATTTGCCTACCTGAACTACATGTTCCAAGTGTTACTGCAACAGAGAATCTATTACAAACAAGCCCGCTCCAAGTCCTACTGAAACTAAAGTTGCTACATTTAGACATATGACAACAACTTTGGGCTTTGGGCAGATTTTTGATGGTAAAACAGCTTCTGCCATGTTGTGAAGAGTCCTAAAGTCTTTCAAACTAAATAGCATATGTATTTCTTGAACACAGCCACTTTAGGTTCTTCCCATTTCCTCCCCACATCCTGCACTAGCAATCACACTCAAAAGCATCAGGACAAGCAAGTGAGCTGTAGAGCATGAAATGGCTGGAAAGTCATTGGAAACTGCCTAGAACCATAGGAAGAAACCAAGATTAGCTAGCATTGAGAACTGCAGAAAAGTAGCTTGATTAGACGTGTGTGGGAAGGTGCAAGAAGTAGATGAAATGGGAAGAGAAAGTGACAAATGACAAGGAGGAGGAATAACAGAAGGAACTTCTGAGGAGGTGGAAGCTCTGGAATTGAGATGGGGCAGGTGCCTGAATCAATGAGCAGGCATAGTAGCCATTTCATGATACATGAATAACTGCCTCCTCCAGTTAAGAATTCAGGCTACAGCAAAAGACAGCCAGCAGTAGACACTCCTCCAGTCTCCAAGGATATTTTAGATTTAAGAACTGTTCAATGTATCTTTACAAATCCCCACTAATTTCGATTAGGTTCTAATTTCTGCTTACAAAATGAATCTGGATTGATTATGGTGCACCCTGTTCCACGAAAAAAGATCATTATCACTGTCGTTTAGCCAATTATAGCTTTTACCATTTTTCTTGAGTAGCCAAAACATTTGTATGGAGTCTCAAAAACAGTCGAGCACAGGATGTGGACATCTTAACTATTTCAGAAATTTATTGGTTATTGATTTTAGAGATTACTTTGAAAAAATATGCAAAGCAACCATTCCCCAAGTGTGTAGAAAATAACTTGATTTTTTTCCGGGGGGGGGGGAGAATACTTCGGGGGGGGGATTCAAGTCCTCTTTGACTTACAGCACATCATGGCCTCATATAAACAAACTTACCAGGATGTTCCAAATTACAGTAAATACAATCCTGTGACTCAGCCGAAAGATTGCCTTGTTAACTCAAAACCTATAAACCACATCACCTTTCTTGACACTTAATATGCTTCTCACATGACACACAAGTACATGCTTCCTCAGCCTAAGTGACAGGGTCTCCCTAACAAAGCAGACAGGAGGTCGTGTTCCAGACTGTCACTCTCTTCCCACCCTAGCAACTGACTGCGAAGGAAACATGGCAAAAAAATTTTTTTGCCCCGATCGCGTCCTCTTTTGCGGTTCCTCCACCTACTTCCGGCGTGTGACTGCAGCGTGAGCGGGAAGCAGCGTGCTCGTCATCTGCATGCAGACAGCAGTGAGACGGGAAAGCCACACTGACCCAGCCGCGTCAGATGTCCTCTCCACTCTCCCTTCAACTCCCCCCCCCCCGCACAACCCAGTGGTGAGTCACACTCGGAAGCGCAATAGCCGCCCCCCGTGGCCAGGTAGCGGCCGGGACATGTATTGACTTGTTTCCTTTCCTCACCTCAACGAACCGAGCCACGCAGCAAGGGGTGGAGAGAAACGCCCCCGCTTCCTTTCCCCAGACTGGCGTAAACGGAGTCACGACTCACAGCGAAGCCCTAAGCCCATTGATACAATTCGGGGGGGGGGGGGAATCAGGCGTGCTTCATTCGCGCTGCCTAGGATCGGGTGCATCTCTTGGGCAGGGGTAGGCACCAAGGGCGGACTGGCCTTTTTTTAACGCAGCTGCAGTCACCCAGAGGCGGCTAATGACTATTCATTAAGAACTGTCCCAAAGCTTTTTCCACGCGGCGTCCCTTCTGAAACCTCTTTAAGACAAGCGAATTGTTGGGGCTGTCATTTGCGATTGAATACACTTGTTCCCCTATTTTAACAGGCACGATTTCACCAACGTACGTGTGTGTGTGCGTGTCCTGCTTCTCCCCCACCCGCCACCGGCAATCCTTGCTCTGTTCCACGGGGTGCCGGGGGCTTTCAGGGGATACACGCGGCCCGGTGGCCCAAGGTGGGCTCGCAAAAAAGCAGCGCGGCGCCACCCCGGCACCCCGTAAAAAAAGGGGCACCGGGCTAATGACACGTCGTCGCGACGGGGTCTAAAGGTCGAGAGCCACGCCGCAAAGACGACCCCCGAAGGGCCAGGAACGGATTGAAAGGAAGCGGGGGGCACGTGGCGCGCGCGGGAGGGCCGTGTAAACCCCCACCCCCATGCAGCATGGCGGTGGGGCTTGTAGGCTAACCGACGCTCTCCCCCTTCCGTACCGACAGCAAACATCGAAGAGATGCTTGTTCCAGCTGCTACTTCGCTCCCTCCATCCGCGCGGCTCCTACTTCACACACACACACACCCCCGCCCGCCCGCCGCTTCCAGACAGTGGCGGCGACGCCGCCGCCTCCCGCCCAGACGCCTCCTTCGGAAAGGGCGTCGAAGCCCCCTTCTCTCACTCTATGCCTCCCCTCCATGGTCACGTCCCGCGCGCCAATCGAGTCAGGACGCGGCCATCTGCCGCCGCTTTCACAGCGACGTGGGAAAAGGAGCCCAGAGAAAGAACAGGTTGAGGGAGAGGCGCCCTCCTCCAGAGGAGAATGGAGGCTTTGTGTGCCGCCGCCGCCTCGCCTGAGAGGACGGCGCCTCAGCTGGGAGGGGGGGGGCCTCCACCACATGCCCGCCTGCCTGATGGAAACGCCGTCGCGGCCCAAGGAACAAAGAAACGAACATGGAGGGAGAGAAAGAGAGAAGGGGGGGAGAGGGGGGTAGAAAAACGGCGATTAGAGGCGGCGAGAGGGTCGCCCGTTACTCACAGGAATATGGTTACTCATTGAAGACTGTAGCCTGATCATACGGCCTGGGTGCTGAGGGCGCCACCGCCGAGGGCAGAAGGAGCTGAGCCTGAGGGAAGCGGAGGCGGCCGCGGAGGTGGTGGTGCCGGAGCAGGGCGGCGGCGATGGACCATGCAGGGTGGAGGAGGAGCCGGAGGGGGAGAGAAAGAGAGACGGGGGGGAGGAGACCGAAGAGGGGGGGCGCGCGCGCGGACACGAGGAGGAGGAGGAGCTCCTCTTGCTCTCGTCGCTGCTGCTGCTGCTTCTGGTAGCGGCGGCGGTGGTGGTGGTGTTGCTAACGCGGCTCTGACGGCAGAAAGGAAACGCGGCAGGGCGTGGGAGGGGCTCGGGGAGTAGCTGCGGCGGGGCCTCTCCTCGCGCGCTCTTCTGCGCAAGGCAAGCAGAAAGGCGGAGTGGGCGGAGGTGTCCTTAAGCGCCGCCCCACTCTCCGGCGCGCGCGCGTGTGTCATGCGACGCCCCGCCTCGTTCCTCTCCACCCCTAACCCGTTGCCTTTACGAAAAGCAGGGTAGGGGGGGAACTCGGAAGGTTTGCCGCGTCACAAACGCCTTCCGCGAGCGGCGGCGGCGGCGCCGCCCGGCCAATTGGAGGCGTCGGAAGAGCGAGCGTGCGCGCGCGCGCGCGGCCATGGTCAGGCGTATGGCGGTGGGCGGGGATTTAAATGAGAAGGGAGGGGGGGAAAGGGCGGGGGAAAGGAAGAGGCTAAAGGCGGAGGGAGCCGGTGAGAACTGGTTTGGTAGAAAGAGCAAGCGGTGGCTGCGGGCGGGGAAGTGGCGCCAGCAGAAGGGCGGAGCGAAGCAAGCGCCGGCCCTGATTGGTGTCCTCGCTGCGAGCCTCCCTTGGGTTGTTTGCCTTTGAAAGGCGAGAGCCGGAATTCATCTGAAAAGTCCTTGCATTGAGAGGCGGGTGTTTCTGACTGTATTAAGTCCCTTTGAGAAACCCTCCTAGCGTTGCAGTAGAGCCCGCGCACACGCGCCCCACCTGCTCAGAAATAAATAATGTTGCGGACCCTCACAAGTTTAACAGGTGTAGTGTATTGCTGCGGCATGAACTCCGTGCAGGTTGAGAAGTTTCCATTTCATGAACTGCCTTCCACGGGGGCAAATCCTTGAGTTGCACATAAGAGAGAGCAGAGGTTGCCAACGTGATGCCGTCTTCTGAGGTTGTTTTCTGTGCTTGTGTCAAGAGGTAAAAAGGTGCCACAAGACTTGGCAAAGTTTTGTTGAATTGAAGCAATGTAAATTTACACTGCCATGTTGACAGATAGCTGCTTGCTATCTGGTTTGTAGAAGAAGAATTGCAGCACAAACGCACTTCAGAGCAAGTCCTGTTGAGATCCATGAAACTTAACATGCACAAAAGCAGAGCCATAAGGATAAGCCTGAGAGGGAAAACATTTCAGGTCTATCCACAACTTGGACGGCTTTGTAGCAACTTTGTTTCAACTGTAGTATACGTCTGGAAGCATGAGCATAGCCGGAGGGGTGGGGCAGAGGGGCAGCTGCTAACTGACCAATCACATCGATTATGCTCCCCCTAACAAAGTCTTGCCCCCCCCCAAGAAAAATCCTGGCTACGCCCATGTCTGGAAGTACTGCTGAAATTCTAAAATGGGAGGTGCCTGGGGCTCAAACTGGATGTCACACACCCTCTTCACATGAAACTTTGGGTTGCACTGAGTGCCAAATCTAGGGGGTGCTGCAGGGCACTGCAACTATGACATAGTGAATTGAGCAGAACAGAAGGAGATGCAGGAGGGGCGTGTGCTGAATTTTGGCCACACACAGGGCACTGCTGAAATTTGAAAGACCAAATTCCACCCTTGTTCCAGGTTAACAATACATTCTTACTATGACTTCCCTTGTTCCAGAATTGCTCACTGGCATTGGAATGGAGACCAGCACTATCTCCTGGTGAACTTTTACACAGTTGATTTAGCTTCCTCTATGGAATTTATAGGGACCCAGGTGGCACTGTGGGTTAAACCACAGAGTCTAGGGCTTGCTGATCAGAAGGTCGGTGGTTCAAATCCCTGCAACGGGGTGAGCTCCCGTTGCTCGGTCCCAGCTCCTGCCCACCTAGCAGTTCGAAAGCACATCAAAGTGCAAGTAGATAAATAGGGACCGCTCCGGCGGGAAGGTAAACGGCGTTTCCGTGCGCTGCTCTGGTTCGCCAGAAGCAGCTTTGTCATGCTGGCCAATGACCCGGAAGCTGTCTGCGGACAAACGCTGGCTCCCTCGGCCTATAGAGCGAAATGAGCGCCACAACCCCAGAGTCGGACATGACTGGACCTGATGGTCAGGGGCCCCTTTACCTTTACCTTTATGGAATTTATATTTCTTTTAACTGGAAGGAAGTGATCCTAGCAGTAACTATGCAATAGGACAGCTAAAACAGTTTATAGATGCAGGTTAACTACTTGTTTTTTTCGAGACTGAAGCAACTAGACTCCAGAGCATTGGTCTTCATCTGGTGGATCTGCACCCACTGGTGGATTTAGGTGGCATGACCTAAGGTGTGGGTCTCCCACTTACAAATATATAGTGTAAAACTGAAAAACGGATTCTTAGATGCATGTCTGGACTACAAGTGGGTCCTTGGTCTGAAAAGGTTGAGAACTATTGCTATAGAGCAGGTACTGGGAACCTTTGGCTTTTCAGATACTACGATAAATTGCAGATAAAGTACTTTATACTTAGAGATCTGAATGAATTTTTAGTATAAGGAGAATTATTCTAAGACTCATTTCAACTTTCTCAATATTCCAGCTGACGAAGAATAGTCGAAACAGGGCCTTGTCCTGATTTTTACTGGAATTTACTTTTACTTGCCTTCAACATTGGGATTGATTCCCATTTAAACTCCGTATTACATCAATAAAACCTTGTGAAGATTTTTTGAAATCCATCTTCTTTTGGCCTGAGTTCTTGCAATTTATCGTTTATTTCTGGACTTTCCCAAGAACTCCATTTTTTACTGCTTTTCAGATACCATTGCACAATAACTCCCATCAACCCCAGAAAGTATGCCTGGTGGCAAAGGGTCCCCACACCTGCTCCAGAGTGACCTTTGCCAATGCAGCAATCATCCCATCACTCCTCCCTGCCTTTCATTCCTCACTTTACTCTATGTTAAGTGCATATTGATTAGAAACAATGGTGGTTATTCCTGAAGGTCCCATAAGATTAGAATAAAACTAGGAGGAAGAGAAATGGTTGCCATAGAAAGTCTGATACTCAGTTTAGGATTCAAGAGAGGATAACCGTTCGTTTCCAAAACTATCATCAAAATGTAGACGAGGAATAGACTTTGAAAGGGATTCTGCCACAACTGAAAGGTGGCATTAAAAATACTTAAATAAACAAAACTCATGGATAAACTGCACATTGTTAATTTGGGGAAAGAGGGGAGCACAAAAGTGCTGCCACAAGTTAGATAAATTTTGTTCACATTTAAAACAAGAAAAGGTTTTCCAGATCCACCCACAGCTTCACCCCCCAAGATGCTATTCAATGCCAGGGAATTTCTTTTAAAATACATTTCTATTAGTATCAGGCCTGAATAACAGCAGTTCTGTGAACATGAGACCAAAGGCACATTGCATTTCAACACCTTCAGATCAGAAAGCACCTGAAATCATCTTTAGAAATGTGTTTGTTGGGTAGCCTCTGAGATACTTTTACAACCTCCAGGCAGTCATCCATTTTATAGATAGAATCTGACTGTAGGAAAATGTGTTTGGCATTAAAGAAAAGAAGGTGCAATGGAACCTGTGGCTGTTTACAGGAAACATATTGACCTACCTGTTTGCGCATCAGCCCCACCTATTAAGACAAACTCTTTTGAGTTTCGTGATTATAAACCAGGCATGTCCTTGTTTAAAATCCAATATGCAGGTTTTATCTGCTTATGGCTATACACTTGTACCCATCTTAATGCTTTATTCATATAAATTAGAGCTATATTGAGATGTGACTTTTCAAAAGTATTTATTTGCTTAACTCTCTCACCTTGAAGTTGCACCAATCAACTTTTTATGAGCACACTGCTATTAGAAAAGATTACCGATTTTCTGTCTTCTATTTGTGTTGGCTCTGATCCATAACAGGAAGCGGCTGCAGGGCTCAAAGTGTAAAGAGAAAACGTGGGACAGGTTGGTTTCAGATTAGGAGAGGCAGGGTTATCTATGTAAAAGAAGTGGGATTATTTTTAGTTCATCTGAGAAAGTGGAGTATCATTCCACCTTACTTTGAGCATTGCTTTATTGCATGCATGGCCAAACTTGGCCCTCCAGATGTTTTGAGACTACAATTCCCATCATCCCTGACCACCGGTCCTGCTAGCTAGGGATCATGGCAGTTGCAGGCCAAAAGCATCTGGAGGGCCGAGGTTGAAGAAGCCTGAGGTAGAGCATAGTCATTGTGCTCATGTGATTGGAAATGGGCGTCCTACTGTGTGCTTGCATGCTCATTCCTCCTTCCTTCACTGCAGGAAAAACTTAAAGAATAACCCAGGGAGATCTTGCATTTCCCTCCCTTGACTTTACAAGGCACAATCTTCTTAATTGCCACATGATGCAATAGTAATGAACGAGCTGACAGTGAGGTACTTTTGCCGCGTAGGTGAGTAGACCTGTGACAAAATTGAAAAGAGCCCTGAAGGATCTCAAGGATCCTGTGCCAATCCAGCTGTTGCTGGACTACAACTCCCATCAGTTCCAACCAACATGATCAATGGTCAAGGATGATGGGAGCTGGAGTCCACCTCTGGTATATCTAGTCTGGCGCTGTGCTCCTCACTATGATATTCTGCTTCTAAGCTTGGAGATTGCATATTGCCATCACGAGTAACAGATATATATCAAGAGGCCTATGCTACCTTAATTCATCTTTCCCAACCATGTGCTCTCTTGATATTCTGGACTACAACTCCCATGATATCTAGTCAGCACAACACCTGGAGGGCACCAGGTTGGGAAAAGTTTGTCTGAAGCAAAACTGGCCTGGATATGCCCATTGACTCATGCCTTATTTCCTGTTGTTTAACAGGTTTAACTCTAAAGACTAATACTGTACTCCATAAGAGAGGCTCTTCCTACTGCTTCAAGATGAAGGTGTACTAATTCTGTTCAGGTTGTACATTAAGGTTCTTAATAAGGAATTTAGAAATTCCAACATTATATACAACGTAGAAATGAAAGAGTGAGATTTTCCAATTAAACAAATCTTAAAAACCTTTCCTACTCCTACAGATGCTAATGGGTAGAAAGTTCTCAAGAGAAAATAGATACAGAACATTTTACACAACAACACATTTAAATATTAAAGTAGTTTGCAACCTATAAAACATTAAAAAGACACATATTTGGAAATGACATTAGGATTCAGACTAATTCAAAATTGCCACTTACCTGGGTGTAAATCTCATCGAATCCCAAAGGACTTACTTCTGAGTAGGCATGGATTCGATTGCACTGTTGTACTAACTTCTAACAAGCTTGTTAAACCTGAAAGTTTTTGTTGTTTTGGGTTAAAAAAAAAGTTTTTATACTGTCTATCCATTCCTGCATGACAGAACTAAATGGTTAAACTTTCAAAATATTTACCATACCATTATACATGAATAATGTTGGGTGCAGTAAGTAGTTGGCAAGATCATATTCAAAACAACCAGCAGATCCATACAAACAAGCTCTTCCTTGAGAACAACATGCATTACAAACCTGGATTTCAGACACAGCATATCAGTGTCAGCAAGCTGAAGCAAGGCATGAACCTTGTGGTACTTTGTGTTGATGCTCCCATTAAAAACCCTCACGAGGCATATAATTTGTGGAGGCTCTTGCACTAGCCTTGCAAGTTCACCTTCCACCAGAAGCTGCCAGAGTTTGTTTTTATATAAACAAAAGGTAAAACAAGCCACCTCCAGTTCAAATAAAGCATAGGTCAGAAATCCCTCTGTAGTAAACAATGCTTTTGTTTGTGGAACTTGCCACAAATATGGCTGTGTGTTTTCACGGGCTCAGAATACAATTATTGTCTCATTAACAGTGTTATCTTCCTATCATGTCCCCAAGTCATCTTTTTTTATTATTATTAAAGCCAAATGAATTCCTAAAGTTCTTCAACTACATTTGATCATCACACTGCCAGTGTGAATGTGACTGGATGGGTGCAGAATGACCTGTAAAACTGTACCTAGTTAACATTCATTCATTTACTTTCTTTCTCTATTACATTTCTATCCCACCTTTCCTCCAAGAATCTCAAGGTGACTTACACAGTTCTCCCTTCATTCATTTTTTCCTCATGACAGCCCTGTGAGGTGGGTTAGGTTGAGAGAAAGTGATTGGCCCAAAGTCACCCTCTGAGTTTCATGACTGAGTGAGGATTTGAACCCTGGTCTGACACTCTTTTAGTGTGACACTTTGTAAACTATTTCTGATAGCTGAGTCTTATTTCCTGTATTGTCATCTGAGGCCCTGCCTTATCTATGTTCTAGAGAGGTTCGAAGGGTGGCAACAAGAGAACAGGCCTTTTCTGTGGTGGCTTCACAACTGTGGAATGCTCTCTCCAGAAAGGTTTGCCTGGCGCCATCATTATATGTCTTTAGGCACCAGGAAAAAATATTCCTCTTTACCCTGGCCTATGGCTATTAAATAATCTATGGCCTGTGAAAGTGTAGGGGAGAGGATTGTTATTAACTATTTTATTATGTCTGCCTGTTAGTGTGCTTTATTATGTTTTTATTATTGTTCTGTAATGTGTTTTTAATGTTGTACACCACCTTGGGGTCTTTTGATAAAGGATGGTATATAAATCGAATTATTATTATTATTATTAATAATAATAATAATAATACAATACTACACACTCAACATTTATTTCAGGTTTCGCTACATATTTTATGTGAACAGGGAGTTACAAAAGGAGAATTCTCTACCTCACTGGAGCATCCACTGGATTAAGATGAATTAGCTCCCTGCATCATTTGGCCCATGGGATGTTTAAAGTTTCAAAAGGGGAAGGTAACATTAGTCCAAGATAATCATGGTGGCTAATCTGATTACAAACATATTGCTCATGCTATCTATTTACATGAGAGTAGTAGGGAGAGGTGGGTCTGCTTTTTCTTTATAATTCAGATGAAACTCATTAGAAAGCAGTTTCTGCAAACTTTACAGTTTCAGGGCTTGAACTAAGGAATGTAAACTTTGGGTGCAAGAAGGATCGGCTATATTTAAAAGGTCAAATATTGAATTAAATAAGGTTCAATTCAGACACAGAGCATGGTGAGAAATTCTCCCCCACTTTTCCTTAACACTGGTTCCTAAAAACTCATTGTCTTCTTTTCACTGCCATATTTTCCCCACAATCTACTTTTCTCATTAAAGGCAGTGGCATAACTGATATTTATTATTTCCGTGGAAATGATGCCCTATAAAAAAAATCCCACCTCTTCATAGTGGCTCACATGTGTGTCTTATGCCTTAACAAAAAGATTTCTGGCACTTTAAAAATAAACTGGGTTTTTTTGGTGTCAAACCAGTTGTAAAAACAGATTTCCACATGATTCACATAGACACTAGGATAAGTATATGCTTTCAGTTTTTTCTCCTAACCATAGATAGAATAAACCACTGTTTTTCCATATGATAACAAGTAACATTGGTTTGTCAAACCTGAAAGGGAAAACTTCCAGTCACCTCCCTTCATGTGCAAAGGCTTGCCGTGGCTTCTCCTTGCAATGCTCAACAATGGTCAGGGCCAACCCAAGACCTCTTGCTGCCTAAGGCAAAGGACAATATGGTGTTCCTCTCCCATTCCATGTACAGAAGCTTACTAGGCTGACAAATGAATCTTACTTCCACACTGGCAAAGGAGACAGCAAGTTAGGTAAGGCATGCAGGGAAGGCCACATGGCATGGCCGGTTCTGTCATCCTGACATCTCACCTATCCCCAGCATTGCCACATGAGGCAGGAGTCTCACTCTTTCTAATGGAAGAGCAGTATGATTTATCATTACAGTGGTACCTCTACTTACGAATAACTCTACTTACGAATGTTTCTACTTACGAATGGAGCTCCGTCCGCCATCTTGGATGCGGTTTAGATAGGATTTTTTTCTACTTACGAATTTTTAGATAGGGTTGCTTCTACTCACGAATATTTTCTCCCAATGCATTCCTATGGGATTCAACTTACAATTTTTTTCGATTTACAAATGTGTGTTCGGAACGCATTAAATTCGTAAGTAGAGGTACCACTGTATGTCTGAAGCAGGCCAGAGTCTCCCTCCAGCAGTAGTTTAAAGAGAGAAAGAAAACCACACAACCCTCCATCCCCCTTTCTCAAGCTTGTTCTAATTCAAAATAATACAATTCATGACCACTATCCACAAGAAACTAATTATTCAAAAGCTGAAGCGTAATTTCACATAACTCCTACTGCCTTGGGATAGCATTAGCAATAACTACGCCAGAGAGCACTGCTAGGGTTGCCAGACTCAATAGAGGACAGGACTTCTGTGCCTTTAATTGCCCTGCTCTCTTTTGAGTCTGGAAACCTTAAAGAAAAAGCAGCAGAGTGCAGACCCTTTGCTTGGAAATTAAACAAAGGGTCTGCTGGTTTCTCTTTAAGGTTTCCAGACTCAAAAGAGAGCAGGGCAATTAAAGGCACAGAAGTCCTGTCCTCTATTGAGTCTGGCAACCCTAAGCACTGCATACACTGCAGGATATGTGATGCAAATACAATGCAAGGCCTACCAAAGGGGGGGGGATGATCTTATCATGCCTGCCCTGCTGTCTAGCCTCTTTCTTCGGCATAGCACTGTGGCTTTTAGAGCCCGTGAGCTGGGAAATCTCATCTCAGGCATGAGCACAGTGGGTGGCCCTAGGGAATCCACACTATCTTTGACTTAAATGTCATATCCACGGCATACATTTAAAGCACTCTTATACCACTTTAAAATTCAAGGAGAATCCTGGGAACTGTAGTTTGTTAAGGGTGCTGACCTAGCGGAGTTACCCTTCCATTTAAAAAACTATGGTTCCCAGGATTCACTGCAGCTGTTAAAGTGGTATACAGTGGTACCTTGGGTTACACACACACACCAGGTTACAAACGCTTCAGGTTACAGACTCCGCTAACCCAGAAATAGTAGAAACAGACAAACAAACAAAAATCCTTCCAGTAGCACCTTAGAGATCAACTAAGTTTGTCATAGTACTTCAGGTTAAGAACTTTGCTTCAGGATGAGAATAGAAATCGAGCTCCGGCGGCGCGGCGGCAGCAGGATGCCCCATTAGCTAAAGTGGTGCCTCAGGTTAAGAACAGTTTTAGGTTAAGAACGGACCTCCGGAACAAATTAAGTTCTTAACCAGAGGTACCACTGTAAACTGGGACATGGCATGAATGTGACTTCGGCCTCCACTCCTACCTGTAACATGGATGTGATCACCTCTAGAACTACCTTATACGGCTGTTGAAGCCAGTGTGGTACAGTGGTTAGAGTGTCAGACTAGGAACAGGGAGACCAGAGTTCAAATCCCCACTCCGCCATGGGTGCCTTGGTTGGGCCAGTCACTGTCTCTCAACCTAACCTACCTCACAGGATTGTTGTGGGGATTCAATGAAGAGAGGGAGAACCAAGCATGCTACTTTGAGCTCCTTGGAGAACAAGGTGGGATATAAATGCAATAAATAAATGCAAAATAACTAATTAATTAATAACTAGTTATTGTGTAATCAGAAACGAGTTCTTGCATCCATCTCTAGCAATGGAAATTTCTTTTCAGTTCTGCAGCTGTTCTTAACATTAGAAACTATATTTTTTTTAAAAAAACACAAAAACTTCCTTACATCTTTCTTCTTTAGGTCTTTGTTCCTATGTCCACCACCTCTCCTGCCATCCCCATTGTGACGACCCGGGTCCCACTCTCTCTTACTATCACTGCGACACAGGAATCCAGAGGGGAAAACACCCACCCCCTTCTCCTGCCGCCTCAAAAACAAACCCCTTTTACTAATGGGTCTCTTAGTAAGGAGAACCTTCCAGCTTGCGTGACCGGGTACCTTAAGGAACTCTAGGCTGTCCCACGGAATAACCTCTTGCCTCCAGTAAAGGGTCTCCCTCAGTTGGATTCCCCTACTGTAAAAGTTTGCCCTACACACTCTGGCAACTTCTTGGCGCCTCAGGTTACCCTTCTAAGCCTCCTCCGTGTAACTTCAGGACACAAACTACCACCTCCCTGCCTGAGGTGAGTTTTGCCCTCTCTTGAGCCACCACGGTTGTGAGTCCTGGTACCTCGCTGGAAAAATAAAGACGCACCTTTTTGGCAAAAACAGAGATGAAGTTTTATTGTGTTAAAAACATAAGTGTTTCTTTAACGTGTCATTTATTAATTAGCTTTGTTCCAGTTGTACAAAATAAACTCAGTCAAACATTTAACTTTAAGTTTTCCTAGCCTCTTCACTGTCTTCATACAAGCCACCACCTAACACCACACCACATCACACCCTCCTCCCTCTCCCTCCTAACTGACCAAACCGACTCTCCCTCCTTTTTTAAACCGGGCACAGTCCCGCCCCCATCAGAGTTCTATGTCAGTCAGGCTGGAGGTGGGTTAACTCTTTGTCAGCCGGGTAGGAATAAACATTATAAAAGTGCTTCGATTTGTCACACCCATAAAGCATAGTATCATGTTGGCCTTTACTGGTTATCTTTCCATTGTCTTTTATAAGCAAGGTGATGGGAAACAAACATCAAAAGCATCATTCCAGAACACAACCATTGAAACTGGGATTAAGGAGGGGGAGGGTGTGGCAACAGAGAAATGAATTTCCGTGCATGTCAGGAATGTGCAAAAATAAATGCTCTTGGTTTATCTTGTTCAAAGGAGCCCAGAGGGCATGTTTAGCAAAGGCAGTATGCATACTATACATTTAAAACATATCCCCCACCCCACCCCCGCTCCTAAGAATCCCAGGAACTGTAGTTTGTTAAAATTGATGGGAATTGTAGCTTAATGAGGGTTGAAGTAGGGGAAAGTGTTTTAAATGTGGTTTAATGTGTGATGTGTATGTTGTGTATTGAGTCAAAGGATTTTATATCTGTATTATTATTGTCTGTATTTGCATTAGGATAAAGTAACTGCCTTTTGGTTCCAGAGGGTACAGCTACTATTGGTTCATTTAAGCTGCTGTATTTGGATCCTCTGTCTTATTGGTTTCCTCCAAAAGGCAGCACTGTGATTGCTTGATATTGTTCCCTCCAAAATGTATCCCTTCCTAGCTAGTCCCCTGTCCCTATAAATGTAGCTTTCCTCTCCTCAGTCTTCAGTCTTGTTCACTTTAATAAAGAGCTGTTACTAGAGAACTGTCTCCAGCATGTTTTGTCAAGAGAGCTGAAATCACAAACCCCACGTCACAACAACTGGCGACGAGGATGGGATCCGGAATGCTGAGGAGCGGTTAAACACAACCCTGCCTCAGAGTCCGGATTGCAGCTGAGAACAAGACTCACTGGCCAGCTGAGAAGACGACCCTGCCCGCTAGGACAATGGAGAGTCCAAGGGTATTGGAGCCCTTCCAGCCATCAGAGCCCCACACCTGGGAAGACTACGTCGAACGCTTCGAGTTCTTTGCAGTGGCTCAAGGGATCACCGATGCCAGCAAAAGAAGGGCCACATTCCTGAGCTACTGTGGGCCCGAGACCTTCAAGCTGGCCAAGGCATTACTTGCTCCAGCGAAGCTGAGTGAGACATCTCTCAAAGATATTCTTGCCTGCCTAACAAGCCACTTGGCGCCTACTGAGACCAAGATGGCCCGGCGGATGGAGTTCCATAAGAGGCAGCAGCATGCTGGGGAGTCTGTATCCACATTTCTGGCTGAACTCCGGAAGCTCGCTCAGCACTGCGGCTTCCAAAATCTGGAAGAGACTCTCCTGGATCGGTTTATTGGTGGTCTGAGCAGCAAGAAAGCCAGAAGACGCATCGTGGCTAAAGAAGAGGTTACCCTTGCTTCAGCCTTGAAAGAGGCCACCGCCACGGAGAATTATGAAAGAGAGGAGCTTGATGCCAGTCGCAAGGCCACTAAGCCACAGATAGAAGTTGCGCATGCCATGGACGAGCTAGAGGCTACTCCGAGCCAGAGCCCAGTCCGTGGGGTCGAGTCGGTGCGTCAGGCCTGCACAGTGCACAGAGATCGCCGAGGCAGTTGCCCAGGTTGTGGCGGAAACCATGAAAGGAAGAGTTGTCGTTTCAGGGATGCTATCTGCCGGACGTGCGGAAAGACGGGTCACATCGCCAGGGTCTGTAGATTGGCGGCGTCGGGAGCGACAGGAGCACCTAGACTGGAGCATCGCAGACCGCCCACAGCAACTCGTTTTCTAAAGGACTGCCACTACGTAACGGAGATCAACGGGAGGGCCGTGCAGTTTCCAGCGCAAGGCAAGGCACACGTCAAGGTGAAGATTGAGGGTCAGCAGTGCGACATGGAGGTGGACTCCGGATCCGCATTCACCATCGTGTCGGACCAGACCGCGAAGACATTCTTCCCCAGGGGTAAGTTGCCCCCTCTGGAGCCCTTTCCGGCAACCTTGCAGTCGTACTCAGCAGGCCGCATCCATGTTATGGGAATGTGTGCCGTGAGAGTACAGTTCCGGGACAAACAGGCTGTACTCAAACTGGTGATTGCGAAGGGCAGTCGCCCCAGTCTCCTGGGCACTGACTGGTTCCCTGCCCTGGGACTGAGTATCTCAGGGCTTAATTCAATCCAAACCTGCCCTGAGATGAGTGAGGTATTATGCAAGGAATTTGCTGGTCTCTTTAATGGAAAACTGGGTTGTTATAAAGGGCCCCCAGTTGACTTCGAGTTGGACCCCGGGGTGGCTCCAATCCGACTCAAACCAAGGCGAGTGCCATTTGCACTGCAACCCAAGATCGAGGCAGAGCTGGATAAATTGGTCAAGCAGGGAGTTCTCTCACCCGTGGACTCTGCTAAGTGGGAGACTCCAATCGTCACACCCCTTAAAGCAAATGGGGAAGTCAGGATATGTGCAGATTACAAATGTACTATCAATAAGGCACTCAGGGGAAACTCATACCCCATTCCAGTCGTATCACATCTGTTGGCTAAACTGGCTGGGGGCAAGGTGTTCGCCAAAATTGACCTGGCACAAGCTTACCAACAGCTGCCAGTAACCCCACAATCAGCGGAAGCACAGACTATTGTCACACATAAAGGGGCGTTCAGAGTTAACAGATTACAGTTCGGAGTTTGTGTGGCCCCAGGGATTTTTCAAGGGCTCATGGAACGCCTGTTAAGAGGTCTGCCGGGGGTCTTGCCATTTTTTGATGATGTTTTGATTGCTGGAAAAGACCCACAGGAACTGGTTGCGCGTGTCCGTGCAGTGTTGCTCAAGTTCAAGGAGGTGGGGTTGCAACTGAAAAAAGAAAAATGCAGTTTTGGGGTGCCAACTGTGGATTTCTTGGGGTTTAAAATTGATGCATCAGGCATCCACCCCACAGATGCTAAGATTAAGGCCATCATCGAGGCACCACGACCACAGAACAAGACGGAGTTGCAGTCATTCCTGGGACTTATTAACTTTTATCATTCGTTCTTACCCCAGAAAGCTTCGGTAGCTGAACCATTACATAGACTATTGCAGAAAAAGAATGTGTGGCGATGGGGGCGGGAGCAGCAGAAGGCTTTTGACTCCTTGCGAGGAATGCTGAGTAGCAGGAGCGTCCTTGCTCATTATGATGAGTCAAAGCCGCTGGTCCTGGCATGTGATGCCTCTCAATACGGTCTGGGGGCTGTGCTGAGTCATAGGGAACCGGATGGGTCGGAAAAGCCCATCTCTTTCTATTCCCGTACGTTGTCGCCCACAGAGCGCAACTATGCTCAAATTGATAAAGAGGCACTGGCTATTGTGTCCGGAATCAAAAGGTTCTATGATTATTTGTACGGTCGCCATTTCTCCATTGAAACGGACCACAAACCACTGTTAGGGTTGTTCAACCCAAACAAACAAACGCCACAAATTCTCTCCCCCAGAATGTTGCGTTGGTCAATATTCCTGAATGGGTTCCAGTACACCTTGACCCATGTGCCGGGGAAACAGTTGTGCCATGCTGATGCGCTGAGTCGATTGCCCCTTCCTGGCGGAAGCAATGAGGATCCTGCTCCGGCGGAGCACATTATGATGCTAGAAACACTTCCGGGGGCTCCTGTAACAGCTACGGATATAGCTGAGAAAACTAGGAAAGATGCTGTTCTCTCCCGTGTGCTCACTTGGGTGGGGAGGGGGTGGCCAGGTGGTCCGCATGAAGAAAAATTCAGGCCTTATGCGACAAGGCAGCACGAATTGTCCATGCATAAGGGTTGTCTCCTATGGGGAGATAGGGTGATAATCCCAGCACCACTGAGAAACAGGGTTCTTGAGACGCTTCACATGGGACACCCGGGAATGGTCAGGATGAAGTCGCTAGCCCGATGTTATGTGTGGTGGCCTGGAATGGACCAGAACATAGAACAATGGGTACGAACATGCAAGGCATGCCAAGAGGTGCGGCCAGAAGTGGCCAGAGCACCAGTCCACTGGTGGGAGCAGTCCAGGACTCCCTGGAGCCGGCTGCACATAGATTTTGCTGGGCCATTCCAAGGGAAGGTCTTTTTGGTTATCGTTGATGCATATTCCAAATGGTTAGAAGTGGCGATGGTCCCTAGCATGGCATCAGCTGCCGTAATCAAGGTGTTGAGGCAGCTGTTTGCTACCCACGGGTTACCTGAGACCATTGTATCAGATAATGGGGCAGCTTTTGTATCCCAAGAATTCAGGGCATTCTTGGCTGATAACTTCATAAGAGGGGTCACATCCGCGCCCTTTCACCCATCCTCCAATGGGCAGGCTGAGCGCATGGTAAGAACAGCCAAAGAATCCATTGCGCGCTTAATGGAGGGTAACTGGTCGGCTCGCATTGCGCGAATGTTATTTTTGCAGCATGCGACGCCGTGTACTGCGACGGGCAAGTCGCCAGCCGAGCTGCTCTTAGGTAGAAGACTGGTAACGGTGCTGGATTATGTCCACCCAGATAAAATGCCAAACCGTAATTCAAGAGCAACCCCCCAGGCTGAGACTGACACAACAAGGTATCTCGCCCCTGAAGATCTGGTCTGGGTGAGGAACTATTCACGAGGTCCGCGGTGGGTGGCCGGTGTGATCACCCGGGCTAGTGGACCTGTGTCCTATTATGTGACCTTGGAAAATGGGCAAGTTTGGAAGAGACATATAGATCAGCTGAGGCGCCGGGCGCTCAGCAGGGAGGAGTCAGATAATTCATCCCTGGCTAATGACGCACAGCTGCAAGACCAGAGTGAAAATGGTCCAGAGGTACAGTCACCAGGGGCTTCAGCAAATGAACCAGGGTCTGCTAGTCCTCATGATGACGAGGTACAGGTCGGGGACCCTGAGATGTCTGGGACTCCATCTGTTCCTGATGAAACCCCTATAGCAGCCCCTCCACCACAGGTAACACCCAATCCAGAACCTGCAACACCTGTTGTCAGGAGATCAGGTAGAAGTTGTAGGACCCCACAGTACCTGAGGGATTACGTCTGCTGTGCTCACTAGGGGGGGAGGGGTGTTGTGTATTGAGTCAAAGGATTTTATATCTGTATTATTATTGTCTGTATTTGCATTAGGATAAAGTAACTGCCTTTTGGTTCCAGAGGGTACAGCTACTATTGGTTCATTTAAGCTGCTGTATTTGGATCCTCTGTCTTATTGGTTTCCTCCAAAAGGCAGCACTGTGATTGCTTGATATTGTTCCCTCCAAAATGTATCCCTTCCTAGCTAGTCCCCTGTCCCTATAAATGTAGCTTTCCTCTCCTCAGTCTTCAGTCTTGTTCACTTTAATAAAGAGCTGTTACTAGAGAACTGTCTCCAGCATGTTTTGTCAAGAGAGCTGAAATCACAAACCCCACGTCACAACAGTGTACATATACCTTGAGCAGCCAGACTTTTGGTTACAAAGAATTTACAAAGTTCCTCCTTGTCTCCAGGTGTGCTGTGCAATACCAGACATCATCCTGACTCCTACTTGTGCACTGCAGTCCTCCTGTTGATTTTATAACCTCAAATAGCTTCACCTACAGCACTAACCTCTTAATCTCTGTTTCTGCTTCTCCTCCTCCAGCTGTCAGCAGTATCAGCACCAGGCCTGAGGAGGCCCAGATTATTATTCCGTCTGAAGCCTGTTTCACTTCTACCTGCATTGCAACACAAATCCTACGGTAGCCTCTGCTTATGAGAAGGAAGCATCTGCCTGGCAACTTCTCCTTCTATAGCTCTAGAGTCTCAGAAAAGTCAGACAAAGGTGAGGTACATGTGAGTGTTCAGGTTATTTGTAGTACTTGCACTGCACTGTGTGTGTGTGTGTGTACACATGCTTGCACATGTGTGAATGCTGCAGGATTCAGATGTGCATAATACACTTCCCAAATACGTTCAAGCCTGGTCTGCACAAACAGGCCCTAGGTCACTTCCAGACAGCCTGTTCTTTTGAGCATTCATCCTGATTTTGTTTGCAAGCAATGCCCATTGTTTATAGATCATTCGTTCCGATTTGTTCGACAGCATCAGGAACATGATCAGTGGTAAGATGTATAAACACGGTGCAAGAAAATACTAAATAAACAGGTCGCTCCTGGGGGATGCCTCCTTTCCCTAGAAATTAAGCCGTGGTATAAATAGCTTTCCTGCAAATGGGGATGAAGAATGTTCTGTGTTCCATATCACCTCTTGTGCCCAACTAAGGAAATGGGGGTCTGGGCTTCTATGTTTTCTTGGTCTTGCCTGCCAGTGCCATACTGTATTTGTTGTTGCACATTTCCTGCCTCTTTGCTATCTGTACTTTGCGTAGGTCAAAACACTTTCCTCCTTTAGATTTTTCATATGAAAGGGCATGCAGTGCTGTGCCAGTGCTAAGGGGCTCTTCTACTACTCGCAGCATCATGTGCTTCCCAGGATATCAAGGTTGGTGTGTTGTGTTTGGGTATTGCTATGGCAACACAGGCCTGTGGGACCAAGGAGTCCTAGCAGTGTTCTTGCTGTTTGCTTTCCCTGTGGAGACAGTGTTTGTGTTATTCTGTCGTAGGGTTTATTCTAATTCTATATTTTCTTCTCCAGTGAAATAGGCTCCCACCCCCTACCCGACTCTCTGAATGACATAGCAGTATATTAGGCTGCTTTTAGGGATTCTTGTGATCCTGCTTCTGTCCAGATTTCTAATGTTCCTATCACACTGCCCCATCCACTCAACATTTGTTATGGGGGGGGGGGGGGACAGATGCCCGTGGGAAGCCTGCAAGCAGGACATGGATGCAGCAGTGCTCTCCTCACTAGTAATTCTCAGCAACTGGTATTCAGAGACACACTGTCTCCAACGGTGGAGGTAGATGTTTGGTGTGCTGCTCCAAATAAAAATAAAAATGGTGGCATCCAATGAACAGTTTTAGAGACTCCCAAGCTCTCCGCCAGTAGGATATTTTGTCTTTTCCCCTTTGAAACCCAGACCCCCCTCACAAGCCGTATTACAAATTTACAAATTCCCTTCAGTTGTAAAAGAGGGTTGCCATTCAGCATAAGCCCTTTTCAAGTGTGATTAAGATGTAACTGTGTTTTATGTGCAGGACTGAGTGTGATGGCCTTGCCCACTTTGTCTGTGGTCTTGCTGTTTTCAGCAGCATTGTCTCCACCATAGGGAAGCTTCTTGTGAAGAGGCTTTCAAGCCCTCCTGAGATCTTGCTGTGGAATGCAGTGATGTGAAGGGTGGAGGTAGCCCTGTGAGTCAAGGCTTCAGAGGGCTCCTCTGTCACAAACCCCTTGGGCACAGAAAATTGGTCTTGTGTAGAGGTGCCAACTTGAGCAGAAGATTGAGGGGGCCAATGACACATGCCATGACGTGCGCATGACGCCAGGAGGAGCCAGGGGGCGGAGCTGAATGTGGCGACAACGTGGCTACAATGGCTGGTGGCTCCTCTTCTCTGGCGTTCAGCCACCTCCTCCTCCTCTCACCTCCTCCATCGGCTGGGGGCTGCTTCCACCCTCCTTCCCCTCTGCAGCATGAGGAGGAGGAGCTGCCAGTCACTGTGAAGCTGTACTGCATTTAGCCTCTTCCTCCTGCTACTGCTGTCACCAGCCCAGAGCTGCTTCCCCCTCCTTCCCCTCTGCTCTCAGCTCCACTTTCAGCCTCCTCCACAACAGATTGTTCTCAACATTGGAGGGGAGCAAAGGGACCTGGCCTGGGCCCCTTATACTTATACCAGATTATTCCAGCACTGCATGTATCATCTACTATGAGATGGAATAAAGTTTGCTCATATGATAGACAAACAGAATGTTTACAGCCTTTTCTGTGAATTCTCACCGAAAGAGCTTTGAAAACAGAATGAGTGAAAAGCAAAGCGAATTGACCTTTCCGATCTTCATTCTGATGATAAGAAGGAGCATCTGGTGATAAGAAGGAGCATCATATTATACCACTGGGTCCGTGTCAGGTGCAATAAAATGAAGTCATCCTTTGAAATGCAATGGTCTTGTTTATCAGCAGCATAGTGGATGACATGATGGTTCTATGCAGTTGAGGACTACAGTGATAATGATGGTAAAACAGCAGAAGTAGGTCAGGTCTGAATCCCTCCACCAAATGCAAGTGTGACATATACGGTAGGAGGCAGAAAGGAAAGTTTGTAACAAAGCCCCTCAAAAACAAGGGTGTACAGGTGGAACCCTCCCTCCTTCTCGTCTCTCCACATGCACCCTAATCTGTTCTGGGGTTTTCCCCAACCTTCCAGAGCAGATTCTTGAGGTGCACAGGGAAAGGAGAGGGAGGGAAAATTATGTTGTGCAAGCAGAAGTCCTTGTGTGCATGGGACGGCGTCATTAGACGCAACCCAACAATTACAAACAAAAGATTAATGAATTTAAGAAGAGCCTTGCTGGATTAAAGCAAAGGCCCTTCTGGTCCAGCGCCCAAGACCCTGTGATCATCATCTGAGGCTCTTGGTGTGCCCCCCTCCACAAGATGTCTCTTGACATCTAGTTATACTTAACAGAGATACTTTCCAGGGGATCCCCCCCCCCCTTACAGTCCAAACAGCAACACTTTGAAAGAAGTCCACCATTTTTAAACATATAAAACATATCCTAGTCGCACAGTCACTGTCACTTAAACAGAAATGGAACGCTCTGCCAACTCCAAAGAGGGATATATTTGACTGAATATTGTGTCCTAAGGAAATCTGGCATCCTGATACCGAACATATTATATGAAAACAGGTAATTACATGGGCACTGGAGTGATCTGTGTGGTATGCAGCTTACAAAAGTTGCTGTGCTCAGGTGATGTCAACCCATCTCCAGTGGGGAAGCTGCAATGTTTGAATCACTATGAATAACTACAAGGGGAAAGCTTTGTTTTCAACTTCTCCAGCCACTCCACTCCATCACTGTAACTGCCCTTAATGTTATACTTTGGGAACCATTGGTCTTGTACTTTTAAACAAAAAGAAACTTGTGAAATATGTGTTTACAGAACAGACGGCATAGTAACAATCTAGCCCTCAATTATCCTTTCCCCAAAGCAGACTTTATTGCTTCAGATCTGCCACAGCCAACTCTTTCATCGTTTAGACATTTTGCCCCTTTGACTGTTTCTAGTTAATTCATCGTCCATTTCACGTAACCGAAAAGCAGCTTTCTAAATGCAGCTCCAAGCCTGGAATTGTAAAACACACACACACACACACACACACACACACACACACACACCAGACAGGTAGCTTCCTTTTTTTTTGCAGATGCTAGTCAAACGCTGTTTGGAAATCATCTTTCTGATATCCTTGACAATGATGATACTTGATGATACTCCTAGCTATAATTGAAAAAGAAAATGGGGAGGGGGAATGCATTGACATTCATGCATGTATGATGATGGTGATGCACATATTTCCCTTTTTACAGACACATAAAGAGGTTAATCACCTAACTAAATTATGCCTCAGGACTGAATGTATGCAAATATGCAAGAAGAGTAGGCTCTATTATTCCTCAAAGCCACACTTATAGTGAAATTCTATGCATGTTTACTCATTGAATGGGGGAGAAATTCAGTTTAGTTTGCTCTGAAAGCTGAATCAATCAAATTCACATTTTCTGAATTTTTTTTTAAAGAAAAATGCATAAATTATCAGGAAATATGTATAAAAATGAATATATTACTGAAAACAGCATACAAAAATGCATTATTCAAAATTACACAGACAAAAAGGGGTTTATTAGGAGAAATTCACACTAAAATGCTCAATAACTTTCATGAGGATTTTTTGTTCTGTTTTTAAAATTGCAAATTGCTGCAGAAACGTGGAGAATTGAATTTAAGATTAGAAAAATGAAAACAATACCAGTATGCATGACATGACTAGTTATGGAACAATGTGCTCCACTGCTGGAGCTTCCTTGTCCTACTTGAGGGAGGCAGTAGTGGCTAATTGTTGATGTTGGGGAGATTTAATTTTGTAAAAGGGAAGAGCAAGGGTGAATGCACTAGCTCAGCCTTATCCCCTTGCTATCACTATCATACCCCACAAATTGGAGTGATAGCTTCTACATGGGGAGGATCCTGTTTCCTGTTTTCCGTAAGTACCCTATGACTGATTCCCCCCCCCCCCCAAGCTCAATGATGTGGCCCCCATCTGCTACTTTGACAGCACTTTAAACAGTCCTGGAAACCATAGTTGTTTTTTTAAAAGGGGCTGAGAGTTGTTCAGAAAGCCCTATTCCCTTCCCTTCCAGCAGGAAACTGCAGAACACGAGCCCATTGGAAAAGCAGTACTGTACGTCTGACCCAAAACATTTGCAGGTGCCAACAATATTGAAAGCATAACTGCCCTGAAACCATCACAAGCACAAATAATCGTGAATGGACAATAAAAAGATGTTGGCAGGCCCCATAAAATAAGCTCCCTGAGGTGGCCACCTTACGCTGCTTAATGGTAGGGCCAGCCCTGAAGAAAGTTGTCCTAGAAAGGCAGGAGGAAGAAATTACAGAGCCGAAGAAGCTAAGAGTAGGGCAGTGTGTTTCCTAAGATATCCAGTGCCATGTTCAGTAGATGAAGGTAGGGTTTTTTAAAAATGATATATTCATGGTTCCCTAACTACAGCATTGCTTTTCTATCATTAGATGCGGAAGACAGAGAACTCTACTTCACATCACTCAGCTTCCTGTTCTATTACCATATACTTTACATAACACTTGCCTCAAACAGGTAGGAGTCCTACCTGTGATTACACTGGTGATTACAGAGATGTATGGTTGCTAATGATAGTTTATGCTGCCCTGGCTCTTACAGTGCATGGATTTAAACACTGTTTTCTTTAAACAGCTGATTTAGGATGTTGTGCCGGTGCTACATGCTGGTTAAAATAAATTTAGAATCAGATGGAGGCATTCCATCCACACCCTTGTATCACCCATTCATCCTTGATGTAAGGTTTGTTTTTCTTTTCTTTAAAAAAAATGTGACCGGTAAAGCTGGCTTCTTCTTCCAAAGTCAGTTCTGGACAATCAGGTCTTAACTCTCAAGGCTGACTTTCTACTGATTAGCAGGAGGTCAGATTAGCAGGAGGTCTGTGCATTTCACAATAACTTGGTTTCATTTTCTCTTATTGTGTGTATCTAGGCTAACTTGTGCTCTTGACAAGGAGCTCTATGGGCACACACACCCTGTCCCTCCTTGCCCCCTTGGCAAGGAAAGGTATTCGTGCCTCTGAGGCCAGGAGAGACCATAGACCAGAAAGTCTGCTTTTCATCGAATGGGAGGGGGCCCCACAGGCTGCCATGACAGCCCATGCCAGAAACTGGATTGTCTGCCGAGGTGACTAGAGGAGCAGCGGCAGTGGAGGAGTGGCCTGGGGAGTGTGCAAACAGGCCAGAGGGGAGAGCTGCAATTCCCCCTACCCAGCCTTGGGCCTGCGCCCTTGGCAGGAACCAACCTGACCAACCCCTAGGTATGCTGCTGCTTGTATGCACATCACAGTGTGACTGTTCATCTTATGCAGGGAAGGGAAGGAGAAATGGTATAATCAGGCAAGCTTTCATCTTATTTCTTTTTATTCATCTGTGCTTTGGGGGAGACTAGGCAGTACTGGACATATCAGCTTATTGCTGATGGGCATGTTATAAGGACCTTGCGCATTACATAGATAGGGAAGTGTAGGCAGGGCTTGGCTCAGTCAACAGTTGTGTTCACAGTGTCAAGATATGCATGAGCTTCAACTTCGGCATGCAGTTGATTCACTCCTCCCTTCATCTGAGCAGTGGAGCAAGACAGGAACCACAGTCAACATTCGAACCAGAAAACTATAGTTAAAGCCTTTCAAACTACCCAGAGTATGAAACCCCTGTTTTGGATATAATGGGAAGCTATATATATATATATATATATATATATATATATATATATACATACCCCGCCTTATACCCAGAGGTCTCAGGGTATAGCTTGTGGTCTTGTTCACTTTCTCATGGGAAGAGAGGAGAAAATGGGATTTTTGTGGCTGAATGAAGCTTGTACATATCTCAGCTTATTAAGGCAAGATGTGATCATATGAAAGTGGCCAATGGCCTCATGTGCCATGTTTCTCCGAAAATAAGCCGTACCCCGAAAATAAGCCATACCCCGAAAATAAGCCATACCCCGAAAATAAGCCATAGTTATAGGCAGTTTAACCTTGTAGGTTAAACTGTACCATGCTTAATATATATATAAAAAAATAAGACATCCCCTGAAAATAAGCCACCGTGTGTTTCTTTGAGGAAAAATTAATATAAGAAAGTGTCTTATTTTTGGAGAAACACGGTATGTGCCCTTTTCCATAGTGGGGTCCTTTCCTCTTGGATTCATCTGTCTCATTCTCCATGGCAACATTGTCACTTCCATTTAATGTCTCCCATGCCCTGTCCTTGCTGCCCTTTCAAGAACAGCACCTGGACATATTTCCCATCTATCCAAAGGATGAAAAAGCAAGAGAAACTGTAATTTACAGGAAAGGTTAGAGGCGAGAACTGAGTCAGGAAGTATCAATGGAACTGTGCTGGAACTCTTAAAGACCTTTATTTTCTCCTTGTTAACTCCATCAAGCACCTATGCTCAATATAGGTTAAATGAGCTGGCTAGAGTTGCATCAATAATAAACCACAGTTTTGCCAGTTTTGAGGTAATGGAAAACTGTGGTTTATTCAAAACCAAAAGCGGAAGTTTTTGATCTCATTGCTTAGCACATGAAGGAGGAGAGAGAAGGACCATGTGCCTCAGACTCAAGGTTAGGGGTGGGGAACTGGATCTAGCTGGTGGGCTACATTCTTATCTCACTGAACCCTGTGGGCCAACTTTGATATGTAGGCAGAGTCTCCCACCTGTCAAACACCTCACATCATTATCAGCTGGCTAGCAATTGCAACAAGCTCCTTTGAAGTCCATTTTCAGGCATGGCAAGCTGTCTGCAGAAGAAACAAGCCTGTTTACCACAATCTGAATCCAAACCGCCCCGCAGATGGACAAAGCCCGGCTTAAGAAGCCGTGCTTTCAGCACCAGCTGGCACTGACAGCAAGCCCCAGTTGCAAAGGAACAGTTGGGGAGCTCAGTTTAATCCTCCCATTGTTCCTTGGGAGCCATGGCATGACCAGCCCCTCATGTGATACGAGGCAGGTGGGCATGTTACGGTGAAACTGTCTTGTGGACCAAATTGGGACCTGAATCGGGCCTAATTAGGTTTGGGGGATGGAGATTCTTCACCCTTGCTCTAGGGCGTTAGCGTTGTGTCTAAACTGGGCTCTGTTTTAACATTATGGGCATAATTCACCTAATGAACCCTTTCAGCAGAAGCCCTCTCTTTCCCCCCATATCCCCCAAAGAACCCCCAGAAAAGTGCATGGGCGAAAGAGAGGGGGATTGTACTATTTTATGTGCTTGCACAGATGGAACATGTGTAATAGTGTGACACTGAGTTCCACCCTGTGCCTAAAGCGAGCACTTAAAACTCAGCAGTATGTTCAAAGTGGGCCTCCATCTATGCTCTTCTGTGTTAATTCTGGGAACATGATGTACTGGCCTCCTTTCTTTCTCTGCACCTGGAAGCTGTTGAAACACTCTGCAGTTGGTTATCTGTTTATTGTTGTCTTGTTGTCAGCCTCAAATGGCGAGGGCTCAGTTCAGTTTTAAAATTTATGCCACAGTTCAGCTTTAGAAGTTTACCATATAATTGACAAAAACATTAAAGCACAAGCCTTGACATTTTAGCCTAAATTTTCATTGCGCTGAACACACACTTTGCATATCTCTAAATCAAGCAATAAAGATGAAGAGTCCCTGTGAATGTGATGTACCTTTTATTTATTCAATCAGAATTGTATTATCTGCTTGTGATTCAGTTCATTATCTTTTTCAAAACGTGGGAGTGGGGATGTGTATTTTGTATGCTTGCAAATGCCAAGAGGCAATAAGGGGTAGAGTTTGGCACCAGCCCTCAAACATTCCATATCTACATTTGCTTCTAAAGGACAATAGCTGCTGCAAAAGAACCTTATCTCATTGATTGGCTCCATCTCCCACAGTTTTTGCTGCATAGAGAAAATTCAAGACTCCTATTGATTTGTGTTTACAGCAGAAGCAGAATAATCTGGAGAGGGCTGGAGAAGTGACATGGGTCTCAGGGACATGACTTCTCAGGGCATGGCCTTTTCAATTCTGGGAAGTGACATTGATGGACGGTATGGTTGTCAATGGGCTAAGAACAGTAACATATCCAACTCCCTAAATGTTTTGGGAGGAGGTTCACCAGCCCCCAGAAATTGTGTGTTTAAGATGGTAAAATTTGACCTTGTTGATATATATAAAGGGGAGTGTGAAAACAACTTGCAACATATTACCTGGTTGACCTACCTGATTTGTGTAGCTCACACTTGTGCACTAAGCAACAAGGTTCTTAAGCTTGTGCTGAGTGCGCCATTGTTGCACGTGCTGCTATGTATGAAACAACACAGTCCTTCCATAGTTACTTGCACAGGTTCTTTTGAGCAGAGTTAAACAAGACAATAAAAAGCCAAAAGTAGGAAGTGATAGTGACGATGCCAATGGGGGATTGCTATCTAACTTGCTCCCTTGCGCAAGTCTGCTGGGCCACTTGTGGGTGAACTAGACATTATAAGAAGCACAGAGCCTACTGTTGCTCCATCTCTCTTTACACTCTCTGACTGACTTTAGGTTCTCAGGAATAGCTCTGCAGCAAGCATTCAGGGCAAAGCCTTGGAATGTAGAGTAAGGCCAGGTAGAACCTATTATGGCTTAAATAAGTAGCTTGTAGTGAGAGAATCTGACTGACTGAAACCCAGATTGGAACTACTCCAAGTTAGGGGTGGATAAATCAGTCTTTTCCTGGTTCATGTCATCTTTGTATGAGTTCACCCATAAGTCTATTCCATCCCATTTCTAGTTAATCTGCATTTTAAAAGAACCCACATGAAATTTTGCATTTCAGTACTGTATGTATTTTTAAACATGGTTTCTCTTAAAATATGCATTTTTGAACATGTTTTGAACATCTCTTAAAAATCAATAATGGCACTGGCACATATGGGAAATGTGCAAAGCTGCCAAAACCTAATAGCTTAATTCTATACACTTCTACTCAGAAGTAAGTCCCTTTGCGTTTAATGGAGTTTATTCTTAGGTTAATAGGTATGAGATTTCAGCCTAACAGTGTAATCTGTGTATGTCTACCCAAAAATCAGTCCCACAAAAGTTCAATTGAACTTATTCCCAAGTAAGTGTGTCTAGGATTATAGCCTAAATTCCTATATGTCCAGGAAGTGCAGATCAGAACTGTTCATATAGGATTTTGAATTCCTTAAGTATCCCTGCTCCAGATTCTGATATGCCAGAACTTTTAGAAAAGCATGAAGTGAACTTCTGAACATTACAGTGTTCTTTATCACACTGTGTGTTTGTTTCCTGAGTGGAAGAGGTACTGTAAGTAAACCCACCAGTTCATGAAATTGTTAAACCACTAGGTAAAAATGGTATTTCTTACTTAAACCACTAGGTAAAAATGGTATTTCTTACTTCCCTCCCCGCTTTGTCCTTCAGGAAGTAAGCAGAAGTAACTTTCTATTTTATCAGTTTTCCATTACACATTTTAAATTCATTTGCTCCCTCCCCTTCTTCACAGTTTTGTGCAAAGTGTGCCTTTCACTGCTCCCCCATGTCTCCATCTGATAACAGCATGAGAAAATCTCTGCCTCAGCAGATGACAGGTCTGGCTCAGTGTCCCCATTATATTATGCCTCCGTGACACCATTGCCAAAGATAACTGCCCCCCCCCCCCGGTTATTTTCAATCGTCTGCTTGTATGAAATGATGTTGTTTCACCCACCACCCACATATTGCATACAAGCCCCGGAAAGCTGCTGCTAGTCAGAGTAGATAATGCTGTAATAGATGGACCAAGAACTTAGCTTAGCAACTTCATGTGTTCATGGGAAAGGACAGCTTGAGAGGCAATTCTATAGGTAATGGGAGACTTTCATAAACTTCTGCCAGTGGGAAATCCAAGGTGGTCTCTAGACAATCAATTTATCTTATAAAAGTTAATGGCTTCTTTGTCCCAGGGCAAACCTGTTCTAGCTGCTTTTCCAAATACAATGGTACCTCTGGTTAAGAACTTAATTCATTCTGGAGGTCCGTTCTTAACCTGAAACTGTTCTTAACCTGAGGTACCACTTTAGCTAATGGAGCCTCCCGCTGCTGCCGCGCTGCCGGAGCATGATTTCTGTTCTCATCCTGAAGAAAAGTTCTTAACCCAAGGTACTATTTCTGGGTTAGCGGAGTTTGTAACCTTAAGCGTTTGTAACCTGAGGTACCACTGTAATCAGTATGAAGTAAAACGTCACATACTTTAGTAAATAATACAAAATAGATATGAGTACTGCAGGAGCATCATACAATAGAAACATTATGTAAAGTCCTTGACAATGATAAGTAAATATGCTCATAGAAAATACACACATAGAGGAAGTAACAAAAGAGAAGCACAAAGAAAGGTTACTCAAAATTTAAATTAAATTTAAATTAAATTTCCATTCAATTAACAATTTGAATGGAACGAGACAAAGGCCTGATTTGTAAAACACACACACACACACACACACACACACAAAGGGTAGATTCCACAGTACTACAGGTCCAATTCCTGCATTGTGTGGGATGGACCTTCTGGCAAGACGGCATCTGCAGGACACCCTCACCTGCAGAGCTTAGTGATCAGTTGGATATGTAAAGGATGATATGATCTTTCAGGTACCCTGGTTCCAAGTTGTATAGGGTTTTATACAACCAGAACCTTGAGCTTAGTCCTGTAGCTTATTGGATTTAGTGTACTACCTAGAGAAGTTATGACGTTACAGATACTGTATAAATAATGTAAGGATAGTTGAGGTTTTAAAACTCATGGTAATTTAACTAAAGTAAAAAAAATTCCTTCAGTAGCACCTTAAAGACCAACTAAGTTTTTATTTTGGTATGAGCTTTCGTGTGCATGCACACTTCTTCAGATACAGTGAAATGTATCTGAAGAATGTATCTGAAGAAGTGTGCATGCACACGAAAGCTCATACCAAAATAAAAACTTAGTTGGTCTTTAAGGTGCTACTGAAGGAATTTTTTTTATTTTACTTCGATCCAGACCAACACGGCTACCTACCTGTAACCTTAACTAAAGTAAATTTGACTTGACTAAACATTTCCCTTCAGCTAAACACCCTCAGTTTCTTCCACAAGCACATCCAGTACTTTTACAAATACTTTAGTTGTAAAACTATGCTTAGGCAATCAAACTATCTGAGGACTAACAGACTTGTTTTGACAATGTATTTGCCTCTGCCCCCCTTGCCTTTTGGTTTAAGGTGTTACTGGGGCAAGACTTCTCCGTGATGGTTAATCACAACAGATATTGTTAACAGACCACTGGCTGTCCTTTCATCGATCTTTAGCTATAATTAGCAACATGAGTCATATGGAAACTTTTGGCTGCCTTCCTCAAACTATTTATTTCACTTGTCCTATTGATTTTAATGGCTACCCCTGTGGGATTTCATAACTCTGAAAGCAGCAAACTCTGAAAGCTCTGAAAGCAGAAACATAGTCAGAATAATGGCAAGTAGATATTCAAATGTACAATTATTGTACAATTTATTGAAAAATGATTTTCGGTAACTGCACTGGGTGGTGGAGGCTCGCTAGGGTTTCATGCAGGAGCTTTGCAGAGCTACTAGTACCTGGAGATGCTGGGGTCCTTCTGCATGCAGGACAAATGTTCTGCCAGTGAGCCACCACCCTTCACCAAAGGGACTGGCTGAGGTTGACTCACTGGAGCTGCTCTCCTGGTTCCAGGGTTTAAGGGCCAGAAGTATAAAGCAGCATCCTATGTTTCTGAGGAGAGGGAGGGGAGGGGAGGGAGGAAGGAAGGAAGGAAGGAAAGAGGAGTGGGAGGGAGAGAGGAAGGAAGGAAAGAGGGGAGAGAAAGAAGAGTAGGAAATAAGGAAGGGAATAAAGGAAAGAAAAAGAAAGAGGGTGTCACGGTCCGGTCGGCGGGCATCAGGACCAGAGGCAAGATGGTGGTGTAGAAGCAGAAACAGGTGCAGGGCTGAGGGTCCAGCAGCAGGCAGTCGCAGGGTCAAGGAGCAAGGCAGAGGCAAAGGTCTGGGAGTCAAGGAGCAAGGCGTCGGCAAGGCGAAGGTCCAAGGAGCAAGGAGCAAGGCGAAGGTTCAAGGAACAAGAAGCAAGGCGAAGGTTCAAGGAACAGAAAGCAAGGCAAAGTTTCAAGGAACAAGAAGCAAGGCGAAGGTACAAGGAACAAGAAGCAAGGCGAAGGTACAAGGAACAAGAAGCAAGGCGTCGGCAAGGCAAGGGTCCACGGAGTAAGGATCAAGACGTCGGCAAGGCAAGGGTCCACGGAGCAAGGATCAAGACGTCGGCAAGGCAAGGGTCCACGGAGCAAGGATCAAGACATCGGCAAGGCAAGGGTCCACGGAGCAAGGATCAAGACGTCGGCAAGGCAAGGGTCCATGGAGCAAGGATCAAGACGTCGGCAAGGCAAGGGTCCACGGAGCAAGGATCAAGACGTCGGCAAGGCAAGGGTCCAAGAAGCAAGGATCAAGATGTCGGCAAGGCAAGAGTCCACGGAGCAAGGATCAAGAGGCCAGATGCAACCAGGCAGGGATAGCGTTGCTGTGGCCAAGAGCTGAAGGGAAATACTGAGCTTTTATCCCTCCCAGCTCCTGCCACCAGGTGCAGTGAGGTATCAAGTGGCCTCACCTGAGTGACCACTCCTTGCCTCTCCAACACAAGCTGAGGTCTTCACCTGTGTGGCCACGCCTTGCTTCTCCAGCACAAGCTGAGGCAGGCCCCAGTCCTGCAAAGCACTACAGGCCCCAGAGCCTGACTCCTGCCCATACTCCTGACAGAGGGAGAGAAGACGGAAAGGGAGAAAGAAGGAAGGAAGTAGAGAGGGAAAGAAAGAATAAGAATGAGGGAGAGGAAGAAAGATGGGAAGGACATAAGGAAGGAAGGAAGGAAGGAAGGAAGGAAGGAAGGAAGGAAGGAAGGAAGGAAGGAAGGAAGAAAGAAAGAAAAGAAAAAAAAGGGAGCAGGAGGGCGAGAGGAAGGAAAGAGGGGAGAGAAAGAAGAGTAGGAAAGAAGGAAGGGAATAAAGAAGGAAAGAAAAAGAAAGAGGGAGAGAAGACAGAGATAAAGAAGGAAGGAAGGAGAGGGAAAGAAAGAATAAGAATGAGAGAGAGGAAGAAAGAAAGGGAAGGGGGGGGTTGCCGCCTTGATTCAGCGCCAGAAAAGAGCGCGAAGGGACCCAGGGGCAAAAAGCATTTCCCGTGCAGCGTGAGGCAGCGGGTGTCCGTTTTAGGAGACGTGCGTAAAGCCTCAGAGTTGCACGTTCATGAGGCTGAGCCGCTGCTGAGCTCACGTTCATGAGGCTGAGCCGCGGCAGGAGGAGGAGGAGGTGAGGCAAGAGGAGGAGGAGGAGAAGGAGGCGGCTTGCCGGGTCGGTGCCCGGCAGCGCCGTACGGAGATTCCCAAGCCTCTGGGACGCAGCAGTGCTCTGTAGCACTTTGAATCCTCCTCCGTTTCCAGGCGCCGAGCCGTGGCAGTAGGAGGAGGATTCAAAGTGCTACAGAGCACTGCTGCGTCGCAGAGGCTCGGGACTCTCCGTGCGGCGCTGCTGGGCGCTGACCCGGCAAGCTGCCTCCTCCTTCTCCTGCTGTGGCAGGAGCTGTGGCAGGAGCTGTGGCAGCTGCTGTGGCAGGAGCAGTGCTGCTCCGGCCGCCTTTCTACCCCCCCCAGGCCCCAGCTGTTTGTCGGCGCGGCGCGGCGCTGGGGAAAAGGTGAAGTATTTGGGATTGTGGCTGACAACTAAGAACCCCAATATATCCCAATATAATTATGTTAAAGCATGGAAAGCAGTTAAAAAGGACTTGGAAATATGGGGGGAAATGACATTGTCCATGTTGGGAAGGATTTTTGCCATAAATATGAATGTTTTACCTAAGATGTTGTTTTTATTTAAAAGCTCCAATAATTAACAATACAGGCTGCTTTAAAGAATGGCAGAAAGATATGTCTAGGTTTATCTGGCAAGGGAAGAAACCCAGAATAAAATATAAAATATTAATAGATGCTAATGAGAGAGGGGGCTTCACATGGCCAGATTTCCGTTTATATTATGAACCAGCATGTTTATGGATAAAGAGTGGATAACGTTGGAAAACACTCAGTTATTGTAAAGAGAAAGATGGTGAATTTTATCATATGTGGTGGACATGCGAAAAAGTTAAAAGATTTTGGGAAAGTTTATATAACGAATTGAAAAAGATGTTTAGATATACTTTTCCAAAAAAAACCAGAAGCATTTTTGTTAGGAATAATGGGAGGAGAGATTAGAAAAGAAGATCAAACACTGTTTATGTATGCAACAACCGCGGCTAGGACTTTGTTAGCCCAAAAATGGAAATTACAGGAATTACCTACAATTGTGGAGTGGCAGACAAAAATGATGGACTATGCTGAACTTGCTAGATTGACATGCAAGATTCGTGACCAGGGGGAGACAAGGTTTCAAAAGGACTGGAGTAAATATGTGGAATATATGGAGAAAAACTGTAGATCATTAAAATAAACCTTACGAATTGACCAATATGTCAAAAAAGGAACTGCAAAAAAGGGAATTAACAAGAAACCCGCATGAAGGGAGGGGGGGAAGTCATAGCTCGGCGGAGCAAGGTAAAAGATGTGGATATAAGATTTTGTATAAAAGATTGGTTTTGTTAATTTGTTGAATTTGGAAAATTGGAATAAAATGTATTTTTTAAAAAAGGAAAACACTCAGTTATTAGATTTGGAAGGCACGCTCTAGGAGGCTAAGGCAGGCAAGAACCCACAGCCCAGGTGGGGCTCGCTACCTTGGGGAGGAGGTGAGGGTCACATGCCTTGTCAAGCCCAGATGCTGCAATCAACATGCAAGGCATAAGGGGAAGCAAATTTGGCTAGGCCGTTTGGCCAGGTGTCAATTACTCAGTTTGGGTGGCAGCACAGAAAGCCGGGTTTGCGGCACAAAATGGCACAAAACTAACACACCACTTGGGCACTGGTTTGGAGCCAATAGGACAAGGTTGGAATTTTTGACATTAACTTGTGACCCAGATTTGCCTTGTCAATCACTTGGTTGGGGGGTGGGGGTGGCGGCAGGGCAGCACAAAACTTTGGCATCAGTTTGGTGGTATCTGGAATTTCGGGGTCACACATTAATGAAGCTCAAACCCCAGCTGAAATGTATGAGAACTATGCAAAGTGCTGTAGCAATATTGCTTGTGCAGCTTATGACAAAAGAGTTGACTAATAGCTCTTTCCACATGAATCTTACGTTTTGCTGGTAGCTTTCCATTTCAAACTCTCTCATCCCCAATAACAGGCAAAGAGGTAAAGCGGCATTCCATCTACCCTGAGAGAACTGTAAAATCATGACTCTTTTAATTTTACTCTACAATTATTAAGACAGCATTCCTATACACACTTATCTACATGTCCCATTAAAATCAGGGGAACTTACTTCTAAATAGACATGTATAAAACATTTCTCTATATTTTAGAAGATTGATAATGCAGGAATGAATGGGAGGGATTGTGGTTGTCTGTGCATTTGTGAATGTTAATGAGAATAAAGGATTACTATGAAAATGGTTCACTTTTTTTTTAAAGGCAGACAACACCATTATTAATATTAACTTTCTCTAGGGGGAAAATCATAATCTTCATATTATATTATATAGTTAATAATTTAGCAAAAAGATTGTATTGTTGTGACAAATAATCGCACCGATAACAGCATGGATATCTATTCTGTAAGAACTGTAATTATTATTATTGTAATTACTATAATAGAATATTGGGGGGGGGACTTACAGTTGGCTCAAGAGCAGTATACATTTAAAGCACAGTTAAGGCACATCACGGCACGTGGGTGGTGCTGTGATCTAAACCACTGAGCCTAAGGCTTGCTGATCGGAAGGAAGATTGGCGGTTCGAATAATTGAATCCTCGCGACGGGGTGAGCTCCCATTGCTCGGTTCCCAGCTCCTGCCAACCTAGCAGTTCGAAAGCACATCGAAAGCACATCGAAAGCACATCCAAGCACACCTGCAGTGGGAAGGTAAATGGTGTTTCCATACTCTGCTCTGGTTTTGCCAGAAGTGGCTTAGTCATGCTGGCCACATGACTCGGGAAAAACTGTCTGCGGACAAACGCCGGCTCCCTTGGCCAGTAAAGCGAGATGAGCGCCGCAACCCCAGAGTCGTTCGCAGCTGGACTTAACTGTCAGGAGTCCTTTACCTTTACCTTAAGGCACATCAACTCCCCCCCCCCCCGAATCCTGAGAACTGTGGCTTATTAAGAGTTCTGGGAATTGTAGCTCTGTGTGTGGAGTAAACCACACTACCCAGAATTATACGAGGGAAGCCATTTGCTTTAAATGTATGGAAACACCCTCAGTGGCCTCTGCCCTTGTTAGAGCAGGCTTTTTCTGAGGCTGTTTATGATGAAACCCATCTGGTCACTTTTAGCTCATCGTTTCAAACTTTCCCCTAAGGAGCTAGGATCCACCTGTGACATTCATTTTAGTCCAGAAGCACATCCTTTTATCTCATGGAGCTGCGTCAGTTGTTCAGGGGGGGGGGGGGGAAAGAGCCAAGGTGCAATTATGAGAGGTCACCATGAACCTGATCATTATGTGAATCATAAAAGATTCCCTGCTTTTGCTTTAAAGTGCAAAATCCAAACATTTTGGATGTGAACATTTAAGCTGCGCAAATGGTGCCACCTACTGTATTGCAAAGCGCACAACACATTATTTTGTTCAGCAGAGGGTTCTTTTGTTCAGTTTGTTAGCATGCATTCCGTTGGTATTCCTCAAACCTCATAAATACATACAGTGGAACCTTGGTTTTCGAACGTAATCTGTTCCGGAAGACCGTCCGACTTCCAAAACATTCGAAAACCGAGGATCAAAGGGCTGTCGGCAATTTCAATGGGGGAAAATGAGAAACGCGTCTTGGAAGCCGTTCAATTTCCAAAAAAGTTAGAAAACGGAAGCTTTCACTTCCGGGTTTTCGGTGTTCAGCTTCCGAAACGTTCAGCAGCTGAGACGTTCGGAAACCGAGGTTCCACTGTACTTTGCTGGCAATGGAAACTGGCTTCAGATCATCCCGCAATTCGATGCTACCCGCTTCTTTCTTGTGCTTTTAACAACAGCTTCATATACAGATGTTACCAGTTAATGATGCTTAGCACCACACCTTCAAACGCTTCCCCTGCTGATTCCTTTATATCAAGATTCTTCAAAAGCACAGAAGGCCCACCCCCCTGGCTTGTTGGAAACCCAAATTCTGAGGTGTAAATTCACTCAGAAAGAAGATGTCTAGATATGTGAGGGACTGCACTTTGCTGTGGACAGTTCATCATTAACTCAGTCACTTGCTCACTGTTCCGTGCCCTGTATTTTCTGGCTAAGGGAAACACCAGCCCTAATAAATCCTTATAGTTAGCGGCAGTCTTCTCTGGGTGCACACACATACATGCACATTTCCCATGTTCCTAGTTCAGCCCTTTTACAATAAAGTGGAAAGTGGCACCAATGTTTTTCAGTTATCTTTTTTTTTTTTACAGCCTGGAGCTTCCAAATGACCTGTTTATTGAGTACTCACCCTGTTTTCTAGGGAGATTAGATGAAGTTGGCTATTTAATGAGGTTTCATTCTGATTGGCTTCCAGGGAGGTTACATGGCAGTTGCATCAAAACCACTGTCTTGTTACCGCACACTTTCCAGTCCATTCTCCCCCAACCTCACTTTCCTTATTGCTGAAGCAGGTTTTTAAGGAACCTTTAAAGAAGCAGGTTTATTGCACAAGAGCTCCCAATCAACTATAATTGTGCAACCTGAATTTTCTGGTGTACAACTGACCCCCCCCCCAAAAAAAAGTAGTGACACACTGGAAGCACCCTCAGTGATTTAAAATTTGCACGGTAAGCAGGAGTGCATTCCATGAAGCCTTTAGCAGGATCAGGATGCAATGCTGCAGAAAGCTACACTTGTCCACATGCAGGTAGAAGAGGCCAAGGCTGCGTACACATCATAACGTTAAAACACAGCTAGGTTGTTCTTTTTTTCTCAATTTGGATCAAAACTAGTTGAGGGGAAGAGGGGGAACACATCAATATGCAGTATTTTATAAGAAACAGCAGGTTATAGAATGGATATGGATTGTGGCAAATGTCATGTGTACATTCCTTTCCCAAACCAGGGGTGGGAGTGCAATGGATGAAGAATAAATGGGAATTTGTACAGAACATGGGGCCTTCTGAGTGCAATGAGTGTTTTCTATGTTTTAATGTCCACTTTCTACTAGTGCTTCTGTTTTCCCTGTGATTGCTAAAGGCTCCTGCTCAGGGCCGGCTCTAGGGGAAGGCTGGGTGGCACGGGGCTGCCAGGGGGGTGCTTCACACTGCAAGAAACGGAGCGGGGCGGGGGCACCGGAGCGATCTCCGCACCACAGCGCCAGGGCGCCCAACATGCTTAAGACTGCCCTGCTCCTGCTGTTGATTTTGGAGCTACCGTCTGCCCTTCTAAAAGGCACCTGAACTGAAAGTTTGAGGATATGCCAATGTATTTGAATTAATCATTTCCTGTCTTAATATACTGCTTTAGTAATCAAGATCAGCAACATATTTAAATGCAATCAATAATGAGAAGGAACATGATTAAAGAAGTAAATGTTATTTCGTTTGTTTGACAAACAAACCCAATGTTCATCCTAGCTCCATCCCTAAGACACTCTAGAGAAGTAATCTCTCTCTCTTCCTCTTCCTCTCACTCCCCCATTCCCCCTCATCTTTTTAAGTGCATTCTGAAGTGATGCACAATAATTTAAAAAGCTGTAGATTGTAATACAAGAAAGCTGCATTGCCCATAAGTTCTAATGAATTCACCAGCTCATTGAAACCAATGTGTTTAAGCCTGCCTCTGCATGGGACTGTGGCTAGGAATATGAATTTACACTTTTGCAAGCAGTCTGCATATGGACATGAAGGATCTAAACACTGGATTGCATGGTTTCCAGATCCTTGCTTGCAGTGCTATCAAAGTTGGCAGCACCAACCGTTCCTTTGGCTCTGAGTCCCTTTGAACTGATCCATCCATGGGGCCTGCACTCACTGTCTGAACTCTAAATTGGGAGGGATGGATGGCAGAAACTGAAAAATAAAACAAAATCCTGTTTCTCGGTATTGGTATAGGTTTCAACATATTAAATACTAGTCATGAAGCCCGTTAAATTAACGGGTGCTAGAACAGACCTGTTGCTCTAGCAACCTCGGGGACATGCACAGAGCTCTGACATTGCTCGCCCGCCGCCACTTGTAACAGCCGCTGCCACTTAGAAGTAAGTCCACACGAGAAGTAAATGGCCTCGCGAGTGCACCTGCATGGAGAGAGAGAGCGCTCGCTCGCGAGCACGGGGCTATCTCGTGCGTCCTCTGGATTCTCTCGCGAGAGCTGCTCTGAACGCCGAGAGGCTGAGCTCCCTTACGCGCCGGCCAACGCGCTCCGTCTCTGCGCTCCAAGTCCCAACGGCTGTCCGTGGGGCACATGCGCAGTAGCGCAATCCCACGGACACAGGGACTGGACACAGAGACACTTGGATATTATTATAGAGGATATCTGATTCCAACCAATGGAATCTCACACTATCTGCATACATATTTTTATCTACCCTTTCCCAAGACCATAAGGGTTAATTCACATAGCCGTGTTAGCTTGAATATGTAGACGTTGAAAAAGTGTATCATTATGAGTGTTATTAGGTGATGTAAAACATTGTTCAGCATCTGATCAGATGTAGCAGTTGATATTGCAGTCCTGAACAAATGGGTTCTGGAATAACTTCTAATTTTAATAATTGGAAATTAGCTACCAGTTTTTGAGCATTGTCTAGAAAGGCCTGTTGTGTTCCTGCAGGAGAATGAAGTGACTAGGGTTGCCAGACCCCCAGGGCTAACCTGAAGTCTCCAGGTTTGCCTGGCTACCCCCAGGTGGAAAGGGCATGAATCTCCAGGTAACAGTTACAGATGACGGTTGGTCTACATTTAAATAAAAATGTTCGTGGGTATATAAGCTGGTTGAAATTCACTTTTGGAAGCTGGTCGGCAGAAACTGGTGGGTATTTGTGGGTCGAAGCCAAGGCACAAATGCAAATAACTGTAGAGTGAAAGATGAGTGTGTGAGAATGGTCAAAGTGAATGGTGTGTATATGTATGGTTGTGACTGTGACATGTGAAAGGAAACTGGTGATGCAGTTAGATGGTAGTCACCCTGCTCATTGTCTCTGCCTTTTCTTCTTCCGGGGTGTTTGAAGCCCATGCAACTTTCTTGAGGCCACATTGAAAGCAACAAAGAGAACCATATGGCAGTCTGAAGCCAACAAGACCTCCTCAAGACAGCCCCACCCCTGCTGCCCCTGTGAAAGCAATGAAGAGAACTGCAGGCCATGAGTGCAAGCCAGATTATATTTAGATATAAAAGGTTTCCTAAATTTGTAGCATCCATTCTTTTTCTTCAAGCTACATAATGGAAACTCAAATACTTGAGTGACTTCCTGCCCTCCATCTGTATCAGTGTACATGAAGGGTGGGCTTAAAAGATTTTTAAATAATGAACAAATCAATGTTGTGGTACCCTACATTTGTGAGGCCTAGGGAGGTTGTCCTGATGCCTTGCCAGTGGTTGCCATGGCAACAGACTGCTCTGAGGTCACAAAGGACATGTTGGCTGAGGGGAAAGAGGCAGTTATTAGGGGGCAAGAATCCCAGGAGGAGATGGCTGAAGGGAAGTTGGGGCAGGGCCAGCTAGAGACACAGAAGGAAAATCAGGACTGGCTCCTTCCTGTCTACATGAATTGCCATCTTTTTGCCCTCTCAGGACTCCTGTGCCCGTCACACCTCCATAGCTGTAAAAGCTGTAAAACCCTAATATTGTCACTAAGAATCCCACTCCTCATCCGAAATAAACTAGTTAGGGTTCATAGGCTCTGAGGTGTTATTTTAGTTGATGTTTTATTGTGCTTTTAATATTCTGTTGGGAGCCGCCCAGATGGGCAGGGTATAAATTATTATTATTATTATTATTATTATTATTATTATTATTATTATTATTATCTGAAACATCCCTGCTGCAGGGTCTAGTAAGGTGCTTGCTTGAGGATCAATCAATTGGCTTTTTATTCCTGTATTTTATTTAAAATCATTTATAAACTCTGTGCAGTGTACAATGTAAACAGCATTAAAACAAAAATACAGCACAAATCCAGTAAAACTGTAGCACAAAAGCATGTTAAAACCAATTTTTTAAAAAATGATTTCTGGAAATTTAGAAAAAACCCAGGGTGCAGTGTAGCTTGCAATCTTCAGCTCAGCAGAGGTGGCTGCAAATTATTACACAGATTTTTGGGGGGTGGGGTATCTGTCCACCCATTCCCTCCTCCCCTTTCCCAATAAACCCCTGTCTTTCCAAATGATCAATTTGTACTTATGAATTTTATTTTGAAAATAATGTGTGTTACTTAGGTCACATTCACGCTATACATTTAATGCACCGTGATGCCACTTTTTAAAACAGTAATGGCTTCCCCCAAAGAATTCTGGGAACTGTAGTTGTCAAGGGTGCTGAGAGACGCCCAATTCCCCTCCCAGTGCTACAATTTCTACAGTCATCCCTCTTCATGGGGAAATCTGGGAGTTTTAGGTCTGTGGGAGGTCTTCTACCAACTCAGCATTCTTAATAAACTAAAGCCCCCAGATTTCTTTGGGGCAAGCCATGAGCGCTGCCTTAAAAGTGTCAGTATAGTGCTTTAAATACATGGTGTGAATGTGGCCTGTGGTTCATTAATTTCAGAATATTCTTCTGAGAGTGACAACTGGATATAACCCCAAATGTTCAGATGTTTGTGCTCTTGTGCCTTATCCAACCCACACTCTAAAATTTTATATGTTAACACAAAGTGGATAATACTATCTCTGAGCAGGCTGGCCTTCCCGCTTGCAACTGCAATGACTGTGGAACAAACAGAAACCAATGTTAGCCCCCAAAGGGTTGTGCTAGGCTGTTCAGCTTTGTCTCTTGTCCTGCTGAGTCAGTTTAACAAAACATGCAGAACCCAAATGCCCATTTAGCAACATGCTTTCTATTCCTTCCCATCCTGACCTACAACAATGCAGGCAAAGGCATGTACAATATGGATTTGTTCATTCAGCAAGATTCTGAACTCTTTTCACAAAGAGCTGAGCGAAACAATGGCCACCAACATCTAGCAAGGGACACACAAGGCGGATTCTATTTGGTGCTGCACCCTTTCTTCCTGTGTTGCGTTCAACAGCACTTTGCTGTTGGAATGGCCCTAAGAATTGCATCAATAGGTTGTGTTTCAGAATAGCAACAAAATAATTACATCATACAAAACAAAACAAAAAGCTTGTGGAAAAAAATAGTTGAACAAAACTGTTTTATGCTTTCTTTCTCTTATGTTTCCTGGCAGCTGGTCGGCTACAAAGATACATTTATTTCTCTAAACTATTCCAGCAAAGCACACTCCTGGTTGCAACCCTTTCTATGGCTTCTTTCCCCCAGTTGATCATTGGCCCAGAAGAGAGGAGCTTCTGGAAATTCTGTCCTAGCTTATGTTTGTTGCAGATAGGTCCATTGTAGACACCTCCATAAATACTGGGTGCATTTCCTTAGCCATTTTGAATGAGAGCTGGAACCAAAATGTGCAGGAGATGGACAAAGAAGATGCCAATGGCCAGGTAAAACATATGTGTGTTGTGAATGATTTAAACAAAACGTGCTATGTGCATGGTGCTATGTGAATGGTGGTGAGGAAAAAGAATCTCCATTGCATTTTTTGGTGTGTTGAAAAATAGTGCATTGGAAATATTGGGATGTAACCTTAATAAGTCGGCAAGCAAACAAGCAAGCAAGCAAGCAAGCAAGCAAGCAAGCAAGCAAGCAAACAAACAAACAGAAGACTGATTGATTTCAAGAAAGTAGACTGAGCATGCAGTGTTAGGTAAGAACTTAGTTCCAAACACCATTGCTTTATGTCTTGGATCTGGAATTGCGAGACAGGCAAAGTTTGGGGTGTTTGATGCACTGTGTGCTTAGCAAGCAGCAGCATTTTCCCTTTGATGTTAGATGTTGAGCTAAAAGCCTCCAAAGTCAGCTAGTTGTCTGTGCTAAGCTGAAAGGTTAACTGTTTGTGTGCAGTACACATGTCAGGAAATCAACCCTGTCTGTGTTTCAGTGGACAAATCTAAGGCATAAGCCATCAGCAGGGCCGTCTTAAGCATATCTGGTGCCGTGGTGCAAAGCTCCATCCGGCAACCCCCCCCCCGTTTCCCATAGGTTTTTTTTTAGGGAGGATGGTGCCGCTGTTGGGGCTGAAGGAGGCGGGCAGTGACTGGAGGGCGGCTCCTCCGGTGGGGAAGAGGCGGAGGCTGGACACGGCGCCTCCTGGCTCAGCTGGCCGCTTCGTGCCATGGTGGCCACAGCAGACGGAGGCTCCGCGCATGGCGCTGCTTCGGTGCAGCATGGCGGAGGCAGACAAGGGCGGCAAGCCTCCGCCTCTTCCCTAGCGCCCTCCAGAACTTGGCGCCCCAGTGCCCCGCGCCACTAGCCTCTATGGGTAAGATGCCCCTGGCCATCAGCTTCTAATGATCTGAGTGGGAGAGAGATGAAGCAGTTGCTAAACTCTCCTACAGGGCCTTAAAATGCTGGATTGTACCCCCAACCTGTGCTGTATTAGAAGATGAAAATTTCTCAGCAACAATTAAGATTACCATCCACATAGACAATCTGGGTGGATCTGTCATGGAATTCTACTCAATATTGAGCCAGAGCAGAACTCCAATGTATAGCTAGCAGAGTAAAAACTTAAACACATTGCAGGATTCCCCCAAAACAGACCAGAGGCAATTGTATTTCATCCAGCAGAGCTTTACTGCTACTGAAGGCAAATGAGCATAATAGTCACAAATCCAATACATTCAGAATTGGCACTGTCCATAAGAAATCCAGTTGCAGCAGACTTAACTAAAACTTACAATAACTTAACCCACACTTTGGTGTATTACATACAAAAAATCAAAATGCTAAAACTGAAACTTGGGGTTTTTTTAAAAAAAAGAAAATGTGGGTTGTCTTAGAGTTCTAAGGGAAGATAGGGTACGTGGTCCACAGCTTAGCCACCCCAGTCTTCCACCACAGAACTTTGGCACCACAATCTGCTGCCCTGTGGAGCAGCTTAGCATCAGATCATTTTAAACTCTCTGAAACACACACGCCCCTCTCAAACCATACATTACCCAGTATTCCCATATCTTAAATCCTTTGCTTTCCAGTGTTTTTAGAGAAGGTAAAACTATCTTTCTTTTAATTCTTTTCTCTCTCTCTCTTGCTAACTTTTCCTGAAGATCTCACTGGGGAGATATGAAACATTGATGAATGTTTTCCATTCATGCTTTGGATAATTTAGTTTTTTCTTCATGCTCAGCTGTGGGAACTCCATTTCCTTTCTGATAGGAAGAACTTAATTGAGACCTTGGGATGGAGTGAACAAATAGCTGTTTGGTATGCAGAATGCAGGATTACTTAAAGACTCAAGAAGACAATGTTTTTAAGAAAATACCTTTTGGACAAGCAAACTTTCCTAGCAGACCTCATCTATCAAGAAATGATTGGAGACTTAATTATAATAAGAGGAAGCCTTCCATCAGCTTTGGCTGGTGGCCCAGCTGTGCCCTTATCTGGACAGGGATAGTGTAACTACTGTTGTCGTAGCACTGGTAACCTCTAGGTTACATTACATTACATTACATTGCATTATATGCAGGGCTGCCTCTGAAGACGGTTTGGAAACTTCAGGTGGTGCAGAATTCAGCAGCCAGGTTGCTTACTGGGACAAGACAGTTTGAGCATATTACACCAATCCTGGCCTGCCAATTAGTTTCTGGGCCCAATTCAATGTGCTGGTTTTGACCTATAAAGCCTTAAATGGCTCAGGACCACAATACCTCAAGGACCACCTCTCTCCATATGAACCTACCCGGACCCTGAGATTGTCCTCTGTGATCCTTCTTTCTGTGCCTCCTCCCATGAGAGGTCTGGAGGGTGGCAATAGGATAATGGGTCCTTTTTGCAGTGGCTCCCTCTTTGTGGAATGCTCTCCCCAGGGAGGTTTGGCTGGCGTATAAGACGACCCCCAACTTTTCCAGTTAAAATACAGAGTTTGGGATATACTCGCCATATAAGAAATACGACCCGGTATATAAGACAACTCCTGACTTTTGAGAAGATTTTTTCTGGGTTAAAAAGTACACACACATATACATAATTCTATTGAACATTTAACAGAAGAGCGAGCTTTGATTAGGTTGTGAAATCCCCTTGCAGTGTGGATGTTACAATGTGCATTGGGCCTGGGTTTATGGAATGAATCAATTCCGTAAGTATGTCAAATGTATAAAGTGTGAATTAAAGAGGGCTGCCTATTTCATTCGATTAGAGCATATTGTTTATATTTGCTGATGATTGCAGAGCACTGCCGGAAATGAAACCGAGGAAGTTGATGGCAACTGCATGTGTGGATTAAGAAGAAAAAGAGGCGTCAAAGTCACTGGGAAGCAGAACCTTACAGCAGGATGTGAAACTATGGACACTTCTCACCCTGGAAACACTCCTGATTCTCTCTCTCATCAAAGAAAGCTTTCTCACCTCAAGCCATGTACAGACGAACTTCTTCAGAAACCACTAGGCTTCCCAGCGATGCAGGAAGCAGATGAGAACCCTCCCAAATATTGTCATACAACAGAAGACCCACAGCAGGGCAGAGAGGAACCTCACGAAAGCAGCCCAGAAGCTCATGAGGCAATAGAAAATTCCAGCAAAGAAGACCATGCACCAAAAACAGATTTAGATGGCAAAGAAGGGAAAGGCGTGTGTCTAAATACAGCGAGAATCAGAGAGAATTCAAAAGCACCAGGAAATGATAAAGAGAAACCTGACACAGCAGAGAAGGAGTGGAAGTTCTACATGACTGAGAAAAAGGACACAGATCATCATGCAGCAACCCAGGAAAAAGATGAAAGCAAAGACTCTTTAGCTTTGGGCTCTGGAATTTCCAAAGAAACTTTGCAAGAGTTGAAAAACCTGTTGAGAGAAAGCCCAGTGCTGAGCACCAGGGTTAGGAACAGTGGCAAATCCAGAAGTCCCTCTTCCCATACACTTCCGCTGAAGTCTAGTGATAATCAAAGGAGCTACATGGAAATGTTTCACCCTCATTTAAGAGGAGGTGATCAGAAAGCCCTCTCTGGGCGCAAGCCAGGAGCAGGGCTAGCAGGGAAGCCACCACTGCTGCACAGCTCTGCTGGGTTGGATAAGCAGCCATCTGAAAGTGAAGATATAGATCATTCTCCTGGGAGGCAACAGACACATTCCCCCAATGCAGGCAGTGCTTCAGAAACTAAATTTGAGCCCACATCTGGTAAGGAAGTTAAGTCTTTGCCTGCAGCACACCATATAGGGATGGGAGTCCTCTCAGTTAAACAGAAGTATTGCCTTGCCTTGTTTTTATTGATAACACAGACTTGTGTGGTTCATGGTATGCAAGGACATTGCACATCGAAAAGGTGTGTGTGTGTGTATAAATGCTACAAGTGGCAGGGTCAGAGGAGCCCATTCAAACTCAGTAATTAGGGCTCGGCAGGGGAGAAGAAGGTGGGTGCCTGTGTTGTGTCATTATCAGTGCCCTCCGGATGATTTTTGCCAAAAGATAAATTCTAGCTTCCACTCCACCCCCCACCTCAGCAAAAATATATCATTTTGGGTAGCTCCAACAAGGAGAGCAGCCAGAAGTACCGGTATCATGAAAGCGTGTACTCTGAGGGGGAAAGCTGCAGGATAGCTCTTGAAAAACATAGACACCATGGAGACATCCCCTACTCCAGGCATAGGCAAACTCAGCCTTCCAGATGTTTTTGGCCTACAACTCCCATGATCCCTATCTAGCAGGACCAGTGGTCAGGGATGATAGGAATAGTAGTTCCAAAACATCTGGAGGGCCGAGTTTGCCTATGCCTGCCCTGCTCTAATGGGAGGGGGCACAGGAAGGCTCCAACCCAAATTAACCCCAGTGAGCTTCATGGCTGAGTGAGAAATTGAACCCCAGTCTCTCAGGTCCTAGCCCAGCTCTCTAATCACTATACCACACTGGAATGAGCAGAACTTTCCTGAGCAGAACTTTTTAAAGCTAATCTTAAATGAAATGCATGTAGAAGTTTAGCCTGAACAGGCTCCTTCAGATCCACCCAATCCATTGCTTGCTGCCTTGGGTGTTCCATGCAAAAAGTGAGGCTATAAACTGCAATAATAAATACATCATTGAATGGAGAACTAGGGCTGTGTAAAGCTCTTCACCTGCACATCACCTGGCTAACATTATTGAAACTCTATTAAGGCCTATGAAATTCCTAAAGAAATATTGCCTGAGCAGGAACCCTGTAAATTCACTTTGGATTGCATGTGGATTACCGGTAGGCGAAATTTGGAGATGGTTTTAATTGGCTCCAAAGTAGCACATATCAATCATGTGGAACTAATCTGAATAAATGAGTCCAACAAATGATTGAATCTGTGGCCACCCAGAATCCAGAAAGCTAGATTTTTGCATCTTATCCAAACTATATCATAATTAGACCCCTTCAGACAACTGGCTGCATTTGTTTCTGGCAGTTTAGTGACTACAGCTGTTAATAATGAGTGAAAAACCAGCTGACCGAGAGCAGCAGAGGCCTGCTTGTGGGGCTCTGGGGTGTGTGTGCATTCAGCTAAGTTTTTCTCAGGGTGCCCCATTTAAATGAATTAATGTGACTAAGCTAGGTCCATTAATTTCAGTGGGCTTACTCTGAGTAAACTCCAGTTGATTACCACCTAAAATGTTCCACCATTTATCTGTTGCATATACACAGACGTTATCTGTGTGCATTGCTAAGTTATTATTTGCAAAGTGTATCTTGTTGAGCCTTAAGACATTCTGCACCAGAGGCTTTTCTGCTTGAAATCAAGATGCTTATGTGTACAATGGTACCTCTGGTTATGAACACTTCTGGTTACGAACGCTTCAGGTTACGAGCTCCACTAACCCGGAGGTAGCTGCTCCTGGTTGCAAACTTTGCCCCAGGATGCGAACAGAAATCGCATGCTGCAGGCGTGTGCGCAGCGGAAGGCCCCCATTAGCGAAAGCGTGCGTCAGGATAAGAACGGTTTCAGCTTAAGAATGGACCTCTGGAATGAATTGAGTTCATAACCAGTGGTACCACTGTATTGATTTTTGTGTGGTATTGCGCACTGCATTGAAAAGATATACCAGCGTGGACATGTTGATGGCAAATATTTAAATTTTGACCTGATCGAGTGTATTTTAATTTTTAGAGCACAGCAGAGATCCCAGTGTAAAGAACATTCCCCTTCACTTGGTCTCTGAGATTGAGCGCATTAAAGAACAGATGTCCAGAGACAATGTACGTTTTGTCCGGTTTGAAGCAGCTGACCTTCATGGCGTGTCAAGGTCAAAGAGCATCCCATCTCGTTTTTTCCGGGTACGTTTATCTATCCCCTGTAGCAAGTCTTCTGTGTTCCCTGGCCATGAAGAGACAACTTGCTACACCACAGACCTTTGCCACGTGCAATACAATTCCAGTTTACACAACATATATTTCCTCCTTTGCTCATTGGTACCCCAAAGGCTTATTTCAGGGGTCAGCAAACCTTTTCAGCAGGGGGCCAGTCCACTGTCCCTCAGACCTTGTAGGGGGCCAGACTATATTTGGGGGGGGGAATGAAAGAATTCCTATGCCCCACAAATAACCCAGAGATGCATTTTAAATAAAAGGACACATTCTACTCATGTAAAAACACCAGGCAGCCCCCACAAACAACCCAGAGAAGCATGTTAAATAAAAGGACACATTCTACTCATGTAAAAACATGCTGATTACCGGACCGTCCGCGGGCCGGATTTAGAAGGTGATTGGGCCGCATCCGCCCCCCCCCAGGCCTTAGTTTGGGAACCCCTGGCTTATTTCATCTCCTCCCTGCTGCCCCCCTGCCCTGCCAAAGCAGTCATTCCTCAGCCCTGAAGAAATGCAAATCTAATTAAGAGAACTTGTCAATGTTGATTCTTTACACACCCAAGACTCGCCTTCCCCCAGATTTATCTTTCTTTTTCTAAACATTTGCAACTTGCACAACGATCCTGTTTTATTTGACATCGGCAAATTGCAGGAGGAGGCCAAGAGCAAATTACAAAAGGCACTGAAGTGATAGCATGGGAATCATTCTAGTTTGGAAGTATTCCCTTTTCAGCGATTAAATCAGATAAGAAAATACCGTTGTATGCATGACGGCTTAATAATAATATTGGCGATGCTGGTGTTCCAATAAATATGAGTCATATTATGAAGCATTTGGTAGCAGCTGTATAGAAAGTAGTGACCTCTAAGGGCCTTTTGGTGTATTGTTTATGTGATACTCAGCATGGATGGTTTATATGCTGTATTTTAGCTATAACCGTGTCATGAATATTTCAGGTTCCATTGAGTGAAAATATATACTGGCATTACTGGAAATCTAGTAAAACCTTGCTTTCATTCTAAACTTCTTTGAAGCCCCAAAGGCAATTTTCTCTTAATTTTGTCCTTAGATCTTGCTGTAGTTTTGAAGCCTTGGGCTCAGATCCAATTTTCTTTCACTGATGCCATTTAGGCATTAGCAGAAATGAACTCTCTTCCAGGGAATTTAATGCTCTTGAAAGGCGATGGGGTAATGGGAGCATCTTTTCACCCATCACTCAATTCAAAGTGCAGGGAGCCAGGCTCACCCTTTTCAAATTAACCTGAACTTGTCTGACATATCCCCAAACCAAGCTCAAATTAAAGTTGAAGTGAAAGTGTAAATCATCTGGTGTTCTTCAAAAAAATAATAAAAAAAGTTGGAATGTAAGATGAGCACAGGTGTGCAGGACTAGGTCTAACCACATTTACAATATTACAGGTTACATAGGATGCTGTTGGATTCTTGGAAGGAGCTTTTGATCCAGCGTATGCCTCTGCTAATAGAGAGGGGAGGCAGTTATTAGGAATTCTATTCCCCCTTTGCAGAACCAAAGGGCCAGTTGATTTCCTGCCTCCTATCCAGGTGGTTCTGTTTATGCCTGCACATTTCTAGCCTTGCTTGTTGGACTGATGCATGTCTTCTTATCTTTCTGCCTTCATTTATTGTCACCTTGGCAAGTTGTTTGATGGGTTTGGGGTGATTTTCGAGCATGTTTCAATTTTCCAACCCCTTTCAGGTTATGGCCTCTTTCATTCCCCTCAAGTGTTAGGGGACCTCCCAGAACAGGGTGGAATGTGGGGTGGAGGGGCCTCTAAAGGAAATAACAAATAAGCCAAATCACCTCCCCTCTGCTCCCATTTGTGAAGGTGTCTGCAGGATCCCAAGCCCTTCCCTGAAACCAAGGGCACCAGTTGGATTTCACCTATTGTCGGGTTGACCAATGTCACCTGTTAACAACTTTGCTGGATTATTTTATTACCTGTTGAAACCCTTTGGGTATGCAGGGCAAACTAGTGTTAAGGGAGTGAACCTTGGAGCAGATGTTTTCTGTTGCAGTCACACACACACACACACACACACACACACTTGTATGTAAGGAAACCTTGTAGATATGGAAAATACATACTTGGATAGAAAAGTTCCCAGTTCTAGTCTAGCTAACTAGTCTATAGTAGAACAAGGAAGCCATGAGGCCCAAGAGGGAAGTGTGAGAAGTAGGAGGACGTTGTAAACAGGATGCAACCTGAGACGCAGCTGGTTGCTAACTTTTCAAGAGTTAGTAAACTATACCACAATCCAGAGAACCACACAACCAAAATGCTCACTGGGCCTTTTTATTTCCCAACCCTATTGGCAACCTCCAATGTACTCTGTGTATGCCTGTTCAAAGAAAATATGCTAGAGGTCCCACTGGACACTTAGAAATCTTTGGATATATCTCCCATGAGATACGGTGCATAACTCCCTTATGGAACAAGTTGCTGACATCCCTGCTTTTGAAGTGTGGCCCCTTACATATCACCAAGAAAGAGGAGATCCATCATCAGAATTAAAAGGGCAAAAGAAGACGCATATTAGCACAAAATTTGCATGTGTTAATTTATATGTATAGATTCAAATTTACAAATATACCATAGCTGAACTAGAAATAATCTCAGTTTAATGGAAAAGATTCTGTGTCTGCTCAGTCTGCTATCTTGGTGCTTTTAATTGTTGATGGGCTGCTTCAGGGCTCCTGCTCTCCCTTCTTAGGGTTCTGTATCTTTGAAATGGTCTTGGACCAGACAGCCCTTCAGATAAAGGACTATCCTCTGTAAAATCAGACACACAGCCTTGCGCAGAATTTGAACTCATACAGGCATAGCATTTCTCATTGTTGTAATCATAATTGTACCTTATAATTGCAGTGTTAAAGTGAGAACAGCACAGTCATAAAAGTTTATTCCCTCTATTTAGGCCAAAGCAATCCATGGTGTTGCCATGCCCAGAGGTTACCTTGAACTGACTCTGAATCCCAAGGACAATGAAATAAACCATATAAGCGCCAGCAATTTCAACTGTGACATAATCCTGAGTCCTGAATTATCAACGTTTCGGGTTTTGCCATGGACTGAAGACACTGCTAGAGTGATCTGCGATTCCTTCACTGTAACCGGCAACCCTTTGTTGACTTCCCCCAGGCACATTGCCAAACAACAGCTGGGGCAACTCCAAGACCATGGCCTTGCCCTGCGCTCTGCCTTCACTTACGAGTTCTGCATTTATGGCATTGCTGAAATCATCAATTCAAAGACGATCACTTTCCCCACTACAACCATACTCAATAACCAGGACCAGTGTTTCATTCAGGAACTCATTGACGGAATGTATCACGCCGGGGCGAACATTGAGAGTTTCTCATCTTCCATAGGACCTGGCCAAATGGAGATCTCTTTTCAGCCAGAGTTTGGCCTCAGTGCAGCCGACAGTGCCTTCACCTTCCGCACCGGCATTAAAGAAGTGGCCAAAAAGTACAATTACATTGCCAGCTTTTTCACCGAGAATGGATTTTGCAACTCAGGCATCCTCTCCCATAGCCTTTGGGATATCACTGGGCAGAATAATTTGTTTTTTTCTGGTTCCGGAGCCCCCGAGTTCACTGACATAGGGAAGAACTGGCTTGCTGGGTTATTGGTGCATTCTGCAGCTCTGAGCTGTTTGATGGCTCCAACGATTGGCTGCCGTGAACGCTACAACGTGTACCGCAAGGATTCCAAGGAGATGGTGACTGTGAAGTGGGCATGGAATGATAACAGCTGTGCATTTAACGTCAAAAGTCACGGTGAGAAAGGAACTCGGATTGAAAGCAGGCTAGGTTCAGCAATGGCAAACCCTTACTTGGTTCTGTCTGCTACTATTGCTGCTGGTCTGGATGGCATAAGGAGAGGACTCAGTTTCCAGGAGGCATCAGAGGAGATCCAGAGCACTGCTCAGTTCAAAGTTGCAACAATCCCACTGAAACTGGAAGATGCTCTCATTGCACTTCAGGAAGACGAGTGCATCCGGGAAGCCCTAGGTAACACCTTTGTCCGGTATTTCATCGCTATGAAACAGTATGAGATGGAAAATGAAGAGATGGATGTGGAAAGGAATAAATTTTTAGAATATTTTATCTAGCACAAGTGCATGACACTTTGAGAGCCACTGTAGTGTTGTGGCTAAGAGCCTGAGCTATGGATCAAGAAGTTTCCAGTTTGAATCCCATCTCTGCCATGAACTCACGGGGCAGTCTTAAGCAAACTGCTCTCTCTCAGCCTCAGTCCTCTCGTCTGCAGCATGGGGAATAATAAAATTGACCTACCTTACAGAGTTGTTGTAAGGATCACACCCAGATAATGCAAGTGCATTACTCTGAACACTTGTTAAATGCTATACAGAGTATTAGAATTGTTTATTGGTTTCCATAGCTTTGTAGTAAATGTAGGTGCTCTTGGATAAACCTTTTTCAGTTTCCAAAAGCTGGCATATAGAGCACCCTGATTCCTTTGCCCCAGAGTTCTGTATATGATTGGCATACTGAAAAAACCAAAGCTGGCTAGTGAAATCCTGTGCAGCATTGTACACACTTATTTCCTGGATTGTTTCCTTCAGTACCAGTTTTTCAGTAAAGTGCTGAACTGAAGTTGTGAAAAGCTCCAGCATGAAGATCAGTCACCAATAAAAAAAGGTTGTAAATAATTCCAATGCTGTTTTCTTCAGCTTTGTACACAGCAACTGGGAACCATTCACATGTAAGATAAAGTCTATCCAAGTGTAGCTCTGTTAATCAGGGAGTGGTTTTATTTTAAGTTCTAAAAGTTTTATACTTCTTAGAAGAATAATTGCTGAACTGTGGATTAGATCCTGAGTTCCATTCGGCAAACAGAAGGACTCATTCTAGACACATAGTGACTTGCAATCCAGTGAAGGATATCACTGGTGGATGTGATTTTTTGCCATCCCCACCCTAGTGTTGAAAGGTACTCCAACCATCTGAAGCAGATTTTGGGGGTGGGCTTCAGTCGGAAGGGGGAAACTGCCAAAAGCTGCATCCTTTTTCCACCAGTGGGGTATGAATGAACCTTTGCTTACAAAATGCTTCCACATGTAGGGATTCAGAGAATTCTGCTGGAAACAAAATTGGAAATGGAAATTGCCACAATTTGCATGCTTGTCCAAGGTCAGGAACAGAAATTGTGCAATTATCTATGCAATGTTCATAGAGATAGATAGATAGATAGATAGATAGATAGATAGATAGATAGATCAAACCACTCATATTCACTATCTTTTTAAAGTCTGTGAATGTTACATAAATATTTTATTTTCTGCATTGTTGTTGATGTTTCCCTTCTGTAGAAATGAACCAAATTTAATTGATTACATAATTGATTATGCTAGTTTCAGCCACTGGGGAGGATGAGGTGAATAATGTAGGTTTCAGCAGAAGCTGAGCTGTAGCAGAACAGAAGTGGAGCTGATGCGATGAACACAAGACAGGGCGGAAATCACTGCCCCCAAGCCTTTGTATCTAAGAAGGAGAATAGTGATTTGATCAATGACCCAAAAGCAAGCATGGAAGATGGGAGGATGCATGCCTTGGTTACTAGATAACTTCCCTCTCATTCCTCATCTGACATGCTGCAGGAAAGTTTCCACTGTGTGACGCTAATGGTTTTTTTGTTATTGAAAAAATATTAATATTTTATGGCACTGGATTGGTTTAAATTCAAAGTGTGAAGTTGGTCTGCTACGTTTTGTAGGAGGTCATTGGAGATACTACAAGGGATGAATGAAGCTGCATTTATTATTTAAGCTGCAAAACAATATCCATGGTAGCATGACCTGCTGGAAGCCACATCTTCTGGAACTGATACTTTTCTTAGTAACTGGCCAAACCAACTCTGCCTTAAAGCGTCACATGTGAATTCGGCTCTGTCTCTTAGCTTATCTCATTAAATGCAGTAAAGCCCTTTGTACAAGTGCATCTCTCATTTCACCTGCAACCTACACATCTTTCCCTTGAACATGGCATAAAATAACATCTTTTAATCGTAGTCCTCTAAGGAAGAAATCTGTGGAGGAATCCGCACAGCAGGGTGGATTGCTTCATTAGGTAGTTCAGAATTCTGATGGATGCCACGATGCTGTTCTCCATTAGATTGCATCTGCTGTAGTTTAGCAACATTTTTTTTTTTAAAAAAATGTTCCTTTCAGTAACTATGTTAAATCCTGCAGTCACACAATGCGGACAAAATGAAACAAATTCCAAGAAACTAAAAATAATATAGACTTGTTGATTGCTTGTTACCCAAAGTTCTCCAAGTGACTTACAACACATTTTTTTTAAATGAACACAGACACGTTATACCATTGACAGATTCCTAGAAAACACCTACAATTCATTAAAACATATATTTGCTTTATTATATATTGTTGGGGGGAATCACATTTCTGAGGGCTCCCCTATGTAAATAAAAGCACTAGGTTAGAACCAATACCTCATATATGTTAGATTTTATATAGGTGCAGGAATTTGTCAGTAATGTTATCCTCCATCTGCAGCCTCAAGTGGTCCTCCTTCATGTATGGTTCAGGCTTAAAACTGAGTTATTCCAAGTATTGCATGCTTTCATCGATCCATATATTTTTAATTGGAACATGCTACCTAAGTCTTTAAAGTACAACTTTAAATATCATCTGTATGCATAATGAAAGATATAAAAATTCTCATCATTATGGAAGAGAAAATCACTTCTGGTAGATAACATATATGGACCATTTTCCGTAAGATTTTTTTTAAAAAAAACCAACAACAGTGATGTGCTGAAACAAATTATGCTTGTGATCTTAATTTGCATGTATCTATATGACGTTTGTTGGTTTCAACACTATTTACGAAAAGTGTGTTTACAACGGGGACAGAAATGTATTGTTTTGCTGAGTATAAATATGGACTGATTTGGGGCTATTGGGTTTGATTTTCAAATAAAAATTAGTTCCCTGGAGTGTATTTTGTTGCATGACTCCCCAAAATAAAAGCAACAAAAGGATATTAATTCCATATCCTTTGTCCATTTTGTTGGTTGGTTGGCATCCAGCGGTCTTGGAGGCCAATGGAGGAGTGTGTCTTTGTCCATTCTGTACAGTGTATTAAAAAGTGTGATACTTGATTATTCACATGCCTCTTCCATTAGCATAAAACAAATAACCCTTCCCCAATGAAATTATTTTTGGTGTCTTTATATGTGTAGAAGCAATTCCATATGCTTCTAAAATATAACAAAAATGCACAGCACTTCCTTTTTTCCCCCTCCAGAAAACAATACATGTATAAGTGCTTAAGTCTACCACATGTGCCCACACTTTAAAAAACTTAATCAGCCATTGTCCTCTTGTCAGGTGGTTATTTCTGAAATCTGTTCATGTTGAGTTCTTCTTAAACTGTCCTGAATTAAAATTCCAGAATCAATGGACGTTTTTGTTGCACTGACAGAGATAAACGCTGTGTGTGTGCTTTTCGTGGAGGTGCCTGGCAGCTGTGCCACACCACTCATGCATCCGGCATGTGTGAGAAAGGGCATTATGCACATACGTGTACAGAACCTCCACACTTGGGAGATCCATGTGCATATGTAAGGGCACCTTCCCTGATGTGCCAGCTGGATGATGTGGCACCCAGGCATGCAGCAATTTAAATGAAGGGGGAAGAGGACAATGGGAAGAAGGAACAAGGAGAAGAGAATAAAAACGGAAACAAAAAGGTGAAAGCAACTGGCGAAAACTAGAGTTAAGAACAGAGATGTCAAGTAGCAAGACGCAAGGACATGCTGCAGGAGTGTTGAATGACTCTGTTATGACTGCACAGGCAAGTCTTCCATTGCACAGTGAACAATAATGATACCTTGCACCTGCTTATTACCTCTGGGTAGATATTATTTTGAGATACGGTAAGACAGTCCTATATAGATAGACGGATAGACAGATACAGAGCTCAGCATTACTCATGGTCCCATGTATCTAATGACAGCTTTAGATTCCTGAGTTATGAAAATGGGATTTGATTTGTAAAGAATGGCTCCTGAATGATGCTGTTTGTCATGAACACCACAAGCAGGAGGAGCAGTTCTTCTCCAAACTCAAGGCAGAGGGCAGCAGCACACCACAGAACGGACACTCTTCTCTGCTTCCATCAGAAATCACTGTAGGTTTTCAGCCCAGAAAAACACCACGTGTTTTTTTAAATGACTTTTTTTAAAGGGCAACACAAATGCCCACAGCTACTATGCATCTTTCCCCCCCTTGACGTTTGATTAATTTGTTGTTTAGTTTTTGTAACCTTTCCATGCTCTGCAGGATGCAAAGTAATATATAAGGTTCCCACGGCATTATTATAATTATCTGGAACAAAGGTGTGAGATATAAATTAAAGTTGGGTACCTGCATCCCCAGTAGAAAAGGCATGGGGTTGTGGTGGCTTCCATTTTCCAAAGTGCTATGGGGTAGCCTGGGGGGGGGGAGCAAGTGACATTCATGATTTTGGCAGATTCACTTTTCTAAAAGAAAAGCCAGCCTGGTACTACAGATGTTAAAATCAACAACAAATCCGTTTGCAGAGAGCCCTGCGCTGTGCTTTGAAGCTTTGGCCATCAGTTGACAGTTCCAAGTGCCTTTCAAAGGACTTAAGTGCTGCTGATCAGCTCCTTTCAGCCCTTCTGGGAATTTACCTGCCCCACAACTGACATCATATATGACCTCAGTTTTGGGGCAGGTGGGTGTGGCTTGAACAGAATGGCTTGGTGGGCCAAACGGGAAGGGCTGGCAGGTCTAATTAGGTCCACAGGATGGAGATTCTCCACCTCTGCTCTTCCCAGACTGGCAGCTGCTATCCAGGATTTCAGACACTATGTTTTCCTAGGTCTACCTGGAGATGCCAGGAATTGAACCTGAGGCCTTCTGCAATAAAAAGCTCTACCGCACTTCCCACTGCTAAAGATATCGACAGATGCGTCTTCTGATTGGGGCCCTACAGTGAAAACCTGGGACTCTTAAACAAGAAGTACATTTTGCACATATGCAACCAAATTTGTGGTGGCTCCATGCCACAATGTGACCTCCCCATGTACATTCGGCAGTTGCTTATATTTGTAAAGAATATGACTACAATGATGCCATGGGGATCAGATCCAGCTCATGCGCATTCAGCTGAGCAGGTTACTGAAGTCCGAAATATATGTGTTTATAAAAAGCTCCTGGATGAACTACGACATCTAAAAACCTTGTCCATGAATATTGGGAGAATTGGTAATAAATATGGCAAAAATGTGGCTGGACAATGTGCTCAGGAAGTTTTTCATGCAGCTACTTCATTGCTGCCATTTGGGAAGAATGGTTTGCTTCCATCAGCAGGCTGTTAAAGCCAACCCAGAGGACTTGCTGAGAGCGCCACAGTAAATTAGAGAGTACAGAATTGCACAATGAAATACCCCCCCCCCCCCGGTGCTCCTTACTAAATCAGAGTGTTTCATGGCAAAGTTACGTGGTCTAGTTTCATGGCCTTGTACGTGTAAGTCTTGCTACAAAGCTGTAGTATAATCTTTGGTACATTTTTACAGTAAATCAGTAGGATGCGCACAACAGAATTATACAGCATACTCCTTGGTACTGTACGATAAATCAGTGGAGGCTCACAATAAGGCTCACTGTGTGCTAAGTCATCAAATGACTGGAGCAAGCTGCTTCCTTTGTTTGGAATAATGTGGATTTTATGGCTTTGAAAACATGAGCAGCACATGTCAGTTGTTTAGAATACTAAGAAATGGGCTAAGGAAGCCAAAGGGGCTGTCTTGACTTCCCAACAATCAAGGATCTTTATGGTTTAGAAGTTCTTGAACAACCATCATGGTTTCTACACAGGCCTATGAATTATGACTGCTTTGAGTAGTTCACTGCCCACTTTGTGGAGGGCAATGGGAGCTGTATCAGGGGTGTAGCTTAGCATGGTCATCCCCACTCATGTGTTGGTTTCACACAGAAATAGAAAGCCTGAGGAGAGCTGTAGAAAGTGCCTGAAAAGTCTTTTTCATCATTATTCTCTGTTCCCCATTAAGCTTGGACAAGTGCTTTGTGAACCTCAAAAGTCTCCATTTTCTTCCTCTACCTTTCAGACACAGTGACAAAGGTTTCCTTTGGGCCTCTCAGCATCATGCCTTCCTAGGAATGTCAGCAGCAAATAAGGACAAATGGCAAAGAACTGTGTCAATTTAGGCCCAGCTGCTAAAGTATTTCTAACCTAGCTTCCTCCAAATGACCCAGGAATGGTTGTCAGCAGGCTGCCATTCTACTGAGCAGTAATAGGGAGAGGGAGATTACAGGAAATAGCTACTGCCTTGCAAAACATTGAAGCTAAACAGCTATGAAATATTGTTAGAGGTGCTTTCAAGCTGTGGAGTCACCAGTTTAGAGGTCTTCAAGTCATTTCTATAGTTTTTTCACCGTCCACAATGTGTAGACCCATTTACAAGGTAACAGCGACAAAAATCTACAGCACAAAACTAAATTTGGGGAGCACCACCCCAGTTTTTAATATATTATTTTCTCTATATTTTGCCTGCTACACACACTTGACAGTGTATTACACCAAAATAGAGTATTAAGCTGGACACAATTCACTGCTATCTCTAAGAAGACACTATGGAGCTGTGGATATGCCCCCTGCGATTAGCTTTGGACCACCACAATATATACAGCCAGATCTTGGCATCTAAGGGCCACCACACATCACTGAGCATTGCCCATTGTGCATTACGTATTTAATACTGGCTTTGATTGGATTGTGGCTCTTGAAGGAGTTAGCCCCCCACTGCAATTATGGAGATATAGGATATGGGGTTGTGCAAAGCTTATTTTTGGATTCAGGGGCCTATAAACTTCAGTTCCATAATAAGTTTGTGACACGCAGTAACTCATATTCAGAAACTTACTACCTCTAACAGGAGAGGTAGACTATAGCCCACTGTAGCAAGTAGCTGTTGATAGACATATATTCCATGAATTGGTCTAAACTGCTTTTAAAGCCATTCAAGGTGGCTATTACAACATCTTGTGGGAGCAAATGCCATTGTTCAACTATATGATACATGAAGAAGTTACTTTTCTTTTGTCCATCCTGAATCTTCCAACATTCAGCTTGTCCCCAAGTTCTAGTATTATGAGAGAGCCAGAAATACTTCCCCCTATCAACTCCCTTGACACCACGCATAATTTTATACACCTCTATCAGATCCCATTGTTATTGTCTATGGAGTTTTCTTGGCAGGGATACTGGAGTGGATTGCCGGTTCCTTCTCCAGGTGGATCACATTTAGTCTAAACTCTCAGCTATGACCTGTCCGTCTTGGGTGGCCCTGCACGGCATAACTCATAGCTTCTCTGGGTTAGTCAAGCCCCTTCACCACGGCAAGGCAGTGCTCACGGAAGGACAGATTCTGAAGCTGAGGCTCAAATATTTTGGCCACCTCATGAGAAGTGGAAAAAACCTCTGATGTTGGGTTAGATTGAGGGCACAAGGAGAAGGAGACGACAGAGGACGAGATGGTTGGACAGTGTTATAGAAGCGACCAACATGAATTTGATCAAACTCTGGGAGGCAGTGGAAGACAGGAGTGCCTGGCATGCTCTGGTCCATGGGATCATGAAGAGTCGGACATGACTAATCGACTAAACAACAAAATCAGATCCCCCTTGTCTTTTCCCCCTAAACTGAAAAGCCTCACATGTAATCTTTCCTCATTAGGGAGATGTTCTGCCTCCTTATTTTGGTTGCCCTTTTCTGATAATTTTCATTTAGCTGTTAAAAGGAGAGGAACATTTAGGGATGACTCCATAGACTAATGACGGGTAGCAGATTCCACCCCCAGTTTCCTGCTCCCTCATTTGTTCCCCTGGCTTTCAGTCAAAATATACTAAGGGCCTGGCACTGCCAAAAAAAGAGGTGGCAACGATGAAGATTGTGCTCATATGCTGCAGTCTTCTCATAATAAAATGAATTTTCTGTTCTCCATTAAAAAAATACCCTCAAGTAACTGGTGCAAGGTTGTTGTTTTTAATATGCTGCAACATGTTTGCCTATAATAGCTCAAGATATCTGGAAAATGTCTAATCTGTTCTACAGAACTCCATGGTTCTGTCAGCTAGAGGATCCAGCATTTCAAAAAATATGTAGGGCATTCTCTCTCTCTTTTTTTCTAATCAAGGAGAAACAATCTAAAGTGTTCTTTTTCTCATTTTCAAAGCCTCCTGAGGGTGTAGTCAGAACAACTATGCTAGTTACAATTCAATTAAATGACAATCTCTGCAGAATAAATTACTGACATGCACATGCATTTAGAGTTTTTAAATTATCCATAAAAGCATTACCAAAGGACAAAAAAATCTCTTTATGAGTTTTGCAAATGTTCATCAAAGTAAGTTTCAAAATGTTTTAAGCTTGATAACCCTTCCTTGTGCTCTATGTTTCTTAAAAGGATTGTGATATAACTGCATTGCTCTGATATAGTCTTGCTGTTTTTGTTTTTTAAAAAAACAAGCTTTAAAGATGATTTTTAAAAAAAATAATAATACAGAATTCGAATTTTCAGTAAACAGATTTTTTCCAACACATCACTCGTGTTCAAAAAGCAATTTGGTGTGGGAGTAAATTGTCGGGAAAAGTTTGGTGCTTAGATCTAGTTGCTTGTGGGCATTGCATTGCTGTGTTGGATTGCCACTGAAAGCGTAACTCAGCATTGTATAACACCATGTGAGCCACAGTTTGCCATCATGGCTCCCGAACATTTCAGGTATATGAAGAGAAGCACAATGAAAGACTTGTGTCTAATCTTTGACATCATTTCTGCCAACCACATGCTGGAACCAAGGGAGCCTAGGAGGAAGAGAAGGCAAAATCTACAGCAAGGCTAGAGAACTTGTGATATCTCCATATATTATCAAACTCTAATTTCCATAAACTCCATCCAGGATGGCCAGTGATTAGGAATGATGAAACTCCTAGTCCATCACCATCTGGAAGGCCATAGGTTCACCACCCCTGCTATACAGCAACCCATACTAAAAGGTGCCAAGTTAGCAGGTTCGCCCAGTGACTGTAGGGGAGTGAAGAAGAGGGCAGCTTGGAGCCCAAGAAAAAGCTGCTGAGCAGTTTCAGTACTATGGACAGCTCCCAGTCAGCAACTTGCTCCCAATAAGGTTGGAGGTGCACCCAGGCTTTATATAGACCAGCCTTCAGTCCAGTTACCATCCAAGCATCATCCCTTTGCTTGAAGACCCGTACTTAAAGGGCCAGGCCCCAGTCTGTGGCCTCCTGCCTGGCACAGTTTTTGCAACATTAGGGGTGTGTGATCTTTCAGGAGACATGTGAACCCCGAGCTCAGAGAATGGCACTTGTGAATCTCCTGATTCAGGCTCTGTGTCAGAAACCAAATCCATTTCCTCTGCCAGTGGTATATCAGCCCTGGACCCAGCCTGCTCCTCCCCCTCTGATCTTGAGGCCTGGGCCATGGCAGAAGAGGGAAAGAATGTATGGGCTTTGTAGTAGCTGTTGCAGAAGAACCAGTAGTGTGGAACATGATGGAAGGTGGGGTGGGAGGAAGCACTGACTGCTGAGAGGAAGCACCAGCCATAGGCAGGTTTTGACACGCATCTCTTGAGGTTAGGATCATTGGTTGACAAATGATGTTATTATTTCCATTAACTCAAAAAAAGGATAAATGACTTAGTGGAAATTTGTTTGGAACATTGTATTAGTGAAACTGAGTAAACTATGCTGCATAATCTAAGGGGGCAGAAGGTAGATTGGGATTCACGGGTAGATCATGGGGTGATTTGCAGTAGATCAACAAGAGCCTCTGAACACCTCCAGATGACCTGTTTATTGAGCATTCATCCCAATTTTTTTTGCAGGAAGGCTAGACAACATTGTGTCAGAGCAGGCATTACTCCAAAGTTTCACTGCATTTCCCACTGTGCAAATAAGGCAGAGGATACAAAATAATTTCCATCCAGTACTACATCCTACTGGGGCCATGGTTTTCTAATGTTGAATATATGTCTTTTCAGCCACTAGATAGAGCTAGGGAACTTTAAGCGTTGCAGTGGAGCTTTGATGGCCCATTTTGCCTCTTTTATCACATACACAGCTTCTTTCAGCCCAAAGTTCCCTTATTGTACTAACATGAAGGGTCACAAGGGAATGCTTGTGTTGAGAAATTAGGCTGAAACCTCATTTACCCTGGGTCTTTAATTTTATGTTAGGGTGATAAAAGAGATTTCATTACCTAATTAATTATTTGTATCAAGGAGGAAATACGATCACAGACTACTTTCATTATTCATAATCTTCCTAAAGAAATCTTTCTTCACATGTAATAGGTTCACTCTTCATAGTTCTATATCCCATTTCCTAAAAGCAATTGTTTTGTACCCTACAAAAAAATTAAAGACAGATTGCTGTCCATGGTGTGTAGTGGCAAACTTTGAAACGCAGGAGCTCATCATAATAGCCCAGATAGTTATTACCACAAAGACCCCCCCCCCCAAATGTCAACCCAAAGCTTCTGGCCTAAATACGCTTTGGGACTTAACTTCTAAGTAAACTTTTAAAAATCCAAATGACAAAGGTAGCATTTACAATTCCTCTCTAGTATATTGTTTCTCTATAATGCGTATGGTTTGGCTTACTTACTTGAGTTGCCTGGGTTATTTTGCTCTACAGCTTCTTCCTCTATCAGATAGTTCATTTGGTAGAGCAAGAGATTCATAATCTCAGGGTTGTGGGTTCAAGCCCCACATTGGGCAAAAAGATTTCTGCATTGCAGGGGGTTGGGCTAAATGGCCCTTCTGGTCCCCTTCCAACTCTACAGTTCTATGGTTCTCTGAGTTTATGATTCTGTGTGGCACTCTTGAGTTGGAAAAGGAGGTATGAAAAGACCAGCTGGACTATGTATGTCCCATCCTAAAGGCAGGGTCCATTTATCAATTTTATTATCTTAAGTTAAATGGAAACCTAAAGGCACGAATCTAGTGGCAAAATCCCACCTCAGCCAAAAAGCCCAGTGGGTGACTTTTTGGAAGTCACTATTCCTTAGCCTTAGCCTGCTTTGCAGGGTTGTTGTGAAGGTAAAATAGGGGAGAGGAGAATTAGTGCTGAACTCCTTGGAGGAAAAGTGGGATATAAGAAATAAACAAATTGGTAACCACATTCCACCTCAAATTGATTGGGACTTAAATATTAAAAATATGAAACTTCACATTTTCTGAATCTTACATCTTTGTATTTTTATGATTGCAAACCATGTCCTCTTCCATCGATTCCTGTGATCTTAGACCACTGCCACACCTAATAAAAAAGGTTGATTTAAAGTTGGCGTGACAGCTGTAACTTTGAATTTCCTTGCTTTTACTGCCAAAAGTTATGACCTTTAAAAATTCTTACAGAAGCCAACGTTTCACAGCCCCCAAATCTTACTTTTACTAAAATGATCAATTGAATTCAATTTAATTTTATGTACCCCCATTCATGCAAGCATCTTAAAGCACTTTACAAGAGGAGATAAAATAACAAGATAAAGCACCTCGGTGGAGAAGACAGATGCTCGCAGGACTGTGAGCAAGGCAGGGTGCCATATTGGGAGGCAAAGGAAGAAAAAATGTTCTCAGAAATTGCCATGAATCCCCCATGAATCACTACAAAGCAGGAGCTAAGCAAGGTGTCTAGCCAAGGAACGGCTTTAAAACAGCTGTATTTGGGAGGAGAGATCTAAGAAAGGCTTGTGATGCTGCCCTGCTTAATCCATAAAGCGAGTGGCATAGCAAACCCAATTTACATTTATGCCGGACTGTGTATTCTTGGAGCAATTGCCAGATTCATCACCCTGCTGCATTGCTGGTTTTTTCTTTCCCCCAGTCATTTTTCTAGTCCAGGCATAGGCAACCTTGGCTCTCCAGATGTTTTGGAACTACAACTCCCATGATCCCTAGCTAACAGGGCCAGTGGTCAGGGATCATGGGAGTTGTAGTTTCAAAACATCTGGAGAGCCAAGGTTGCCTATGCCTGTTCTAGTCAGTCAAGTTCCTCAGGTTCTGGAGCTCCCCTGATATTTTCTTGTGGAGGGATGCTGGGTGAGTGGGTTCTGCTGAGCCCCATGCAGATCCCACCACATGCAGTCCCTGCACATAAAAAGAACATGCCAAAGCTAATAAAATCACAGTTTTCAACAGAGCTCAGAATCTGGAATCCTCAAACAGCTCATCCAAGTTCATATACAAACACTTATGACTCTTCCAGAGGTCCTGTTAATTAAGCTTCCATTTTGATTTTCTTGCACAAACCATGCACAGAGATTAGACTATATGAGGGTGGAATCTACACACATATTAAAAACGCTGTGAAAATCCTTTTTAAAAAAGTTTTGAAAATTAATTGAATTTGGCATAGCTCTCTCTCTCGCCATCTAGTGTCACAATTGCATATTGCGCTTTACAACACATTTAGAACGTTTTATCTGCAGCTGTATAGGGACCCAGGTGGCGCTGTGGGCTAAACCACAGAGCCTAGGGCTTGCTGATCAGAAGGTTGGCGGTTCGAATCCCTGTGACGGGGTGAGCTCCCGTTGCTTGGTCCCAGCTCCTGCCAACCTAGCAGTTCGAAAGCACATCAAAATGCAAGTAGATAAATAGGAACCGCTATAGCGGGAAGGTAAATGGCGTTTCCATGTGCTGCTCTGGTTTGCCAGAAGCGGCTTTGTCATGCTGGCCACATGACCTGGAAGCTATACGCCGGCTCCCTCGGCCAATAATGCGAGATGAGCGCGCAACCCCAGAGTTGGTCACGACTGGACCTAATGGTCAGGGGTCCCTTTTACCTTTACCTTAGCTAAGTGTCAGGTCTTTATGGAGCATACATTCTGATTTCTTCCCAAAAATATTATATGGTGACAATATCATTATATAATATTTTATACATCTTCCCATTAACCATTCATTCATCCTACATGTTTCAGTATCTGTCCCCATCACTTTCCTAATTGCAGGTAGGGTTGCCAGACTCAATAGAGGATGGGACTTCTGTGCCTTTATTTGCCCTGCTCTCTTTTGAGCCTGGAAACCTTAAAGAGAAACCAGCAGACCCTTTGCTTGGAAAATAAACAAAGGGTCTGCTGGTTTCTCTTTAAGGTTTCCAGACTCAAAAGAGAGCAGGGCAATTAAAGGCACAAAAGTCCTGTCCTCTATTGAGTCTGGCAACCCTAATTGCAGGAAGTCCATTTTGTTTTTTTGTTTTATTTTGGCTTTAAAGAATGAATGGGTTTATTAAGGGCAACAGAACAATTTAATCCACTTTATGTGCATACACCTAAATGTTCAATACGTTCTTGAATCCCTTTCACAAAATACTAAGTCTGAAGGTGACCCTGTAAATGGGCATCTTCTCTTCACACATGTTGTGAATGTAACAGCATCCATTAGCTTCAGATATCTCAGTTAGGCTTCTGCAAAGATTACACGTTTCAGCTATCCACCCACATGGCTCACAATGCAGAACTGAGACTTTATTTAAGCATCCAAGTATGAATTAAGCAGCTAAACCCCAGGCATTCTTTTCTTGCAAATACTTGCCCTTTGGGCTTCTCTCAGGCCAGACCAAGGTGGGCTCTGAGGCATAGGGAGCAGATGTCCTGGCCATCAGATGACTTCCAGCACATCATTTTGTAGAGCATCTCCTTTTGTCATCTGGCGAGATAGATACAGGAAGATGTCACTTGATGCAAAGTGACAAATCAGTATTTTTATTCTCATGGCAATATTTCCCTTGGAATTTATTTTCAGATTTAGGCACCTGATTTTGCTCCTTGTATAGTTCATATGGGAGAACGATTTCAGGGTTTATGGTGAGAGCAAAGTTCTCAGCAACGTTAAAGGACCAGCTCTTGGATATGTTAAAGATATAACACAGCAACAGAAAAATGAAAAGAAAGCTCTTAAATAGCAATTGCTATGCTTCCTTTTTTATACCTCATCATATTTATAGCAGTGTTATCAACACTTCAAATATCCACTATTTTTAAATCAAGAGAATTTGTCACTTTGACACAAATACAAAGACCCGTTTAACAATGTCTAATAGTCACTCTGTGACCACATTCAGGCATAATGCCAAACCATAGTTTGTAACTGACTGAAGCAACACCAGTTTCCATGCTATGTTTTGCAGTGGGCTGGCAAACCAGGGTATCGAACCAGGATTTACAGCTGGTTTGCTGTCACATCTGAATTCACTGTCAAACCACAGTTTAGGCCATTGCTCTGCTTTAAGGAGACAGGACTGAACTTATGGTTCTGAGTGCTGAGCTGATGGGAAACTAAACCAGGCACAAGCATCAGAGTTGTAGTACCTTAAAGGCTAAAATAATTATAATGGCATAAACATGGTTTAGTGAAATGTCTGAACTTAGCTTCTGTGAACCAGTGGACTTGCTAGGGTTGGCTCTACCATTAGACAGAGTGAAGACATTCTGGATGTTAGGAAAGAGCAGCAGATAGTTGGGTTTTTAACCTAGTTTTCATTATATTTTATTGGCAGGAGGGGGATAGGTACTAGTGAAATTTTTGCCTCAGGAGCTAAGAGAATGTGTCCAACTTTGAGTACCATCCACCTGGATCTGAAGGGGAGAGGTGACACCATTTGCTGCTTCACCTTAGTCAGCAACCTTTCTTGGGGTGGTCCTAAGTGTATATGGACTTGAGAATTAGTCTCATGTGGTCTAAAATGTGAAACAGGGATCCCTCTTTCCCTGCATGTGGCAACTGAAGCTGTATAATATTTCTGACTTTTCTTTCTGGAAGAACAGTGGCAGGATCTTTCTTTCATAAAATGTGTCCGGACATCTAAAGGCAAACAAACAAAACCCCCAAGGTTCTGAGAATTGAATGAATGTACGAATTGTAACCAGTTATTCTCTCCCATGCAAACAGCTGCAGCTCTCATGATGGAAACCCTTCAACATCTTTCAATATTTACATTCAGGAAATGAGACAGAGTCAACGGTGTACCAAGGATTTGCTGGGAATTTCTATTTCAAACATTCCTGCCCCTAATTCAACCTTTCATTTTTACAAGGTCATCTTTTTAATAGTATTGTTCTTGCCTGAGTTATTACCATTTGGCTAACAAAGGATGTTAGAGGGGAAAGATTTATTTTCTATAAGCTTTGAAGAACTACTGGAGCTATTCAGAACTGGTATCAGTGCTCGTAACACAAAACAATGAGGGTGGAAGACTTAAAACCAAAAGATAGTGCCAAATATTTAGAGAAATAAGGGCATCCACACACAAAAATGGGACAATATTACAAGCAGGGGGTTTCCTGGATCCACTCTTCCTGTAAGCTGGGTAGAGGAGAGCATCTATTATTGTTTTAGGTACCAGTTGTATACACAGGAAGCTGCCTTATACTGAGTCTATCTTATATTGGTCTATCTAGATCAATACACATACTCTCCAGGATTTCAGACAGGGAACATTCCCAGCTCTTTTTGGGGATGCTGGGGATTGAACCTTGGACCCTTTTGAATGAGAGGTAGAAGCTCCAAGAACAACCTACAGGCCTTCACCAAATGTACATATATAAGTGGAATGGACTAGCTCAGAAGGTGGGTGGACTCTCCTTCATTGGAGGTTTTTAAACAAAGGTTGGATGGCCATCTTTTACCTGTGACTCCTGCATTGCAGGGGGTTGGATTAGAGGACTCCTGGAGCCCCTTGCAACTCTACAGTTCTTTGATTCAGTTATTCTAAACCACGCTGAGATTGAAACAGGCCTTTCCCCAAGAGGCAATTCCTTTAAGATGGCTGTTGCATGCATGTGATCACATTCATTCACCTGGCACAAGAGCTGCCTGAGATGGCCATCCACACTTGCTACTGCTCCTCTTTCCTCCCTCCACATTTGCGCTACATCTCCTGCTACCCAGTTGAGCCACGTGGTTCATTGTGGCACATGGTTGTGGAAGCTGCGCTACATTAATTACTTTTTCTTTATTTTACTTAACAAATCAGATGTCTCATCTTCCCACCCTATTGAGGCCTTCAAGGTGGCTCTGAACAAAATTGCTTTTGGTAGAGGCAGGTTTCTGCATATAGATCTTCCAACCTGGATCAAATCAACAGACCTCTTTGCATTATATCTGAGTCCAGGGCCAGAGGGTGCAACCAATACTGATGGGGTATTGATGATATCTGCTAATGTATACTGCCCCAGGGTGATGGTGACATATCCCATACAAATCTGTGAGTGGAACAGAAACAATGTCCAGGTCAAGGAGTGTGTGTGTGTGTGTGTGTGTGTGTGTGTGTGTGTGTGTTCTTCCACTGTTCTTCCAAGAGGCAGCTGACTTGATAGTTTTGAGAATTCCTACAGAAAGGGATGGATGGAATTGTCCTCTTCCTTCTCTTGATGTCAGTGGCATTTCTTGGCTGTTCTGGTCTCAGCAGATGTGGGAAGATCTCATCAGAAGTAACTACTTTCTAGAGCAATTCAGGAAAAGAACAGACAATAATGCCTGGGTCAGGCGTGTGTCAGTCCTGGCTGCTTCTGCTACATAATTCTGCCCACAGGCAGGTGGTAAAATGCCTATGTCTGCATTTGCAACAACCTTGTGAATCAGAGAAACACAAAGCACTCTGTTCCCTTTACACTGGATATGATAGTGCGACCTCATTTGCTTGTTACAACAGCGAGACTTTATCAGCACCAGGCATAGTTATTGTCACCTAGGACAAATAAGTTCAGTTGCAGAGTTTGGTTTACAGCTTATAAAAAAATGCAGAATAGTGCATCTTCACAGATCTTTTGTTCCCCACCCCCACCCCTTCCCACATTCTGTTCTTTAAAAAGCAGGTCTCTCACATTCATATTTATGGCCATTTATTTCTTTACAGTACTTCTAAAGTGCTTAATATCGCTAGACACAATATAAGTGCACACACACATACTGTATAAACACACTCAAACCAGATGGAAGTGGCCTGCCTGCAAGGCGGGGACAGGTTCAGTGAGACTTACAGCTGCTGGTCTCAGGCCAGAACAAGGGGGTCTCTGAAAGGCAGACAATGACCCACAGCCCAGGTGGGGCTTGCTAGCTTGCTAGCTCAGGGAGGAGGTGTGTGATTCCGTAGCTAGAGTAGGCTCAGGAAGTCAGGATAGGTGAGGTTCACATGGCTCCTCAAGCCCAGATGCTGCAGTCAACACGTGTAAGGCATAAAAGGGAAGCCCCATTTTTACTGTCACCTCTGGCCATCAGATGACCAGGAGTGAAGGTAAAAATGATGGGGTTGAATGGGGATTAGGGAGTAGGAGGCATGGGAATTGGGGTGAAGAGGGGCATGAAAGGGTCTGCAGAAGAGGAGCAGATGGTGATTTCATAATTGAGCAGAAGGTGAAACTAGTGCTTAATATTTGCAAACTGTGGAAGGAGGAAGATGCAGAGGTTTCCATGGAGGTTGTGTTCAAGGAGAGGTTGCACAAAAAGAGGGCCAGGGGGCATGAATATGGGGGTGAAGGTTAAAAGCGGGGTGCATAATAGAAGAGAGAAGTGGTAAAAATGGGGTTGGGAAGGTGAAGAGCGAACTGAGTAGTGGGGTGGGAAGAGGAAGCTTGAGGGACTTAATGTGGGGGAATGACGAGGGGGGAGAATGGAGGGTTAACAGGAGTGCACGCACACACACAACACACACATATAAAGAAACACATCTATAGCATTTAGCACAAAGAACACTGGTTAGGCAATCTAAAGCAAGTTGTCACATGACTTCTTGTGATTGATGCACTGTGAAATAGAAATTTGACTTAGATAAAACTCTAGTGTAAAAAATGTTTTAGAGGAATGCTAAAAAGTCAAGAATGATTGCAAAAGTGCCTTGCTGTGTTCCCTATCAATCATCTGTACCCTCCTCCCAAATCCCTTAAATTCTGGGGTACCAATTTCTCTGAATTATTCTGTTCATCATAAATTAGCAGGCTAGGAAGTATATTATCAGCTGTGAAACTATGTAATTAGTTTCTTTATGGATGTGCAGTTTGGGCTGGATAAAAAAAAATATATGTGAGGGGGAAATCCTGTCACCCAATGCAGATGCCGTTATGAATATGACAGGTCATTTATGGAGGAAAAAGGTTGTATCTGATAATTTGTTGGAACTATTAGCATATAAATGGCTGTGGGATGTGTGAAATATTATCTGACGAATACTAAATCTAAATTGCTGAGATGTCCAAATAGGGATTTAGTATTTTGTTACTGTTCTGTGCTGATAGCAGTTCAGGCTTAAACAATTTGCAGACACGGTTCTCATTTCTAAATGGAGCCACACACTCCCCCTCCTTGTTAAAACAGAGAGAGCTCTTGAAGCAAAAGCGTAGATTACACTTATTGCCTGAAAAGGTAACCAGGTGTTCAAGGTGACTAACACTCCTGATTTTTTTTTTAAAAAATGTGTGGGGTGGGGTGCAGTTTGCACTGTGAAATTACTTATGGAACCAGTGAATCTCTTCAATTCACACTCCCTGATTGAAGTAAAACCATCTAAAAACTAGAATGAGTGGAAATCCTCCTTTCTCCATATACACTGGACATGCAGATATATACAGTATTATTATTGATCATAAAGGTAAAGGTAAAGGGACCCCTGACCATTAGGTCCAGTCGCGGACGACACTGGGGTTGTGGCGCTCATCTTGCTTTATTGGCCGAGGGAGCCGGCGTACAGCTTCTGGATCATGTGGCCAGTATGACTAAGCCGCTTCTGGCGAACCAGAGCAGCGCACAGAAATGCCGTTTACCTCCCCGCTGGAGCGGTACCTATTTATCTACTTGCACTTTGTCATGCTTTCAAACTGCTAGGTTGGCAGGAGCAGGGACTGAGCAACGGGAGCTCACCCCGTCGGAGGGATTCGAACCGCCAACCTCATGATTGACTTTCCCTAGGCTCTGTGGTTTATCCCACAGCGCCACCCGCATCCCTATTATTGATCATAAGGGTTATTTATTGTGATCTAGAGCAGGAGTAGGAAATTGGATCTTCACATTACCTGATACCACAATGACATCAGGGGATGAGAAGCTTTGAAGTCCCCACAGTTGTGGAGACTTCAAACCACCATGCAGAGCTCAGAAAGAGTCCTGCATGGTGCTTTGAAGTGCTGCTGATCAGCTTCCTGATCTGTGGATTTGTTTGGGCTGGATGAGAGCCAGGGGCGATGGGTGGAGTCCTACGTGAGAACCAGGAGGCTGAGAGGTTTTGAGAGTAGAGGTGCTGTCAGAAGGAGAAGGATATGCTATGTGTATATAATTATTAGTCATTTGCATTGTTTTATTGTGTGTTTTTGTTACTGTTGCCGTTGTTGTTAGCTTCCTGAACACTGCTTAGAGCTGCTATTTTTATATATTAAGTAGTATAGAAATGGTCTAAATGAAAGAATTCTGTGCCTTGCACACACAGAAAGAGCTTTTTTTGCATAATGGGAATGGTCAAAAAGCCCTTCTCCAGTCAGTAGAATACATTTTCCAGCCATGCATAGGATAACTCAAGTTGCTAGAGCATGAGACTCTTAATCCCAGGGTCATGGGTTCGAGCCCCATGTTGGACAACAAAATTCCTATATTGCAGGGGGATTGGACTAGGTGGCCCTTGTAGTCCTTTCCCACTCTATGATTCTATGGCCTGCACACTTTCAAGCAAACCATTTGAGATTTGTTACGTTACAATTCAGAAGAATCTGAACTCTCACATTCTGTACTTTTATTCACTCCTGCTCTTTCTACACACACAATCTCATGCCCTGGGACTGTTGAGGAGAATTTGCTGGGACCTTTGATTGATGCCTTAGGAGGTCCCAATGTGCACACTGGAGGCACCTGGTCAGCAACTCCTAAACTCACACATATCTGTGCCTTTCCTTCAGTCCTGCAGAACCATGGCATGGATACAGATGGAGATGGGAGGTGTGCAGATGTCAGAGGCAGGACTGGGAGGGAAAATCTATTGAACACCATTGGGAATATGAGGTGAAATGGCAACAGCTGTTGCAGCACATCCTTTGCCAGGTATCTGTTCACATAAATGGCCACAGAATCCTAGCAGAAGATTCCAGAGCTTCAGGATGAAGTATGTCCCTTCTACAGAATTTGAAGATATCAAAAGGACAACCCACTTAGTCCTGAAGCAAAAGCCAACATACTATAGATTTGATTTAAATTAAACATTTCTAAATGTTTACATTCTGAAAAGAGTGCACTGTACTGTTTTATATGAACCATGGCTGCAATCCTAAATGCAGTTACTAGGAGTAGGTTCCATTGAGTTTAGAAGGATCTACTTCCCAGTAAATTTATAATTTCACTGGTATGATAATAAGGCCACAATCCTATACCCATTCACCTGAGAGTAAGCCCCATTTAACTCGGTGGGTCTTCTGAGGAGACATGTATAGATCTGCAGCCTGAGAGTTACTTCTTTTGCAAAGTTTAAGGCAATTCTAGGGCATTCATTTGAATCCATTCCCACATTTCCCTTTTCCCTTTCTAATCTCTTACATTTTATGAAGATGATTATGTTCCTCAATTTTATTACAAGCTTTGTCATGTTGAAGATTTGGTTTCTAGCATATTTTCTTGGATTGGTGTTACTTACTAAACCCATGCCATTAATGTTTCTCAGGGAATAATTCAGCAAGCAAATGTATAACAACAGTTAGCCATTTATATGATAGCTTGCATCTATTGTGGCATACATGAAGATAACTGGCTTGCTGAATAAACTCTTTGTGATGAATTGTTCATTCAGCCCTAATCTACAGCTGCCATGATACAATTATATTACCTATTGTAGCAATAATTTTTTTACTGACCTTCTGGTCCTGCTTTTCTGTCTCAGTGAAAGTTTACTTTGTTCCCTAAACTTTCTCTCTCTTGCTCATCCCCTGGTTAGATGTGCGGCTACTTACAAGATCCTTGGATATTGTAAGTAGGTCTGCTAAACTTTGTCTGGTCAACAAAGTTTGGTTTGTTGGTCTGGTCAAAGAATCCAAGGATTCTTTATCCTTGGATCTTATAAGTAGGTCTGTTAAACTTTGCCTGGTCAACACACACAGCAGATTGGGGAGTAAGAGTTAATTCTACCTTCTGGGAATGCAAAGGGAAGAAGGAGGGGTTACGGACACCATTTCCCAATAATCTCTTCTTTACAAATTCCCTGAAAACAGAAAAGCAACATAACAGGCAAAGGGTGATGCTTGAAGTGTTACTCTTGATGTGCAAGTTTCTCTTTGGGTCAGAGCTGGGCTGTGAGCAGCAACCTCGGGGTAAGCCAGGAGCCAAGGTCCAACCAGTAGTCAGGACAAAGGAAGTCAGAATTGAAAGCATTCACCCTGTGAAGGAATCACCCACTTATGGATTGACTTCAATAGAGCCCTGTTTATTTTCCTACACCCTTCCTTGGCCCATGTTGAAGCAACTTTGCAGGACATAAGAGGACTGGAAGATCCGGGCATATATCCCCTCCAGTTCTTTCTCTTTCTCCCTGTTTCTCTCTTGCCTGTAGATCAGAACCTTGAATAGATTGCAACATGGCTTTGTACGAGGAAATGCCATACCCTGTGTACATTATAATTATAATAAACTTTAAAGAGATTAGAGCTGCCATTTTATTAATTTAATTTCTTTTTTGCCACTATTTTGCCTTTTTTCCCACGCTCTTTTGTTTTGTTTTTGTTTTTAGTACCATATATTGCATATTTTGGGTGGCCCCTGTAATGGAGTGTAGAAATAGTAACACAAATAAATTATTTATGCTTTAATTCTTTCAATATTTTCTTTTGTTTTGAGGACCACGTTTTATTAGAAGGTTGCAATGGCAATGCTGTACATACAACACTCCCAGCTCAGTGAGAATAGCCAACATCTTCAGAACTCAATCTTATGGATATGCAACGTTTCTCCCCCCCCCCACCTCCACACTCTACTGACCTCTAGTACCTACAAGCTGAAGCCCAGGGTTGCCACCACAAAGTGGAATGAGTACCAAAGTTATATGTTACCTTCTGTATTCTTGAACTTAGGACAGTGGAAGAGAAGAGGAAGCAGATCCGAGGACACAAGCTCAGCTGATGCACAAGTGAGGCAAATAGGTCTGAGGTGCTTTCCCCTTCTCATTTCCTCCCACTCTATCCTGCTGTGCTGATTCTTTCTAGCAGCAAATGTAGATATGCAGCTGTGCTTCTCAGTTCCCAATTCCTGCCATGCAACAACCCTCAGATTTGCTTGTGCATGAAAGCCATGTGGGAATGGAACCATGTTGACTGGAAGTATATGCGTCTATGGCTGCACGGTGTTACAATGCTTCCTGCTATTTTGGCCACAGTAGATCCCATGTAGATGTTTACCCATTAGCTTCTCCTACATCAGCATATGCAAGTCTGAGGACTATAGTATGGAATTAGCCCCAGTCAAGGAAAACAGCTATCTACCCAATAAGATATCAATATCTTATCACCAAAGGACTCATATGTGCTTAAATGAAGAGGAAGAGGAAGAAGAGGAAGAAGTTTCTAATAGAAGGACCAGGGAAACAGCAGCAAAACAAAGGTTAGGAAGAGCTACATGGGTCTGCCACATGCTTCAGGTATCTGGAGGAAGAGTCTTTGGTGTGCTACAGGCTCATGAAAAATCTAGGGTTACCCCACTTACTCTTGCAAAGTATATTGCAAAGATGAGAACTGGCATTTGGTCTGCAGGCATTAATCAAACACACATTGGGAATAGACAAGAGGGAGCTGACTCCTTGCTTAACAATTGTTCAAGTCCTCAGTAGAAGCCTTCTTCACCCTTGTAACTCACCAAGTTACAGTACGGATGGCAAACCTGTGCCCCTCTAGAAGTTGTTGGGCTGCAACTCCTATTATCCCTCAGGATTGGAAATGCTGGCTGGGGCTGATGGGAGTTGGAGTCCAACACCATTTGTAGGGTCACAGATTTTCCGTCCCTGAGTTAGACCATGTAATGCACCGAGTACTGCGAAGTGGAATATAAGTCAAAAGTCTGGAGTTTTAATTCAGTGAACCTCAGCTAACTGGGAAATGATACATTTAACACATCACATTTAGCCAGTGACTTCGCCACAGACTACTTGGATGTAAATCACTTTCATTTAAATTGCACATAGCATGAGCAACTGTGCAAGACTGAAGCATAGATGTATCACTTAAAAACTCCCACCTGCTGCCTTCATGTAATTGGATTCTATCTAACCTTAACAAAAGAGTCAAGATATTTAAATGAGCAAAGAAAGAAACAATCGGATGGCGAGATAAGACAAAGAACTTCTGAACAGCCATTGAAAGCAATGGCAGATGAAAGATAACAACGCCAAGAGAAAAACCAAAGGAAAAGCAAATTACAGAAGGAGATGCAAGAAGAGATAAGGCTGAAGATGAGGTTACATGAATCTTATTAGAAAGCCTTTGATGAGCTCTTTTGAGTCTCCCTTCCCCATGATCCCAGGCAGGAGGCGACAAATTGGATTTCACTGCAGTGCAATAGTTTTATTAAATTAAGAAGGAAATTAAGTCAGGCTAACTGTGCTTGATCCAGGGTGGACAGAATCGCCTTCTCGAAGCAAGGGAGGGTGTTAGCCCTATGGGTGTTGTTGGAAGTCAGGGAAAGGGGTGATAAGAAAGCACCGCTGGCTCCAAACTCCCTTTGTACCTGAGACTCTGGAAAAAGCATCAATTCAAAAAATGAAGCAGCAATTCTGGAACATCACCAACTTCTGTATGTGTATGCTGCCCAATGAAGCACTTTGTGATGTTCATGAGCATGCCTGCGTGCATGAGTGCATTGGTATGAAAGAGGAATGATTCATGGGAATATGCACATCTAACCTGCTTCCAGCAGCTGCTTCTTTTTCAGTTCATGGTCGCTGCTTATGCTTGTGGTGCTGAATAGATGAGAGTGTCCGTTTGATTATGAGCCCATAAGCATGTGTGTACAATATTATCTTAGGAAAGCCAACTGCCATTCAGTCTTGCATATTTTCACAGAGTGTCTCCAATAGGGAGAGTCCAGTTCACACGTCAGTTTCTGCTTGCTGCAGATGGGTGAGGCAACCCATTTGCTACAAACAGGGAGCCTGCTGCAGCAGGGATGTCATTCATCTTTAACAGGGGTGGGGAACAAGCAGCATCCCAGATGCTGCTGAACTACAACACCCACCAGCCCCAGCCCCAGCCCACATGGCCAATGCTCAAGCATGATGGGAGTTGTAGTTAAGCAATACCTGGAGGGACACAAGTTAGTCTCCCCTTAGAAGGGAGGAAAAATCTCCATAAGCCGAGCAAGTGTCTCTCTCTCTCTGCACTGCGACTTCCTCTCTTTTACCCACTGCAGTGTGGAACTGTTCACACACTGCCTGCTCTAACTCTGGCCAAGGCAAAATCAAACAATAAAGGGGGGGGGAGGTGAAAAATCTGCATGGTAAACCTAGAGCAGTGCTTGTAATTTTAAGTAAAGGCTTTATCATTTTTATTCCTCACTGTAAACTTATATATGTGCTATGCATTAGGCGCGGGTAATGGATGTGCTGTTCCTGGACCCGTCCGTGCCGCTAACTCAGTGGGCATATTAAAGGAACTTCTCTTCTTAATGTCTATCCTTATGGCTCTCTCAGTGGCAATTCCAACTGCTATGGAGAGATTTCCAAAGGAGCGGTGGCAATATCCCGACGCAAAGGCCTTGCATCGTCATCTGTCATGTTACTCCTTCCTAACCTGATACCATGTTGCATATCTTTCACCTCACCTCTTGAAGGGCAGTTACATCGGCTATGTTAGACATGCCAATGCTAGAGCATCGCTGTTCAAAATTCATCTGAGATTTGGTCATTTTTGGAGGGGGTCAAAGAAACTGCAGAATTCACTGCTGTGATGTGATGGCCACCAGAATGACTACCTTAAAAGAGGGTTAGATACATTCACTGAATCTGTCAATGGTGACGAGTCATGATGGCTAAATTACCTCCAGCGTCAGAGGCAGTATGTTGGGGTACAAGACTGGGAATCATAGAATTGTAGAGTTGGAAGTCACCCTGAGGGTCATCTAGTCCAACCCCCCTGAAATGTAGGAATCTCAGCTAAAGCATCCCTGACAGATGGCCATTCAACTTCTGCTTGAAAACCTAAAATGAAGGAGAGTCCACTACCTCCTGAAGGGAGTCTGTTCTACTGTCAAACAGCTCTTATTGTCAGAATGTTCTTCCTGATGTTTAGTTGGAGGAGGTGGAAGCTGGACCTGAGAAGGTGGACTGGAGTGACGCATGCAGGCCCAGTCCAATCCGCCCCTGGGGTAGAGCCACCTAGACAGCCTGCCCACGATTCACCAATTGGTAGGCAGGATGTACCAGCCTAGAAAAAACCTAAAGCCATGTCCCTCACTGGATCATAGTGGCCGTGAGGGTGCTGTCCTGCAAAGGCACCCAACCATCTAAGGTAAGTGTCCTTCCTGAGGTTTAGTCGGAATCTCCTTTCTTGAAAGTTGACTCCATCGGATTGAATCCTACCCTCCAGAGCAGGAGAAAACAAGCTTGCTCCACCTTCCATGTGATAGCCCTTGAGATACTTGAAGATGGCTATCGTATCTCCTCTCAGTCTTTTCCCAGGCTAAACAGACCCAACTTTGTCAACCATTCCTCATAAGGCTTGGTTTCCAGACCCTGGCCTCCTCTGCACATGTTCCAGCTTGTCAATATCCTTCTTTAAGTTGTGATGCTGTTCTGCTCGTATTCTGCCTGCGGATTTTCCATAGGCATCTGGTCGTAGTGAGAACAGAATGCTGGAGCAGATGTGTTTTTGGTTGGATCCAGTAGGGCTCTTCCAAACCCTCCAAGATTCCTCAGATGAAAATAGCATCATTTGTGGACTAAAGTTGCTTCTGAGGCCCCTCCAGGATTAGGGGCCCTAAAGCTTAAGCTTCATTAGTTTCATAGTAGATCCACCTCTGCTCAGAAAGCTTAACATACCTTAGTTCCTCTGGTTCTCTGCAGGAAGCTACGCTGTTAAAGTGGTACAACAGTGCTTTAAATATAATGTGTGGATGTGACCCATGATTACTTTAGTCTAGTTTTCTTGTGGAAAAAAAATAAATTAAAGCAACTGGATGTTCCTTTTGTGTTTTTAGTCCATCTTCCATTCCATTTGTCCACAGCCATCTTCATTTCAAGCACAAGAGTGAAACATCACCCGTTTCAAAAAGCTCTGGGATGACTCTGTTAAAAGGTTCTAAAAACCTTATAAACACAATAATCAAATTCCCACTGTGATTTAGATTCTCTTCTCTTCTCTATCCGCAGCGGAGTCAATGAACAGTGGTTGGAAGCACAGAGGCTTTTGTTGAGTGGGGTGTAGGGGGGGAGAGATTCAAATAAATATGGAGACCTTTGAAATTCTGCCATCACGCTTCAAAAGCCTTTCAAGCAGCAGATTACTATTTATTTTCGTGATAAGGAAAGAAAGGAAAGACATTTCTGTTAAGAAGGTTTGTGTTCTGAATAGCTACAAAAGATATACCCAATCTATCTGAAGGAGAATGTGCCCAGCACAGAAATTGCAAGTAGCTCGTTTCTGAAAGAAGTCAAAACATTCAAACAAGGCCCAGCTTCTTCCCTTTGGACGGCAGTAATTAAATTTCTTTTATCTGGAGAAAAAGGCAATGTCAGCTCCCTCAAATGAACTATCACCTCAAGGCAATTTCCTATAGGAATGCGTTGAAGTTGGGAAAATACAAATCCCACATATTTTAAGACACACACCTCCAATGAAAAAAACCTATACATACAGAATGGGATGTTCTCAACCTGAAGAATCCCCAAAGAGGAATATATATTTGTGAAAAGATAATTCATATTTTGTTTCTGTGAATAGTGATTGGGGAGGGGTGGTGGTGGTGGAAGAAAGCAGGCAAGAAACTAGGGAAACAAACATGCCCAGAAAGTAGTCGAAATGTAATTGCATCGAGATAATGGAGTGTTAACTAGCAAGCCATGTCCCTGGCTTATGCTAGGCTCGCAGGCATCCATCCTGTAACTGCCCTGTCAAAATGTGTTTGGTGAATTAGCATCATTGTTCCTGATGGAACATTTCCTTTGCTCAGTGACAGCCTTTTACGGTAGTTCTCCAACTGGATGAGTTCATTGGCTGTCCCTATTTTGCTGCAGATACCCAGTGCCTTTTCTTTTCTGACGTGTTTTTTGTTAGTTGTAGATTGTCTTCAAAATTAGAAAGATAAATCTCGAGCTCTGAAAATAATTGATTTCCTGCTCATGTGGAAACAAAACCTAGGTGTGAAGTTCTTTTCTAAATGAGATTATTTCCCCCCTCTAGTTTGCTTATCCTTGATAGTCATATTTGATTTTACTTAGATTCCGAATTGAGGAGAAGGCATTTTAGGTATCAGTGGGCTATGCCATTACAAAAACCTAGACAGGCTGAAATAATTTCTTCTTGTTTCTTGCTTTCTTTTAGCTTGGCAACATTAGGAAGTGCATAAAAAACATAAATTAGCATCCTGATGTTGAACTTTTGTGGTGGTAAATTTTTTACCAATACTTCTTTACTTCTTTGGTATCTCAGTAAAATATAATGCACCATAACATTGGTTTCATTTTCATTCAGTCCCAATGTTCCAGCTTCTAACTCAGGGCAGATCTTCACTCATGGTTTTTAATGTTAAGGAAGGGTTAAGAAAATGGTTTTGATAACATATTTGGACACATAACGTCCTACTTTTGACGTTCATAATGTGCTATTATCATGTGACACAAGAGGGTGTAGCAGAGCAACTAGCAGCAGGGAGACAGCATTTTGACAGAAAAAAAACAAGGTGTCAGGGACTGGATTGAAGGGGACGAGATTGAGAAGGAATCTTCTCCTGAAGGCAGTATTGAATTACAGCAGTGGTTTGAGGAAAGTCACAGCTCAGAGACAGGTGAACAGAAAAGTTGGGAGGTGTTGGGAGAAGGGAAGGGGGGGGGAGACAGAGCCAGGAGAGACAGAGCAGCCAGCTGTCATCACTGGAGAGTATTTCTGACCCTCCCCCTTCTCCTAGAACTTGGCATTCATTGAGGGATGCAAGAGCAAAGGACTCAGAGACAATTAGCCACTGGAGGCCACCATAAGGGGAAGTGCTGTTGGTAGGAAGGGAGGAGGGAGGAGCTCAGTTGGAGAAGTGCCATAAACCGGGAGGCAGATTGTGTTCCTTCATCTCTCGGTGTGATGATTGAATAATCTCATTAGTAAGAACTCTTCCTTGTTTTTCTCTGTCCCTTGTGGCCACCAGGGGAGGGAGAGAATTCCCTGGAGTCTGACACAAGGTAAAAAAAATGCTTTCATGAACAAGTATGCCCTGTGATGTTTTAGAATGACATATCTAATATCATTCTAATAATGTTAAACAGAACTGTGTAGATCAGGCCTTAGTCAAATGCAACCCTTCAGTCCTCTCTGTCTGGCTTTGGGACTCTCCCCAGGTCACTCCCTTGCCCAGGCACTCTTCTCCGACCACACGCCTCACTAGCCTTTCCCCCCCCACACTTGGCTGAAATATATCCTTGAACTGTTGAAGGGGTGCCAACTTGAATAAAATATTGGGAGAGGGACAGGTAAGCCTGGCTCTGCATAACTGATCACAGGATGTGGCATATGCACACCATTTGAATGGCAATGCCCATTAACATTAGGGGGGCTGCAATATTTTATTGCAGGAGCTGAACGGACCTCACTCCCTAGAAGTTGGCTCCTATGAACTGTTGAATTGACTCTTGCTTGTCTGAATGAATTATAGAAGAGATGATGATGAGTGTTTGCAGAAACTAGCCTAAGATATAAATTCATGGCATTACCACTTTTCCCTTGGGCTCCATCAGTGACTGGCATGCAGCACCCAGAATGTTGCCCAGAAGGGGATGTGTTCCTTGGGCTGAAAAAGTTCCCACACAACATGCAGCATTGATTCCTTTTCTTTACCGGTATTACAGAAGAAAGACACAACCCCCTAGTTACAGTGGTTCCAGAGCACACATGGGTGCTTTCATGTACTTATAGAGCTCTGTGTGATCGTCTTTAGTGTTGTAGGTACATATCTGATAAGCAGAACATATGCCTGCCTTGAAGCAAATGCTCTGCTCATGTGACGCTCTAGGTGTGCATCTGAGCACACCGGAGCCACTCAGACAGGGCACATATACCTGCATTTTGACTAAATCTCGTGAGTAGTCAAGACTGATGGCTGGGGAAATGAGGGAGGAAAACTAGACAAAGCAAAATAGAAAACCATTGTCAGGGTCAGCCTTCTGCTCTTCTGCCTTTCAAACAGCACCTATCAATAAAGGCAAACAATATGCTCCAAAACTTGGCCTTGCTATTGCAACTTTCATCATGAGCAACCAGCTCTGGAATTCACAAGTGTTAGAAAAATGGTCCTTGTGGCTTGGGGGCTAACTAGGCAGGACACTTCCTAGTGGTGGCAGTGGAGCTGAGTCTATTGTTTAAGATAAACAAAGCAGGTAGATGAGGGGAGTGGAACCCACCCCACCATTGTGCACTCCTTCTCATGTAAAAAACAGACGTTTGCACCCTCACTTTGCTCATGGATGAAGCAAGCATGTGGGATAAAAGACACATGGCTGCCCTGTCATGTCTCACATGGCCTTTAGCCTCTGGGCCATGGGATAGCTAACCACTGGTGTGTGCTGACATAAGCAGCGAAAACTGTTTCCTGCCCCCCCCCCACTGCCTGCCTTGGGGCTTAACCACACCAGCCTTTTGCTCCGCTTTTTCCAGGGCAGAGGTCTGTGCTTTAACGCTCCATGTCAGAGCATTCTACCTCCCTGCCTCTAGCTTTCCCCATAAAAACCTGCTCTTTAAAGTTGAATCAGAGCAAACATCAGGTTTTCTGCAGATTGACATTTGCTCCAATTGAGCTTTAAAGAGTGCATTTTCACAGGGAAAACTCTGGAGCAGGAAAAAGGGGGATGCTCGGACATGGAGCTTTAAGTCATGGATTGTGCCTGGAATGAGTGGAGGAAAGGTAAGAGTAGATAAGCCCTCACCCTACCTAATGGCAGCGCTGTCTCTACCTTTGCTGCTTCAGCCCTCCACCTTCCCAGCAAAGAAGGTCATGGAAATGCTGTACTCAGTTGAGTTGAACTTGCTAGGAAAGGCTTCCAGAATTTGATGTGGAGACCCCCTTTGCAAGCACACAAGATTCTGGGTGTAGAACTGAGCTCATAAAAAGAGATCAATGACTGAAGGATATTTATATTTCCTCTGTTTCTTTACTCAGTCTTGTTTATATTACATTCTAATTAGAGTTTTCCTTTGGTGAATTCCCACAGGAAATCCGGCTTTATTTGACTTTCTCTCTACTGTTGAGGAAACGATAATCTAACATCAAACCTCCACATCAAACACCATATAGAAGAGAGGTAATCTCCCCCCTTTCTTGACAATTTGATATCACTCTCCTTGCTTCCCCTTCTAGGCTATCCAAAGGAGTATAACCCCTTCAAGGTGCTCAGTGTTGAATCCATTATTATTATTATTATTATTATTATTATTATTATTATTATTATTCCACCCTTCATCACAAGATCTCAGAGCGGTTCACAGGATAAAAATACAAGGTAAAACACAAGTAAATAGTTAAAACAAAAACAACAAAACAATAACCCATGGTATTTATTTATTTATTAATGCATTCGTTGGAAAATGTGTAACCCTCCTTTGCTACAAATGCAAGATAGCTTACAACGCTGATGGGACCTTGTTTATTGGAGGTAGAGAGGCCCACATTTATGCCAGGTACAATTGCCCTGGTAATTCAACAACAGCCGGATATTGAGCCATTGAAGAGCCTCTCTGCATTTATACATTTAGCTCTCAGCAGCCACTATTCAAACATGAGAGGATTAATTACATCTTTGGTACCTACGGCTCAATTTTCAGAGAATGGTTGTGAGGCTCAGTTAGTTTATAAAATGTTTACAGTTCCTTGGAGAGAGGCCCTGTATGAAGACACTGTGCATATTATTAATCAGCAGCATCTTTCCATTGCAACCTTTGATTCCATTTTCATAACATGTATGTGCACTTCTAATTTTTTTAGTATTAGCACTTCTGATTGTGAATATCAAGAGACGATTATAAAATTTAATTTGAAAAGCTTTTTTTGGGGCAAAACGGAATGCTTCTACTTGCAGATTTGTAGACTTCCAGAATATCTTGAAGCATTTCTCTTAATTTGCACTTTTTTATTTTTTTATTTTGGTTTGCTACATCATGCAGGTCTAGTGTTAGGACGGTCATGCCAGAGCCAAGTGAACACAATCTAACTGAGAAAATCTGTGGTTGCAACTCACCACCCCTTCTGACCAGTGGCGGAGGAAGCCGCTCGGGCACCTGGGGCGGCGTGCCCAGCGGTGGGGCGCACTGCGGGGCCTCCAGAGTCTGCCTGCCTCCTCCCACTCAGCCGCCCTACAGCCGGGGGGGGGGGGAAGGCAGCGCGTGGACCGTTTGGGGAGTGCAGAGAGACGCGTGGCTTGGATGCGCTGCAGGCCCTGTGGTGAGAGCTGCCTGGCATTTTATCACCCCCCTCAGTGGTGACACCTGGGGCGAACCGCACCCACCACACCCCCTTCCTCCACCCCTGCTTCTGACACCTAAAAAATAATAAAAATAATAATAATGGTTTGGATTTCTACAGAATCCTCTAGAGTAGAGCAAGACACATCAGCATTCTTAACATGTGAGTAAAATCTTTGTTTCTCAGAAAGGAACAGAGTTTGTACAGTTATTAAAAGTGAAACTTTAGTTTCTCAGAAATGACCTGTGTACAGTTATTAGCTGTCAAAACCTCACACACAACTCCATAATTTTTTTTTTTTTTAAAAAATATTTTTATTAATTTTCCAATTAAAACCAATTATATCACATTCAATATTTCAAATTATACACATATATATATCAATCAAACCGAATGTTATGCCAAATCATCTAAATAATTTATTTTTGGGTTCCCATGCTTCAAGAAATTGGGAATTCCTCGCAACTGTCCACTGCCGTCTTATTTCTAAAGTTCAAATCGTCCTCCAAGCTCATAATATTCCAAATCTTCCCCTTACAGTCACATAGGTGTTTTCCACTTTCATCCGATTGTTCCAGCTGCTGAGATAAATATCAAACGAAGTTTCACAGATGTTCTTTCTCCTGTGTGAGTTAATCAGTCCAGCCTCCCCATAAATCTTCTTAGTGGAGCTCCCTGTTGCGACGAAGTAGCAGCGCCATCTTGAAAGGCTCAAATCACTTTCATTTTCTCTCATAGCCATGAAGATTTACGATTTATTTATCTTTATAGAATTTACAGCTTTTTCAGGCAGGAGACCCAAACATCCAACCATGAACTCTTAGTAAATTAATGGATCTCCTTGCCCTATAGCTGAACTTAGCTTCAGGTCGCTGCTCCAATTTAAAGTGCGTCACAGCTCATAAATCCTCCGAACGCGTCCAGAGCTCCTTCCGTCTGACTAGGGGGGGGCTTTTCTCATCGGCAACTTCACATCTTTAAGAAATATGCTCAATAACAACAGCTATAAAGTTCAACTCACACAGTCTTTTGCTTCTCTTTCACTCCAAACAAGCCAGGACATTGCGTCCGGGAAGGTACGAGGCAACAATATGAAGAAAAAATAAAAACTTGCTTCCCTTATCGCTCCGTCCTCATCAATCCTTCTTCCAGATGCCGTACATTCTTTGACTCCTCTCACTCAGCAGCTTAAAATTCTCAGCAGTAAACAGCGCTTCTTCCCCTCCTTCTGAAGTATGTCCATAGATTTAAGCCTAATTATCTTCTTTAACCATGGAAATCCCCGCCATGCAGATTAGCGTCCGGGAGTCCTGGCCGTCGTAAGTGCTCAGCCCAAGCTCCCCCCACTCCAAAAACAGTCGGAGTGGGTCTGGGGGCATCGCGGGCCAGCGGCCCCTCTCCGTAACCCCCGGAGAGGGTAGGGGGTTGCCATTTACTCCCCTAGCAACCGCCAAATTCCTTACGAAGGTCAGAGAGATGGAAAACAGGTCCGCCATTCCTGCAGGCGGAAACCGGAACCCCACAACTCCATAAATTTAAAGCACACCCAACCAACATTTAAATGTCAGCTTACTAATTAGGATCTTAAACAAGCTTCAAACTATGGTTTAGCAAGCTTCAAACTGAACATCTGAACTGGGCTGCTCTGGAACCAGTGCTACACACTTAATTGGCTTAACACTCATTTCCTCTTCTAATATCATCATGGAATATTTATTTTGTGTGTGTGTGTGTGTGTGTGTAGGTGTGCGTGTAGGTGTAGGGAGGTGGTTACTATCTAAAACTTTCCCCAGTACTTCACAGATCTATAATTCTTGGATAGATTGCAGGGGAGCTACACACACACACATGCACACACACACACAAACACTTAATGAACAGAAAGATGGAGTTCCCAGTTGTGCACAGAGAGAGCCCACTGCACATGTGTAGGAGCCCTCAACAGATGCTTTAATGAACACACACAGGTCGGGGCATCACCTGCTGCAAGCCGCCTTGCACTTTCATTTTCTGCAGATTTTGGATGCCTGACAAATGTTAGAATTAATTGCAAAGGAAAACTCTTTATTTGCCCAACCTTAGGAAAGTTAGCCAAGTGCCTTATTACTTAGCCACTGGGGTACACCATAACATAGGCAAACAAAAAGGTGATATAAAATATGAAACATCCTGTGTTCCAAATGCTGTGATGTCGTTTGGTGCGTTTCACAGTCCAAACCCTTGATTCAATAAAACTTTGAATTATTGTGCCTAGCTAAAAAAATCAGACAAGAGAGAGAGAGTGACGAGAGTGACTCTGAAGCATTTCTTCGCCCCCTTGATTAACAAGCTGTGCTTGATCATGCTCCAAGCTATCTACTTGCAGGAGACTCTGACTTAGGGCCAGATGTTGCTGGCAGACTGATTTAGAACCTGGTGCTGACTCAAAGTTGCCTACCCAAACAGTGGGATAGTTGAGTTTTTATTATGGCAAATGACTCCTCAGGATGATTGTGGATCCAACAATTCCCCTCCTTCATTCCCAGGTCCTCCTCAGAACACGAAGGTTTTGTGACCAGATGCTGCGTTACTTCTAGGTTAAGCAAAAACCAGAAAGGAGAAAGAAAACCAGGGGCTTACTTTGGGATTATGGATTCAGCAAGACAAACTTGAGAAAAGCTTGAAACAGAATTATGGTTTGGTGGAAGAACTAATGAAGGACAGCTGCAAGGAATTCAGAGGCACGAACAGCCTGGAGTAATTATTCATTTGGGCTTGTATCGGTCAAAGAGTTAGAATTAATTGTAATAGAAAACTCTTTCTTTGCCTAAGGATTAAGTTAGCAGAAATATAATGTCTGCAGAAATGGAATTGATTTTCTAACTGACTTGTACTGAAGCCATTTCAATAAATAGTTTGTAGGTATCCTGCTCACACCTCTAAGGCACCAGTGGGCAGGCTTCATGCTTGTCAGCTCTTGAATCTTGCATAATATAACACCAAGATTTACCTGCTAGAGCTGGGGGTGGGGGGGGGAGAGATGTATCATTAGAATTAAAGAACAGGGTGCCTCTGAGCACATTCAGAATTTGTTTTCAGTACCAGAAATGGACTGAGTTTTCACACAGTCCTTTCACACGAAAGGCCACTCTAGGCTGTCATTATTTTCAGGTGGGATCCAAGCACATTCTGGCAAAATGACCCTGCACAGCTATGGTTGAATGAGAGGTCTTTCACAACAAACCAGCTTCCCCCAAACATTGGACTTTCTGCAGTAAGGAAACTGATTGGAACAAGAGTGCCAACTTGAATAAAATATTGGGGGGCAGGTAAGCCTCACCTTGCATAATCAATCACATGTTGTGGTGCACTCACACTATTTGAATGGCAGTGCCCATGAACTTTGCCCCCCCCCGGCTCCCTCAATTTTTTTGGGGGGGGGCTGAAGACCCCTCGGCTCCTAGGAGTTGGCTCCTATGGACAGAAGAATGACATGGAAAGTTTGAGATTAACACTGGCTTTAATACAAAGTTATCTAACCTCCCCACAATCAAAGCGGAATGACTGCTTATTAAATAACCAACATTGTAATCTTCTTGCAAACAAATCAGGATGAATGCTGACTGAATGATCTTATCAGGAGATACTCCAGGTTAGCTATCTTAATTTCAGCAGCTAAATTTAAATGGAACATGTAGTTTTGGTCTCATTTGATTATTTTTGGTCTTGCTATTGTTAAACTATGAAGAGTCAGAAATTCGCTGATCTCCTGCAGCTTTGTTTGCATGAAGCATATTTAGGGTTGAGAGGGGAAATGGAACCATTTTCCAGAAGCAGGTCAAATCCCAGTCTCCAAGCTCTTTAGGCAATACTTGTAAGGCAACAACAACTCTTTATTGTGGTCCAAAGACCAACAACACAAAATTCAGTGCATATAAAATGCATTAATAGCACACAGACTACTACCGGTAGGACAAATAATAAAACTATGCTTGTTTCTGACTTTTGTCTAATACAAATTGATCTCTAATCCTGCCCACCTCAGACAGAAACTTGGCACTGGCCAAAGTCATACTGGGAATCTTCTTGTCTAGAAGGAACTTGGAATGGAATCGGGCAGATTTCCCTGGTAGATTTGTCATTAGTGGATTAATCAAGCATTGTTGGGTCTGCTTGTCTACAGGACAGGAGAATGTGTTTCAACATTGCCAAAGAACTCACTCAAGACAGTAAAAAGTGGCGGTCGGTGAAAGAGCTGCACATGTGTTATGGGTGTTGTGAAAGTGGTTGCTGCTAGGTGTTGCCTTTATTCTTATTTGAATGCAGTTAGTGAATTGCTCTTCAGCGAGGATGGGATATTGACTAGTTTAAGTCACAATAACAGCAGTGACCATCTTTGTGGGACCATGCATCTGAGCTCCTACCTTCACTTTTTATAATCCACTTTGAGAATGTGAGAATCCTTAGAAAAAAATTCATCCAGACCTGCTTAAAAGTATATCTTTTTCCCCCTTTGAAAAATAATTATCTAATGTGTGAATTGGGACAGTTGAAGTGTGTAGAATAAAAACAACAGCCACCCTAGAAGTAGTAAGGGATATAAATGGAAGGAAAACCAATCCTTGGGTACACTCAATGGTTTCTTGAAGAACTTCACAGCAGATACATTTCAACAAGAGCTCTTTGTTAGGGCTAGAATCTATGCAATCACTCACATGGTTTGATTGAATAAGTATTCTACAGCATACCTTAATTGAATATTACCAATTAGTGGGCTTTTTTTAAAAAATTAACCAAGCAAATCCCCATTAAATTCAAGAGGAAAATTTCACCAGAATTGGCCTGCCAGTATTTAAAATCTAATCCTTGCTGTGATTTTATTCTTGGTTTTTTTTTTGCATATATACACCAATGCATTCAAGAATGCCTTCCACACACAGATGGATGAGGAAAGACTGTATTCAAATGCATCTGGATTCAGCATTGCTGGATGTGAAGGAAGATTTTACTGACATCTGGACATAGCAGTATATCAGAGCAGGGCCAAAACACAAGACAGATTTATCAAGTGCGAGTACCATACGGCACAGGAATCATGAGCAGCTTTACTCCCCTCCCCACCTCCAATAATAGGTAGCACAGTTGTTTTTGACATTTTTTTTTACATTTGAAGTTAATTAGGGCTCAGAGAGCTTCTCCAGCTGTACAGACTGCTGAAACATTTTAAACGAAGAACTATGGGGAATGATCTCTTCTGACTCATTACAAGAGCCTGCTTAACCAACAGTGAGGTGGGTGGCCACAGATCTTGAAGCTATTGGTTCATATATGGGCAATACCACCACCCCTTCATTTCTATAGTCCACACTCTGTTATCAGTTAAGGATGAGCACTTCCTGGGCATTGCCAGAAGTTGCGCTGCATGTTTTAGTGGCAGCAAGTGGGGGGGATTTAAAGCAGGAGTTTAAGCCCCTTGCATAGATATACTCAATTTATATTTAAAAAAATTCTTTATTAAAAATTATTGTGACTACTTAATAAATATTTCATAATATGCAGTTCTTGGAAAATAATTAGGTTGACCACCTAAGAAGCTTGCCCCCATGAATTCTTCAACTAGGGACAGGTGATTCTGCCAGTTTTGATTTCTCTCAGTTTCTCTCTCTCTCTCTCTCTCTCTCTCTCTCTCTCTCTCTCTCTCTCTCTCTCTCAATCTTAAGTTCATTTCCCCACATTTACACATCAGTTTGTGACAAAATTAAAAGACGCCTGCTTCTTGGGAGAAAAGCAATGACAAACCTAGACAGCATCTTAAAAAGCAGAGACATCACCTTGCCGACAAAGGTCCGTATAGTTAAAGCTATGGTTTTCCCAGTAGTGATGTATGGAAGTGAGAGCTGGACCATAAAGAAGGCTGATCGCCGAAGAATTGATGCTTTGAATTGTGGTGCTGGAGGAGACTCTTGAGAGTCCCATGGACTGCAAGAAGATCAAACCTATCCATTCTTAAGGAAATCAGCCCTGAGTGCTCCCTGGAAGGACAGATCGTGAAGCTGAGGCTCCAATACTTTGGCCACCTCATGAGAAGAGAAGAATCCTTGGGAAAGACCCTGATGTTGGGAAAGATTGAGGGCACTAGGAGAAGGGGACGTCAGAGGACAAGATGGTTGGACAGTGTTCTCGAAGCTACGAACATGAGTTTGACCAAACTGCGGGAGGCAGTGCAAGACAGGAGTGCCTGGCGTGCTATGGTCCATGGGGTCACGAAGATTCGGACACGACTAAACGACTAAACAACAAAATTGTGACTTTTAAAAAAAGTCCTCAGGCTCTTGGTGCAAAATTTTCCTAATATGCACATGTTTGCATGCAATTGTGTCTAATTTACACATTCTTTAAAGCAATTCCTCCTCAGTGTATTTTTGCATGTTATTTTTGCTAAATAGTAATATATGCGTCTTTATGCACACTTATGCACACTTTTGCGCTGCTCTGGTTTGCCAGAAGTGGCTTAGTCATGCTGGCCACATGACTGTACACCGGCTCCCTTGGCTAGTAAAGCGAGATGAACGCCACAACCCCAGAGTCAGTCATGACTGGACCTAACGGTCAGGGGTCCCTTTACCTTTACCTTTATGCACACTTTACTCTGGTATATGTGTTTTCTTACACATCACTTGGCTGAAAACTACATTGCAAAATTTGAAGAAGTGCAAATTTTGAAGGATGGCTGCATTTCGGTTAACATATCGTTTCAGAAAGTGTGAATGAGGTAAGTTTGCCTTCAGAGATGAATTGAATCAAATTTCTTGCTTATCTCTTAAAAGGGGAGGTCACCAGGAACTAATTCACCTCTAAATAAAATAGCAGGAAGGACTGACTGCTTAGCCCCTCATTCAGCCCACCCCCTGGCTCCACACTGTAGGTGAGAGCAGGGAGAGAGGGAAGAGGAGCAGAAGGAGGACAGTTGTCAAGTCTAACCTGGTTGACTATCCCCAGCGGCAGCAAAATGCAAGCGCTGCCTCCTCTCAGGAAAGCAAGCCAGGAAAGAAAATGAAATGGTGATAGCTTTCCCTGCCATTCCCAGGGCAAGCCAGCAGCCATTCTGAGATAGCCCTCATCACCACATTAGTCAACTGCAGAGGAAAGGCAGTTGTCTCCCAACTACTGCCCTGTTTAAAGAGATCTCTTGGGTCAGGAGAGGAATGGAGAAAGAGGGGAGAGAATCGGTTGTCCCTCCCTTCCCCACACCACTATGGTCCCATTCATTAGTGTGGTTGGTGCAAAGTAGGATGTGCATTGAAAAGTAAGGAGTTCATTAACTCCCTGGGTGTGTGGAAAGTCCATTGCAATTCCACTGGTAGCTTCCAGAGGAAGAGCAATGATTTTGGTGCCTCCAGCTTGTCAAGATTTCACAGAAGGATTCAGTTCCATGCCAGAAATTTCGGTTTGTACAATTAAGGTAAATTAAAGCACTCTGTTACTCTACCAAAACAAATCAACTTTTTAAAATAAAAAAATGGACTTTTCATGGGTAGGAAAGTAACAGGGAAATAAGAGTGGGCTGTATGAATGATTTATGGGAAGATATAGAAACATTCTGCAAGTGAATAAGGATGACCACTCGTTGCTGTAAAACATCTCCACAAACAAAGCAGAACAAATGCCCAAAAAAGATGGGACACAGTGTAACCTCTGCATTAAGTTTTCTGCAGACAAATCAAGATGTATGTGTGTATGTGTGTGTCCATTAACAGTCCACTTGTAACTTCTGGAAAAAGAGCAATGATTTTGTAGTGCCCGGAGTTTCCTGTCTAGAGGCATCCAAAGTTTAAAAAACAACATGTTATATAAGCCTGCAAAATCAGTTTGGCAGGAGACCAAAGCAGGACACACACAAAAATGAGCATATGTACTGTCTGTAATGATGTTTCAGAGATACTCTCTCTCTAGGTCTCTGAAAAGCTATCGCCTGTTCACAGCTCCAGCATTTGCAGAATCAGGTTTTCATCTTGATGACAACTACGGTTCTGCCAGAGATTCAGTGAAGTGAAATAAGTAGAGGAGGGAAAGTCTCCTTTCACGATGTCTACAGCATTCTGAGATTTTGAAATGAACTAGTGATATCTCGCTGACATAAGCTTTCGAAATGGCTGGGCAAGAGATTTAGCTTTGGGGGCTGCAGCTACGTTATAAGTGAATAAGGTACATACAGTTTGCAAGGGAACTCTGAGCCATATGTTCTTTGTTTGTTTTTCTCTTTTAACCAGAAAAAAACATCTGGACTTGCTTTATTTGGAAACGGATAATATCCTGGGGTGTCATTTTAAAGCATCTGTACTTGACACCAAAGAATTATGAACTGAAACACAGTGCAGAGTAATGATAATTGATTCTGTATTATGTTCTTACAGGGAATCGATAGCCCCCACCACAGAAATGTTAATTTCCTTCGAAATGGCTTGATTTCACCCCCTTAAAAATTATTATCAGTTCTTGCAGCAGGCAATTCACTATGATAAATTACTTGTCCTGTACATTTTTCAACATCAGGAACAAAATCATTTCCACCTGTTATTATTTATAAACTAGTGGAATGCCTGTCACGGAGAACTGGAGCGAGGTGTATGTTCCAAGGGCTTCTGTGATGGTGCTGGAGAGGAGTGGGTCTCCTAATGATGCTGCAAATACAGAGCAGGCAGCAGAAGAGAGTCATTTTAATATATTCTCACCAACTTTTGCATAGTTCAGATAGGGCAGGCATGTCCAAAGTCCATTTTGGGGGCCTAATCTGGCCCACCGATCGGTTTATTTCCTAGGGTAAAATCACCGAAAAAGCTCAACAACTTACATCCTAAAAAAAGGTCAACAACTTTGTTCAATACTCATTCATGTTCACTTTATCAAATCTGGCCCTCTTTGAAAAAAGTTTGAGCACCCCGAGATAGGGCATTGGTGCATCCACCTCCACCATATACAGCCAAATGAGGTCAGAGCAAACTCAATGGGCACAATGCTGGCTGGCTAATGGGAAGGGGAACAGAAAACTGAATCTGTAGGGGAAATTGAATGCAGTGGGAGGAACTTTAAACTAGCAGCGTCTTGTCTGGTGGGGCAGAGCAATAATAATAATATATTTGTTTGTTTGTTTGTATGCTGCCCATCCAATTAGGTTGCTCCAGCCACCACTCTGGGAGGCTTCCAACAAATTAAAAAATAAAGCACAGTAAAACATCAAACATTAAAAACTTCGCTATACAGGGCTGCCCTCTTCTAAAAGTCAGATAGTCATTTATTTCCTTGACATCTGATGGGAGGGCATCCCACAAGGCGGGCATGACCACTGAGAAAATCCTCTGCCTGGTTCCTCGTAACCTCACTTCTTGCAGCGAGGGAACCGCCAGAAGGCCCTTGGAGCTGGATCTCAGTGTGGATGGAGATGCTCTTTCAGGTATACAGGGCCAAAGCAATTTAGGGCTTTAAAGGTCAGTACCAACACTTTGACTTGTGAGTTGCAATCAAAGCTTCTTGGCAGCAGCATCACTGCTGCTTGCCAGCAGGAGAGGGACAAGGTGGTGGTGAGTTGAAGATGCACTGGTGGAGCCAATTTGGGTCTCCCAGTGGTGCACTCATGTAGCCCCGACCTCTGTGTTTCCTCACCCCTCCCTCTCCCATTAAGCAGCAATGATGTTGCTGTTGGGAGGCTATTGCTTTGGCTTCAGCCTAATAGGGGATTAAAACGCTAAGGAATGGGAACCGAAAGAGTCAATAAGTACTAAGTATGTCTGACTAGCGATATGGGGGCAGGGGAACAAGAAAATCACATGGGAGGGAGAATAGAATGGAATATTCAGAAGAGGGCATGGTCGATTGATTGTACAAGTGGAGAGAAGGCCTCTAAACTACAACATTTTGTTGCAGATCCCACTCGTAAAAACAGAATTGCTATGTCAAAGGCTTCTGGTACTACATGGAAATCCTTATTGTTCAATTATGCAAGTATACATTGCAGTGACATTTCATGTAACTCAAAGCTTTCATTCAGTGTTGATGTTTAATCTGGGGGCAGTTAACATTCTGTCACACAACAGAGGAAAATGTTAGTGAAAGGCTTTAAAGGCAGTGTTATATTATGTAGTCAAATGGGTTTAGAAAACGGCCCTGCACGGTTCCTATCTCCATGTTGTGACAGCATTAGTCTTTGCACCTCTGGTGGAAAACAAGTAAATGAAGAAACACATGGTAGATTCTTCCAGTAATGGATGCTGACAGCTCTACTAAATTACACATGTAGCTTGATTCATTGGAACACGGTGAGGTCACAAACCCTTCCCACCCCGAAAAAAACAAAAAAGAGCTGTGAAAAATTGACTGCCGCTCTTTGTCATCGAAAGGACCGACTGTTTACTTGTTGAAGTGCACTGGCCAACTGAGGGAGGTATGTACAAAACTGGTGGGAAATACTGCCTACACAAATGAGAAAAATGAAATCACGGCTCGGCTACTTTGTACACTCAGCATTGCAGTAACTGGAGAATGTGCTGCAATATGTATAGCTAAGAAGAGAGGCAGGCATGAGCAGTGGCATTGTATATCAGAGCCCTCTTCAGCTATGAACATCACTAGGTGGCATTAGGGCTTAATGGTCAAAGAATGTGTTTTATTAAATTAAAGTGTCATATTGTATTAAATATTTACCATTTTCTGAATAGCAGCCACTCAGGCCAAGGCCATGGTGCATGGTGAGGGTTTGAAAATACTTTGCCCTGTGCCACAGTCCCACAACTACCCGCCCCCCCAAAAAACTGTTCCCTTCCCACCACTATTTCTTATGAGAGAGAAACTGCTATTTGTGACCATTACGAATGGAGTAGGGATCTGTTCTAAATGGATTTGTGATTTACTGGTTCTGACCCAATTATTCTTTGCCTGCACCTGGCCCTCTCTTGAATCGCATACCTGCTAATGTCTGAGTTGCTCATGCAAAATCACATGGGGGGGGGGAAAGGATTACACATATAATTTGTATGAAACCCATCACGCAAAAGATTAGGTGAAGTCAAAATGGCACCTGCATCCAAAAGATCAATGAATACCCCCATCCCCACCTCAGGGACCTTTGTGTCCAGTTGGGTGACAATACCTCTATGTCAAAAACCATGCAAATTGATGTTTTGGCCCACCATCTTGATCCAAATGGTGTCTGGCAGCCAAATGTCAGCATAGACTCCCATCCCCACCTCAGGAATCCTTGTGCAGAATTAGGTGACACTATCTTGAGAGGATATCTTGGGACCCAGGTGGCTCTGTGGGTTAAACCACTGAGCCTAGGGCTTGCTGATCAGAAGGTCGGCGGTTCGAATCCCTGTGACGGGGTGAGCTCCCGTTGCTCGGTCCCAGCTCCTGCCAACCTAGCAGTTCGAAAGCACGTCAAAATGCAAGTAGATAAATAGGAACCGCTACAGCGGGAAGGTAAACGGTGTTTCCGTGTGCTGCTCTGGTTCGCCAGAAGTGGCTTTGTCATGCTGGCCACATGACCTGGAAACTATACACCAGCTCCCTCGGCCAATAATGTGAGATGAGCGCACAACCCCAGAGTCGGTCACGACTGGACCTAATGGTCAGGGGTCCCTTTACCTTTATCTTGAGAGGCAGTTGAACCTATGCCAAAAAAGCAGGCCAAGTCACCCTGAAGACACATTTTGGTCCGCCATCCTGATTCAAAATGGTGGCCAGCACCCAAACTTCAATGAAGAGTGCCATCCCAACCCTGGGAACTCTCATGTCAAGTTTGGCAATGATATCTCAAGACATGTTGGAATGGAAAGATAACAAACAGACAAATAACTTTCCAAACTATGTAGCGGATACAGGCTCACCCTGACAAGCTGTAGTGATGTGAAGATTCAAGGTGTATGGATTAAATATAAAGTATCAGCATACATTTATTAGAACCAACTGAACTGTCACAAAGTCAGGAGAAAGCTTTCATGTTCTCCAAAAATCTTCATCAGGCAGGTTTTTGACACCCAATCCTAAAGGGGAAAAGTAGTAGTTGCTGCTGTTTTACCCCCCCCCTCCCACCCAATCTTCTGTTCTAAACATGGTGCAAAGGTAGAATCATGCTGTCATGCAAACATAACTAGATTAGCCACACCAGATTGATTTAGGAACGTGTTAAGAGCTATTTGGACCAACTGCTACAAAATCTAGTAGTTACTTGGCCCTGTAAAAAGACAGAGAGATATTCCTATAGAAAAGATGGGAACTTTGCTGGCTGGGGCTGATGGGAGTTTTAGTCCGATACCATTTGGAGGGCATTATGTTGGCTATTCCTGTTGTAGGCTATGCTGGAACTGATGAAGCATGGAAGTGGCAAACAAGCAAGAAAAAGCCTCTGTGGAGAGAAGGGGAGAAGGGAGGAAGATCTATGCCAAAGAAAAAGGAACAGATGCTACATTTGAACAGAAACCTGGCAAGCCAAATCCTGGCATAGAGATAACGTCAAGAGACGAGGTTCTGGTGAGCATCCCTGCTGATGCCAGGCCAAGGAACGTCTGCAAACAAACCTTCCTTCATCTTAGAAAGCCTTTCTGAACCCTCCCACTCTTTTCACAGTCTCACTTGTTGTTATGACAGCGATTTGGGGAGCAGGAGTTTGATTGCTGGGATTTTAACAGTTCCAGGCTTGCATTATTTATGGGTTTGAGAGTCGGGTTACCATGTGGGTGGTGTTAACATCAGCGGCCTATCAACATATTAATAAATACGAAGCATAATTATACAAACTGCACAGAAAATGTGTCTTCACGCCAAGGAAAAGTACAAAAAATAATGAGGCGTACATGCAGCAATTGTGGCGGGGTGGGGTGGGGGGTGGGATGGGGAGAGTGAAGCAAGCAGTTTATAAACTGATTGGCTTTTGGTTTCTGGTTGAGTGGGAAATATATGGTGTTTTGAGCTTCATATCTCATGGGCTAGCTTACATGGTTCAGTAGTCACTTCCAAGGTCGCAAAGTTCCACCTGATTTACTAAATGTTACTTACTTGAGATGCTGGTAGTGCATGCTGCATGCTTATTTATGTCTTCATAAGTATACAGTTATAGCCATCCGTTCCCCAATACATGTCTGAAGTAACAGAGAGAAATTAAAAGCATCACTCATGCAGTATCCAAAGTGGCCATTTTGGTCACTGAGGAAACGGCTTTCATTTAGAATGCCAGAGAGAAATGCAGGGATCAGCAGAAGGCAGAAACAGAATGGTGAGTGTCTTGTTGGTACAAAAGGGGAGCCCTGTATTATTGTTTTTACATCTCCACAGTGTATAAGAAGATCAATATGGCATTCTCCACATCCTTCTTTCCAAGGCAATTTAGAAATCTTATGAATTTAGGACCTTTTTAGAAGCCCGCGTCCTGATCCACTAAGATTTGTGGCAAGCCCCAGGAAGGCATTTGTGTCGATGGGGGCTCCAACCAAAAACGCCTCAATTTTATTCAGTGCTGAGAAGTAAAGGATGCAGCAGGCTTTATAGAAATAAAACCTCCTACTTGGGTGTGGGTTCTGTGTGAGCATTACGCACCCTGCGGTCTTTGGATCAGGGCACTAGAGCAGGGGTCAGCAATCTTTTTCAGCCGTGGGCCGGACCACCTTCCTCAGACCATGTGGTGGGCCGGACTATATTTTTTTTTGGGGGGGGGGGGAATGAACAAATTCCTATGCCCCACAAATAACCCAGAGATGCATTTTAAATAAAAGCACACATTCTACTCATATAAAAACACCACGCAGGCCCCACAAATAATCCAGGGATGCATTTTAAATAAAAGGACACATTCTACTCATGTAGAAACACACTGATTCCCGGACCGTCCGTGGGCCAGATTGAGAAGGCGATTGGGCCGCATCTGGCCCATGGGCCTTAGGTTGCCTACCCCTGCTCTAGAGCATCGTGTCTCCATTCCAATCCTTTTTTCAGAATGGTCACTTATTTAGATATTTTATTCATTCCCTCTGAAAGGTAGCATTTAAAATCAACAGCCCCAAAGGTACACTGGAGAAAAATGTCTCCTATTGCTTTAACCAATATTGACACCAAAAGCCCATTCAAAGAAGAATGGCTTAGGCCTTAGGATATTTTGGAGCCATGCTGAGGTTCAGCTTTCGGCTAACTCCAAAAAAATCCCAAGAAATCACTGACCCACATGCCACAGCATGGTTCCCAATTTGGTCCACTAGGTTGTTTTTATAAAATGAAACCTCTCTACTTGCCCTGATATCATATGTGATGTCAGGTGAGCAGCAGATAAGGACATGCCCAAAGGAATAAACAGGCGCATAAAGGGCGTGCTCAATTATTCCCTTGCAAACAGGGCTTGCTGAGCAGCAGATTGCTCCTGAAAGTAAGCCCTGCTGGAAGAGGCTGCCCTAAGCAATTGCCTGCCGAGAGCACCCCAGTACAGCTGAAGGGTTTTGCTGACAGTGCCAGTAAGCTGATAGGTCAGCAAGCCCTGCTTTGTCCATTGGATTCCATTTCTGCCTGCAAGCTAACTTCAAAGAAGCTCAATGTAACTGCTGATCAGTTGATCCAGTGAGTCCTTCTGAACTTTGACCAATGGGTGGGGGACACCCACCTGTCAATCACCTGATGAAATTAAATTCCCTTTTTCAGAGGAAGGAATTCCACAGTTGTAGGTCTATGGTTATATCATGGCAACTTCATGCACAGAAAAGCAATGTTATTGGTGGATGTTAAGGAGTTTGCAATATAAGGGGTCAGGCACCCATTAAGGCAGGCATCCCCAAACTTTGGCCCACCAGGTGTTTTGGACTACAATTCCCATCTTCCCCAACCACTGGTACTATTAGCCAGGGCTCATGGGAGTTGTAGGCCAAAACATCTGGAGGGCCGCAGTTTGGGGATGCCTGCACTAAGGTATGGAGAACAGCAGGATCACACTGCTACCTGCTGCTTGAGGTTAACTAAAAAAAGGTAAAGGGACTCCTGACCATTAGGTCCAGTCGTGACCGACTCTGGGGTTGCGCGCTCATCTCGCATTATTGGCCGAGGGAGCTTGAGGTTAACTACTTGAGGTTAACTCATGCAATCCAGGCCACACCAGAAAGCTGATACCCTGCATAATATTAATGGTTTACTCAAAAGTATAAAAAACAAAAACAAAGCACAACCCTGAACACAGTGGCGTAGTGTGGGTTGCTGGCACCCAGGGTGGACAAGCTGCTGATGCCAATGGAGCACCCACTCAATGGAGCCAAGCAGGGCCACACTGTGCCTCCTCCCTGCCCACGCAAGGGGGAGCCCAGCCAGCCGATGCAGCCTTTGGCAGGTGAATCTCCCCGATGTCTGCAGAGAGGAGCGCCAGGCTGTGCAACACTGGGATGACCCCTTGCCTGCTTCCCCCCAGCTCATAGCTGCCTAGTTATCCCTTTTTTAAAGGGATTTTCCCTTATGCTGAATAGGCTTCCTCGCGAGAAAAGGGAAAACTTGGCAGCTATGCCCCAGCTGTCCCTACTCACTATGGGTGTAGGCTGCTCTGCCACCTGCGTTGGGGCAGGGATCCACACAGAAGCCAGGAAGCGTCTGTGTTGGGGTACCTGGTTGTGCCCCCTCAGAATTTTGCGCACAGAGCTATGGTCCCCCTTGCCCCCCAGTGGCGGATGAAGAGTTTCCGTGGCCCGGGGCAGCACCGTGGGCATGCACGGGGGCGGGGCATCACCCCATGTAGCATGCATGCACGCAGTTGCCATGCATGATGCATGCGCAGGAAGTGCACAACGCGTGCACTGTGCGCGGTGGCTCCGTGCATGCATGCTGCGTGGCAGAGCCACCAGCAGACCTCAGCACCGTGTGGGGATGCTGCCGCCCAGGATCCTTCACTCGCGTTGCAGCGGCTTCATACCCACGCCGTGCTAGGGATGTTTGCCAGCAGTTCCGCTGCGTAGCAGGGCATCGGTGGAGGTGGGGAAAGGGCACGCCACCCCCAAGTGGAGCCCGGGGCAAAGCACCCTATTGCCCCTCCCTTCCTACGTCCCTGCGCCCCCCACTATGCCATTGCCTGTACAAAAAGCTAGAACATAAATAAATAAATAAATAAATAAATAAATAAATAAGACACCTTTACCAGATATTCATGCTCTATTTAGAGGGTTTTCAAAAATCATGTACGACAAAAAAAAAAGTATGTTTGCTTCACTTGCTGGTTTGGGCCTGTTTGTTATATTCCATAGACGTGGTTTTAAATCTGTATTTGCCATAAGAAACCTGACCCACGCAGCCTGAAATAAAGACACTCTGAAGACAAGTAAGACAGATATTGAGATTTGGTAGCTTGCCCCCTCAGGTTTACATTGCTGGAGCAGTCTGGGACATAAAGCCTTCTTAATCTCATGTGGAGAGACGTGCGTGTTCTGTATAGGATACTTTACAATGCAAGGCCAGTAATGTGAAATCCTACCCTTCACATTAAATCCACGAATTACAATGTTCATTACTGGGATCATTCTCACTGTGTTCAGCGTTTGGCTTAGTAGTGTACTCTGAATGTGGCAGTGGTGGAAGGATAAAAAAAGCCCATATGCTGACGTTTATACTTCTGTATCATATAAACCAGTTCAGTGGAGCTGACCAAAGAGGCAGGATTTCTTCAGGTGCAAAATTATCCAATAAATCAGAGGCTTCATGCGGAGATGTGCTAAGCATCCCTAATCATCCCCACTGAGGTCATTGGGAGGAGAAGGTCCTCAGAAGCCCGAGCCCAAAGAAGATTAGCAGGTATTTGGAAAACAGGGGGAGAAACGGCTGGCGGTCATGCTAAAGCATGGGTGGCTAGCCTGTGGCCTTGCAGATGCTGCACCCCAGCTCCCATCAATCAGCAAGGGAAGCTGAGACACCTGCCTCTTCCAGCATACAATAGCAGGTCTGCTGGAGAATGCTTGTAATGTTCCAGTGTGTACTATCGGACCCAATGAATGGATATAGTATTATCATGGGGTCAACCAAATAACAGAATCATTGGAAAACCTACCAGACTGGCCTCCAATATCTATAACTGAGGTCAAGAACCTTATTTCACAGTTTAAAAATAATAAAGCACCAGGCATAGACTATTTGTCCCCAGAACTGTTGAAATATAACATTGACTGGTGGCCTCCCTGCTGGCGGTAATATTCTCATTTATTGATTCATCTGGGTTATTTCCTGAAGTTTGGGACTCGCATCATCCCTATACAGTCGTACCTCGAAGTCAAACAGAATCCGTTCCAGAAGTCCGTTCAACTTCCAAAACGTTTGGAAACCAAGGTGCGGCTTCTGATTGGCTGCAGGGAGCTCCTGCAGCCGATCATAAGCCGCAGAACCCATGTCAATGTTTGGGTTCCAAAGAATGTTCTCAAACCGGAACACTCACTTCTGAGTTTGCAGTGTCCTAGAGCCAAAACGTTCGACTTGCAAGATGTTCGACTTCGAAGGTACAACTGTATTCAAAAAGGGCCTTACCTCTGATCTGGCTAGTTATAGACCAATTAGTTTGCTACCTATAATTAGCAAATTATATGCAAAGCAGGATTTAGACACGGCAGATAAACTAGAGACCATTGCTTTGTACTAGCCCATTTTATAGATACGTATGTTGAGAAATCAAGTGGTGTGCTTTATGCCGCTTTCATTGATCTGAAAGTTGCATTTGATCTTGAGTAAGACTGGGGGATAAGCTGAGTATAGATTAAATATTATTGTTCTTGATTAAATGTCTATATGTGCTGAAAGTGTGTTGCTCTTGATTAAATGTCTATATGTGCTCTACAAATGGGTAGCTCACAGCCACAAAGGGAGTTAAGCAAGGTTGTATCCTAACTCCCACACTGTTTAATTTATATATAAGTTATATTGTCCAGAGTTTAACATCCCCAGAGTATCATGCCCTGAAATTGGCCACAAAAGCCATCTGTATATTATTATACACAGATGATGTGGTACTTCTATCTCAAAGAAAAGTGGGTCTAAAAAGATTGATGAGGGCATTCTCAGGATACTGCCAAAGAGAACAGCTGTCTGTGAATTACAAGGAAACTAAAGTCATTGTGTTTTCAAGAAACTATAGGCCCATAGATGGTATATGGATAATCAGTTGATCAAACAAGTTAAAGTCTTTAAGTATCTCGGCCTTATTTTTCAGTCAGCAGGGTCATGGGGAGCACATCAGAAATATGCAAAGGAAAATGCATCTCAAAACACCAGAATTCTGACACACTTTTCCCATACAAAATGGGGCAATCACATACCATCAGCAATTGAAGTGTTTAAAGCTAAACTCCTAGGATAGTGATTATATGGAGCTCAGATTTGGATAGGTGCTCACCTTGGATCAACAGAAGCTGCTCAGTCTAAGTTTCTAAGGCAATTTTTTCTGTTCCATCCTGTGTTCCAAATGCTTCATTGCACTTGGAGACTAATCTCCCCTCTGTTGAATTACAGATTCGGTGTAGGACATTTAATTATTGGCTCCGGCTAAATTTAAACGCCACCGGTCTACTACCCTTGGTATCGCAAGATTGTCATGAGAGCACTTGAACTAAAATTGTCAACCAAAAGCTTTACTTTTTTGGTTTATCACCATAACAGTTATTAATACTGGGCTTCAGTAAAACAAATAATTTAATTAGTCAGCACCTATATGATATTGAGTGACATAATAATTTGTCCCCGATAAGAAATTTTCCCCCATGGTATGATTATTTCCCACCTAGTCATTTTGACACGTTGGCACCCTATTTGCAAAATTTAACAATTCCAAAATACAGACACACTTTCACTTACGCAAGATTAAATATACTGCCTTCAGTTGTACTTGAGGGTTGATTTTTTAAAAAAACCAGCAGGGAAAACAGTTATGTCCACGTGGAGATGGCAGTATTGAATTAGTAGCTCATGTGCTTTTAGCTTGCACTCTTTATAAAGATTTGAGGAGCGAGGTTATTACCCCTCTACTACCATCCATCCCAGGTCATTCAACCATTGCTACTGTGTCCTTTCTCCTAGCAGATCAAGATTATTCGGTGACAGCAAAAACTGCAAAAAAAAAAAAAAAATTAAAAAATTGTGGGGCGATTAGAATAAGATCTATTATTTGATTATTGATGTAAACCTCCAGAATGTATTTTGCATAGTTAAATATTTACCTCTGTCTTCAGTACGTTGTATTTTATTTTATTGCTATGGATAGTGGCTGATGCAAATAAAGATTCTTCTGCTCCTGAAGCTGAGAGCTATAGTCCCATCAACATCTGGAGGGCCACAGCTTCCCAACTGTAAAGAGCTTGTGTTCATGAAACACAGCAGTAAAAGTACTTTGAAAAACGCCTGGCAAGAGCATATCAACAGACAGCAGACTCTTTCTAATGAGCCTCAGCTGCAGAACGAAACCATATCTGAAATATGCATGGTGGTTCAGTCTGCGGAAAACGCAGTTACAGCATCTCACGCAACTAAGCTCTTCCTGTGCCAGGCAATACAGGTGGGGTCTTCTAATCTTTGTCATGTGCTGGTGGTTGTGGTATGAACACCACAAATAATATATGGAAGAGATGGGAAGAGCCCTCTAGTTTCACTAAAACACATGCATTTTCCCCAACTCCAAACAAACAAACAAACAAACAAACCACAATCAGGTTTGGCAACTTGGGTGTTTAAATATATGCATATATACCCAGATGCTTGGTCTGGGAAAGGTCTGTCCCATGAGAGCTTACTGGACTATGGCAGGTTTTTCTGGGCTCTACCATTTCCAAAAGCTTTGCCCAACATTGTGGGCTATGCCAGACATGAACAAAAGCTTCATCTGCTACGAGGGCATGCCAGTATCATCCTCTGTCAATATGCATTTAACCTATGACACCAAAAGAATTCTCTGGACCTGTAACCAATGCTGCCAGATTCAGGCTGGTCCAGGTTCCAGTCTGCAAGTGAAACAGCTAATTAGTCACCAGATTTCACTCTGAATGCCTTTTGGCAACAAACCCTTTTGTTGCTCCCTGCACTTCACTAGTCTGCATTCTTATTTTCTTTCACCGGGAGCTTTTTCTCCATAGAGCTTACAAAATGAAGCAAGCTTTGAATTTCATCCCTAATCAGGAAACTGAATACTTTATGGAATGAGTGTCTCCAAGAGAGACAAAATGAGATTTTACTTCACACAACAAGCTTGTGCCAATTTGCTCCTGAAAAGTATTTTCCAACCAAGGAATCAAAGCAGTGCATTTAAAAAAAAACCACCACCCCAACAACAACCCCACTATTCTGCTGCCTGAATTCCAGTAGGGTTAATCAAAACGATTCTTGCATCTAGCTGTTCTGTGCACTTTTCTTTCAGCAAGCCTTTAAAACTGCATTCCTCCTTGCCAACCATTGTAGAGGACACTTTTTTCTTCCTTTTTTTTTTTTTAAAAAAAATCACAACGCTTGAATCCTTTCTTTGTTCCATTTTATGAGAGTGACGCTTTGGCACAGTTCCTCAGTGCTGACACTGCCTTCAGGTGCTTCAGAAATTGAATCTGTGTTCAGCATGATGCCTCAAAGGAGGTTACAACAGCAACAATGGATAACATCCAGACAAATACACAGAATGTCAAGATAATTTTCATCCGTTGTAACGGGGGGAATTGACAACCAAGATTGGCACTAGACAGCATTTGCTCTCGGGAGGGTTGTTTGGACTGCTATGTAATACAGTGGGCAACAATGGAAGCAGGGGATGGGGAAGAATTCCACTGCTGTATCATTTGTATTGGCTTTGAAGGCAGTGTAATGAAGCACAATGGGATTGTTTCTGCTCTCACAAGTCCTAAAATAGTGCCTCTCATAATAATCTCTCCCGCAACTTGGAAGAGGAGCACCACTTTTCTTTTTAACAATTGTTCGTGTCTTTTTCAAGCCCAGGTGATTCTTGTTACTGTACAAAGAACTTGGTGAAAGTAGGGGTGTTGGAGAAATCTGATGGAAACAGAAACAGGAGTGGATATTGTTCACCTATTCATTCCATGTCTGGAACAGAAATCAACAATTCATTTGCTGCTGCTGTTTTCAGTCAAGCTGCAGAGGAATGGAAACAGTGCTGCATGCCAAGAAATATGGGGCAGAATGGAAATGAATGCCTGCTTACCCCCCCCCCCCAGCTGAAAGTAAATGGAGAAGCTGTGGTTCCTGAATCAAAGGCTTAAGTTGTTCATGCCTTTCGAAGGAACTCTAAAGGACATAAGCAATCGGCTCCTTAGCAAGTGTTGGCAATCGTGTTTAAGTGAGTGTTGTTTCAATAACTGGCTTTTGGACATTTATCAGAAGTGGCAGCAGTGCTGATCAGAAGTGGCACTTCTTCCATTATCACTTCCAGTTTTCATGTGAAAGGGAAAGAGGAATAAATCTCCCGCTCCAAACCCTGCATTTATTCAGCACAAGGGAGAGCACGCCACTTGCCAAGGGGCTATATGTGTGCCCCCCTTTGCATGAGTCTTGGGGATGATGCAGGAAGAATAATTTATCAGTGTTATTTCTGATTCTTCTTCTTATGCATCTTCAGTTGCTGTAGTCTTCCCCCACCCACCCACCACATTCTCAGGATTGAAGACAAAACATAGTTATGTGAGATTAAGGAATACTGTAATGGTTTTAGTAACAACAAATCAGATAAAAGCCAATCACAGGCAGTGCAACTGGGACTGGTAGGTGCAAGTTGTCCACTGGTTCCTATCAAAGGCAAAGCCACCTCACACAGGGCGCAGGCAAGCCAATTGGCTTGACCCTGTTCCTGTTTCTGAAGAGGAGCTGAGGGAGCATCACTAACTCCGTCCCCATTGGTTGGTGTTCAGTGAGGTATGCCCAATGGAAAACCAAAGATCACCCCCTTGCAACTTCGACTTGAGCCAGCCAGCAATGGCATGGCCATCCCTCACCTTGCAGCAGCCTCAGTATGTTTGCCATTAAATTTAGCATCCCCGTTCTTTCCTGTCCATCTTTCCCGCAAGCCATGATCAATGCCAATCAGCCAAATAATGAAGTTTACAATACAGACAGTATAAAATGTCTATTAGACAGGAAAGAGTTTGTGGCTTTCATTCTTTTCTCTTTTTTGAGGGGAGGGAGGAGGGATTAAAAACTATTCTTCCTTGGGTGTGGAGCCCTACTGAATCAGACTCCACTGAGCAGAAACATTTATAGAGAATCAAACCACAGAGGTGACTCATTGTTCACCATGCATCTTACACCTTGCAGGACATGATTTGTTCTCGTCTTAATATACTTATCTGTTTTTATAAATTAAATTTCCTCCAATTCTAACTCACCATTAGGATTGAAATTTAGGCTATATATTTCTTGCGCCCTTGGAGATTTTGCTGGACTGATTCTGATTGTATCAATCTCAGATTCTTCAGCCATTTTAATCAAAAGTGTTTGCTTATAATGTTTCAAGTGCACTTTCTGATTTATCCACAAAAGAGATTATGCATTAACTGAGAAATAAGGTTATCCAGTATTTATGCCCACTGTAAATGTTTCATAGAACCATCCAATTAGCCACTGTAGGCAGCTAGCATAATAATGCAATTTAATGTTTGGCATTTCTAAAGCTCCCCCCCCCCCATGGTACATTATATTCCAAAGCCCTTTCTTCACTCAAATCACATTTATAAATAACTGCTGCAACACTCGCAGTTGGGCATTGTTAATGTTTGAGATAACTTTTTTTCAAAATGGTAATTGTGAGAGTCAGATGCAGACAACAAAAGCTAGATTTAATTTCTGCCATCTTCCCTTCCAAAGTTTCACTTTGTTGTACAATTTTCCATCACAGCCTTTACATCATGCAAGAGGTTTGTTCCTTCTTTTAATTAATTTTTAACTTGCTGTCTCTTCCAGTTTTGGACATTTGCCTCACCTCCCCCACCCCCATTTTATTTCTCTTCATTTTGAACCCTGCTACTCAACCAAACAAAATCAGTTCATTTCCCAACACACCTTGATTGAATTCACAGGCCTGAATATTTAAAGTACTTATACATCGCCTGCTTTATTTTGCAAAAAAAAAGTACGCAAGGGAACTTCCAATAAGGATAAACCAATAAAGATATGAAACATTAAAACCCTATGAAATACAAAACAGAAAATCAATGGAACATCAGGAATACATTGTATAAAGCAATAATATATACCCAACAGAAAAGCAATCTAGATCCATGTCACTGTTCATTAAAGCATAGACCAGGTGGGGGGGAAAACAGCAGACATACCTTGGCATATTAAATCTCATCAGGGAAAAAGGCAAAGGTATGTATGTATAAATAAATAAATAAATAAATAAAATACTAAACTAATAATCCAAAGATCAACAGAGTCGGTACCGGGCAAGCATCTCTGAAGTGGTTGTTCCTACCACAGGGTAACTACCACAGAAACAGTCCTGTCTCCTGTCACCAACCTTCTTAACTGCCAAAGCTGTGGGCACCCAGAGAAGGATCTCTGAAGATTATCTGAATGACAATAGCAAGCAGTTCTATAGGTGTCTAGATCCCAAGCCATAAAAGGGCTCTAATGACCACAAACTCCAGTTTGAATAGCACACAGGAACCCAACAGAGGTGCTGGCAAGATACATTCTGCATAACTAGTTACAGCGTTCAGCCCAGACATCTCTCTCTCTCTCTCTCTCTCTCTCTCTCTCTCTCTCTCTCTCTCTCTCTCTCTCTCTCTCTCTCTCTCTCTCTCTTTCTCCTGTCCTGGGCTCCTTTGGAGGAAGGTGCTGGGAATAAATTTGACAAATAGGCAAGTTCAGCTAAGGATGTAATAGGGATGTACCACTTAATGCGGAAGCACCACTTAATGTAGAAGAATAATAACTCCTCCCTGCTTAGGAATTTGCCTATGGGTGTGCTCCCCCAAGTTACTTTTTAAAGCGTGTATTTTTTTAAAAAAGTGTACAGAAATTGCTGGTTTGGCAAGAAATGAATATTAAATTGTTCTGGGATTTTCAACAGTGCCCCTTGGATAGACTTTATTGTAATATATTTTCAGGCATGTGACTCATGTGCTGAAGCAGTTTTTTATTCCAAAATTGCAGTGTGTAAAGTATCCTGAAGAAGCAATATGGGAAGTATGCTCACTAGGGATTTTGGGGCAGCTTGTGTATAGATAACTTCACAGCTGAAGGTGCTTTCTTATTAAAGGCTTTTTAATGGCTAGTGGCAACAATACTGGAATTCAAGGCAACTGTTCTGTTATTTTGGCTAGAAAAGAGATACAACTGGGATTTTGCAGCTGGCTAGCATGAAATATGGTGTTGGCATGTGGGCTTGACTGCTGTTGCATTTGGGAGACCAATTCTGCTCCCAGTTTACTTCTCTTCAGGGTGTATATCTGATAAATGAACAGATATTAGGGGGTGTGCAATGGCTCTTTCTGTGGGGGCTGAATAACAAGGTGAATGAAAAAAACATAGACGCAGGTACAGAAACGATGTGAATCTTAGGGCCCATGCAGATACTCAAAGGTAAAACTAAACACCTTAAGTGTGCAATATTTTCTCCACAAAAGAAAAGTGGCCCTGCAATGCTTGCCCATGGGATTTCTTACTGTTCAGGCAAGTGAGGAGCAGAAAATGATACATTTGGCAGCTGTCCATGGGCTGCAATAGCTGGAGGGAGACAGTAAGTGGAGATGCTGGACTGAGGAGAGGATTTTGGGCCCAGTCTGCCTAAAGAGGCGTAATGCACATGCTACAACTCATGCGGGAAGGAGCTTAGTCTCAGGGAAAGCCAGCAGGGTGATTTCTGTTTAACAAGTATACCACCCATACCCTTATCTTCCCTGTGTAAGGCATGAGCTTTTTGTAAGCTCTCGCCACAGTATTTCTTACAACTTTAGACAACACGGACAGCTCCAGTGCTGAAGAAAATGTAGCTAAAGAAAGCAGCCTGTTTTCAGGCCTGGTTTTTTGTTTTTGTTTTGGCAAGGATATCAAAAGATTGGAGCAAAGGGAATATAGGGCTTTCCTTTGAACTGCCTCAGGACAATGAATGGAATGGCTTTTCTTTTGAAATCAATGTTTTTGATTTTCCGCTTCTCGTTCCGTTTAAAAAGATCACATTCTTTTAATTCTCAAAAACCAATTGCCAGGTAATATTTTTCTGCATCACTGCAACTTACAAATAACTATTTTATTTTCCCATTAGCAGAAAGTTTCGGGTTAAGTTGGAAAATGCCAGTAAATTCTCCGAACCAAAGTCATCCCATCAGCTGTTGAGTGTATATGTTTGAACCCAGCTGGATTTATTACTGCTGAATTGGCTGCACAAAGATTTTAAACGGGCTTTAGTGAGGAATGCACACCCACATATAAATGCATATGTTAGTGAAAATAACATACAAGCATGCATTATATTACGGGAAATTACTTTGCAAAATGTGCATATTAGGCAAAATTGCATATTTAAATTCATAGGAGATTAAAAATTAAAATCCTCAGAGTGATGTGTAGAAATATGGAGAATTGAATTTATTTAAATTAGAAAAAATGAGATAAACTGAAACTGAAATTCACATATTTGCCTACCCTATCTAGATGAAACCCTAAGCACCTATTCCATGCTTATACCCACTCCATGCTGAATTCCATTCGCAGTAAAACTTTGACAGTATCTTTTCACATCTTCTTTTGTGTCATCCTGGCTAGTGCTTAGTTCACCTTCTTCATGGGAACTAAATTATGTTTTGCCTTAACATACTCATTGTGCATTTTTCTTACCTATATATCAACACGAACCATTTCAAACTGTGAAGTAACTCCATCTAACCTTGTTAGCAATTTATCAGATAACCTGTTTTCTTGCAGGCCGACCATGCAGTCCTTAAGGCCATGAAGTTATTGCCTCCCACCAATCTGGCAATACAACATTCAATGTTAAACTCAAATTGGCCCAAGGCAAAACTATTTAATGGATCACGGAAATCAATGGAGTTTTCACCTGAATTAAAATTGGCCCTCAGAGTAAAATCTGCATGGCATTATAGACTAGACTAGACTATTAGTGCCATGCCTGCCGTGGTGTCAATCAACCTCTTGGAAATATTAACATTTATTTCAAAATCAGGGAAGAGGATTTAATGGAATTCTCACAGTACATTCTAATATTGTACAGCAGCTGGAAACTTCATTCACTGTTAGTGCAGTTTTTACTACTCTCCATTTATGCAACTATAGCTACGATTTCCTTTTTTAGTTTGGCCAATGACACCCCCAACTTATGATCTCAAAAATGCCATTTGCTACTAAAAGATAAAAGAATTAACAATAGCTACATGGATTGGTCATATTTAGATGTGGCACGCCTCCAGTTATCAAATGTTGGAAGCAACATCCGAGGGTGATTTCTTCTTCTTCCCCGACATGATCATTAATCCTTTTTAACAGCATCATAAATAAAACAATATGAACCACTGCAAAATTTAAAACAGCCAAAAAGCAATTCCCAATATATTGTGGGTCTTTGGACCACAATAAAGAATTGTTGTTGTAATATCCAATATATATGATCGCGTGCTTCATTAAAATAAGACTGTGTACACACCATACATTTAAAGCCCATTTAAAGCACATTTCCTCCTCCAAAGGATCCTGGTTTACCCCTCACAAAGCTACACTTTCCAGCACCCCTTAACTACAGTACCCAGTGTGTATTTAGCCTTTTATTAACATGTGGGGCAAATGCACATTACGAATAGCATTCCTGCTGTGCCCCACCACCTATTATCACCTTTATGCCACAGTAGTGAGCTTTATAAGGGCAACTAGTTGGCCACTTTTCAGCTGGGAAAGCCAGATTAAATGGGCCTTTGGTCTGTTCCAGCAATGCAACGTTGCATTCCTACTAAACTTCCCATTTTTACTTTTCTTAACCTATTGGGACAGCTACTATTTTCATCACCCTCCCTTTTTTCTTTTTTTCAGACGTGCCACTGTAGATGCAGATATGTCAAGAGCCGGGTTAAGTGACTTGACTTGTGTCAAGAGAGGGCTTGTTTCATTTCCTAGATGTCAGGACGAATGGTGTCTAAAAAATGGACTCTCTGCCTACAATGCTACTCCAATGGCTGCATAAGGAAAAAAATTACACCTGAGGGCAAGACCTTGGCATTCTTTAACACAGCTCCTGATCTGAAATCTAGACGAGAGAGCTATTTGCCAAAATTACTCTCTTGAAGTAGAAGATAAGTACTACGCCCTTTGGTCAAGAAGAAATTGTTAAACCATTATATGGATGCTTAAAATCTCCATCATACCAAATAATGAGCAACTGGGTGTGTTTTAAGATTGTGTTCATGCAAAACAGTATTAAACCCGAACTAAGATTTGCAACAGTTACATATGATTTGCCTATGTAGCATTTTATGCAGATTGTTTGTCGGCTGAGCAATGTTTGCTGGTGATGCTATATATTATTGATTTTAGCAACAAGCTGCAAATTATCACTAATAATTGTTGCTTTTGAATTATGGTGCTAGAGGAGACTCTTGAGACTCCCATGGACTGCAAGAAGATCAAACCTATCCATTCTGAAGGAAATCAGCCCTGAGTACTCACTGGAAGGACAGATCTTGAAGCTGAGGCTCCAATACTTTGGCCACCTCATGAGAAGACCCTGATGCTGGGAAAGATTGAGGGTACAAGGAGAAGGGGACGACAGAGGATGAAATGGTTGGACAGTGTTCTCGAAGCTACGAACATGAGTCTGACCAAACTGCGGGAGGCAGTGGAAGACAGGATTGCCTGGCGTGCTCTGGTCCATGGGGTCACGAAGAGTTGGACACGTCTAAACAACTAAACAACAACAATAAGCTCACACAATCTTCGTCAGTAGCAGGAGCTTTCTGTCACACTGGGTCTATTATTATTTATCACCTGACAAAAGGAATCAAAGGTAGAACTGCACATTCAAGGCCAGACCTGGTGTTGGTGTTCAGGTCTCCACCAAATATAAGAAGAACCCTGCTATCTGCCACTGTCCCCAGCTAGAAGCTCCCCCAAAAGGCACAATGACAGCAGCTCTCTCCCATGATTGTTCCCTAAAGATGTATGCTGCCTTTGAGCCTTGAGTTACGGTAGGCTAGAGCTACCATGACCAGTAGCTGCTAGCATCCTCCATGAATTTGCCTAGCACTGTTTAAAAGCCTTCTAAGCTTGTGGCTGTGACACTCACCTGACCTCCGGTCAGCTGTGTTGCTGTGGCTTCCTGGGAAGTAGATGGAGAGGTGGCAATGAGGTTAAATCAGTGCAGATGTGGTGCCCTTGCCAGTGTGTTTGCACTGTGCCTCCCTTGCCCATGCTGTCCCCTTGTCCCTCCCTGCTACCTTCCAGTAACCACCAGTGATGCAACTTACGGGAGGTCAGGTGAGCACCACCACCACACCACGCCATCTGCTACTGTTTGGAGGGCTTGCGAGGAGTGACAGTAAGTAGCAAGAGATTCAGACCCACCCTATCACCCTGCCAGGAGTCTGATGGCATACACCCAGGCTGTGAGTTAGCAGAGGCATTTTCTGATTTATTTATTTTTACATGTTCCATGTTTAAGGGATCAGCAGCATTTCATAAATAGTCTTCCCCCCCTTTTTTGCTTTAGAAATAAGCAGCTGGAGGCCAAATCTGCTATACCAACACCCCAACCCATATGTTATCTGAGCACCAAGTTATGAATCCAGAGACAGAAGAGGGCTTGGGTGAATTGGCCTATGTGGTAATATGATTTGGCCACATGCTATTTGAGCGGCAGAGAGCTAACTCATGTTCATCATTGCCTGTAGGTCCTTTCTGAAAGTGGAGTTTTGGTAAAGCTAGCTGCCACCCAAGGTTCTATATAAAAGCTTCTTGTAGCACCTTATTAAATACCTAGATTCATAATGAGCTCATTTTTCTCTCACACAGATAAATTATTAAGGGCTAAAAAGGAACACGGTTTTCACTTTCCTTCTTCTTGGACTAGAATTTGTTGTCAAGACAAATTCCTTACTAGTTTTGTGTGTGTGTGTGTGTGTGTGTGTGTGTTGCACAAACTGAACAATTTCCACATCAATCAGAATAAAACCCAGTGTTATTTTTCTAGAAAAAGAGGTATCGGAACTCACCATGGCAATGGTGCCCACCAGAAAGGTGTCGGAACGGAATCTAAAATAAAGATACAAAAAAATAATATCAAATTCAGCAACAAACCTCCCCCCCCCCACCAACAAAACGCCTTAAACAACACCCCAGCCCAAAAGTCTGTTCAGCAGCCTCAGCTTCTGTAGTTGGGTCTGTCAGGGCCCCCACCCTCCCAGGCCAGGTGGAAAAAGGCAGATCTTCCATGTATTCCAGCCTGTCATAACTGGAGGCTATTTTTTCCCCCAGGGTTTCAGGATCCCCCGTCTCTCTGCAAAATATTTTCATTAGAAATTTGCTTAGAAGTGTGTTTCCCAAATCTGTCAGCATTAGTAGAATCTTATTTTCCTCACATACAACAGCTTGTCCCAATAAATAGCTCGTGTTTCTAAAATATAGTTCACCCTGAAAGTGAATAAAATACAATGCCTCATTTTCTTTCAATCTGTTTATATTTCTTCTATTGGTCTCCTGCCCCCCCCCCAAAAAATTACAATTCAGAGCCTCACCAGCGTTGGATACAGTTCTATAGCTCTTTTCATGCGTTTTTGTTGTTTAAAATTAATCCTTCTTTGCTTCTAATAAGAGAAATAGCTAACAAAGGCCACTTTCAGCAAATTTATGAAAGGAATGCTAATGTTCACTTCAGTTGCCAGAAAGGTCTTCAGCTCTTCTCTGAGTCCCAACACTGCATCATGCGGTTTCATGCTTGCTGTTTCTGTCCTTTCTCTAGGGTCTGTCTGAATTTTGGCATCAAAGATGGATGCTGCACAGAGTCGCGGGGTCAGATTTTTTGTCTCTTCAAACAGTAGCCGTCCCCAAGGTTTGCGTTATCTTTTTGACTACTTCCTTGAAATATTATGGTTGTGAGAGTAGTCAAAGCCAGAAATGTAATCCCAATTTTTCCGCAATAATGCATCGCTGATAACGGCCTTGCAAAATCAGATGTTTATGTATTAGGCCCTGATCTCATGATCACAGGCAATGTAGATGCCAGAGATAAGAGACTGCAAACTGTGGTAAACACCTGTTCAGGGAAATGGGATTCCCACCACCCACCCCCACCCCCAACCTGCTTGACCAGAGGTGGAAACAGGACAAAAGAGTGTGTTTTCATCACAGAAAGTGAAGTTTTCCTCACGTCACTTTTAACTCCCTGAAACACTTCTGCTTGCACGTGACGGGGCTTTTCAGGCCCCTTTCTGCAGCAGCAGCTCTCTGTGCCGCTGACTGTTTTATTCATAATATCCCAACCTTCCTCCAAGTGTCTTCCCCGCTCCCTCGGAGCCTCACAGCGATCCTGTGAGGTGGGTTAGGGTGAGATGTGATGGGAAGTTAAAAGTCCCCTCAGTGATCTTCATGGCCATGTGAAGATTTGAACTTGTGTCTCTCTGCTCTGATGAGTCATAGCACACCCCCACAAAAATCTTGAGAATCGTAGTTTGTTAAGGGTGCTGGGGCTTGTTAGGAGACCATTGTTCCCCTCACAGAGCTACAGTTCTTAGAGCTGCCTGTGAAGTGGGATTGTTAAAATACAGTGGTACCTCTACTTACGAATAACTCTACTTACGAATGTTTCTACTTACGAATGGAGCTCCGTCCGCCATCTTGGATGCGGTTTAGATAGGATTTTTTCTACTTACAAATTTTTAGATAGGGTTGCTTCTACTTACGAATTTTTTCTCCCAATGCATTCCTATGGGATTCGACTTACAATTTTTTTCGACTTACAAATGTGTGTTCGGAACACATTAAAGTTGTAAGTAGAGGTACCACTGTACTCCGGAAAACTGTAGCTCTGTGTGGAGAATGAGGTTCTCCTAACAACTTTCAGCACCCTTCACAAGCTGCAGTTCCCAGAATTCTTTGGGGGATGTTATGACTGTTAATGTGGTATAAGCAGGGCTTTTATTTTCCAGCTGGCATTATGGCACCTCTCAGGTGACCCCTAGAAGCAGGGGGCAGGGGGAAGAAAGCTGACCAGCCTCAGCAAAGCCCTGCTGCACCTCTGGCTCACAAGGAGACCCTTTCCAGAGCCCAAAAAGAAAAGGCTCCCCTTGCCTCAGTTGAGCAGCTTCAACAAGCCTCTGGCTGGTGAGGAAACCTGCCCCTTAGCCCAAAGAGATTCTCTTTGGGACCTGGGGTAGGTTTTCTGAGGGATGTGCGTTCTGGCACCTTTTTGTCTTGGAAAAACACACTGGGTATGAGAATGTTTTAATTGTATGGTACAGATGAGGCCCCTTAACTACGACACCCAGAAGGTTCTCAGTCCCCACCCCAGTCAAGACCACTGGCTCTCCAGAATGGCAAGGGGGCTGCCAAGAGAAGGAAATATTGCTTCTATTCCTGTGTCAAATGTTTACAACATGGCCATAATTCTTGAAAACGGCTCATTCTAGAGCTGGTTGGCTCACTTCAATGGGGCAGTTGTGGTGAAAGTACCTTGAGAACCAATGCCAACAAGTCGTACTTGGTTTACAGGAATACAAGCAAAAGTAAAGGCAGCCCCCCCGGGTGTGCTTTTCCCTTACAGGTGGAACTTAAGCAAATGCTATGGGAGTCGCCAGCGATTAAATAGTGAATAAAAGCAGCTAGATCAGTTTCCTACGTACACTAAAATGAATGTAAAAATGACGTTCTAGCAACACCAGTCACTGTCACAGCGCTGCCTGCCGAAACGTCCCTCCGAGGAGCTGTCATCCTATTGATATTGAATTTTTACTTCACAGGCAAGTGGCGGTTGAGAGCATTCAAACCCCAACAGGAAACAGCAGCTTGGGAAGTTTAAAAAACTACTCATTTTAAGTGAAAACCCATAATTAAATAACAACAGCTTGTGCAATTTTTTTAAGTTGAAAAAAATGAGTGTCCTGGCCTTTCATTTATTAATACTAAAACCTCATAAACTTAAATGAAGGTTATGAAGAATGTCCTCATTGTTGTTTTTTAATGCCGTATTTAATGTCTATTTAAAACAAATCACAAGAATTTCAAACAGGTATTTTTAAAAATAAAAAGGGAAAGACCTAACACTCTATCCCTCTCCTCTCTCACCTGCCTTGCGAGCAACAGAATTCTTAAACTTATTATGTTCTGAAGATACAATGAACCCATAAAACCTGACAGCACCATCGCACATTCTTCAATATGAATATCAAGAAGAATCAGTGGGGAATTTCAAAGATAAATTTGATTGTTTTTTATGACTCTTCCACTATTCCTTAGTGAGTGTTCACTGTAGAAAGTGACATCCTTTGCCATGCATTATGGTGCTTGCATAAATAGTGATGAGAATGCGTATTCAATAAACCAAAGGAACCTGAGCATGGATAACTTTGATGTAGAGTTGTTAGGAGAGGAGACACTGGCAATGAAAGACAGAGTCTTTTTCTCCTCTTTTTATTTGTCAAAAAAGCAACCTAGTAGATTTCTCATCGGGTGTGTTTTTGTTTAAAGTGAAGTGAAACAAAGGAAGATAAAAAGAGATGGTAATTGATTTGCTCAAGGTCCCCTCTCCTTCAAGCTGATTGCTATAGATGTCTGTTAAAGACCCAGCAGAACTTAGCAGGAGGATGTGTGGTGGTTTATGCATTCTGTCTTGTGGCTTCTTAGCAAATACGAAATGTCAATGCAGATGATTAAAATTTCTCAGTCAATGGAAACATCAAATTTTGACAAAAGTGGAAATGAAATAAAACTTCAATTAGAAAAAAATGAACCAGTCAACATAAATACTTTCCTCAACCTCCTGCTGGCCAAGCCTCAGGCTGTAGGAACAGTCATATGCAGGTGGTCATTGTCAAAGGACTTGCTGATAAGGTTTCTCTATAAGGATAAATCACAAAGTATGGTCATTTTTTAATCAGAAATTTTCTTTTTTCAGATGAAGCACTTAGTTGATTGACACTGCCAAAAATATTAATAGATGGTGCTATAGCCCCAATCCTTTAGGGGACTGATCAATAAACACTGGAAATGAGGTAACATCAACCTTTTCAAGACTAAGGACCCACTTTTAACTTATACATTTGGGGACCCATTTGTTAATCTTTTACATGATTGCAGTACTCCTGTTGCAATGTCAGTCCGTGACCCACCAGTTGAAGACCAGTGCTTTAGATGCCACAATTTCTTTAGAAAATTTGACGCAGCAAATTAAGTTCTCTCCTTTCCTTTTGACAGGCCTCAGATGGGTTAGAACTTTACAAGCACACAGAAGGCATCTACAGTAGATAAATTCTCTGAGATGTCTTAGAGGAAATATAATCTGAAATCTCCTCCAGCTATAGTACTCAATTCCTTTCTATTAACATGCTCAAAGCCTTTTCAAAGCACTTTCTTCTAGCAGTGTTAATGCTCCAAGCAGATAGAATCTTCATTTTAAAATTCTACGTGGGTATCATACGAGATGCAGAAATGTGGGTTACGGTCCCAACAAGGATCTACACCGAGGTGTTATTAAAGCTTGCTTTTATTGTTATACGTTGTATGTTAATAGGCTCTTAGTGCTGGATTCCAAAGATGCATTGTATTCCATTTAATATACCTATGATAGGATCACGTTTTTCTTTGGAGATTTTGGTGCATGGTCTCCATGCTAATTAAAGTACAATAGGGTTTGTTCAATTGAGCAATAAAACACCTAGCGTTCTAATCAAACAATGGCAAAATATAGAGTCCTGGTAATTTCTTAGCTTACTGAACCAAGCCAAGCATGTAGCAGTGTGCACAATTATTATATGTGACATAGTAACTGCAGCTTAAACATCTAAAAGGAGCATATGCATGCTTTGCATTCCAGATGCAGAGATATTGTCCTGAGAGCTTGTGAAACTAAGGGGTGCAAACTATACTACCAATGCTGGGGTGATGGGATGGTGCACCTGAAGCAGCAGGCCAGATTAGAGGGCTCAGGAGAAACCATGTAGGCCAAGAGAAGAATAGTGCAAGAATTACTTTGCTTCCAGGGTCAGCCATACCATTAAGCACAATGAAACCAGTGCTTAAGGTGGCAAATGTTGTGAGGCAGCAATAGCCTCCAGGTAGGGAAGGATGTGGTCCTTACAGCTAAACATGAAAAACCAGAGTACATTTAATTGTGTGATGTGAAAAATTATATACTATTATGTACTAATGCACCAAGGCTGAAATCCTATACTAATTTACCTTGGAGTAAGTCTATATTGAACCATATGGGACTTACCTCTGAATCATAGGTGTCAGTTCCTGGGGGCCAAGGCACTTTAGTATAAAATATACTCGACATAGTATAAAATGTCTTGCCTAAAGCATTGTGTTCATTTTTAAAAAAATCTGAATGGTGGTATACCTACTTTCACCAACACAATCCCCTGGGATTGCTGTTAATTATTTATTTGTTGTAATGTGTTTATCCTACCTTTCACCCAAGGAGCTAAAGGAAGCATGCATCCCACCCACTTTATCCTCACGACAACCCTGTAAGGTGGGCTAGGCCAAGATGAATTGGCTGGACGCTGTTGAATTTAATGGTTGAGCTGGTAGACAATCCAGACTAAAGTCTCCCACGCATCCCCAGCTGTTTCTCAAGGATGCCAAGCAGGCTGCTTCATTTTGTCTCTCACTAGGAACTGTATTTGGAGAAGGAAGAGATTTGAACTAATGAAGAGATTTGAACTTTGGGGCTCTCAGATCAGTGCTTATAGCTACTGTCAAAAGGGAAGCCCCCTTTCCATAGTAATGCTCCTATGAGACACACCAACTCTAAGCACAGAGATATGGCTTAATTGCACATTGTTTGAAAGATTTTAGAATTTTCCGCAACCCCTGCTTCCTAGTCTTATGAACAAAAACCAGGGCTATCCAGATTTCAATTGCATCTCAGCCCAACTGACCAGGAAATGGATGCCACTATTTGCTGAAGCAGCTGAATTAGTATGACAGTCATTAGGTTTTAGTTTTCTCTTAAAATGTCTCATTCAAGTAACACCTTTGCACGTGTGTGTGTGTGTGTGTGTGTGTGTGTGTGTGTGTATGTGCGCACGCAACAATTTTGCTATCTTTTTTGAGGAACAACTGACAGATGTGTTAATAAAGCTTGGCCAGCTGGTTTAAAGACAAAGAGGCACAATCAATTTAGACTACAGCTTTAGAACTCCATAAAACAGCTGTATCCCGCTGATGACTTCTAATACTTTTGCATCTTGCACATTATAGCATTCAAAATCCCCATAACGAAATGCATGTTTTGTTTAGTGAATATTCCTAGCAATTAATTTAAAAGGAACAACTTTCACATTTCCTAATTCTCATTCCTTGCGCATGTGAGGAAGACAAGAATGAGAGCATCTATGGGAAATGTTTGTCATCAGGAATGAAGAATGCACCCTGCTATAAGCATGTCTTGTGCAGGTTTGCATTGAGAGGTTGGACCCGTGAGTGTAGGGGGACATGGTACCTGGACTTATGTTTTTTGTTTGTTTGTTAAGGAACTAGTTCTGGTCCAAATTCATCCTGTCCAAAAAGGAACCAGCTTCAGTTCAAGTTTGTCCTTTTTATAAAACAAACTAGTTCAGTTCAAGTTTATTCAAAGTGGACTTTTTATTTCAAAGAGTTATTCCTCAGCACACACCCACTGCATCATAATGTTTCATGCTGCTGCACTGAGGTATAGGGTACAAAAGTAAATCAGGAATGATAGTGCCACACACAAGTAATGACAGACAGGCAGAATGTGAACAGGTGAAGCTTTTTTCATAACTGTATCTCCGTATTAGGCTTACCCTGTTTAATTTGTGCCAGCCACACAGCTATTAAAGCCACAAGGCATCATGTGCTTTGTTCCTGTACTTCTCGCTGCAATGCACTACTGTTGGAAGATAGTAAATTCCTTCAACAGGGAAGATACAGGAAATGCCTAACATTCCTTCCTTCTGATTGCTTAGCAACAGTGATTAAGTGACCAAGCACCCTTAGCAACAGCAGCATCTCTGTATCTGCCAAAAACCTTATAATGTTGCCTAAACAGTTTGCTTTCTAACCTTCTTCATAGATGTTGGAATGATTTTTTTAAAAAGCCTTTTTTATATTAAAAAACAGGCTTGGGGGGGATGATAATATTAACTAGAAATTGTTCAAATTTCAACCATAAAATGCATGTAATTCATATTTGGTTCATCTGGCAATTGTGAGAATGAGTTTCAGGTATAGCTCAGAGGGGTTTTTTAAACTAGTTCAGTGAGCTTCATTCAGCTGTTGTTATTGTTGTTGTTGTTGTTTAGTTGTTTCGTCATGTCTGACTCTTCGTGACCCCATGGACTAGAGCACGCCAGGCCCTCCTGTCTTCCACTGCCTCCCGCAGTTTGGTCAGACTCATGTTCGTAGCTTCGAGAACACTGTCCAACCATCTCACCCTCTGTCGTCCCCTTCTCCTTGTGCCCTCCATCTTTCCCAACATCAGGGTCTTTTCCAGGGAGTCTTCTCTTCTCATGAGGTGGCCAAAGTATTGGAGCCTCAGCTTCAGGATCTGTCCTTCCAGTGAGCACTCAGGGCTGATTTCCTTCAGAATGGATAGGTTTGATCTTCTTGCAGTCCATGGGACTCTCAAGACTTCATTCAGCTACACTAGTTAATTCCAACTACCACATGGTACCCCTAGCAATTCTTAGACAGGGAGGCACAGAACTGGAATCTTGAATATGATAAAGGAAGTATGTAGGCCTCATCTTAAAGTTCTGTGACAAAGCATTTAAATTTATTTCAAATACTTTTGCCACACCTTTCTGGGCAATGTCCTTACCAGGCACTTTACAGTCATAATGAAAAACAGCATAATTAAAGAAATACAATTAAAATTGAACAATATGCAAAACAGTGAGATGTCAGCAAAAAAAACATTCATGGAAAAGAAACATGAAATACAAGTTTTCGTATCCCATTTAAAGGTAGTCATTTAAAGGTGAAGATTTCAGGGGAGAAAGATCTCAAGAGCCGGGCAAGTTCATGTGAATGGCTCATGGGCTTTGGGGCCAAATACCATGATCCCAAACCATTTAGGACACTAAAGTTAAAAAAATTAAAATCATTAGCATTTTAAACTGAGAAACAAATTAGTTCTACCTTCACTGTCAGATGCAGTATGTATCTGAACATCAGTTGCTGGTAATTGCAAATGGGGAGAGTGCTGTTGCACTCAGGTCCTGTTTGTAGGCTTCGCATAGGCATCTGGTTGCCCATTGTGAGAACAGGATGCTGGACCAGATGGGCCTTTGTTCTGATCCACTGTGGCTCTTCCTATGTTCTTAAATTGATAATGCAAATTTTGAGTGTAATCCAGCTCCAAGTATTAGCAGTCACATTTTGTACTAATTAAAGTTTCTGAACTGCCTTGGAAGTCATCTCCCTATAGACCAGCCTGGAAGCAAGGCAATCAGTATCTGAGTAGGTCCATGTTTTCCAGGCAGGGCACAGCTGGCACACCAGCCTTGCAACTTTGCAGCAAGCAATCTTTTGCTCTAGTGGGTTCACAGTCAGGGAGTCACTCAAGCATATAAACAGCATACATGTTCCTGGCTGATCTCAGACATAACATGTGTGCTAATCATGCTTCAGAACCTATACCATGATCTGAGCATGCAAAAGTTTAACTAGCAAACCACTCTCTGCCTTTACCTTCTGTCTGTTCAGTACTCTGCTTCAGATATCCATGAGGTTGAGCAGCCTCGTGAGGTGGAACAAGGGCCCAAACTGTGGTTGGTCAACGTTGTCTGTGTATACCAAACCATGGCTTGCAAAATAGCTTCAATACATGGCCTTAAATCCTCGACTGTCAGCATCAAACCAACCACAGCTTGTAGACAGCCTTGGGTTCAGTTAACTAAAATAAACTGTGGCTGCGGACTCAATCACAGTGACCCCCACCCTAAGGGAACAAAGGCCTAGTCTAAGATGGGTGCAAAAACTATACAGGACAGTATTCTGGGATTTTAAAATTGGCCACAACTTTATTGATTCCAGATGTAGATAGGCTTTGGCTCAAGCATTGGGTGTATATCCATTCTCAGCCCCTTGTTGGGGAGGGCACCCTGTTTATAACCGCATGCTCCCCACAAAGCGGTTTGTTGTTGTTCAACTCTCCGTGACCCCATGAACCAGAGCATGCCTTGGAAACTCTCACTTTCTTCTCAAAGCTTCTCCTTTTTATGTCCATGGAGTTTTCTTGGCAAAATACTGGAGTGGTTTGCTAGTTCCTTCTCCAGGTGGATCACACTTAGCCTAAACTCTCGGCTATGACCTGTCCATCTTAGGTGGCCCTGCATGGCATAGCTCATAGTTTCTTGGAGTTATTCAATCCCCTTTGCCATGACAAGGCAGTGATCCATGAAGGGGCCACAAAGCGGTATTCAGTTGTTATTCACATTGGCTCTATTCAGGTGCAAGTTATAAATGTATCTATTTATCCAGGACTCCAAGTCCATTGACTCAATGTCAATTCTGGATGAGATGAAGCTGACTGCTTACTGCTGCTGCTTTGTGTTGAACACATTTTTGCCTGGATGTTTTAATTGTATATTTTTATATCTTATTCCATTGTATATTGTGTGCTGTGAGCCACCCTGTGCTCGTATCTCAAAGAAAAGCAGGGGATAAGAACTGCACAATGAACAAATGAATAAGTAAACAAACATTTATCTATCTATGCCATTGTGAATCTGGCTTAATAGGATCAGAAAGTAGAAGCCAAAAGCTTGTGCCTCCACCCCTGCCACTTTGGAGCCCTGAGTGAGCAAAGGCTGCCCCATTCATCTCAAAGCAGAGGAATATGCCTCAAGTAATCCCCGACTTTGAAAGAAGAAGAGTACCGTAATTCTACTGTGGGAGGAAGGAATGGCACTTTTATGCTGGAGCTTTGTATCGCTGCCAAAAAGAACTCCAGAAAATAGATGTTTTTAAAAAACATTATGCAGTAAACAAATAGATCATTTCATCCCTTATACCAGGCATAGGCAAACTCGGCCCTCCAGATGTTTTTGGCCTACAACTCCCATCATTCCTAGCTAACAGGACCAGTGGTCAGGGATGATGGGAGTTGTAGTCCCCAAACATCTGGATGGCCGAGTTTGCCTATGCCTGCCTTACACACCCAACTGACCACTGTGGTCTACAGAAGAGTGCCTCTTGAAAATACCATGTGATGTATGAACTGGGACTTTTGTGTGCTTCCATTTACCCAGAAGTGCCACACCATTATGCTAGTTTCCTGGCAGACAGGTGGGTTGCATGAGCTACCTGGGAGGCAGGGGTGTGCACCACCAGGAGCACCAGGTTGGTGGGTTTGCACCATGCTCACATCCCCACTACCTCTCCCTTCCTCTTCTGTTCCTTTGTAAGCAACAGTAGCCCACCTGCCAGAAAGGTAGTTCAGTGGCTACTTCCCACCCAGCAAGCTCCTTCTGCACTCAATCATTGGAACTCTCTCCCATATCCGACAGCCACCATCTCTATTTTCTTTGGGGCATCTCTTGAAGACCTTCCTTTTTCAACAAGTCTTTCAAGCAGAGATTATTATCTCCATTGATCCCCATCCATAGTTGTATGAGATCTGTACTTGATTTTAATATACCCGTACTTATTTTTCCTTGTTATTGTTATCACTTCAGGGTGTTTCCATGGGAAGGGCTTGATAAATGAAATAAATAAATAAAACTCAGATTCCATCCCTCCCAACCTTTCTTTCCCCACACTCCACCTCCTCTACCCTGAAGGGAGCAAACCTCAGGAGCCAAATTTGCATTTGCTGCTACAGTGCTAACCAAGATGATCTAAATAACTCGCATCTCACATCTCCGTAGCCGGCACCAAAGCTATTGCACCGAGGAGAAGGTAAAGCACAAACGACAGCGCTTGATTGCCAATTTATTTCAGGGGACACGAGATATGCAGCAAAGCGTCTCTTTCTGTCGTTGCTGCCAGTGGTTAGGGAAAACATTTGCAGAGAGACAGGAGTAGGTAAGCAGGAAGCAGAGAGTTAAAGGTTTCGAAGCCTGAGGCCTGAAAGCACCGTGTGAAGAAACAGGATTGCTACCCGTCACATTTCTGCATTCTCAGGCAGAGGCAGAGAGAGAGCATCTGTAAAGGGGTGTCTGCTCTCAGGGCAAAACGGATTACGACTCCAATGAAAGGTTGTTACAAAAATCTATACAATGCACTTGTGAAAGTGCACTTCATTAACTGGGTTAGAGACAGACAATTCTTCAGTGGCATTAAAAAAAAATAAAATGCAGCCGTCAAGGCTGCGAAGTTATACAGATTGCACAGACCGAAGGGAAATTGTGTGTGAGAGGAATCCTTTGAACAAATACAGCCTGTGATTTGCTCTTTCTCCTGTGAAGGCTTCTGTTATAAGGCAGCACTGAGGCAATTATTTTGCGTGAAGTTGATTTTAAATGCCAAATTTTGAACGTTATGTGGAACAGATTTTAATCCCACCTTGTTTTGATGTCTCAAAGAGAGAAGGGCCACACTATATATATATATATATATATATATATATATATATATATATATATATATATATGGGTAGCACACAATGGGTCTCAGGAATTTGAAGAGATTGCAGAGATACTTTAATGAAGTACTTCAGAAATTAAAAGAAAAAGCTGATAATAGGTTCCCCCCCCTTAAAAACCATTCCTATTCCTATATAAAGCAATATATTAAACAATATGAGAAAGCTTTCAATTGAGATTCAGGTTGGATTCAGCTTCAATTCTGCATGCAATTAAAATATTGATTAAAATGTATTGGAGTCAACAGGGGGAAAGCAAAAAGGATACATCTACAAAGAAAAGGTGGTGGGGATGAAGAAATCACATGAATAATCAAAACAACGCATCAAAATTAGATGTCGAGCTTTAAATGGCAATAGAAGATTACGTGACACATTTTTTGTTTGCTTTGTGGGATTGAAATATTGAGTTTTTGTTTGCAACACACATCCTAATGAGAAGCAGATCAATAAAACATTCAGGATTTTATCAAAGTTCTAAAATAAGCAAACCTAAGGAATTTGAAAAGCTATATTTATTGGAGTCAGAGTGCCTGAGTCTTCTGAAACCTTTTGATTCAATAAGCAGAGGTTGGTAAAAAAAAAAATGCTCCAGGAATGTCTGTCTTACTCAAGGCTGTCACACAATAGCACATATGTTCCCAAACCTGTTCACCAGAGTAATACCAGACAGGCTGAAGTTACCAGGGATCAGCGAGGAAACCTTCCATATTCCATCCTTTCTCATGGAGCTGCTCCAGAGGACCAGCTTATTGAGTATTCATTCTGATTTGCTTGCACAAAGCTTATACAGAGGTTAGACTGTGTCTGGTCTTTATCAAGCATTTGATCTGATTCGTTTGTGGGGCGCTTACACAACAGCAATCATTCATTCTGATATGCTTGTGGGGTGTTTATAAATCTTCCCAGTAATAATTTATTCACTGCCCACTTTTTAGTGCAATTTTGCCACTACTTCCCTAAACACAAAAGGCTTCCCCCTTTTAAAAAAATTGTTGGACCAGAATGACAGCCTTAATTTCTGGTATGCAATTGAATCTCTACCACAAAATACTGACCTTCTGGAGGCAAGCTCTCAAAGAAAAAGCCCCCTTTTCTTCAAACCATAACCAGGCACAAGGAATGAAAATTTAACCCTTCTGGAAGGACTTGCAGGACAGATATTGGCAGGTTCTGTGATCTACTTGTGTCATACTAGAACCTTGGGATTCACTAAGCAGAAATGGATGCAAAAAAGTGCCTCAGATTAAAAATTGTGATTTAGAGGGTGGATCCCCTTTCCTACAGGATTCTATGAGCTACTAGATTTGCAAATGATGCTGCAGGTTAAGCAAATACTCACCCCTGCCCCCCCACTTTCTCAATAAACGTACCATTGGTTTTTCCAATCACATGCTGGCATTGTACAAAATGCACCAGCATTAATATTTTCAATGCCACTGCAGAATTAAGTTTGGCCCTAACTATATTGTGAAAGCACTTCATGGCAGAAATTGAAATGATTCAAGGATTGCTGCAGTGGGGGGGGGGCAGAACTCAGTTGATTCCTGCTTGTGTTTCTCCAAAGATGCACAAGTACTCCTGAATCTGAGGTGAGAAATTCATTACAGTTGAAGTGCAGTTTGCAAGTTTCCAGACCTCAGGAACTCTTGTATGGCAGGGTTGTATGCGCCTCAATGTTAGTTAGCCAGTTGGCTGAGTTGCCTTGCTGAGTTTTGCAGCGATTTGAAATTCATAAACTACTGATTGAAAACCTGGATCCGGGAGATAAGTGGCACCCTAGATGGCTGAAAACTGCATTGGTAGGTTCTCTCTCTCATCCTCCTGGTTTATGGGACTGTATTTTGAGGCTCCCACATTCACTGTTGAACTTAATCATATTCCAGCTGAACAGATGATGCTCTAAGATGGGGGTGGGGTGGAATATAAAATTCAAAGCATAAACATTTCAAGATTAATCTGATCTACTATAGGCAGAAAGCTAATCACCAACAAATGAAATCTTACTTTCTCGAACACGGCATGGGCTTCCTTTCGCCAAAGGGCCAGTGCTGATCAGCTTAAGATGCTATCTTCATAATAAAACCTCAGCAAATCCCAGAGTGTGTCCGTGTGCAGTGTATATACAAGAAATACAGGCGATTGTATCAGGTGATTGGGTGAACCTATTAATTTTCATATGCTCACTGAACTAGAATTGCTTGCCAATTCGTTTTTTCAAATGTAGTCGGCTGATTCGTTTTTGACGCACTGGATGCAAGAAATGTTCTTAGATTTGAAGGGAAAGGCAATCTTGCCCGTGCACTCCAGAAGCAGGCATAAGGGTTAAGGAGTTGCCCCCAAATGTGTGACGTAGCAACAGCGGCTCTGACACCCTTACTGACTCATTTGAAAAACTATGCTGCTAGTTGTGTGATGTCACTCATCAAAAGGAATCAAGGGCAGGCATCTGAGCTTAGAGTTGTATTCAGTTGCTGGAGTCCATTTAAATATGAGAACTGGATTCTGAGTCCCAGCGGCTTCTTGATAAGCTTACTTCATGCATGGGGTTTCTTTGGTCCTCTTCCAAGCAAGAGTGACAACAGTCATGTTTCAGACTGAGTAAGGACTTTCTCACTTAAACTGAGCACACTCTTTTGAAGTCAAAGTTTCCGTGTCAACAGTTCAGGTGGGAGATGTGCCAATGTAAGCACATCTTACACGCATGCCTATGTAGGCCAGCTTTTCTGCCACGTCCTTATGATATGGCTAGAGCTGAAGACAGAAGAGTGTTTCTGTACCTGAGGCTTAAATAGGACTCAGAGTCGCTTTTACATTGGTAATTATGTTCATTGGTAATGCAGAAGAGAGTGTGGAGGGCCAGCATTTTTAATGCAAATGAGCATTCGGGCCGATGTAGACTTCACATTCACATTACATGGTTACTGAAGCAAGAGACACGTTAGGTCCTGTGTATAAAAGTGCCCTAAGCTTAGACAAAGAATTAAGGTTTATATGAAGCTGCCTAACTAGAGTAAAGCTAACTTATATGATTTTCTGTCAGAGAAAGACCCTACCTGCTGATGCTGCTCGAACCAGAAAAGTGATTGAGCCTTGCTATTGCTTCATTATAGCCGTGCATGGAGGAGTGGCAAGGATAAAAAAGTGTGCAAATAAAGGTTTTGAAAGTACACTGCATCTCCGAAGGCTGGAATTATGTGGTGTTATTAATTTGTTTGTTAAAATTTGTATACTTCCTTTCATCTGAAGATCACAGGGAGGTTCATAGCATAAAAATGCAAAATGTATAACACAGAATACATAATAAAAACAAGAGAGCAAGAGCAAACCAATACTCCCTCCCCAACACATTTAAAAGGACATAGGATGCTAATCTGCCCAAACCTAACTTGAATGCCAACCTCTAATGATAAAGTTCTGCATTTTTTTTCATACACTCCAACATTTCGGGAGGGCAATTCGGGGCACCCCACCACCACCCTGTCCCTCGCCCACCTGCTTGCCCCCTATCTTTAAGCAGTCTTGATCCTCCTTGGGAGCATAGAGGAGACAGGGTGGAGGTTGATGCAAAACCCTGCAAAACTTTTGCCAAAGTTTAGCTCCGGTTTGGAGTGAATCGGACAATGTTGGGGTTGGGGTTACCCTTTGCTCTCTGGGTTTGAGTGACTATTGCTCTGTATCTGGGGTGCTGCAAAACAAGAGGTTTTTTTGCCGCAAAATGCTGCAAACCCTTTGCCAAAATTTGGTGCCGATTTGGAGTGAATTGGAAAATGTTGGTTTTTGGGTGACCCTTTGCAGCCCATGTTTGAGGGGGCATTGCTTCATTTCTGAGGTGCTGCAAAATGTGGGATTTTCACTGCAAAACTTTGGTGTGGGTTTGGAGTGAATTGGACAACGCTAGGTTTGGGGTGAGCTTTTGAACCCCCTTTTTAAGAGGCTATTGCTCCCAGTGAAATGCAGGGCTTTCACTGGGAAATGCTGCTAAACTTTTGCCAAAGTTTGGTGCTGGTTTGGAGTGAATCAGATAATGTTGCGTTTTGAGGCATTAACTATGAACCACAAAATTATTTCTTGGGTTCTCTGTCCCCACTCCTTTGCAGAAAGTGGGTTATGCTTTTTTTTAAAAAAGGAACCAAATAGGAATAACAAATGTTATTAACCTCAGTTTCCAGGAAGTGTGCAACAAATTTCAGGGAGAGAAGTCTCCCCTCCCCACAGATGTGCCAAGAGTGACTGTTAAGGTAAAGGTAAAGGGTAAAGGGGCCCCTGACCATCAGGTCCAGTCGTGTCCGATTCTGGGGTTGCGACGCTCATCTCGCTCTATAGGCCGAGGGATCCGGCGTTTGTCTGCAGACAGCTTCCGGGTCATGTGGCCAGCATGACAAAGCTGCTTCTGGCGAACCAGAGCAGCGCACAGAAACGCCGTTTACCTTCCTGCCGGAGCAGTCCCTATTTATCTACTTGCACTTTGGTGTGCTTTCAAACTGCTAGGTGGGCAGGAGCTGGGACCGAGCAACGGGAGCTCACCCCGTTGCAGGGATTCGAACCGCCGACCTTCTGATCAGCAAGCCCTAGACTCTGTGGTTTAACCCACAGTGCCACCTGGGTCCCTGTTAAGGTAAAACAGGGTAAAGATCACCTCTGGTATCACCTGGTTCCAATGAACACCAAGTGACAACTACTTCTAATTTCACAATAATTTTAACTGGCAGCATGAAAGTTTCCCCTTTGGTAAGAAATTTTTTTAAGAAACAATAATCTTAAGAACACCATTTTCTTTTTATTTCTAACAGGTTGTCCTTCCCTCCCCCATTTTCAAGGAGATTTCTTTCTTTCTTTCTTTCTTTCTGCTTCAAGATTTTAGCAGCTCTCTCAAGAATATTGATATATGCCACTGTCGTATATATTAATATTGTTGTTTAGTCGTTGTCACAGTGGTCGGATGGGACTACTTCAGAGTAACGACTCTCCACCGCTCTGCATTTTATCTTTTTATTGGTGCTGCGTATTTACAGTGCTAAAGGTAGAGCTATTTACAGAGACACATCTTTTCAGCTTTCATCAGAACCTCTGAATGGCTTTTGGCGCGTCTTGCGCCAGCATAACAACTTGGGGAGCCCCATCCTCTTCCCCCGACGCTTTCTGCGAAGTTCCGGAGTTGGGGGGATGGGTCTGCCCCCCCTCTTTCCTCCTTCCTGTCCCACCTGGGACGCTGGCTCTTCTACCCTGCCAGAGCCTTGGATCCCACTTCCTGTTTCCCCACTGGAGCTGGAGCTCTCCCTGCTCTCCGTCGTGCTCTGGGCTGGGCTGGAACTCAGGAGGGGAGGGGCTTTGCGATACCCCTTGCCCCTCACATCCATCCCCCCCAGGCCCCCCTTCCTCCCTCCTGGGCGGTTGCACGGGTGTTGGTGGTGACTGAAAGCCTAAGAACTCCGTGCTGTCCGAGCCGGTTGGTGTGAACACCTCCCCCCAGTCCCGTTGTCCCCCTCCTCCCTCCTGGGAAGAGGGAAAGCCCAAAAAATCCGTGGCCTCAGAGCTGGTGGGGGTGAAAATCTGCTGCCAGTCCACCTCTTCTCCTGAGTGGACCTCGGAGATACCCATATCTCCTCCTCCGCGTCCTCAAACTCTGCTTCCCATCTCCATGGTGAACTGCTTTCCCCCTCCTGTGCGTCCTCCTCCTCCCCCTCCCTTTCCATGTGCCAGGGCTTGGGCCTGTGTGGGAAGAGGGCGTGAAATTCTTCCACTAAGAATTCCTCCTGTATCTGGGTGGCTGGGACCCATTCATTTTGGGATGGCGGGGCGTCCTCCCATGCCATAAGGTACTCCAGGCCCCCCACCCCCCTTCGTGAATCAAGGATGGCCATTGCTTCATTGAGTGGCTCCCTGCCTCCTCTCTCCCCCCCTCCCTCGGGGGTCTGTGCGCCGTCTCGGAATCTGCTCCTTTCCCTGTACGGAGACAGCAGCGATCTATGAAACACTGGGTGCACCCTCATGTCCTCTGGCAGTGCCAGCCTGTATGCCACCGGGTTTACCTGCTGCGTGACCGTGAAGGGGCCCAACCTTCTGGGTGCCAGCTTCTTGCACCTCCCTCTGGTGGGAAGGCCCTCCGAGGACAGCCAAACCTTGTCCCCCACCCTGATGACCTCCCCCGGTCGCCTGTGGCGATCTGCCCCCTTCTTGTACGCTTCCTTGGCCCTCTCCAAGTGTTCTCTGAGCTGCTGGTGCACCGTCTCCAGCTCCTCTGCCCAATCCTCTGCCTGCGGGCCCTCCTCCTCCTCCTCCCCCTACGTCAGCAGTACCTGACGTAGCATCTCAGGTACTGCTGCAGAATGGCGTTGACCCGCTCCGCCTGTCCATTGGTCTGCGGGTGCCGAGCCGTCGACAAGCTGACCTCCACCTGCAGGAGGTTCATGAGCCGCCTCCAGAACCTGGAAACAAATTGGCGGCCTCTATCCGAAATAACTCTTAAAGGTAATCCATGCAGTCTGAAAACGTGGTCAAAAAACAGTTTGGCTGTCTCTTCTGCAGAGACCGCCCTGGCACACGGTATAAAATGGCACATTTTGGACATAAGGTCCACCACCACCAACACTGCGGTCTTGCCCCTGGACGACGGCAGGTCTGTGATGAAGTCCATGGACACTACTTCCCACGGCCTGTGCAGGGTGGCTAATGGCTCCAGCAACCCTGCTGGTGCTGCTCTGACTACCTTTGCCCGCTGGCAGGTGTCACAGTCCCGTACATAGTCTCGAACATCTTCCCGCACCCCTGGCCACCAGAAGTGTCTCATGACTAGGTGAGTGGTTTTGTCCCTTCCGAAATGACCCGCCGTCGGGTTGTCGTGCATCTGCTTGAGGACCTTACCTCTGAGCTGGTTGGTGGGCAGGTACAGGGCTCCCCTGTAAAAAAGCAACCCCCTCCTTTCCTCAAAGTCTTTTGCCTGCTCCCTCCCCCCTCGCAGCTCTCTGAAGATGCGGGTGGCAAACTCATCTGCTGCCGTCAGTGCTGTGAGTTCTGCCTCGCTCACCACTGCTGCTCCGCAGGACCATGCTGATGGGGGGAAAATGTGCCGGGGTGCTGGTGGCAACTCCTCCTCCATGTACTCTGGCTTGCGGGAGAGGGCATCCGCCCTGACGTTCTGCTCCCCCGGTATGTAGTGGATGGAGAAGTTGAAGTGTGAGAAGAACTCTGCCCATCGTATCTGCCGCTGGTTGAGCACCCTGGCCGTTCTCCAGAACTCCAGGTTCTTGTGGTCCGTGCACACCTGAATGGGGTGCTTGGCGCCCACCAAGAAATGTCTCCAGTGTTTAAACGCAGCGTGGATCGCGAGAAGTTCCTTATCAAACACCGTGTAATTGCGTTCTGGCTGTGTCAGCTTTCTAGAGAAAAAGGCACAGGGTCTCCACTCTCTGTTGGCATCCAGTTGCAACAGGATCGCTCCCAAAGCTCTGTCTGAAGCATCGGTCTCAACGCGTAGGGGCGCATCCTGCACCACGTGGAACAGGTTCTGGTCGAAAGCGAACACCCTCTTGAGGCTTTCGAACGCTGCTTGCGCTTCCTGTGTCCACCTGAACTTCTGCTTGCCTCTCAGGCAGTCCGTGATGGGAGCCGTAACGCGAGAGAAGTTCTTGATGAACTTCCTGTAGAAGTTGGCGAAGCCTAGTAGGCGTTGGGCATCCTTGCGCGTCCTGGGGCTGTGCCAGTCCAGGATGGCCTGCACCTTGTCCTTGTCCATCGCCAGCCCCTTGTCTGACAGTTTGTAGCCCAGGAAGTCCACCTCCTTGGTGTGAAACTTACACTTCTCCAGCTTCACATACAGGTGGTGCTCCTTCAGGCGCTGCAACACCTCTCTGACATCCTTCACATGCTGCTCTGGGTCATTGGAGTAAATAAGGATGTCATCCAAGAAGACCAGGCATTTCTTGAAGAGAAGGGACCCCAGGACGTGGTGCATGAAGGCCTGGAAGCATGCTGAGCCCCCTTGCAAACTGAAGGGCATCACCAGATATTCAAAAGAGCCCAGAGGCGTGAACATCGTGGTCTTCCACTCATCGCCTTCCCGGATCCTGATCAAGTTGTACGCCCCCCTCAGGTCGAGCTTGGTGAAGATCTTGCCCCTGCGTGCCGCTGTCAGCAGATCGTCCACTCTGGGCATTGGGAAAGCCACCGGTTCTGTCATGTTGTTCAGGCGCCTGAAATCCACCACCAGACGGCGCTGTTGCGTGTCTTTCTTGTCCACCCAGAAGACCGGGCTGCCCCCTGCTGCCTTGCTTTCTCTGATGAACCCCCTCTTGAGGTTCTTGTCTATAAACGCACGCAGATCCTCCAGCTCCTGATCTGACATGGAGTACAGCTTGGCTGGGGGTAGCGTGGCCCCCGGCACCAGGTTGATCTGGCAGTCAAACGACCTGTGCGGGGGCAGGTGGTCGGATTCCGCTTCACTGAAGACCTCCTGCAGGTCCCAGTACGGCTTGGGTATCGCCTCACCCCCCTTGACGTGCATGGTGGCCACCGTGGCTATTGGAGGCCCCTCCCCTGGTTGGTGCTGCATGCAATGTTCCAGACAAAAGTCCGAACCAAACGTGATGCATCTCTGGTGCCAACTGATGGAGGGGTCATGGCGCGCCAGCCAGCTCATGCCCAAGACGATGGGGGGGGGGGTCTGAGATGGTGGTGACGTTGAATGCCAGTGTCTCTGAGTGTCGCCCCACCGTCATTCTCATGGGGGGGGTCTGGTGGGTGATGGCCCCTCCCAGCAACTCCCTGCCGTCAATGGTGGAGACGTGCAGGGGAAAATCCAGCTGCAGAAGTTGGATCTGGTGCGCTTCTGCAAAGTTTCTCGAAAAGAAGTTGGCCGACGCCCCCGAATCGATTAACGCGAGGACTGTCAGGGGATACCCATTAGGGAGCATTAGCGTCACTTCTAGAACCACCCCTGCTCTGGGGGGGGGGTGGGCTGGCGCTGCTCCTCGCTGTGCGGGTGGGTGGGTTGGGGCTGTTGTGTGCTGACTGCGCCTGGCTGCTGCCCCTTGTCTCCTGCAGCCAGGCTGTCTCGTTTCCCTGCTGTGGTGCTGCGTCAGTGGGGGAAGGCACAACCGTTCCCGCCTTTCCTTGCCATTCCCTGCGATGTGGGCAGTCTCTGACGAGATGCTGAGGGGAGTTGCAGAGAAAGCAATTCCCGCCTCTTCCCTCCTTGCGTCTTGGCGCCGCTGGGGTTTGAAAAGCCCCCGCACGCGCGCGCTATCAATTTGCATGGGTTCCTGGTCTTGGCTGGCCCCTGGCATGGCGTGAGATGGCTGTTGGGGGAGTGGCTTCTCCTGCGACCGTGGGAACCAAGCCCGCTTTGCGCGCGTTGCTTGCTTGTCGTTCCACCGGGATTCCTGTCTCACCCCCACCGCCAGAGCCGCTTTGCTCAGCTGATCCATATTACTGGGCTTTGGACCTCTCGAGAGCTCATCTTTCACATCCTCATTCAACCCCAGGTAGAATGCCGCTTCCATCGGAGGCGAGTGCAGTTCCCACCCCAGTCTGTGCACCAGCATGGTGAATCTCGCCCAATATTCGCGAACTGTCATTGTTCTTTGTCTTAAATTATGCAGTTCCTCTTTGGTCTGGTCCATATGGCTATCGGACGCATACATAGTTTTTAAAGCCTCTAAAAATAGTTTGACATTCTTCATGCAAGGATTTTTTGTCGCGATTAACGGTCTGAGCCACTCCCTGGCTGCCCCGGTAAGGTGTTCCACAATAAACGCTACCCTGTGCCCATCATCAGGGAACTCATCATGGTGCAGCTCAAGAGCATACACGATCTCAGTCTCAAAGCCATGATATTCCCTCGGGTCTCCATTGAACTTGTTCACTAGGGTCCCTGCTCTCCTTCCTGGCAGCACTTGGAGTTGGGCTCCCCCTCCTCCCTTGTTTCTCTCTGCATCCAACTTGTTTTGGAGGTCCACGGCTACCGCCCTTAACTGCTGCTCTTTGTCCTGAAGTGCTCTCACCTGTTCAGCAAGGTTGTGCCTGTCCTCTTTAATTTTCTCCGTTTCTTGCTTCGCCGCCTTTAATTCCCCCTGTGCCTGCAACGCCAGTTCCTGCAGGTCCTGCTGGGCTTTCTCCGCGATCTGCCGCCATGTCTCCGCTTCTGGCGCGCTCATCCCGGCAACTCCAAAGTAGCCCAAAAAAGATTCGGAGGTTGTTGTCACAGTGGTCGGATGGGACTACTTCAGAGTAACGACTCTCCACCGCTCTGCATTTTATCTTTTTATTGGTGCTGCGTATTTACAGTGCTAAAGGTAGAGCTATTTACAGAGACACATCTTTTCAGCTTTCATCAGAACCTCCGAATGGCTTTTGGCGCGTCTTGCGCCAGCATAACAACTTGGGGAGCCCCATCCTCTTCCCCCGACGCTTTCTGCGAAGTTCCGGAGTTGGGGGGATGGGTCTGCCCCCCCTCTTTCCTCCTTCCTGTCCCACCTGGGACGCTGGCTCTTCTACCCTGCCAGTGCCTTGGATCCCACTTCCTGTTTCCCCACTGGAGCTGGAGCTCTCCCTGCTCTCCGTCGTGCTCTGGGCTGGGCTGGAACTCAGGAGGGGAGGGGCTTCGCGATACCCCTTGCCCCTCACAGTCGTCTTAGTCTTGTTCGGCTCTCCGTGACCCCATGAACCAGAGCATGCCTTGGAAACTCTCACTTCCTCCTCAAAGCTTCTCCTTTTTTTTATGTCCATGGAGTTTTCATGGCAAAATACTGGAGTGGGCTGCCAGTTCCTTTTCCATATAATATTAATATTACTCTTCTTCTAATTGCCTGAAGCACAAGGCATGGCGGATTACGTGCTTCCTATACACCTAAACAATTCCATCTTGAGTTTTCCTTGTTGCCTTTGATGTTTTGTTTAGAGTTCAGCTTATTATTTAACTTGCTTTTAGTCATTAGCTTTCTCTTTGAAAATAAGGCTTCACAACTTCGAGTAAAGCTGATTTATTTCACATGCTTGTTTCATCTTCTCTGCCTGCTTGTTCTTCTAACAGTATCTTTCTTTTATATGGGAGCATATTTGAAATTAGGGAGAAACCTGCACTTGTGTTTTAGGGCAGACAGGGGAACAGCAGGGATTTTCTTCAATATGATAGTGTCTATGACAGGTTTTGTCAGCCCGTTGCTCCAAGGTTTGAACTACATCTCACATCCTTAAATAATCTTTAAAATATGAAAGAAAATGTGCACAGGAAGTTATGCAGATTCCTAAGCCCCAGAACACAAACCCCAACCACTGTTTTCTCTCCCCCAACACATACATCAATGCCTCTGCAGACCATTCAGATGGATATGCAATGGGCAGGCTCTTTATATTAAAAACCTTTACGTTCATAAACATATATTTACAATCTGGTGCTCAAGTTTCTCCCTATTAACGCTTAGGGAACTTCTCTGTCTGTTTCACTTCAGACAGATCACACTAAAACACACTGTCCTCAGCAGTATCCTGAGAAGTCTCTCACAGCAGCCTTTCTCCTCACACACATAAAGAGAGAGAAGCAGAAAAACAGCTAAAAACGACAGTTTCTTGAATAACAGTCACAACAGAATGGAATGCCTCTCTCATGTGAGTCATAGACAGCCAATCACATGAGAGAGCTACTGCCAAGGGGAAAAAAACCCATGCTAAAAATACACTGCAATTCAACATATGCAAACATTCCCATTTCAGGAAATTAAACCTTTATCCTTAACAATCCCCAAGGGAAGAAGAGTCAGAAGCAGGTGGGAGAACGATGAGTGGTCAAAGGGAGAAGAGAGGGCAGACTGGGAGGAGGAGGTGTCAGAAGCTGTAAGGGTAACAGGGTTTAGTGAGCAGGAAGAGTCTGTGACAGAGTGTGTTTCAGAGGAGAGGGGAGGCTGGAGAGGAGCGGAACCATGAGGCAGATATGAGGCAGGCAGCCAAATAAGCCAGGGGGTCTCCCCCTCCTGCTGTGACCAGCTCCCCGCCCTGTGGTCTCCTAGAACCCGCAGAGGTATGAAGGTGGAGCAAAGATAGGCAAGACAAAGAAGTCTCAGGTTTCTTGGGAAGGACTCAGGGGAGGAGAAGACTTAGGGAGCTGTCCTCACAACTGCCTCATTGGGGCAAGACCTACAGGGAAGAGTTGTGCCCACTAGGCCTGAGCTGTTTTTGTTTCTTTGAATAAAGAGTTAACTTCACTTGACACCTTGTGAGTTATTTCTGACTGGCTCCTAACTCCCGCCTTGACACCAAAGCATTATTACTGAGGTAAACAATCTACCCTCTTCTCTGATACTATATTTGTTCTGGGTTGCAAGGATGTGCAAAGATGATAAAAGCTTTTATCAGCTCTAATGTGGTTGTCTTTCTGACTTTCTGACTTCAGAAAGAGAACACATGAGCAATTATGGATTTGCCATCTGTTGGTTCTTGCTATGTGGAGAGCCATTTTCTACAAGCATCACTACCCTAAGGAGTCTCAAAGCGGCTAACATTCTCCTTTCCCTTCCTCCCCCACAACAAAAACTCTGTGAGGTGAATGGGGCTGAGAGACTTCAGAGAAGTGTGACTAGCCCAAGGTCACCCAGCAGCTGCATGTGGAGGAGCGGAGACGTGAACCCGGTTCACCAGATTACGAGTCTACCACTCTTAACCACTGCAGCACACTGGCCATGGCTTGGTTTAGTGAGACTTGCAAACAAGCCCAGAGTCTTCTAAGGGGAAGGTGGCAAGAGGCCCACCTTGAGATGGATGCTGCACGTGCTGGGAAACACTTTATATATACTCTCCCAAACTACATACGGTACTTTTCTTTCTGTTGACTGCAAAATGTGAACAAGAATGCATTGACTGGACTACTAATATGGCCATTTATAATTTAGAAGAAACAGAGTATATTAAATGTTGCTTTTACTTTCAGAATAACTTAATTTCACAGATTCTCTGGAACTCTCCAAGTGCTTGATCAGTACAAACCCAAGCAAAATTAATTAATGATTTCAATTTCAAAGCACCTTTGATTAACTGAAGCCAGTATATAGGGAGGCAAACTATTTTCTCATTAATGATTCTTTTTCTTGCTTTTGTCATAAAAATGTCTCTAATTTACAGTACATATTTTCAAAACCGTCTGTATTATTAGATTAGAGAAGTAGTGCCATTTACATTAGGGTACAAGAGCAAAAATAATTTAATTTAAATCAATTTAATGACGAAAAATATCCACAGCAATCTATATTGCTGCTATTCAAGCAGGAACTATCTGAATGAATGACAGGGTTGCTGTTGTTGTTGTTTTTTAAAAAAGTAAATAAGAAATTTCCAAAGCCATTAAAAATCCACTCTTCAAATAAACAACAGTGTGGCATCATCATCAATATATTAAATCTCAAAAGTGTATACAAGATTGCATAGTTTTCTACATTAGCCCTGGAGAATAGCCCAAGGAAGGATGTGCACCCAAATTAATTATTTTATAATGTTTGGATGAAATCTAGAAGACTAGTTACATGGCCAGAGGTGGGCAAATCTGGTTTTTTGGTCAATATTATTTTCTCTGATTAGGCCCTTCTTGCTTTATCTCCTCTGTGGTTTCTCTTCAGCTTCATTCTTCACTGCCACTGTGAAAGGGCCTTCTTTGCATGTGGAGACCCTTTAACCTAGGCCTAGAAATAAATTCAGACATGACTCAAATTTTTGGTTTGGTTTTTGGCAGAATTTAGGCCGAAACTTTATTTATTACAAATCAAGTGAGTGGTTGCATAGGCTCTGGACCCAAAGCTACTTAGGGTAGCACTGACTCAGGACGCACCTTGAGTCAGCAACAGGTCCACACCTGGGACAGGAGTCCTGACTGCCGCCAGGCCCTGATTCCCCCATGTGTGCCCAGAACACCGGAGAGGGCACAACCCCACTTGGGGGAATACCAACCAGTAGTCCAATGGATTCCTTTAGGAGGAATACCTGGGGATAGGGTGGTAAGGGCTCATTCCTCCCCTATCAGCATGAACCAGAGCCTATCCACCAACCTTACAAGTTGGACAAATTGATATGCGGCAGACGAAACCCAATGGCAACAGCCAATCAGCCAGGTGGGGAAAATTCCTGCCATGCCCCTGAAACAACGGCAGATGACACACGACAACATAGCAAGGTCAAGTGAAAGCCCTAAATTAGGGAGAGGTGGGCAGGTGTTTCGATGCACTGTGCCGGAGAAGAAGGCTCTCTACGGACACGTGCAGCGCTTAAATAGTGGTCCATCTGACTCTTTGATTGGCATGCCCTCAGCCCATTTTCACCCTGTCAGATGGACCACCAATAGGGTGTTGTGGCTGCTCCAATTGTCCCCGCCCCAACACCTAGACCTAGGTTGTCGGGACCCAATTTTTCAGGGAGGATCTTTTGCAGGGAGGACCCAATTTCTTGCTCTCTTCCTTCAGCTTTTCCGTCCCTTAGCTTTCCTGCCTTCATACGCCTCTTCCTCATCCTACCAAACATTCATGCTCAACCAATCATTATCAGAGGCTTCACTGCCACAAGTGTACAAATAAATAAATTAATAATAATACTAATAATACTAATAATAATTCTTTTAGCTATTGTGCCTTAAAAAAAATATCACCAGTTTCATTGCAGAAGCTTCAAGCAAGGCCTGTGCTCACATTTTGATCATATGGGACTCAGTTTAGCAATTAGAAAGACCAAGGCATGAGAAGGTACAGAGTTGAAGGAAGTGGTATGAATGCCAGGATTGCTGATGTGTCCTTTTAGAAGATTGTACTGCAGACTTCTCCATTCAGCCAATGAAAATGGACTGGCGCTTGTTACGGCCTAGAACGGCATTGTATAAATGTCAGTTTAGCAATGCAGCTGCATATAGCACTGTCAGGGTTGTTTTACCTCGTTCCCTGTGGAAGACAATATGTCTCGCAAGAGTTATTTTCATTATGGATGCCCCATGACCAGTAACAGGTGGCACCAGCAAGGCTGTCAGCATAGGGTCTCTGAACCTGTTTATCATATCATTCCCGTCAAATGCTTAAGTTGGCAACAGCACTCGGGGGGTTGCAGAGAGAATTGGCTGCAGAGTAATTCACAGGAAGTCATTATTATTAAAATACCAACCAGAAATGCATTCGGCCCTTTACAAAACATATATTAAAACAAGACTGTATGCTAGGTGAAAATTCTAAAATTCTCTGAAGAATTGCAAGCCTCAATCTGAACCAGTTTATATATTATCATATAGGTGAGCTGGGCATTACCTTTAGAATCACAAGCCTTTGGCCTGCCAGATGTTGCTGAACTACAACTCCTAACAGCCCCAGCATGCATGACAAGGAATGATGGGAATTGTAGTTTGGCTGAAGGCAAAAGTTTCCCCACACCTGCCCTCAACAGTAACAAGAACTTTTGGATATCTGAAGGACAACCTCATCCCATACAAGCCTTCTTCCTACTCAGGTCATTACAGGATGGTTTTATTTGTATCATACCACTGTTGGAAGTTTGGCTTGTGGGCATACAAGAGCAGGCATTCACAATGGTTTGCCTTTTGGAACTGCCTCCCTTGGGAGATGTGTAAAAACTATCTTGTTTTGATAAACCAAATCTCTACAACACAATCTTATCCATTCAGCAATATGTCCCCTTGAGTTCAGGTAAATGAGTACAGAGTTGCAGCATGATTTTTTTTGGGGGGGGGGGGAAAGCGATTTTCCAAACTATTTCTGCTGCTGTTCTAATTCATTACTTTTATAAACAAACAGAAAGGCAAGGTATACATTAAAAATAAATAAATGCACAAATAATATGTGCAAGTACCTTCTCAAATGGGTAATCTGCTTACACAAACAATATAAGACCTGAATGAGAGGGCTTGCAAAAATGTGCAGTCCACTTCTAGTGAGATAGCCATTTGTGACAGTATCCTGAATAAGTCTGGGGAACTAAGCCCCTAAAAAAGTGGGGACAGCTTCAGAAAAAGCAGTGGTTTATGGCTAGCCTATGGCCTTCAAGATGCTGCAGAAGTACAAATTCCATCATCCTTGGCCATTGACCATTCTGGCTAGGGATGATGGGAGTTGCACTTCCCACCTGGAAGGCCACAATTTAGCCTGGCCACTTTATAAGATTGCAATATATAATGTGATTGAAAGCTGGAGTAACAAATAGGGTGTTGGGGATATATTGAGGGGGCAGTCATATCATACATGGAAGAGACCGCACCCTCTTAGCTCTATTTTCTTGTTGATGTTGTTCCATTGCAATACACCGTAAGAGATGGAGATGGATGGGGAGCAGCTTTGAAAACCTACATGGAGTCTCCCTGCATGGTAGTGTATATCACCTGCAGTTAAATGGCAGCACACTGAATCCCAAGTCTTCAGGTCTCCCTTGGCTGAGTACCATAGTCTCTTAGAACTATCCCAGAGACTTCTGAAAAAAGTTGGAGCTTGCACTCCTACTAAGGCTGGCATTGTGTAGTTCTTTGTGATATGAGAAGCATTCCTGCCCCCGGGAACTAGACAAGCAACTGCTCCTGTAAGTGATTATAACCTGCAGGAACAGCAGTGTTCATTTGACAAGGAACAAAATATATGCAGCAGTAGCTACGTGTCAGAGAGAGATAAAGAGTGTGGGAGAGAAGTCATTCAATTCTATTGTGCCCAAAGGTAAGGAATCTTGGAAGATGTAAGCAAATGACTGGCGCAAGGAGGAGATATGGTCTTTTCAGTCACAAACTGCAGGTGGCACCATTTTTACACCGAAATAAGAAGCCATTAGTATCTTGGTAAATGCCTTAGTAGGCAGAAACTGGGACAATGCCAGGCTGTATGAGTTTGTCACAGAGCGGACACATAAGGTCAAATAAATGTTGGTTACACAGGTCATGAGAGAATGATGAGGACCAGGCAGAAGCACATCAATCATTGCACCGAAGACCTCAACGTGGGTCAAATCCAATTACCTGCACTTGGTAAGAAGGCAGCAGTCAAGTGCGAGAGAAGCTTTGGGGAAAACGTTTACATCACAAGGAGTTTAAGGATTATCAGCAGAAAATGTTCTCTTCTGAAACAAACCGAGAAAAAACAAACGAACCTCAGTTGTTGGGTTTTTTGTGTTTTGTTTTTTTAAAAAAACGGAATGTAGGCAGGGTGAATAGGCAGCGTGAAGAAATTGCCAGCATTTCTTCAGCAATTGATAAATAGCAAATCCTTCTGCTCTAGAAGTTAAGGAAAAGGGCAAATCTCACACAAATCATCCTAAGTATATAAAAAAAGTTAATGAATGAACCGAAGTGCATTTTTTAAATAAAAAAATGAGAAGTTTACTCATAGACTCCATTGCTTTATCAAGCAGGAGAAAGATCTTAAGGACATAGTAAGCGTTCAAGGTGACCTTCAAATAGGATTCTGGAGATTCATTCATTTTGGGGATTCAGTTCCTATGTTTCATTCCTTCCTCTCCCTCTGCACAAGACCCATAATTTCCCCCTTGCCCTTTTGAACTCCTCAGGTCCCTCTAATGCTCTCATTTTCCTGATGGAAGGCCAAACAGACAGTACTGGCTTCAGATTTTGGGGAGCCTTCAGGCAAGGTACTCTCTTCCACCTTCTCCTCGTGTTCACCCACTTACCCACCCTCTGGGCCTCAAACTTCATGCAGGACAGAGCTTTTGCAAACGAGGTGGAGGGTAAGGGGAAGAGCCAGAGGAATCAAGGGGGGGGTGCAGGTTTGCAGTGTTCATATGCTGATGAGCTCTTGAGCTTTTCAAGAGTTGCAAAGAAGAGAAATATTTGCCAGGTGCTTTTATTCTTGTGTATGAGAATGTCCAGTAAAAAGCAATACAAAAAATTACCCTCTCTCACATGTATTTCTCATTTAAAATAATAAGGCACATTAATTCTGAAATAAGTCCGCCTCTGTTGAGTGGGACTAGGCTTGCCATACTACCCAGATAGATGTATTGTAGGCATGGCACCCCATGCCAGTTGTGGGAGTAATCTGGGCAAAAAAATTAGCCTTCATTAGGGGGTGGGAATCCCATATAATAAGATATGAAGGGCATAAATGTGGTCAGCCAGTAATAAGCTGTGAGATAAATCTGTCACATTTCACAGTGATCACTATGTGATCAACGTATATGTCGAAGATCCATTTCCCTTTATTATTATTTCACAGCATTCCACGTAACCCACAGAAGCTCATTCATCCCCTGCGCTCAGAAAGCTTTATTGCAACCAGAAACTTTCAGTACAGTCAAACCTTGGTTTGCGACCGCCTCCGTTTGCAACCACTGCAGACCCGGAAGTGTTTACATCCGGGTTCCGCGGCACTTGGATGTGCAGAAGCGATCTGTGCAGCGCGTGCATGCACAGAAGGGCTCTATCGGCGCTTCGCGCATGCGCAGAAGCGTGCCTCGGGGAGTGACGAACTCGGGGAGCGACCAGCTCCCCAGAACCAATTGTGGTCGTAAACGGAGGTATGACTGTAAACGGAGGTATGACTGTACTGAATCCACTCGCAGTTAATCCAGAAAGGACCGGCTTCCATTTTACCCCTCCCTAGGATACAGGTGCCAGGCAAAAACATTTCTTTTTTTTTTAAACATACTTTTTATTAATTTTACAGAATACAAAAAAACAAAAAAAACGGTACATACATTGTTATGTACTGAGCTGAATCCTAGAACAATAGGATTCAGAATCAGCGGGAGCTACCCAATCCAACTCCAGGTGGAAGTGAATCCGCAACCTGATTGGCCTGCTGGAGCAGCCAATCAGGCGGCTGGCAGAAGTGAATCTGCTACCTGATTGGCCTGTAGGAGCAGCCAATCAGGCTGCAGGCAGAAGTCAATCCATAATATAATTGGCCCACAGGTGTAGCCCTGAAGTAGCCAATCACGCAAGGCCCATTGTGTAAATAATGTATATAAGCAGATGGTTTGGGGAAAAGAGCCATTCGTCTTCTCTTCTCCTCCTTGATGACTATGAGCTGAATAAAGAGCATGAAATTCACTCTTGACTCCGAGTATATTTCACTGGCGACGAAGGTGGGATCCTGCTGAGCTGACCGCCACCACGCACTGCACCGCAGCACCGCCACCTGCTGCACCGCTGCATCGCACCGTGCATCCAGGCTTCAGCTCCAGGACCCAAGGAACCCAGAATGGCAACCGACAGCAGCTTCTCGCCATTCAAACCAGCATCGGGAGACTGGGAAGGGTACGCCGCCCGTTTCAACTTCCTCCTGCAAGCGAAAGAAGTCACCAACGATGCCATGAAGAGGGCGACATTCTTCAGCGTCTGTGGAGAGGAGACGTTTGAAATCGCCCGGGCTCTCCTTGCACCTAGAGATGTCGCTACCGTCTCTTACAAAACAATAATGGAACGGCTGAAGGAGCACTTCTCACCACAGCGCTCAGTGGTAGCTTGCCGAAATGCCTTCTACGCAAAGCCGCAAGCCCCGGGGGAAACCATAACTGGGTTTGTGACCTCCCTCCGCCAAGCCGCCAGGTTATGCAACTTCTCAGAATTGGAGAACATGCTTCGTGACCGCCTCGTCGGTGGCCTGAGGGACGAGATGTTGCAGCGACGCCTCTACGCCAAAAAAGACCTCACGTTCCAGATTGCTCTGGAGGAAGCCCTGGCAACCGAAGCCGCCGAGAGGTCAACGCAAGAGGCACGACCGGCCCCGCCATCCCAACCGAGGGTCTACCACGAAGACCTCACCGACGAATCCGAATCTGACAGGGAGGAAGTACACCGAGTACAGCGGCGCACTCAAGCAGCACACACACCACAGCAGCCTCGACGAGAAGGAGGGAACTGTGCAAGCTGCGGGGAGAACCACGAGAGGAGGACCTGTCGTTTCCGCAACGCAGAGTGCAGGCAGTGCAGAAAATTGGGACACATCGCCCGGGTGTGTCGGGCTCGACTCACCCGTCGACAAGCATCAGATGACCGACCCAGGAGCCCCAGGTCACACGGCACCATGCACCAAGGCAACTCGACGGAGATCACGGACTACCAGGTATTCCAGTTGCCCCATCCCAGCACAGAGAAAATTTATATAGAGGTACAGATAGAGGGAGCCCCATGCCGCATGGAGCTGGACACGGGTTCAACTCTATCCATAATCTCGGCCCGAACATTAAGGGAACTGTGCCCTAATGGGGGTCCCAAACTAAGGCCGGCCCCATTCACCCTCCGGGACTTCCAGAAACGTAAGGTCCCTACTATGGGGGTGGGGACCTTCAGGGTGCAATATCGAGGGCGAAAGCAACAATTGGACTTGCTGGTAGTTAAGGGCCCCTACGTTAGCTTACTGGGACTGGCATGGTTTGGACCTCTGGGGCTAGCCGTTACCGGGGTGAACCGCACTAGCTTACAAGTGGACGTGGACGCCATATGCAAAGAGTTTCCAGGGGTTTTCGATGGGGCATTGGGACGATATACAGGACCCCCCATTGCCCTACAGCTGGACCCCGCTGTACAACCCATCAGGCACAAGGCCCGCCGGGTCCCGTTCGCCCTGAAACCCCGCATAGACGAGGAATTGGACCGGCTCGTGGAGCAAGGAGTGCTGGAGCCGGTGCCCAACGCCCCCTGGGAAACTCCAATTGTCACACCCGTCAAGCCTAACGGTTCGGTCCGCATCTGTGCAGACTACAAATGCACCATAAACAAGGCTCTCACGGCCCATGCATACCCAGTGCCAGTGGTCAGCCATGTCCTCGCCACCCTGGCTGGGTCAAAAATCTTTGGCAAACTGAACTTGGCCCAAGCGTATCAACAGTTGCCTGTGGACGAAGCCACAGCAGAGGCTCAGACGATTGTGACGCACAGAGGGGCATTCAGAGTTAAGCGGCTGCAATTTGGCGTTAGCGTGGCACCAGGCATATTCCAGAATCTAATGGACTCTCTCCTTAAAGGGATTCCTGGCGTCACCCCCTTCTTCGATGATGTACTGATCGCCGGGCCCACACCAGAGGAATTTGAGGACCGCCTCCGCTCCGTCCTGCACCGTTTCCAGACGGCGGGCCTCAAGGTGAAGCGGGAAAAGTGTTTACTGGGAGTGCCGCAGGTGGACTTTCTGGGATTTAAGGTGGACGCAGAAGGGGTCCATCCAACCGGTGACAAGGTACGGGCCATTTGTGAGGCCCCAGCGCCCAAGAGCAAGCCCGAACTTCAGTCATTCTTGGGACTATTGAACTTTTACCATGCCTTCCTTCCCCATAAGGCAGCGGTAGCGGAGCCCCTACACAGACTCCTAGATAAAAGGGCCCCTTGGGTGTGGGGCCAGCGACAAAGGGCCGCATTCCAGGCAGTCAAGGACTTGCTCGTCTCGAACTCGGTCTTAGCACACTTCGACGAGAGGCTGCCAGTGGTGCTGGCATGCGACGCCTCTCCCTATGGCATCGGCGCTGTCCTGGGACACCAACTCCCGGATGGAAGAGAGGTGCCGGTGGCATACTTCTCCCAGACGCTTGCTGCAGCCGAACAAAACTACTCACAGATTGACAAGGAGGGTCTGGCAATCGTGAAGGGCGTAAAAAAATTCCATGATTTCTTGTACGGGCGGCCCTTTACCATAGTGACTGACCACAAGCCGTTGCTTGGCCTGTTTGCCCCTGAGAAGCAGACCCCCCAAGTGTTGTCTCCACGTGTCCTCAGGTGGTCAATTTTCCTTGCCGGCTACCAGTATGCACTAATCCACCGCCCTGGGAAGGCGATGGGCCACGCAGACGCCCTCAGCAGGCTACCACTACCAGAAACAGGCCCCGACCCAGCGCCTGCGCAAGAGGTTATGACCCTGGAGCTGCTTCCCGACCGACCCATTCAGGCACAAGAAGTTGCGCACCATTCCACAAAAGATAGGGTCATCTCCCGGGTCCTGGACTGGGTGTGGCGAGGATGGCCCAGCAGCAGCCCCAGGCCAGAATTCGCTGGCTACACAAACCGCAAACATGAACTGTCGGCCCACAAGGGGTGCCTGTTATGGGGAAGCAGGGTCGTTGTTCCCCAGCCCCTCCGCAAAAGGGTCCTCACAGCCCTACACGAGACACACCCAGGGGTAGTGAGGATGAAGGCCCTTGCCAGGAGTTATGTGTGGTGGCCGGGGATTGACAGAGAGATAGAGGCCTGGGTCCAACACTGCCAGACCTGCCAAGAATCCCGCCCGGATTCCCCAAGGGCCCCAGTCCAGCCCTGGGAGTCCGCCCGACATCCATGGTCACGCTTGCACGTGGACTTCGCTGGCCCCTTCCAGGGAAAAACATTCTTCATAGTGGTGGATTCCTACACCAAATGGCTGGAGGTCGCACTGGTACCATCCACTTCTACGGCGGCAGCCATCCGGGTACTACGTAAGCTGTTTGCGACCCACGGGCTCCCTGACACCCTCGTCTCGGACAATGGAACCGCATTCACGTCAGAGGAGTTCCAGACCTTCACCGCGCAGAACGCCATCCGCCACATCCGCTCAGCACCATTCCACCCTGCCACCAATGGCCAAGCGGAGCGCATGGTGCGGACCACCAAGGACAGCCTCCGCCGCATGACACAAGGGGACTGGGAATACCGCCTTGCCGCATTTCTTCTAGCACAGCACAGCACCCCAAGCACAACGACGGGCCGGAGCCCAGCTGAATTACTAATGGGCCGGCGCCTTGCAACTAGACTGGACCGACTTCACCCCGACAGAGCTCAGGATGAGGTAGTGGTGGGGAAAGGCAGGAACCCCCGGACATTTGTGGCCCAGGACCCAGTGTATGCAAAGAATTTTGGGGCAGGCCCAGCATGGGTACCCGCCACAGTCACCAAGGTGACCGGTCCCGTGTCGTACGAGGTACTAACGGAAGGGGGGCAATGTTGGCGCCGCCACTGCGACCAGCTACGGCGACGATTCCCAGGAGGAACCCGGGAGGAGAGCGGGACAGAGGGGTCCCAAGGGGACAGCAGGGCAGTGAGGCCTGTAGAGCGAGAGGGGTGGGCAGGGGAAGCAGAAGCAGTAGGCACAGAGGGGCGCCCCGAGGCTGGAAGGACACCGGAACCAGAGCTACAACCTAGTGGTTCAGTGGCGCCAGACCAGACAGCCCTGGCACAGCCAGCAGCCTCGGAACACGAGCCAGAACCAGAACCCCTGACCAAGGAACACCCCAGGCCACAACGCACACGGAGGCGGCCAGCAGACCTTGGGGACTACGAATGCAACTTCCCGGGCAGGACTGGAACTTAGAGGGGAGGGGTGTTATGTACTGAGCTGAATCCTAGAACAATAGGATTCAGAATCAGCGGGAGCTACCCAATCCAACTCCAGGTGGAAGTGAATCCGCAACCTGATTGGCCTGCTGGAGCAGCCAATCAGGCGGCTGGCAGAAGTGAATCTGCTACCTGATTGGCCTGTAGGAGCAGCCAATCAGGCTGCAGGCAGAAGTCAATCCATAATATAATTGGCCCACAGGTGTAGCCCTGAAGTAGCCAATCACGCAAGGCCCATTGTGTAAATAATGTATATAAGCAGGTGGTTTGGGGAAAAGAGCCATTCGTCTTCTCTTCTCCTCCTTGATGACTATGAGCTGAATAAAGAGCATGAAATTCACTCTTGACTCCGAGTATATTTCATACATAAACACCTTTTCCACCTCCTTCCTACCCACCCACATGGGTCCTCCCCTGCCACAGAAGTATCCCATGTATGTGAACAGTCAGAGATGGTCCATTTTATGTTGGATTTCTGTCCTCCTCCCCCTCCCCTGACCCCAAAGCCCCCCCCCTGCCACCAGGGAGCTCCAGCAAACCAGGGCAGTACGCAGGAGGCCATCCATCCAACCATCTATTGTCATACCAAAAAAAGAGAAAAATAGAAATAGGAAAAAAGAAAAAAAAGGGCAAAAAAAGAGAAAAAAACAATACAAAACAGAAATTTTTTTCTTACATTCATGATTGTAAAACCATATTTTGTGGGCTTCCCCTCCCCCCCCCTTCCCCGGTTTTCATCCCTTTTTTATCATCTGCAACAGTTTCTTACTTTATAAAAATACACCTTTGTATCTTATACAACTTATAAATCAATTGTTAACATTTTCATCTAATATTCAAATCACTGAAAAATCAAACTCCCATTTTATCTTCCTGTGCCTAATTTTTTCTCCCTCTATAAGCCTCCATATTTTCACATTTTCCAAAATCCATTCACTTTTAAAACTATAACTATTCTCAATTTAACCTTACATCCCCGATTACCGGCTCCACCCCCCCAATCCAGCAAATTCCATAATCAGCAGACCAGTTATAAACCTGTTAATCCATCCATATAATCACAACATCACTTTCCCTTCACCCCACCCCCTGTTTACAGTCTTTTGCCATCCAGGCCACCATACAGGACCCCTGAATTTCTTCTCTTCTCTGCATATTTTTTCCTTCTTCCCTGTGGGCGTTCTGGAGTTCCAATAATACCAATCGTGCCCCCCTCAAAAGCGGGGCACTCCATTCAACTTTTTGTAGAGTAAAGTCATCATTTTTTTCGTGGTGTGCTTCATTTTGTGTTGAATCATCACAGTCCTCATCTTCATCCTTTCCTTCCAAATCACAGCCATCATCATTGTCATTCTCACATTCATCTTTTTCAGTGTCAAAAGCTTCATCTCCTAAAAAATCATATTCTGCCATCACCATCTGAAATTTTTGCTGTAACTCTTGCTGTCGTGTCTCCTCTTGACATAGCTCTATTCTTGTTTCCCACATTAAGGTCAAAACAGACCGCTGGAACTCAGGGGAACACTTTTTTGTTGACATAATTCAATCCTGCCAAGGTCAAAACTTGTCACGTGGGGTGGAATATGATCACAGTTTATTTTCTCGACTCCATTTTAACAAGCTGGCTGCATTCTTCAAGTCTTATTAACAATAAAGTTCGAACTCACATTTCACAAACATTTAAACCAAAAAAGAAATTCCACAAAATCCAGAGATACAAAGTGAAATAAAAGTTGACTCATAAATCCTGATCAACTCACTGGGTTGTCTGGGCTGCCGGCTCCCGAGGAAAAGAAAGATTTTTCTCAGTCTTTACCTCTTGCTGCAGGGCAGTCATAAACCACAGTCTCTCTCCCCTTCTCACCCTGCATCAAAGGGGAGATTCTCTTTGATGCCTTTGAGGGATCCTTTTGAATTGCAAATCTTCTGTTTATGGCTTCGGGTTTCTATTTACTGTCTCTTTTGTTGCCGTGGGGGGGGGGGGTGGCTTCCTCTTTTCTCCCCTCTCTCCCAGATCCAAATTGTTTTATAATCCAAATCGTGAGGTTACTTACAGTCTTTTCCAATCGTTTTATTTTCGGAAGAATCCAGCGCTCTCCGCCTTCGGCTTGAAGCTTCTCCCTGCTAGAATAACGTTGCCGCTCAAAATGGCCGCAAAAAAACATTTCTTTTCTCCCAGGCCTTTGGCTAATTAAACAATCTGTGGCCTTTTAAACTGCGTGTGGAGTGGGGTTATTGTTTTAGTTTGTTACTGTGGCATGTATTTTGTGTTTTTATATTGTGAACCGCCCTGTGATCCTCGGATGCAGGGTGGTATATCAACAACAACAACAATGGTACCATGTGTGGCTTCCTAGGCAACATTAGTGAAATATACTCGGAGTTGAGTGTTGATTTTGTGCTCTTTATTTCAGCTCATGGTAAACAGTGAGTGCTTTCCCACAAAACCTCTGGCTATATATACATTATTTACACAATGGGTTCTGTGTGATTGGCTGATTCAACTCCCCTCCCGGAGCCTGATTGGACTGTTCCTTCAGGCCAATCAGGCTGCTGATTCACTTCCTCCTGGAGCAGGATTGGGCGGCTCCTGCAGACCAATCAGGTTGCTGCCTTTTAGGATCCTACCTGCCAATTGTTCTAGGATCCAAGTTCAGTAATAACAATTAGGAATGAATATGTTGAGGGCTGTCTTTCTAAACATAGTTTGCTTTTTTAAAAAATAAAAATGGGAGGCTATAATGCCAAGCAGGCCATACTGTAGCAGACTTTGGGGGTGGGCCATCCACACTACATGGAAGATGTATGAGCAGCTGAAGGTCTCTGCTGACCAGAACAGATTACAAGGCAGGGCAACCAAGAAATGACCATAGGGTGTTTCAGGTGGGTGGGATAGAGACAGGCGGCTCTGACAGGTCTTTATGTCACTGCTCGTTCCAAGGAGCCTCCTCTGCCAAACATGGCTACAGGTCAGGTTCATCGCAAAGCCTCGCTGAGGTCAATGGGACTTTCTCTATGGTAAATGTGCTAAGGATTACAGCCTTAGATTGCAAAGGCTTTCATGAACTTCCCTGCAGCCAAATAAGGGGGATCAAAGCACTCCTACTGTAATAGCTCTGCTGGATAGCAACATTGTTCGTTGCAAAACTAATACTGTATTTAACACTAAACAGAACTTTCATCTTCAACAGGCTGTGCAAACATGAATGAATTAATCCGCACAATATCTCTCTGAGAAAGTAACATAATACCTCTCTCCACCGCCATCCCCATTCATGAACAGAGTTATGAACAGTTACGTCGTTGCATAAGTCCAAAGCGAATTATGTTTCTCTATAGCTACCTGTCTTGTAACGCTCATTTTTGTTCTAATTTGTCATGGCTATTGCTGAGGTTGGGAGATTGAGGGAGTGGCAAGTGTGTACTAACAGTACAATACTTTAAAAAGAAGAAAAAGAAATGTAAAACAAGAGTGTTAAGACTTTCTTAAATTTCCTTGAAATAATTGTTTATCTATACCTAATTTTGTACTGGATAATGATTTAAATACTTTGGATTGGAAATTACCTACAAGATTTGTCTGAGAGCTGGAAAAAAGAGAAGACTTACACTAGGATGGTAATACTGAACATATTACTGTTCTGCGGTTCATAGAAGAGGAATGATTTGATTTGGGAAATATTTTTGATAACAGAGCATCTCTATGCTTACAAATTCACATTAATTCATCTGCAATTGCACACCCATTAAGACTGCAACTGTACATTCACTTAACTCAATGGGGCTTACATCTGAGTACCCATGTATAGGTTAGCAGTGTACATGTTTATTTTGACAGATAGGATCTGTGGGCTGAAAGCAACATTCTGAGCAAGCCTTCATGGGCAGAAAAAGGTACAAATGAACACAGCCAAATAGTCATCTGCTGTGATATCAAGCCATTTCAATACGTCAATTAACCTTTCAGGTTATAATGTACACCATATCTCATAAAGAATGCTGAAAGGCAGTTCCATTTGATGTCTTCTCCCTTTCATAAAGGGTAATTTTGCTCTCATTGAATTGTGAATTTCTGAACCAGTGCTGATTTTTTTGATTTTTTTTAAGTCAACTGAATCTTTGGGCTATACTGTTGGCTATACCCAGAGCTACAATCATATCATCCTAGTATAAGTTATGGTTTTAATAATTGCTATAGATTTCCAATTTCTTTGGCCACCTCATGAGAAGAGAAGACTCCCTGGAAAAGTCCGTGATGCTGGGAAAGATTGAGGGCACAAGGAGAAGGGGATAACAGAGGACAAGATGGTTGGACTGTGTTCTCGAAGCTACCAACATGAGTTTGACCAAACTGCGGGAGGCAGTGGAAGAAAGGAGTGCCTGGCGTGCTATGGTCCATGGAGTCACAAAGAGTCGGACACCACTAAACGACTAAAGAACAATAGATTTCCAAACTGAAATGATTTAAAGGAGGAGAAATTACACAGTAGTACAGCCCTTGTTGTTGAATGAAAAGTCCCAGCTCCAATCTCTAACCTACTCCAGTTTCTGTAACAGGTGACAGGAAAGACTTCTGCCCAAGTAAGATCTTGAGGAGCCACTGCCAGTCTGAGTAGACAGAGCCCTGCACTGCTTAGAAAAGGTGTCAGCAAACCTTTTCAGCAGGGGGCCGGTCCACTGTCCCTCAGACCTTGTGGGGGACCAGACTATATTTTTTGGGGGTGGAGAACCAATTCCTATGCCCCACAAATAACCCAGAGATGCATTTTAAATAAAAGCACACATTCTACTCATGTAAAAACATGCTGATTCCTGGACCGTCCATGGGCTGGATTTAGAAGGCGATTGGGTCAGATCTGGCCGCCGGCCTTAGTTTGCCTACCCATGGCTTAGAACACTGGTCTGATTCCATATAAAAAGCTTCATTTGTTCATTGTTTTCCATACATCACCTTTCTTGTCTGTTCTTTGGAAGAATGACTTAATAATGGGGGAAATCAGGGTAAATAAATAAGGTACCGTGTTTCCCCCTTTTTAAGACACCGTCTTATTCTTTTTTTACTCAAAAAAACCCACGGTGTCTTATTTTCAGGGGATGTCTTGTACCTTAAGGCCTCCTCAGAGGGGCCAGGCAGCTGGCTCGGGGTGCTGCTGGGCGCTCTGTGCGGTGCTGCTGCAGCAGCCGGTTCCAAGCACCAAGGCAGCAGGCTGCTGGCTCAGTGCTCCGCCTGGTGCTGCTGGGCGTTTCGAGCGCTCGGCGCTGCGGAGCGCTCCGCTCTGCAGCCGCCGGTTCCGGTGGTGGGGCGGCCGGCAAAAAAAAAAAAATTAAAGAGGCCAGGCCGCTGTGCTCCTGTAAAAAAAAAACCCATGCTCCTGTAATAAGGGATCAAAGTAGGAACGAGAAGCACATAAGGAGCTGGAAAACGCGTGGGACAAAGATCCTGACTTGATCACAGCATCCCCCCGGTGAAATCAGGCTGGGGGAGAGGGGATCCCATCAGGAGGATCGAGAGATCCTAGGGAACCCGATCGAAGCGGCAGGAAAAGGAAGGCAGGATCCATCGGGCGGGAAGTGAGGCGGCGCTAGGACCCGGCGGCTCCTTTGTTTGGGGCGGGCGGGGTGAGGGAGGGGGCGAGGGAGGAGGAGGGGAGGCGAGGGAGGGAGGGAGGAAGCTCGATGGCGGCGGCGGCGGCAGCAGAAACGGCGACGGAGGGTCCCCTGCTTCCCGCCGCCTGCCGCCACCTCCGGGCCCGCGGGCAGGGCGGGCGCGCTCACCTGTCTCGGCTGCGGTCGGCCCGGCCCTCTCCACCCAGGCGCTCCAGCTCTGCCCCGCGAAGTCATCGAGATTCGGCAGCCGCCGATCCACAGCAGCCATTGCTGCTGCTGCTACCACCGCCGCGCGTCCACGCACCGCCATCACCGCACGGGAACGCGCAGCCCTCCCCGCTGGCCGCGCTCCGCTCTGCAGCCGCCGGTTCCGGTGGCGGGGCGGCCGGCAAATAAATAATAATAAAGAGGCCAGGCCGCTGCGCTCTGCCCGGCGCTGCGGAGCGCTCTGCTCTGCAGCCGCCGGTTCCGGTGGCGGGGCGGCAGGCTGCCTCGGGCAGGCAAAAAAAAGAGAGGCCAGGCTGCTGGCGCGGGCGCTCCAGGCGTTCGCAGCTGCAGCAGCAGCCGGTTCCAGGCCCCTCTGGCTGGCTGGGTCCCGCTGGCTGGCTGGGGCGCTCGACGGTCTCGTTCTACAAGGCATGGAGGTATGCCTTATTTTCGGGGGGTGTCTTATGTTTCACTAATGCTAAAAAATGCTGCCATGGCTTACTCTCTGACTACGTATTAAAAAAGGGGAAACACGGTATATTTATTAAGGCATGATTCTTGTGCCCTGGAATCTTTAAGATGCCCCAAGATTGCTGCTTTTCTTGCAGCAGACTATTAGTCTTATTAGAATCATAGAATCGTAGAGTTGGAAGAGACCACAAGGGCCATCCAGTCCAACCCCCTGCCGAGCAGGAAACACCATCAAAGCATTCTTGACATATGCCTGTCAAGCCTCTGCTTAAAGACCTCCAAAGAAGGAGACTCCACCACACTCCTTGGTAGCAAATTCCACTGCTGAACAGCTCTTACTGTCAGGAAGTTCTTTCTAATGTTTAGGTGGAATCTTCTTTCTTGTAGTTTGAATCCATTGCTCCGTGTCTGCTTCTCTGGAGCAGCAGAAAACAACCTTTCTCCCTCCTCCATATGACATCCTTTTATATATTTGAACATGGCTATCATATCACCCCTTAACCTTCTCTTCTCCAGGCTAAACATATCCAGCTCCCTAAGCCGTTCCTCATAAGGCATCGTTTCCAGGCCTTTGACCATTTTGGTTGCCCTTGTAGGTTAAACTGTACCATACTTAATAAATAAAAAAAGACATCCCCTGAAAATAAGCCACCGTGTTTTTTTTAAGGAAAAATAAATATAAGACGGTGTCTTATTTTTGGAGGAACACGGTAGGTACCGCTTCAAGCAGGAAGGTAAACAGCTGGCCACATGACCTGGAAGCTGTACGCCGGCTCCCTCGGCCAATAACGCGAGATGAGCGCCGCAACCCCAGAGTCGGTCACAACTGGACCTAATGGTCAGGGGTCCCTTTAAATTTACCTTACCTTGAAGCAGGATTTTCCAACAACCAGTTCTTGGAGCGACAGGGTAAAATATATCCCTCTTTATAATTTGCTTGCTTAATAAAATTAAAATAATGAATTATTCAACCCTATTATTATTCAAATACAGTAATATTCAATTATTCAATAAATATATTTTAAAGTGTGAATACGCTTTCTAATCTGCAGCTGAGGCTTGTTACACTGATAAATTATGTTTATAATTAAAAATGAAAATGATTCCAACAGAAGGAAATCGTTTGCAGAGAGGTGTTAAAATTGATTTTTTTGTTTTGTTTGAGAAGTTCACTGGATTCATTTTAATAAAGCAATCAAACAGGGATTGTCTTCCAGTTCTGGAAATGGCACATTTAGAGATTAGCTCCTCTACACCAAAAGCAAACCACCCATTCACTGCAAAGCAATCTCTGTTTATTTTAATTATGATTTGACACCATTATAAAATTCATGGCCTTGCCCAACATAAGAGTCAGATTATGCATACTTAATATGAAACTTCCTATTTAATATAAAAGTTCCTATTTTTTAAATAATACATTGCAAATAAACACTTTAAATGTGCTTCCATCACAATTTTTCTTTTTCTTTTTAAGTGTATGGAACACAGCGAAGTAAAACAAACACTATTCTTACATATACCACATCCACTGTAAGTTATAGCAAATCCAAATTATAATATGTTTTGATGCTATATACAGTATTGATTTTTGTTTTCATTTTTTTAATGATCCCTGTCTGTGTTATGTAAAAGCTGTGCTTTGGAAAAGCTTAATGTGGCCTCAAGGTTAGTAGCCATTGAGAACTTTATTCTCCATCTTAGGCATGTGGAGCCAGAAGTAATTAACACCTTTTTGAATAGTAGAAACTCCCTGGTAAGTGCGTTTGGACTGTAACAAAGTAAAGCTTTCAAGTCTGAAAGGGCCCAAAGATTGACACAAAAATATTTAAAATAATTGCAGGTAGGATGTTGATCCTTTTGCATTTGCACGTTTTAAAGGCATTTTAAAGGGACACACATTTGGAGGGATATTTGCCCTTCAGGAACTCATATATATTTTGTGTTCAAAGGTATGGGGCCTTCAGTTTAATTTTGCCTCATCCCACAATCTCTAAATAGGCATAGCGGGACTCACTTAGCAGGGCCCTGCTCAGCACTTGGTTTAGCAATGAACACCTGCAGGTCATTGTATGAAATTACAGAATATAATCTATAAAACATTCAAAATTACCACCTTGGGGGATGGCTGTGAGAGAGCCATGAAAGCAAAAGGAATGTGGGGATTTGTTTTTGTTTTTTTAATGCTAAACTGACTGAGCAGCAACAAGGAAATTCTTCCGTTTACATTGACACGAGCTTTTTAAAAAACATAATTTTTATGACACTCTTCAATAAGTCTTTCAAAAATACACACTTTGTAGAATCAAATGATCACTTAGAAGGGAGTGATTTGTATCCCTTTGGAATGAAAATGAGCACCCAACTGATTTGTGCCTGTTTGCTCTCTGCCATTCTTGGCAGCCGCATTTCCACATCAGCTCAACTAAGAGCCCCTAATGGAAGATAACGACGTTTCTAAAGTCTGTTTCAAGTGTGGATTCTCATAGTTTCAAAAGCACATTCATAGCTATTAAAACTGCTGTTTGGTGAAAATTACATTTATTACCTTTTTGACTCAGCCTTATCGGAGGAGTAACTTCTTAAGCACCCGACTGAACATTTGACATTTTGAAAGGTAAGTGTGTCTGCGTTGTATCATAAATAACATCTTTAGGCCACTACAATAGCATTAAAACCTAAGCAGAAGTGTTTTCAACAGCAGCAGCAACAAAAATCACCTTAGTTCAAGGACAAAAAATAAAGAGACATTTTATTCAAAATGAAATCCCTCCACAGCTTTTGCTAGCAACAGGGTTTTCGGGGGAAGATTTGTCTGCACCACTGGGGATCAAATCACCTGCCAGAGTTCTGAAGGGCCCCATCAATAAAACCTGACATGTTGCTGATTGCTTCATTAAATCACCACTGTGGTCTTGAATTGTCTCATCTGGTCAGATGACTTTCCCCGCCCCCGCCCCCATGGTAGGATTATAAACAGTTTTTCAAATATTTTTGATTGAAGCCTCTCCAAATAAAAACCCATGTTCAGCATTGAACTGGCCTAATGGACCATAACACTCAGTCGTAATAACAATGGGTTTTAGGATAGACCCTGCATTCTGGCAAGAATACAGTGGGGCCACAGGCTTTTGCTTTATTAAAAGCTTCCCGGAATGGGAAATAACACAATAAATATGAGTTAACACATGAGCAAGGAGCAATGGTTGCATCAGGCATTGCACTCAGCAACTTGATATTTGCATCTGCATTTGCAATGAGGGCCTCCTCCTATCTACACCTGTCTGCACAAAGGCTTTCCCACTGCAGACATTGGTGCTGGGCACATAAATGTCAGGGGCCAGGCAAGATGGCATGTATGCATGATGTACAACCCAGACTTCCTTCTCTCTCTTGATGAGTAATGCATGATGCAGGACTGTATTTGGAGTCCTTCTAGACAGCAATATATACCCCTACAGTAGTAAAAATATACACCTGTTACTAATACCAGTATGAAGCGTGAATTTCGTGGTCATGGTTCGGCTGACAACACAATGACAGCATGGGATGCAGTGAAAGTCCTTGTAAAAAAGTGAGAGTATTCTATGAATGGTGGTGTCTTATGACAGAACACAGTGTAGGGTTTGAGAAAATGAACAACTTTTTTTTTATAACACAACCAGTTGCACTCCAACTTGTAGAGGCAAACCATCTAAAGTGAGGAGTCTCCTATAGTGGTAGGGACTCCCTATGCATAGGAAATTTCTGGAACAGTGGTGGGGTCAAAGTTAGCATCCTCATCATTACAAGCCGCTCCCCTTTCTGTGTGTTAACATGCTTTCAAAAGGCCCAAAGAGAACTATTATGTAGCTAAATTGTAGACATTATGAAGATGAGACATTTGTAGATAGGCACATTGACATCTTAATAATAATAATTTATACCCCGCCGATCTGGCTGGGTTTCCCCAGCCACTCTAGGCAGCTCCCAACAGAATATTAAAAACATGATAAAATCAAACATTAAAAACTCCCCCAAACAGGGTTGCCTTCAGATGTCTTCTAAAAGTCAGGTAGTTGTTTCTGTCCTTGACATCTGATGGGAGGGCGTTCCACAGGGTGGGCGCCACTACCGATAAGGCCCTCTGCCTAGTTCCCTGTAACCTCACTTCTCGCAGTGAATGAACCGCCAGAAGGCCCTCAGTGCTCGATCTCAGCATTCAGGCTGAACAATGGGGGTGGAGACACTCCTTCAGGTATACAATGGTACCTCGGGTTACAAATGCTACAGGTTACAGACTCCACTAACCCAGAAATAGTACCTCAGGTTAAAAACTTTTATTCAAGATGAAAACAGAAATCACACGGCGGCAGCGCAGTCAGCGGGAGGCCCCATTAGCTAAAGTGGTACCTCAGGTTAAGAACAGTTTCAGGTTAAGAACGGACGTCCAGAACGAATTACGTTCTTAACCCAAGGTACCACTGCACTGGACGGAAACTTATTGGGATCCAATGTTTGGTCATTTGTGAGGCTTTTAATCTTGAGTTACCATCTTCTTAAGATATGTTTGTATTTTTTAACTTATTGGATTGTCACACAAGGTTATTTTTTATTCACTTGGATACCAACACTTGGATAATGTGACTTGCCGTATGCTGCTCACTCTAAGGAATTAATCCTTCACTTTGGTACTTAAATCCTCATGAATCATTGTTTGATGGATGTTTAAATGACATAAGATATAAACACTGAAAAGGATAGTGATTGTGTTTCATTTTGACATCAGAGGGGCTGATGTCTATGTGCTATAACACAGAAAGTCAGAGTAGGCCCAATAAGGATGATAATAAAATGCAATCTGCAGGTGTGTCTCAGTTAGAATTTGTCAGTGGCTGACCATGAACGTAAACGTGTAGTTTATATACTGTGTTAAATGCATTTTACAAACAAGCACTAAGAGAATAATATTAATTAGACAAATAAGTCAGAACTATTTCAAGTGCACAAAGACACAGTTCATATGTTATCTATTTCCTACATGTGTGTTAAGGACAAGGGTGGGGAACCAGGCCCCTCCAAAAAGCCAAAGGTAACTTTCCTTTTCAATAAGTTCTTGTTTCTATGTGGTTTTTTTAATGAGCAGACTGAGAAAAAAGGCAGTGCCATGTAAAAGCAAACATTTATTGTTAAACATTTATTTTAGTTTTAAGGCTGATTATTTTCCAAATTTAGTTCTCTGTCAAAAATATAGAGCTATTTTCTGTCACAAGTCAATAGCAGCTGGATTTCATTAGGCCTGCCCGATATTTACTTACTAATGCAAACCATCAACATTCCCTAAGTTTTGTTGTTGCCTTTTCAATCTTTTTCTCTCCAGAGGTAAGCAAGGGGTTTTGTCATTAGTCGCCCCCCCCCCAAAAAAATTGAGTTTTAAGCTGGGTTTTCCCCTCATCTTACTTTCCTAAACCTTCGTACACCCCTTATGTCCCCTTATTTATACCTCTGTTTAACAGTGATCTGGATATTGTTTTTCACTTTCAGGCTCTGCTACCTTGTGAAATGCAACTGAAGTCTACTCAACTGAACTGCGAACAACTATGATAAATCGTGTCCTCCCTCAAAGAGGGCACGTGTTGTGGCGAGACCTGGAGACCTAACTCCTGTGTTGTGGGTGGGTACGATTGGTTAGCCGCAACACCTGATTGGTAGGTCCCTCAATGTTGTGTTCAATCTGGCCAATGGGGCACAATCCAAACAGACCGAGGGACCTATATATGCACGTAACCCAGAGTTTCCTCTTTCGGTGTGTGCATTCGGAACAGCAACAGCGTGTCCTCTGTGCAGCCGAGAGAGAGAGAAAGAGAGCGATTTACCTTCGACGGATTGTCTTGGTGATTTCTTTCCGTTATCCCCCTTTTCCCCCTTGACTCTTCCAGTCGTTTTTCTTCCCTCCTTGGTTAATTCCCTTCCTTTCCTTGCCTTTCCCTTCCCTCTAGAGGGGCTTTCACCTCACAGGGCTTCGGCCCCTTGAGAGCTCTCGGTCTACTGAGCTTGCCGCTGCCCGCTTAATTTTCCGGTGGGCTTTTGCGCAGCAGCTTTTCGTTCACGGTCCTAGCTGCGGCTGCAGCCTCGGGGCCTTGAATATTATTGGGCATTTTCTGTGTTGTGATATTGGGGCTGTTCTGTCTAGCCGATCACTTTTGGGCATATCAGAGGGTTCCCTCTATGAGCAAATTGCTGAGTTTCACTATTCTTCTGTTTGGGGCTGGCGGGGAATTTCCTAGGGCTGGGAACCCCACCCCGTCTTAACTCGATCGCCATTTTGTACCTTCTTTTCGAGTAGGGGAGGTGTTACCCCAGCTAATTTTGGTGGGAGCGCTATCTTGTTTTGGCAGGAGCTTACTTGAGCAGGTATGATGTCAGGCCCAGCAGTAACCTGCATCCTTTAAATCCCTGCACACTCTACAAAGCTACTATGCTATACGGACACAAGAATATATGCAAATGCCAATTAGCAGGAAAGCAGCTTGTTAAAATAACAGATGAGAAAAGATGAGTATTGGCAGGTGACTCTCTGCAACACACACTTGATGGAGGCATTAGGGGCTTTGCAAATTAGCACTTCTGATTAAATGTGCCAGAAAAATATTGTAGAGAAAGAATAATGACACATTTGGTGAGATGTGATCATTTGCCGAAGCTGATGAGGCTGAAGATGATAGTATTCTTTTAGAAAGGTAATGCACAGAGCAGGAGAGGATGTTATATTTAATGAAGATAAGATGCAGTGCACAGAAGTAGAGCATGAGGAATGTGTTGACTTCAAGGTGATTAGACGGAGATCTAGCAAGAGTTACCATGATAAACGATATCTCTTATTTTAGGTTCTTCTTCTGAAAAAGTGTCACTGAATGCAATGGATGATGAACAGAGAAAGACGCCACCTCTTATGGCGAAACTAGTTCATACAAGAGCCAGGAGAAGGGCCCCCCACATCTTCTTGTTAATGTCCATTAAAATGAAACACTGGTGTGAGAGCATCACTGTCAAGAGTTTTTCCACTCCATCTTCCAGTATCAGTCAGTGCAGCAAAGTAGAAAGCTCTATATCTTTTAAAAAAAATATTTTTATTGAACAAAAAGCATTTTAAAACAATACAAATTACCAATAACACAGCCAATTACAATTTGTCCTCCTTTTTGCCCTCCCCTCCCTCCCTCTAAGGATTTCCCTCAGCTCCCCTCTCTGATTTGTTTGTACATATTGTTTTCTGCATATTATAAAATTGTACAAATCATTGCCTTATCTATCATATGTTCTACTAATAAATTGTGGGTGTTTATTCAAAACCTGGCAAGGAGTCTAAATCCTTTTGTTGTCTTTTTAAGTAGTTTGAAAAAAGTTCCCATTCTTCTTTACAGTCATGGTTGTCCTTTTCACGTAGTTTATATGTCAACTTTGCCAACTCCACAAAGCTCATCAGTTTTTCTTGCCATTGTTCTTTCATTGGGATTTCCTCATTCTGCCATCTTTGTGCTAACAAGACTTTTGCCGCTGTTGTAGCATACATAAATAACTTCTTTATTTTCCTTGGCAGGTCTTATCCTAGAATCCCTAACAAAAATGCTTCTGTTTTTTTTTTTACAAATGTCATTTTGAAAATCTTTTTCAATTCATTATATATCATCTCCTGAAATTTTTTGACTTCTCTACATTCCCGCCACATATGATATAAAGTACCTTCTTTTTCTTTACATTTCCAACATATGTTTGACCCGGTTTTATACATTTTTGCCATTTTTACTGGTATAATATACCATCTGTACATCATTTTCATGTAATTTTCCTTCAAAAGAGAACAATCTGTAAATTTCAAATCTACCTTCCACAGTTTTTCCCAATCCTCAAATTGTATGCTGCGTCCTGTATCTAGTGCCCATTTGATCATAACCGATTTGACCTCCTTATTTTTTGTTTCCCATTCTAGCAGAATGCTGTATGCTTTCTTCAGTAGTTTCACTTCTTCTATAACCTCCTTTTGAAATCTGGAGATTGTATAGTTAAACCCTTTTTTAAAATCCACCTTAAACATCTCATTTAATTGTCTGTAATGCAACCAACTCTGAAAATGGTCTTTGATTTCTTCGCAATCTTTTAATTTCCATTTTCCTTCTTGATCTTTCAATTGATCTCTGTATGTAGGCCCTTTTTGCCCAGCGGTTTGAGTAACGAAGCTTCTATTGGTGATAACCACCAATGTGTTTTTTGTTCTATTAAATCCGTATACCTTTCCCACAGTCTCATTAATGATTTCCTAATTATGTGATTATAAAATCCTTTATGTACTTTCCCTTTCCCATACCATAAGTATCCATATCTATTGTTGTGTCCTTCCAAATCTAATGCTTCTTCCTTTTCCAGTTTTATCCAGTCCCTAATCCAAACCAAGCATGCAGCCTCGTAATATAATTTAAGGTCTGGGAGGGTGAAGCCTCCTCTTTCTTTTGTATCTGTAAGTATCTTATGTTTAATCCTTGGCCTCTTTGATTTTTGGCAGATTAGCATTTTTTATATACCATATTCTTCTATTTTGGAATGTTTTTCATTTCCTTTTTTATACAAATCTGAGAAATATTTCACAAATGCATCTCTTATTTCCTTCATCTTATCTGTAATTTTCCCATTTACATTAATTTTATTAATGAAATTTCTTTGTTCACTTTTCTTCAATTGCCATGCTAACAATTTTCCTGATCTATTGGCATGCTCAAAATATTTCTGCTTCACTCTTTTTATTTTCCAACTCTTCATTCACTATCATTTCCATCTCTTCATTCACTATCATGGACTACTGGGTTTGTAATATTTTAATTGCCTGCTTTACTGACTCCTTGTTAGTTGTTTTTTTTTTTTGACAATTCCTTCTCCTTTTCTGTAATTTCATCTAAGATTTCTTTTTTCTTTTTTCTTTCAATTTCCTTTTAATCAAATTTTGCATCCCATCCCTTACTTGCATCCCAGACCATTTGTAATTTAGTCTGATCCTGGAGGTTTATTTCAAAATAATCCCCCAAGGCCTTCTTCACTTTTTCCATAAAATTTGGATCTTCCAATAAATCTTCATTCAGTCTCCATCTAAATCTAGTTTGACTTTCTTTTTGAATTTCCATTATCATGGAATTATGATCTGACAATGTTCTGGGATTGATATTTCTATTTCTATTTTTACTTTGGGCTCCAACTCTTTGGAAATCCATAAAGCATCTATCCTTGAACTACTGTCATGAACATGAGAATAGAAAGTGAACTGTTTATCAAACAAATGTTTTGCTCTCCAAATGTCCATCAGATTTAAAGTTTGGGCCAAGTCAAAAAAGGTTTTTTGTAGTCTGCCTTCTTTTGTATCCTTTTTCCTAGCTGATCTATCCTTTTGTAATGATGGAACTCCATTTAAATCTCTCATTAGCATAATCTTTTGATCTACATATTCAAGTAATTCTGTTTCCATTTTTGGGGTGGGGGGGTGGGACTGCTTTTTTCCAACTAAGATTATTTTATCTCCTTGAATTTTTATTTGTACTATTAAAATTCTCCCTTTCTCATCTTTATGGATCAATTTGGGTTCTAGTGCAGGATTAATATAAAATCTAACTTCTTCTTTAAAGCTTTATTTGGTCTTTACCTCTAATTGGAAAATCCACTGCTTATGGTGACAGCATGTGGCTTCGGCTGTAGGGTGTGAAGAAGCCGTGAGCGGACTCAAGCAAAGACGGTGGCAAGGAGGTCAGGGTCGGTGAGTTCCCTGATGCTCTGCTGGACCCCTGGGGTCCCCACTCAACCATGGAGGGTTTTTTGGGGGGGCACCTGGCCTTGGTGCATGCCCCCGGAGCCCTGACAGCCAGAACCGTGTCGTCCTTTACTCAGATGACACAGAGCGCGCCGCCATTCCCTCCACAGAGAACCGGAAGTTGCAGTAGAAAGCTCTATATCAGGTTGTGGTGAAGCCCAGCTTGCCAAAGGGTTGTGAGGAAGTAGATTCCACTTCCTGGTAAGAGCAGGAAACAAACATTCAGAGATGTCATGCCCAATCCTAGATCAAGAAGCCTGGACCAAAAAAACAAGGAGGGATGGCAGAGACTGATCCTTTCAGCACCCTGGACAGAACACAGAAAGCATTCAGAACATAAGAGTTTCTAGTTCCACCACAGCTATTATATTCCTCCTAGACCTGACCCTAATCTCCCAAGTTCCGCTCATTTCCATTCTGATGTTAAAGGGTTGGCCCTCTGGAGCCCAGCATCTCATAAACCATTGGATCAATGACGTCACAATTTAGAATTCAGATCAATTATTGTTTGTGTGGGTAGTTGTTTATCAGGTGGATGATAAATTTTTAAATAGGTTTGTGGAATTGTAAATGGGCTCATGATTTCTGGAAAAAATATTGTAAACACATATAAGGGTGATTATTGATTATGAGATGCCTTTAAGACCTGTTTTATTTTATTTCTGCTGAAAAGAGAGCAGAAGGCCTTGACAGGTAATTTATTAGCAGATATACAGATTCCACCGGCAATGTGTATTGGAAATGAAAGGGGTTACCAGAAATGGATGCAAAAACTGTGGCATACTCTAAATGTCATCAAATTGCGGCCCCAAAAACGTTTGGAAAAGAGCTGCTGGTTGTTCCACAATTCTCTTCTGCACTAGTGCCATCTCATTGCTTTAGTTTGGAGTAGAGTCTTAACCCAAAAGAGAAGTACTGGATATAGTTCTGGATCATATTGGCTGTGAGCTCCATATTGGGTGGAAGACCTGCTCCCTGCCTTGCAGGCCTTTCCTACTTGGCCAGGGAGGGTGGGGCCCTGACTGACTCCAGATACAAAAGTTAAGGCTATTGGAGAGGCCAGAGGCCATCTTGGCTGACCCAGGTTAGCGAGCCGAAGCTGCCACAGCTGCTGCCTGCCATTAACCACTGGCAGGATTGGCAGCAACAGCAGCAGATACATTCAAACCATATGGTAATATTTTTCATGCAAATTATGCTATTTTAATTGTTATGCTATTGTTAATTTAATTGTTATGCTATTGTTAATTGTTATATTCGACTCCCTTAGTAATTTTTTCTTTAATTGTTTGTTAACTTTCCTGCATTCAATGTAAGTTGACCTTCTTTGTAATCTAATAATAATAATAATAATAATAATAATAATAATAATAATAATTTAATTTCCGGTTGGTTATGCTTCTCTGAATGAATACTTTACATTTGACTTTCTTCTTTAATGTTTTATCATGGATTGTTTTATTTGATGTTTTAATGTAGGTTGTAAACCACTTTGAGATTTCCACCCCCTTAAAAATATGACGCCGTATCAAAATGAAATGAACAATAATAATATAGTTTCATTAAACAGATTGTAACTTTGATTCTGGTTTATTATATTTTAATTTATATAATAGTTTATGAAGTCTAAATAAAAATAAAAATCAACAAACAAAATATTCACATAAAAAGAGCAGTGAAAAAAGCATAGTAGGCAGACAGTTCAATATCAGGTTTAACCCTTCCCTGCCCCTATTGTATGGTAGTTTAGGACTTCCTTAGCCAGCACATTCAAAAAATTGCAAGTCTCTTTCCATGCAGGACAGCATGGTTCATATTCTAGGAACTTGGAATAACAAGCTCTCCAACAATATCTGGAGATCCCCATCAGCAACCATGCGATAACACAACTTAAAAAGTAGAATGTTCACAAACCTCTGGATTTGTCTTAGTATTTTAAGAAAATTTAGATTATGGCTTGGATCCAAACCAAACTAGTTTCACTTATTTCCTAATGAAATCAATGGAATGTAAGTCATGACTAACATCTTGAACTGATCCCAAAGAGACCTTAAGTATAACTTACTTAGGTAGGATCCAACTCTAGAAGCAAAAATTATATAGACAATCTTTAATAATAGAAGACAGACTATGAAAGATAGTAATCAAAAGTAATGTTACCAGTTGTATAGCATTGTGGGTAGTGAGAAAGTCATCTGCATGGTCAGCAGGTGATTTAAAATCACCAAAGAGATTCTCTCTGTAAATCCTTTGTTTATATCCAGACTTCGTTGTTCGCTATACCGTGGAATTTTAATTTCATAATTCAATATAGCAAAGACAGTTTTATAGCCTATGATGGCTTTGAGCACAATGTAAACTTTATATCCTACAAAAGTAATTAATAATATGACCATAGGGAGAAATATTCTACATGTTTATTCATTTACTTAAGCTTCCTTTACGCTAAACAGCAGTAGATTATAAAATGTTCTCACAGAGCTCAGGGTAGGCTGATAAATTTCATGAGTTTGTCATGGCGAAAATATTAAATTTCATGCTTTGTCCTAGATTAATAGAAAAACCATATTAAAACCATGCAGGCAGTTCATAGAACCAAAATAGAATTTCAAAATGCAGAGTTTATAAATAGAGCAAAAATTTAAAGTACATAAGATAAAAGGAAAGGAAAGCTAAACTGACAGCTGACCCAAAGAAGTTGGTTGCAACAATTTACTTCTGGTACTGGGACATAAGTTGCTTTTATTAAGGCTCACTTACATCGGTCTGTTTATGGTCTGAAAGTGAAACGGCAGACTAACAAAAGCAGTTTCAATCACATTTTAATTTCCGGTTTCTCTGCTTTTGGGGTGGGGGTGGGTAAGTCACCAAAACACCCATTTGCAATCAGATGTTTGCAATCAAGGAAACATAGAAACAGGGTGCAATATAGCGATAGTCATCATTCTGGTTTTTGTCTCCAGCATCTGATAATCTGGGGCATATTGCCTCTCACTGTGGGGCTTCCATTTCTAGCTGTCACAACTAATAGTCGCTGATAGACCTATCTAACATGATTACATCTAATCCTCTTTTAAAGCCATTTATGCCATTGGCTATAAAATATCCTGTAGGAATAGATCCCATAAGGTTAATTGCATTTCTTCCTAACTAAGTACTTTGTTCATCCTAAATCTGTGGCCAGTCAATTTCAGTGGATGACCCCCATGTTCTCATCTGATGAGAGAGAGTGGATAATTTTTCTCTAATCATGCACTGAACACCATTCACGATTTTATAAACCTCTGTAAAGACATAGTCGTTTCCTCAGCTAAAAGCTTCACTCAGCTAAGCCTTTCTTTATGAGTATAAGATGGATCTGCTATCCTATCACAGTATTTTTAGATGCTTTCTGAAGCTCCAAATTCTAGATGTTTGCTATTTAATTTTCATTTAGTTTTGTAATTCCAAATCTTGAATAATCATTTTCTACTCTGGCAGCACACTGACAAGTATAATCCTATGCATGTTCCTTGAAGTAAATCCCAGTATGCTCAAAGTTACAAACACAGGAACTGTCTTACACTGATTACAGGTAGGTAGCCGTGTTGGTCTGAGTCGAAGCAAAATAAAAAAATTCCTTCAGTAGCACCTTAAAGACCAACTAAGTTTATATTTTGGTATGAGCTTTCGTGTGCATGCACACTTCTTCAGATACACACTTCAGATATACTTCTTCAGAGTGTATCTGAAGAAGTGTGCATGCACACGAAAGCTCATACCAAAATATAAACTTAGTTGGTCTTTAAGGTGCTACTGAAGGAATTTTTTTGTCTTACACTGAGTTAGCCAGACCCCTCAGTGTTGCCTCCTCTGACTGGCAGCAGCTCTTTGGGAGCCTCAATGGGCAACTGCTGGCAGGTGGGGAAGAGTTCCCTTGAAGTGGCCCCAGTTGAAGCTGGCAGCTCTGGGTGGTGAGGAAGAGGGGGAAGGCCATCAGTAAGCGACTCTGGAACAATAGCAACACTTAGGCAGAAGGGGTGGCATGAGGGAAGCAGCACTGGGGAGCCATGTGTTCCAGGAAACCCCACAAAAGGAAAACAACAACACCAATCCACAAACAAGAAAACGATCCAACACATCCAATGCAAAGTGGCTGGTGGGGGGGGGGGCAAACCATGGGCCTACGTTATGCCCTCAGGTGGCCCATGCCTACTTGTGATTCGCTGATTAAGCAAGTGGGCGGGATAAATTACTTGGGCAACAATCTCAGCCAGGAGACTTCCTTTGCTGCCTGGAAAACAGCCCTTGGAGCTCCCCCTGTTGGATCTTAGGGTGCAGGGGAATGCCGACTCACAATGGCACCCACCAGAGAGGGTGAGTGGACTTCCCTACCCTACCTGGAGATGCCAGGGATTGAACCTGGGGCGTTCTGAATGCAAAGCATCTACTCTACGGTTGAATTACAGCTTGCTTCAAAGTAGGTTTTCATCCAGCGATTAATATTTATAGTGAGTTTATAGTAAGAGTAGCAGCTAATCTCCAGTTTGGGGGCCCTCCAAACATTTTTTTGCCCTCCCCAAAGACCCTACCAATTTGGATGGTGGCAGCAAGAAGATAATAAAATAAAGATGACATACTGCTGGATGATAGCCCACTACATAGATACGCTGATATGGGAGGAAGCAGCAGAGAGGAGATGGGACCTCTGAAAGGATTTCAGACTACAGTGGTGCCTCAGGTTAAGTACTTAATTGGTTCCGGAAGTCTGTACTTAACCTGAAGCGTACTTAAACTGAAGCAAACTTTCCCATTGAAAGTAATGGAAAGTGGATTAATCTGTCCCAGACGATGAAAAACACCCCCTAAAACAGCAATTTAACACAAATTTTACTTCTAACGAGACCATTGATCCGTAAAATGAAGGCAATGATCAATGTACTGTACAATATTGTAGATGAAAAAAATTAACATTTACAGTGGTACCTCTGGTTAAGTACTTAAATCACATCCCGAAAAGTACTTAACCCAAGTGGCGATAGCGTGTGTGTGTGAAGCGCTGATAGAGCACTTCTGCGCATGCACGAAGCGCGCAGATCGCTTCTGTGCATGCACGCAGGGCAGAACCCGGAAGTGTTTACGGAATACTCAACCTGAAAGTACTCAACCTGAAGCATACTTAACCCGAGGTATGACTATATTGACATCAAGGAGGAGTGGAAGAACAAGCTATGCTGCCATATTTCCTCCACTGCGAAAGGTAACTTTGGAAGGAGAATAAGGCTTGGCATAATCGAGCAGCAAATATGAAAAAAGACCTACATGCTGGGTTGCATAACCATATTTTGAGTGACTCAACTTTAACATTAAGCTTTTGATTTGCTGAATCTATAGAAAGCGAGAAGCTGCAGGAGGAGGATCATGCCACAGTGAGTCAGACAATGCCAACAAGATACGACCGCCTTATTTATTTACCCATTTAGTACAGTAGAAAAAGGATGTTGTGCATTCCACCTAACGACATTGCTATTATCTTGTCAAGTTGTGCAGAAATTTCTATATCCACAAAATTATTCCAGATCAAATGGTGAAAGCACAACTAAATCTGTTCTAATGAAAGAACAATTCTATTTAGGATTAGGCTGAAATAATAGAAAACTGTTAATGCTGTAACCTCAATTTGTCTTCTTAGCAGGCTATCTTGTGTTTCATAAACAGAAATTATACTTAGCACGATAAGAACAAAAGCTGTATAAATTTAGTTTGCATGATTTCCCCCCTGTTTTGTTATTGTAATTTAAACTTTTCATGCCAAGGGAATAAATGTCCTCATCAATGCAGACATTATTAGACCACTCAGTACCAAAAATGTTTTTTTTTGTTTTTTTTAATTATTTATCTTGAGCTATAGCCCAGATATTGAATTATTTGTCCTGTACAAAATGAAATCACATAATTTCCATGAACCAAAAAATCTTGATCTGTGGGCCAGTTCCTTTGCCCCCTTAATTAATATGTACAGTTTACCCAATTAACCTTCATTTTAAATAGCACTACTATGTCAGGTCTTCAATAGCGCTGAAATTAAAGAAGTTAAAGCAATAGAGATATTCAGTTTCTCACAAACATGCACACTGTACACACAGCTTTCAGTGGGTTGATCCTAAAACATGTGAAAACCATTTGTAACTTCATGTCCCACTTTTCCTTAGGATGTCTCTATTTTCATTGGAAAAATGTTGAAGGGTATGGAGTGTTATCCAACCCCTGAGCCATCTGAGGGCAATCCTGTATAGGGATTTTTTTTTTAAAAAAATGCTTAATGTTTTATTATGTTTTTATAAATGTTGGAAGCTGCCCAGAATACTGTGGCAACCCAATAAGATGTGTGGGGTATAAATACAGTGGTATCTCGAGTTACAAACACCTCAGGTTACAAATGCTTCAGGTTACAAACTCTGCTAACCTGGAAGAGTTACCTCGAGTTGAGAACTTTGCCCCAGGATGAGAACGGAAATCGTGTGCCCGTGGGGCAGCGGCAGCAAGAGGCCCCATTTGTGAAAGCACGCCTCTAGTTAAGAACAGTTTCAGGTTAAGAACAGACATCCGGAACGAATTAAGTTCGTAACTAGAGGAACCACTGTAGTAAAATTATCATTATGGAATGGGATGTTCCTATTTTCATTGAAGAGATGTTAGAGCAGGCATCCCCAAACTTCGGCCCTCCAGATGTTTTGGACTACAATTCCCATCCTCCCTGACCACTGGTCCTGTTAGCTAGGGATCATGGGAGTTGTAGGCCAAAACATCGTGAGGGCCGCAGTTTGGGGATGCCTGTGTTAGAGGGTATGCAACTGTACATTTTCAGCACAATCCTACGCATGTCGAATTGAAAGTAAACCCTGCTCTGTTTATTCATTATTTGTTTACTTGGAGTTATTGTTATAATAGTGGAGTTAGAAATGGCTCCCGGGGTGGTGTACACATCAATTTAAAAAAAAGATAGGAACTGCCATCAGGCTTATAATCTTAAATGACATGATACGAATGACTGTTTCCCCAACATAAAAGGGGAGGCGCATTTTGCGCAGTCGCGTGCAGCCCCCCTGGGATCCCTGAGGCAGTTCTGGAGTTTGGAAGCTGGCACTGCCTACCTGAGGCTGGAGGCTGCAGTCGCCGCCCACTCAGTTATCTGACCAATCCAGCCAAGGGGAGGCGTGCCAGGGGGATTGGCCAGGCAGGTTCAGGTAGACTTACCTGCACACAAAGAAGAGGAGCCATTCCTGGGAAGCAGCCGATGGATTCAGAGCTTTCCCACCCTCCACTCCCTAATTTTATGCTTGATTTACAGGTTATTTACTTCCACAGTCTGCTTGCTTTACAAGTTTTTACTTCCACAAGCGTACACACACGCAGGCGCTGCTACGACCGGCTGCTGTTAAATGGCTGGAAAGGAATTTCCCTGCATTGGCAGGTTTCGCCTTTCCCGTAGCAATTCGTCACAACTTTGGTGGATGCAGGCCTTGGGCGGAATCCTTTAGTCATTTACATAAAGGGGAGAGGTGTGGGGGGAGTGACCCCCCGCCCTATTGCGGCGGCGATAACAGGGTTCCTGTAAATGGGGCACCGGGGGGGGGGATTTGGCGATGCCAATTGGCTGTTATTGCCTTCCCCTTCCAGCGGCGGCGATCGAGGTGGGGCGGGCTATCTGCTTGAACACATGTTCTCCAGAGTTAGCCCAACCCCCACACATGCTGGACAACCCTGAAGATCACCCCACCCCCGGCTGGGGGCTGGGAGGGATATACGCCCAATGCCTGCACCAAGGTCTTCCTACATCTGAATTTTAATAAATTTGTGGCCAATTTTAATCCCATAAAACGTGGTCTTGTGTCATTATTCCGCTCGGGGCTGCCCGGGGGACTGGGGGGGACTCTGCCTGACTGCGCAAATGAAAATGGATTGGGAGGAAGGAAGATTAGGCTGCATACACACAATGTATTTTTTTTAATCACTCTCCCATTGACCCAAAGAATGCCAGGAACTGTAGTTTGTTAAGGATGCTTGGAATTGTAGCTCTATGAGAGGTAAACTGCAGCTTCCAGGATTCTTTGGGGAAAGTCATGTTCCTTAAATGTTTGTTGTGTACACAGCCTTACTCCCAGGTGAAGCTTATAAGATTGCAGCCCAAGTCCAGGATCCCATTTTCCACAGTGCCTAACCTTCAGACGTCCTTAGAGGGTGGAATGAACCCATTCAGCACTACAACTGTTAGAGTAATGTGCTGATAGGATTCACCTTAAAACTATTCTTTTTTATTCCAAAAGCTTTCAAGCTATCCTTTCTGTTGTAATCCTTTGTAAGAGTTTGCCTGAACATTTAAATAATTCATTCTTGAAGTGGCCACTTTACCTGAAAGCACAATGCTTGCTGAACAGCAAAAGCCCTAGTAATGGAAACAAGCAGGTTAAAAGCACAAAGATAAACAGAAAGGTGAATAAATTGCCGTTGGGAAGAATGCTAAAGCTGATGACATCTGACACCCCCTTGTGAATCCAGCCCCCTCTACTTCCCACCAAAGGAAAGCTGTTTACTGCAAGGAAATATGTAAGAAATTGAAGGGCTGAATGAAAATAAAACAAGGAAGTAGTGCTTTGTGAAGAAACAGAAACAGACAGATGTGGAAATTGGCACAGGAGTGCAGTGAAAGGGTGGGTGAGAGGTATGCAACGCAGCCAAGGGAGTAAACACACTAAAACAAAATGGACAGGAAGAAATGGACTCTAATGGCCCAATACAGCACTGATATACCCCCTTTGTTCTGACCGAGTAACTCCATTCGTTGCAATAGAGATTTAGTTGTGCAAAACTGTGATGCCAAGAATGATGAATCGGGCCCTGACAGATGCAGAGGTGAGAATGAATATATCAAAATGAAGGGCAGATGAGAGGGAAAGAAAAAAGAAAATAGCGAATAAAAAGTTGTGAAGAAGCAGCAACGTTGCATTGCTCAACACAGCTTATCTCCATATCTAACATGCAGCAACCTCCGTAGCTACACAACAACCTCAAATATGGCAAACTCTATATGCTCTTCTTCTTCTTCTTCTTCTACTTCTACTTCTACTTCTACTTCTTCTTTTCCAGCCACCTTCCATGCTTCCCATGCATGATAGAATGCTGGGAAACCAGAGTTCTAAAGAGAACACATTATCCTCCATGGATAATGACTTCAGAAGTCATTGGAACAGGGATGAGGGGGCACAGCTAGTGTGCTCATCACCACTGCCCCCTTGTCGTGTGCTTATTTTGCTTTCCCCCTATAATACCTAAAGTCGAGGAGTCTTGGGGGGAAGCTTGCATTTTCCATGTTTTTCCTCCTTAAACCATCCTTGTACAGTTTTATCTAAGAGTACAATATGTTATCTTGGAGGAGATGCAGTATCAGAACATGAGAACACCTAAAGACCCTCAAGCTTCTCATGATTTTCTGGTGATTCTCAGTATTTTACCATCTGTTGCCCATCCCCACCTGGCATGCAAATAAAGCTACAATATATAACAGTTACGCATTTGGTTAGGGGTTAGATTAATACATATTTACCTTACATTTCCCAGAGTTGAATAAAAAGAGCCAGCTTGCTTCAATTCCTACAGCTTATAACCAAATAATTTCCCCCTCTTATCTCTTTAACTGTTATAGATCTTTTTTGATGCCAGTAGTCTGTTGTTAGTCATAGTCACAGAAAACAGAAATGTGAGCCTTCACCATGATAACGCAGGCTGGCTTGTTTATTTCAGTCAATCTGACACAATAATAGGAAATTGGTTATGCTTGAAATTTTGGAGGAAATAAAATGTGCAGCTGCATAGCAATATTTTCCTTAGCTTTCCTAAAATTCTCCCTTTAAAAATAAATAAATAAAAAGGCCCCATCAAGGGCTTTGTAGGAATCCTACTGCACATATGGAGTTCATGCATGGAAAATAGAGATTCAATAGATGCCTCTTTCCCCCTTCCTATGAAGCTTTGATACCTTGTGAGAACTGAGATGAATCAGACCAAAGGGCCACCGATTCTTGCATCCTTATTGTCACAGTGGTCATTCAGATGCTTATGAGAACTACAAAGCAGCAGAAAATGAAGGAACGACAGCAAATGGTATTCAGCGACTTCCGAACATTGCCTCATACCAATTCTGAGCATTGGTCCACTTGTCCACTTCTCTTCATACAGACTGGAAGCAGATATCTAGTATTTCAGAAAGGGGGCTTTCCCAGCCTTTATCTGGAGATCCCTGGGACTTTCTCCATGCAAAGTTTGCACTCTACCAGCTCTGAGTCATTGATAGGCCTCTTGTCTTTGCATTTGCCCTTTTAAAGCCAGTTACATAATGGCCGGCCACCACTTCCTGTGGTGGTGAATACAGTAAATTAACTATGCACTGTGAAGTAAGTAGGATACTTCTTACATTACATTACATTACATTACATTATGCTGTGACTATTGAAATTTCTTCTGGTAAAGGCACAAGAATCATGCCTTCTAATGCACTTCATGGAAAGGCTTCCCTATTCACTTCAGTAAGGTAGACTTTTTATCTTTGTTTCTGGTGGTAATCCTGTGATTTTAACAGCTGAATGCCAGGGGAAAAAATTGCCAAACAGCACATTCCTCAACTGCTGTATGATGCCGCTGCTGATATCCTGCCTTTCTCCTAAATTGGGATTCAAGGTTGCAGCTTGCAACTTTAAAAAACATAAAATACAATGTATTAAAAACAAAGTAGTTAAAAGCAATAATAAAAATACATTGCACCAGCAATTAAAATACAGTTTGCTCTGACAGCAGCCCAGTGATCAGCATTGTCTTCACTTTAGTTTTCAAAAGCCTGTCTTTTAACTTTAGCCTACCACCGTAAGGATAACAAAGCGGGAGCCAATCTAACCTCTCTTGGGAGAGAATTACCCAATATGGGAGCAGGATAATATGTCTTTGCTAGCGGGGGGAAGGTGTCACTTGCTGGGTTTCTGCCTACCACATAGCTATTAATGGCACCAAAACTTTGTAAGAAAAAGGAAATAATATATAGCTCTAATGGAAAGCATATTGCCCTGCCTCAAGTGAAGAGACAAGGGCATCCTAGTAGCTTAGGGGTTCATGTGCAAAGCAGATGAGGCTCTACAACAAGGACAATAATTGAAATCCTGTGTCCCGTTAGATATTTAATTTGATTTAATGTTTGTATGCTGCTTTTCCAGCAACAATGTTGAGCTTATAGTGGTTGGCAGTAATAGCAAAGCATTAAAACTCAGCAAACAAACTTTCCATCAATGTAATTACAGTATGTAAAAAAAACTGAACAGCAGAGAAGTAATGTAGCAATGCAATCCAACACAAACTTATAATAATTAAACTCATAATAATGACACCTGTTTCCCTTGTCCCCAAATCTAATTTCTGCAGCCACTAGCTTGGGGAAAGGGAAGAAAAGAGTGCAGAAGGTTGTACTTCCCTCAAACCTGAGTCTGATCACATCTTCTGATGGTGTGCTCACATCAGTGCCTCAGAATGCAGTGGTTCACCCCCAGGGCATTTCACAGCTCCTCGTCCCCTGTCGACACCGCAGCTTTTCACATCACCATGGCTTCATTAGTGTCAGATTCATTTCAGTTTGTGTACACACCAAGGAGCATTGATGGGGCAGATATGTCTTTACTGTATGCAAAGGTGTTCACACCTTGGCTAGAGACAAATTAAGACTGGCTTAAGGACTCCAATCCACGTGAAGCTGGTTTGAGAAATGACACATCAAATAGCAGTATTTTGTTGCAAAATTACAGGATACGTGCAGTGCTATTTTTATTTAAAAAGAGGTGCCGGAACTCACCATGAACGCCTCCCTTGTTCACTTATAATGGCAATGGTGCCCACCTGAGAGGTGCCAGAACTGAGTTCTGGCGATTTCTGGCTGAAAGCCCTGGATACATGGATTTTGGATAGCATTGGGTTAAAAACCTGGCAGTGATTGCGCAGTAAATGGGGCCTGAGACTCATTCAAAATTGACTTAAAGGAGGCTTAGCTTTATGTGCAAAAGCTTGATTTTGGTGTTATCCAACCCTGGGTAACTAGATACAGGATCACAGCTAAGCCACCATTTGTCCAGCACTACAAATAGGCTCTATATGACTGCTGTCCTTTTATTTAAACTACTAATGGCAAAAGCTGCTGAACGCCTCCCCCTTCCACATACCCCGCTAGACATACATTATTCTGCCATCCTTGAGGAATGTTCCGAGTGACCAGGGCCGCTGCATCCCTGTTGAAGGCTGCAAGATAATCAGCCCATATTAATGGAGAGGGTAATTGAGTTCCCAGTGGTTCGGAGCAAGTTCTTTGCACAAACACATTTCTCACGGGGGTGTCATCGATAATGAAATTCAGACAGTGGATGAGAGCCTCCAAATTAGTCAAGTGCCACTTAGGACCTCTGCTTACTATTTTTATAGCCTCCTCACAGGAGAGCTTGTCTTACTTCCAGTAATCGGCACCAGAACTGTTCACTTGCTCCCTCATTAAGCTTTTATCTACCTTAAATGAAGGTGATAACTGGACGCTCTTTGGTAAGGTCATCTTGGCAGTGTTCCTACACTGCTTTCCGGACTGCTTTGATTCAGAATAGATCTGCGGTCTAAATTGCAATGGGACACCCTCGCTTGGTCAGTTGTTTGGTCCCCCACTTACTCTGTCTTTCTGACTTTCTGCCTGGACAAATCTCTCATGCAATGAGGGGTGGAAAGAAAGGGAATACGTGAAACTTTTGCAATATGCAAGAACCACTCCACTCGTCCCCACCCCCACAGGGCTTAGAGCGCTTAAGTTTTGTTTGCATTTTGTGCCTCCAGGTGTGGCTTCTGTGAGAGAGAAATGCAGGGAGAACTAGACCAGAACTGTCCTATCTGCCTTCCCTGCCTAGCTCTTTCTATGGGAGAAAGTTGCCTGGGTGTTTTTAAGTTGTTTCCTGTCCTTGGAGGCAGAATCTCCTGCTGGTGATTTTTATGACTGGCTTAGCAGAGAAAATGGACAAAAGCCTCTCAGTCACTTGAAATGTACTAATTCTATTGTGGGTGACAGGACTAAGACTGGACCTTGGCTTTGGAGGTTTTGGGGGTTCAGAAGGGTCTCTCTTGGGACATAGGAAGCTGCTTTATACTGAGCAAGGACATTGGTCCATCTAGCTTAGTACTGTCTACTAAGTACAGTTCTTCAGAGTTTCAGAGTGGGGACTTTTCCAACCCAGAGATGCTGGGAACTGAACCTGAGATCTTTTGCATGTAAAACAGATGCTCTACAACCATGGTCCTTTCCCACCATTGCTAGACTGTGTGAGGAAAAGTTGATTGAAGAGAGTCCAGGCACACACTCCCACTTGGTTCAGAATGAAGAGAGTCCAGGCACACACTCCCACTTGGTTCAGAATGGAAGCACCTGGTACACTGACTTTCCAGGGTTTCAGACAGGAAATCCCTCCCAGCCCCACCTGGAGATGCTGTGGATTGAAGTTGGGACCTTCATCATGTGAAACAGACACCCTGACATGAAGCTACATCTGTTTCTAGTGCAATAATGCTGCCCTGCAGGGCACAATCCTAAATTATTTTCCAAATCAGGTAATCTATTCATCTGATTTCAGTTGTAGCATTAAAGAGCATCTGCCTTTTAAAACTCTTATCATTGCATATCGATGAGGACAGGATCAAACAGATGACAACGCTCGCAGGCTGTTTTTTTTAAAAAAAGATAAAGGAGAGTATCATTCTGTAGCAGTGCCTTGCTTTCTTTGGCTTGCTAATAAATTCAGACTCATCTACATTGATCCTGCAAGGCTTTGCAATTACATGTTTCTGAAGAACCATTACAGCACATTTCTTACAATCCAGAAAGGGCCTGTTCTACCATTATCTCATTTGTGATTCTGCGCTGTTATGAAATCCAGAACTGGAAGTGTTAAGAAAAGCTTTGGCACGTATAAAAGCTGTAGTTACTTGTCGAGGCAATAAAACCATCAATGATTTTTGTCTGCTGATTAGAGACCATAAATATTGACGGAATGCTACCAGGAATCAATTTTCTTTGCAATGCTATTTCTTTTCATAAACAGACAGCAATGGTGCCGTTTCTGCCAAACCCTGTCAAGTGTCCTTAGCTCATGTCACACAGGTATTTTATTAGACGACTGACTGTTAATATAGTAATTCTTTACCAATGAAGCATTCTGTCATGTCAGCCTACTTTCAAATAGCTTACACTGTTTGGAGCATTGATTTGCTGTTCACTTAAAAACCATTTGTTTAAGAAGCACCAATGTATTGCTAACTCTCTCTAGACATTCATGAAATCGTACTCTTTTGCCATAGTAATATATTCAGGTATCAGATTTGCTTCCTGATTATGTCTAGTTTAATTTCAGTGCTTTTACTTAACAAAAACAACAGACAGCAATCATTTTAAATGGCCTTACCACTTCTGGTGTGGGAGAGGGAAATATCGCTGGCTGCTGCTCAATTCATAGAACCATAGAATTATAGAGTTGGAAAGGACCCCAAGAGTCATCTAGTCCTACCCCCTGCAATGCAGGAATCTCAACTAAATCATCCATGACAGGTGGCCATCCAACCTCTGTTTAAAAACCTCCAAGGAAGGAGAGTCCACAATCTCCCAAGGTATTCCGTTCCACTGTCTTTTCTTACTGTCAGAAAGTTCTTCCTAATGTCTACTCAGAATCTCCTTTCTTGTCACTTGAAGTCTTTTGCATATGTTAATTCAGATAAACACGTATAAATAAAATACCCATCGAGTTGCATTGGAAGGACTAGTAAAAAAAAAGTTTGTGTGTGTGTGCGCAGCAATTTTATGACCAGACCCCACTCTCTGCAAAAGATGTGTACAAGTAGGACTACCAGCTTTTGGGCTGGTCTTTGTGTGCGTCTTTAATAGCTATTTGATCTGCAGTCATCCACACGTAATAAAGTTTTAACTCCATGCCATGAAAAATGTTACTACTACAAAGCTTGAATTATCAAAGGAGCAGAGGGAATGCAGCCCTTTCCCCTTTTGTGATGACTCTCTTAGCAATTGTTTGTCACAATTTGGCTAAAAGCAGGCGGGGATGTGCGAGTTTCATTTAGGGCCCCTTGCCTCTCCCCTCTTAATTTAAGCAATGGCCTATTCATTTATTTATATGTTAATGTTATTTAATATGCTGCCAACCTGTATAAAATATCAAGGCAGCATACAACAATATGTACAAGTGCAATAAAACATAAACGGAATATAAACCAATTGTCAAAATGACTGGCTAATATAAAAAAAACCAGGCCTGTCAGCATAAAGTTCTCCAAGAGATGCTTGAAAGTAAACAGTGAGGATGGTTCCTGACAGGGCCGGCTCGAAGGCAAACCTGGGGGGCGCCAGGGGGGCGCCGCGCAGCTGTGCCCGCTGCAGCGGCACTGCGCACTGCTCCCACCAAACAGCCGCGGTGAGAAACAGGGCGAGGGGGCGCGACGGAGCGATTATCGCACCACGGCGCCCGGGCGCCCAATATGCTTAAGACGGCCCTGGTTCCTGAATCGCCGCTGGAGGAGTGTTCCACAGAAGGGGACCAGCAACACAAAATGTCTGACTTATAGCTGAAGCCAGGTGGGACTTTGTAACAACATGTTCCAGTGTATCGGAAAAACAGGGCATGAGGGCAGGGGCTGATGGTTGTACAACCACAACAAGCAGGTTTGTGTGGAGCCCTCAGCAGAGTGTGTCCTCTGCTGAGATGCCCCCTTTAATATCAGGCTGGTGGCAGCAGCAGAGAGTAGCCACACTATAGTCAATGCCAAACAACTCGCAGCCGCCATGTTAATTTCATACAGTGCTCGCAATGCAGCCTGTTGTTGGGGAATTGTGAGAATTTACAGGGAAGGGTCTCAGATACCGATGCCTGGCTTATGTCAGTGCAGGGGAGAGTCTGCCAAGACATTGAGGCCTGGGGTGCTGATACTGGGCCCAACAACCACAAATTGCCGCTTGTGTTGTCAATTTTGTTTTATTTTTGTTTAGGATGTTGATGGCGTAATAATAATAAAATACGGCAGTAGTTTCTGGCTCATAACAAATCACATGATGTGCCATAGAATAAAAGTCAAAGAGAAATAAAACTGATGCCCTTCTCGTGTAATTTATGTAACAGTTCTTTAGGAGATGAACAACTTTATCTTCGTATTTAGTCTGTCCCTGTCCTCTAAGCCTTCCTGCTCTTGGATTAATAGTATATTACGCTCTTTATCCGGACTTCAAAGAGGGAGTGACTTTCCTCAGGAATTTTTAGAGTTTATTTTAAATTGCTTCTTTTCTTTAGGTTTTATTCTTTTCCATCTGCCTGAAAACAGCATTTCCCTCCAGGGAAAGCAGATAAAAAAAAGATTACGTATAAGACGACAGCAGTGCCAATCCAAGGCAGCTGGCAAAGTGAAACTTCTGGTTTTTAATACACCCATAATCAAATCATTAATTGAGCTATGCTGATTCACCCACATTTGGGAATGGGCACATCACTTTAATATTTCTAACTTACGGTCCATGCTGCCACAGAGAGCCCAGAGCCAGCTATTCCACAATAGTATTGGCCTGTTTACGGGCAAGATGCATCTTGATTACTGAATTTGGAAGAGATGAGTGAGATGATGGAGAATTATTTGCAATGCACATGGTAGTAAGCCATTGCAGCTGGAACTCAACCCCCTTACATTTCCAAGGCTTATTTGCAACACGAACCTTCTAATTTGGTCTGGTCAGGAAATTTAGAAAATACATAACATCTTCAATGGAAAGAGAAGAGGAAGATGAGTCTAGAGCAGCTCTTCCCAACCTTAGGTCCCCAGATTGTGCTGAACTACAACTCCTATCCTCCATAGCCAGCAGGGCCAGTGGTCTGGAATGATGGGAGTTGTAGTCCAACAACATTTGGTAACCAAAGGCTGGAAAACACTGGTCTAGTGGGGTTGGAAAGATGCTTGTATTTCAGGTCCATACCACTTTTGCACATCTTCACTCGCAACTCCACTGCATCCTCTTTCTGCACAAATCTGTGATTTTTGCAAGTGTAAAACCTCCTGAAATTTGCATTTAAATGTCCATTTCAATTCATAGTTTTTGAAATATTTTCTTTTAAGACATTTTCTTGCACAACAAAATAAAATTGAGGAATGTAAAATTTTGATATTTTGGATTTATTCCATGTGGTCATGATCTAATTTGAGTCAACATTAGCATTCACCATCAAGTGACATATTTTGCATGCAGGAGGTTCCAGCATCTTCAGTTAAAAAGATCAGATAGCAGGCCTGGAAGAGATCCAAGGATATAATCCATCTTGCAACCCCTCCCCCCAAAACAACAACGACAACAACAACCAACCCATATTTTATTTTAATCCCAGAAAGAATACAGGGCACCTGGAATTTTCATTAAACTGAATTTGAAAAAAATGAAAAATAAGCAATCACTTAAACTAGCACATTTAACCCATCTAAAACTAATGTAGATGGGCAGATATTTTAAAAGGTCCAGATCAGGAAAAAAACATGTTCTGTCTTTCATGAGAAAATGTTCACTGTTGAATTTGCTGAAGTACTTTCAGCTATATTACTTTCAGCAGTGCTCTTGGAGTCCTAAGCTAACTGATCTGTGGGTGGCTTAATGAGTCAGATTTGTATCTGGGAAACATTTAATTAAAACATGATTAATGACCATTGCAGCATTATCATGGAGATACCAAGAAAGTGTTTCAATTTCATCTGTGCCTATTTGATTTCAGCAACTTTCTCACTGTGTTATACAAGTTCTATTTCACCAGCTAAAACCAAATCAGACGTTAGGTCTAGCGGTGCCTTGCTATAACAAATGAGCATTTTTTCTTTTTCTTTTTTAAGTCTACTGTGTAAAAATAAGTAGTCATTTAACAAAGACTTCTACCAGAGCCTTTTTTCCTACTGTGGTTTCAAGAGAGGGGGAGGAGAGATCTCCTCACTTCCCTCTTTCCATGGCTTGAGTGCTATCAGTGCTGATCCTGTGCTCGGAAAAAGGTTGTTTGAAGAAAAGGCAATTGTGTTTGCCACAGTGAGGGAAGAGTTAGGAACTCTTCTTTAGTTTAGATTTCATTTTTAGCTGGAGAAAAATTCAGGAGCCCAGCCATGCTCACTTTTCTTTAGTTGAAGATCACAAGCCCTCCAAGCTTGCACCTGGACCCAGTCAGCATAGACAATACTGGGCCATATGAGCCAATGGCCGATGTTTCTTGCTTTCCTGTGTTTTGCAACTGAAAAATCAGAGGAGAGTTAAAGTTATAATACACAGAGATCAACCATCAGTGAAGGCCTGGGAGTAAAAATGTGTGAGTAAAAAAAAAGTGCCTAAACTTCATTAATGTGGTGTTCATAATACCATCCTCTATTCCCCCACTATGATCTCCACCACCTTGCTTCTCCACTTTTGCATTATTACTGCAAGATCAGTGGACCCTGCCTGTTCGTCCTCCTGCTCTCTTTTAGTGCACCAGATGCTTTTGTTGTAAAAGGCAAAGGTAAGAAGCACCCAACTCCTAAGTCCCTCGTGTCCTGCCCTTGCCCCCAACTCTGTTTGCACTCACCTCCAGGCACAGTTGAAAGGGGGAGAGTGTTCTAAGCAGCCAGCTGTTGCCGCACAGCATCACTTCCTGCTCCCTCCCCAACTTCACATCTGGCCAAGCTGGGCTTGCTGCTGTGCAGAAGCTAACTGCAGCCCACCTCCCACAATCTCTCCGATCACCTAATGCATTTGTTCAGTTTCATAGATCAACTATGCTGAAGCCTAAGAAGTCATAGAAGTGAAACAAGAGGAAGAATCCAGCCGAGGGAGATTAACAATTCTGGAATGTAAATAGAATTGGAGCATTGTGTTAGTTCATAATTCATGTTTATGTTGTACAACAAGGCTTCAGTAATGTTGCCAGATCATCTTTCTTTCCTTCTAGTAAAGTAAAGGGTAAAGGGACCCCTGACCATTAGGACCAGTCGTGACCGACTCTGGGGTTGCGCGCTCATCTCGCATTATTGGCCGAGGGAGCCAGTGTATAGCTTCCAGGTCATGTGGCCAGCATGACAAAGCCGCTTCTGGCAAAGCAGAGCAGCACATGGAAACGCCGTTTACCTTCCCGCTGTAGCGGTTCCTATTTATCTACTTGCATTTTGACGTGCTTTCGAACTGCTAGGTTGGCAGGAGCTGGGACCGAGCAACGGGAGCTCACCCCGTCACAGGGATTCGAACCGCTGACCTTCTGATCAGCAAGCCCTAGGCTCAGTGGTTTCACCACAGTGCCACCTGGTTTAACCACAGCACCACCTGGGTCCTTCTAGGTAGCTTGAAATGAGCGGGATAGGAAAATGTTTCACTGGTAGATATCTACAGCTTGTCATTCTCTACAGCTGTCTGCTGTCTACACATGTGAAGGAGACAAGTAACTATATAACCATTAGATGACATCTGAAGGCAGCCCTGAATAGGGAAGCTTCTTAATATATAATTTTTATTATGTTTTTTATATGCATTGGAAGCCACCCAAGTGGCTGGGTCAACCCAGTCAGATGGGCAGGGTATTATTATTATTACCACACTTATGAAATGGTGGCTCTTGTGAATGCAACTGAATTACCCTTTATTTTATTTCTACTTATTACTTTATAAATAATACTACATTATTACTGCAGTGGCTCCTAAGTCTTACTGTCAAGGCAACACCTAGCAAGGTTCATTGGAAATTGTTTCTGAAAGGTAGTGATGCTTGCCCCCGGCACAGTTGTTACGGACTTAGCCTAATTAAAGTTCATTTTGATTAGGAATATGTATGAAGAACATTGTTCCATCATGCTTGTTTCTATCTAAATAGATTCATGAAAAACATATTTCATGTGGAATTGTATTTTGCTAGTGCTGTGCTAATGCAGATATGAAAATGAAGTAAGTGAAGCAAGCACTCATTAAAAAAAGTATAATTTAAAACACAATAACATATTGCAATGAGGCGGTGCCTTTGCGCTCTGAAGCTTCCTAAAAAAGGGCACTTCGCTCCAAAATCAGAGGAGAAAAGCCTCGTTCAGCTCCAGAAGTATGAATAGAAAAGTGGGTGTCCAAGAGCACTTTCGAACTACTCTATTGTTGATTTTAATTTGGACTAGGCTTTCTATCTTGCTTCAGTCCCACATAATAAAACTGCTTCAACCTAATTTCTGAAGGGTTAGTACTGAAGGAATGCTAAAAGGCTCATTATAATAAATGCCTGAAATCTGATTCTTAACACAAAGAAATTATGGATACCCTATGCTCCAATCCTCTCTCTTCAGGGATAGTTCCCATTTCTCAGTTTCTCTAGTTGGTAAGCACTGTCCATATTTTGCTTGTTCGTTGCAATTTTGTTAGTGTGACTTTCTGGTCTTGGCTTTCCTCAGAGTCCGGCGATTTCCCAAGGCCTCTAGAAGTCAATTCTCTGAGTAGGGGATGGATGAAAATTTTTCTTAGTGCACACACACCTAAATCACAGGGGAACAGGAAGGCACCCATATAATGCACATTTTCACATGTTCATAACGAAGTCCTCAAACAACGACAGCCTGCCTTCTCAGTAATGACATGGTCTGGTCTTAGCGTAACTCCTCTTCCTACCCGTGATCACTGAGATCGGTTGTCCCAGTGCATCCCCCCCCCCCCCGTGGAACCTGCCCCAGTCATTTTGTTGGCTGGGACCCACTCCCAGGCAGCCCTGACCCCTCCCCTGAAAATTAAAGTAAAACCTATACAAAAAACAAACAATAAAAATAAAGCAATAAAAACCAAAAACATTAAAAGTTACAAGCACACCAAAATTAAACAAATTCCCACACCCGACTAAACAGCCACCCCACCCCACACACCCGAGGCCTCCTTGGAGCCTTATAATCTGAGGGGGTTGAGTATGGGGCCCACCACCAGGCCCAAGGTGGAAAATGTTGTGCTAAGACAATTGTCCTATCAGCAAAAACATTTCTGCTTGCTAGACAGAACAACTCTCCCTTGTTTTCCTCCATGCCCCCCCCCCCCGCCCTGGGGTTTCTCCCAATTGTTCTGAGCATATTTGGAGAGGATAAGGAGGGCATGGGGGTGGAGACTCATTCCACTGGCGTCCACTAGCATAACAGCATAGTTGAATCTGGCCCATTATGCTTTTCTAGTATATCTTTGAGTTGAAATGAGTAAAATCCTCCGACTGAAATGTTGTTCAGATTTTGAAAGTGTTGTTCAAATATATCGGAGATGAATAACATGTGGCCCTCCATAGGTTATTGAACTACAGCTCCCATCATCCTTGACCATTGGCCATGGTAGATGGGGTTGATTGGAGGGCACTGATTCCCCATCCCTGAAATATATGAATAAGTGTGTGTTCTAGCATATAGAATAATATGGTACGTGAGCAGTTACAATTCTGAGGTTAAAAAAAAATCAAAATGTTGGCAGCCTCTCTTCAGCAGAAGGTAACAGAAACGATATTATCTTGCGGCCCTCAGTTGGCGACCTGTAAGCTTTTATGTCAAGATTTTAACAGATTTGAATGGATTGGGTCCATTCATGTTTATTATTTATTCAGTGCTACCAACACGGGTGGCACTGTGGGTTAAACCACAGAGCCTAGGGCTTGCCAATCAGAAGGTCGGCGGTTCAAATCCCCACGATGAGGTGAGCTCCCGTTGCTCGGTCCCAGCTCTTGCCAACCTAGCAGTTCGAAAGCACGTCAAAGTGCAAGTAGTAAAATAGGTTTCTATGCGCTGCTCTGGTTCGCCAGAAGTGGCTTTGTCGTGCTGGCCACATGACCTGGAAGCTGTACGCTGGCTCCCTCGGCCAATAAAGCGAGATGAGCGCCGCAACCCCAGAGTCGGTCACGACTGGACCTAATGGTCAGGGGTACCTTTACCTTTACTAACACACTTGGCACTTTGCAAGAGTTTCATAAGCAAAAGGAGGCAGTCCCTTATCCTCAAGCAGCTTGCAATGTAAGTTGTGACAGCGGGGAAGGGAAAAGGGAAAGTACAGGGAAGCTTGATCTCAAAGCTACCATTAGGTCCAGTCATGACCGACTCTGGGGTTGTGGCACTCATCTCGCTCTATTGGCCAAGGGAGCCGGCGTACAGCTTCCAGGTCATGTGGCCAGCATGACTATGCCGTTTCTGGCGAACCAGAGCAGCGCACGGAAACGCCGTTTACCTTCCTGCCAGAGCGGTACCTATTTATCTACTTATCCACTTTGACGTGCTTTCGAACTGCTAGGTGGGCAGGAGCAGGGACCAAGCAACGGGAGCTCACCCTGTCATGGGGATTCGAACCGCTGACCTTCTGATCATAAGAACACCACAATCGCTACTGTTCCTCATTTCCTAAAGGAAACACAATCCCTGGAACCTCTGGAATCTCGTCTCGCTCAAAGATTGGGTAGTGTGCCACACTAAAGCTGCTTTCCTTGCTCTCTCTCCAAAGCAACTTTTTGCCCATAACACAGATTAACATTATTTTGCTAATACAGTGAAATCACTAATATAATTACTTTTCATATACTATTATCATCAATAAAAATAATATACTTTCACACTAATGCAATTAGGGCAAACTTCATGAATAAGAAATCTGGTAATGCAATGAAGAGAGCTTATGGGAAATGTTGCTGTTGTTTTATAGCTTTGTTGTGCATTTCAAGGACTAGTTTAATTTTTCTCCTGGGACCAAAGCAGAATGGAAATGAGAAAAATCGTGTGCACAGCCTGCTAGTGGCCATTTTCTGGCTGCATTACAAGTCTGGGCCCATTTTTAAGAGCAGCTCCATTATAGATTTAGAAAACTTATATGGATCTGTAGCACAAGTGTGGATGTTCCACACACAAAATTTAAAAAGCTCCAGGCAAATTAAAAGTTCCAGGGAAACAGTGGAAATATTTTTGATTTCAAATATAACCCTTTGCATTTTAACTGTGTTCTCTCTTAACTATGCAGTTCAGCCAACTCAAGGTGTTACTCAGGCCCAACTCACATGTTATTGAAATGGCATAATTAACTGCGTAATTAATTTCATAATTTCATTTTAAACATAGCATTTGTGGCCGAAAACACAGAAATACCATCATTACAGTAACATTGCTGAGGACCATTCCCTCCCTAGAGTGATGTAGCATCTGTTTTTGTTGTTGCTGTTGTTGTTTTGCAGAAAAGAATAATGTGGTACATTCTTCTTGCCTTATATATCTGGATGAAAGCCTGCCATAACATATATGTTGAATAACAAACTGCAGTAGGTGAAAGGTTAACTGAAAGTGCACTTTTACATCTTCTTTTTGTATTTCAGTAATATTTGTATGCAAATATGCAATTTATATTTACCTCACTGTATAATTTCCACTCCTGTGACAGATAATGCTGTATTTATTACCTTTAAAAACATATTTTAGGACATTTAAATTCCAAGCGTTTCCTACCAAAGACAAACCCTGCACATCAATCAGTTTTATTCCTAGGTACGGCTAATAATTGAGGAATACCTTGCAAGTGCGCCACATATTCCATTTGATATATTCCATACTGTACCCATTTTGTTTGAAATGCAAAGCTTGAAAAGTAAGCGTATACTCACTGGGACTGCGGGCTTCTGATAAACACATTAGGTTAAAGGCAGGGGGAGTGCAATTATGCAAACTGCTATTTCCATTATTTTACTTCTAGACTCAAAGTAGCAGAAGTTGAAGTCTCAAAAATTAGGTCAGCCAACTTATGTTGCCTCACTCATGTTTGCCTGTCTTCCCAGTAAAGTGGGTTTTATTAGAAGCGGCACAGATAACAGTCTACCCTTAGCCAATCTAGTTCATACCACACCACAAGAACTCCTGTTAGATCTGCTGTCTTGACCATCTCTGAGGCCCAGTTCAAGGACAATAGGCATTCCCAGACAACAGCGGCCACACAGCTGCAGGTAACCTGAAAAGGCCAGGTAAGACAGCTTCCTGGAAGAGGTTCATAGGAGCAGAGCACAGACAAGAATTAGAACCACAATAATACATTTATATGCCACTCTTGTGCTAAAAAGTACCCAGAGCAGTATACATCATAGCCATAAAATCAAATATACAATTAATTTCAAATATTTGCAGAATACAGAATTATTCCTATTCTTTGTTAATTTACTATTCACTTTTGCTAACCAGGGCATGTTCCTCTTTACATGGATATTGCATTGTCACAATAACACTGTGAGGTTGATATATAGTGGTGCTTTTTGGGGGGGGGGCTTTGGTTTTAAGTGTTACACTGTTTTGAGATCTTGTGTGCTACATAGGTAGCCTATTTATTTATTTATTTCACAAGTTTTATTGCTTGGTTGTAATAGCACCTCAAAGCCATAGCTGCCAAGTTTTCCCTTTTCTCGCGAGGAAGCCTATTCAGCATAAGGGAATTTCCCTTTAAAAAAGGGAGAACTTGGCAGCTATGCTCAAAGCGGTTTACCAAAATAATGAAACAATAAGATGTTGGTGGGGGAGTTAAAAACAACTATTGGAAACATTAAAAAAAAAACCAACAACGATAAGCTAAAATCCAGATGAAAACACATATCCACAAATGTAGATTATTATAATAAAGATTAAACAGACTATGCCTCCTCCTGGTTCAATATAAACTTCCAATAGCAAGTTAACAAGATACTGAACAAAGTTCATATCCTTGCCCTGAAGAGTCAATAAAATGAATCCAGCCCACCATTTTCATCCAGAAACTGTGATTTCTATTAATGTACTAATGTGAACCACCCTGGGATCTTTGGATGAAGGGCAGTATACATACATACATACATACATACATACTGCAACTTATCACAATATTTCCATTGAATTATGTCAAAAAGATATCTGTATCATATGCTCTATAGTAAGGCTTAAGGTTGATTGAGATTAGTAAATTGATAAAGCCCTAGGTATACAACAACAGAGTCACTACCATTTGATTGTTATCCTCACTTATGTCTCTGAGCATAGAATGAACAGCTTAAGCAATCCCCCCCCCATCATTTTAGATAATAATGTACTAACATGAAACTAAGAAAAGGGCAAATCACGCACAGACAGGTTACTAATAAGGGAAGGATTATGAGATTTCAGAGTATAAATACATTTAAACAAAAACAAAAACTGTTTCCTTGTTGCTTGGACAACTCATTAATTTGCTTTTGATATGGTGTATTCATTTGCTTTGGCTGGATAAAGATTTCATTCTTGGCTTCTCACAGTTATTCCGAGCCTCCTGACTGGGTTTTTGGCTAGGTTTCATTGTCCCGTGTGTCTTCAGTGTTCACACTGATGAACAGCCTTTGTCCTGACCATTCCAATTTCATGGAGAAATGCATTGTGGGAATTGGCACTCCAGGGATACGTCCCAGCTCAGATTTTCATGGTCATGAAATAACTGGTTAGCTGATATCACTAACCTTGGAGGGTGTGGGTAGCCCACCAACATCAAGGCACAGAATCTTTGGCCATCTTTTATTTTGAGAGCAGGGAATTAATTTCAAGATGGAGGCAGGCAGAGAGGTATGTAAATATTTAAAACTGAACGATCTGACTACCTTGAAGAAACGGAAGCCAAATCAACTCTGTGCTGATGAATAATACCTGCTGATACTTAATAACTCCTGAGTACACATACCTATTACTGCCTATATAACATTTTGTATATTTCTGATTTTTAAGAAACATTAAACTGTGTTAAAGACTTAGTATTATGTAGGCTGCCAGAAAAAAGGTATTTAAAAAACAAGAAAATCTGTTGCCTGTGTAAGTGTTTTAAAGATTCCTGACCTAGTTATTTTCAGCGTCAAACATCACCACAATCCAGCACACATTCCTTTTTTATTATTATGCTGCTAACAGATTCTAAAAGATGAGGAACCATTACTGTTAAAATGTTAGCGCTGGCTTTGATTTAATGACAGCTATTTGTTATAATTGAAATCTCTTGGCAGGAACAGGTATCTGGAAGAGTGCCACACAGAAAGAAAATAGGTCCATTTCAGAGGCTAGATCTTGGTGTCCAGATTTCTGGGCTCCCTCAGTTATGCATCTTGCCCAGTTCTTTTAAGGGCCGTTTCTGATTCCACGAAGAGACTATAATATCTAAATCAGCCAACCTGGTGCTCTCCAGATTTCCCCCCCTCATCAGTCTGATGTGAATTGTAGTCCTAAACATCTGGAGGTCACGTAACAAAAGGTGCTTTACAATATGGCACAGGGGGTGCTATATGTACAGATTGCCCCTTCACTAGTCTCTTGGGGTCTGCTTAGGTGCACATTTCTACTATAGAACATTTTATGCAGCTAGGACCTTTGCATTGTTTATTACATCATGATATCCATCTTCAGTGCGTTCAGCAAGCCAGCTGAAGATAACTAGAATCTGGGATCACTCTCCAGAATGGCATGCTTTGTGGCCTTGTGCTTTCATTCTGATGGATGCACCTGAAGATATATTCATACTTGTGGAATTTCATCTCAGACCAGTTAAGTGTTATTCACCTGCAAATATTGTTGGGGAGACTAGGAGAACTTAGTCTGTAACTGTCAGGGGTTCTTGCGACTACTCCAGAGTAACGACGCTCCACATGCTTGTCTTTCAACAATATTTTATTGGTGCACTCTATTTACAGTGAGACAGGTGTGAAAAACATGTCTGCTCATTCCGATGCAGAATCCGGCACTGCCCCTCGGCGTGACTTCCTCCAACATAAGAGTCTCGGGACAGTGAACCCTTTTTCTCCTGCATAATTCCGGAACCGGGGGAAAGGGTCTACGCTCCATGCTTTCCTTCTCCCCCCTTTCCCCCTCTATCTCCTCCCTCCTGTGTAGCCGGGGCTCTCCCATGCTGCCAGAGCCCTGGCCCTCTCTCTCCACTTCCTGACTGGTTTCCTCAGCGTCCTCGCTTCCATCACTGCTTGGGGAGGAGCTACTTCTGATGCAAGGGGGAGGTTCTCTATACTGTCTCCCCCTTACAGCAACCATCCTATGTATACCCTTCAACATTCCTCAGATGAAATTTGAGATATATTCTACATCAGTCCCACCCCTGTGCTCTCCTCCTTGGAGGCTGGGGCAGGGATGCAGATGCATTGGCCAAATGAAGCAAGCTGGAGCCAAGTGATTGCAATGGCTGCTCTTCAACGTCCTCAACCTCTTGGCGCCCCTTGCAACCATGGCAGTAGCTTCACGGACAGGCCCTGCCCCACTCACCATTTTCTTTATGAGAGACCGACCAACTGAGAAGCTGATAAACAGTGAATTTCTTTTTTAAAAAATCAATTTTTATTAAATTTTCACTTACAAACCAATCATATCATATCAATTATTCCAAATTATACAAATACATATCTATTAAACAAAATATTATACCAAATCATAAAATTTTTGACTTCCCATGCTTCAAAATCTGAGGATTCTGAGTAACGATTCTTGCTGCCATTCTAGTCCACATTCCAAATTCTTTCCAATCATTATAGTCCAATATAATCCCGATCTTTCCCAACAAGTCTATTCTTATTTTTCTTTCTCTTGTCACAGCTTCTGAGATGATTTCAAACAAGATTTAACACAAAGTCACTGTTTCTGTGAGGATTTTCTGTCCAGCCTCCCCATAAATCTTTGCATTCCTTTTTCAAACTGAGATGTTTCCCAAGCCAACAGTCCAACACGGGCAGTCGCCATCTTAACGATGAATTTTTGTCTTAAGGGCAGTCAAGTGACCCGGATATTGTTTTCATAAAACAGGAAGTGATGTCATATTGAGTGGACGGTGTAGAAGGGAGTGGGAGCCATGTGTTAGAGGGACGCATAGATCTGAACTTACAGTAACGTGTTGAAACACTGTACTGAAGGAAAGGCCCCTTGGGAATTTGGGACTCAGTGAGAAAAAGTGAGAAGCCATGATGGCTTAAGGAGTTTTGTGATGATCCTGTTGTTTTGCGGGGCAATTTGAGAGTTTGCATATGCAACCACAAGCAAGCTAGTTTACATTAGTTTCAAGGGCTCTGTTTTACTAATTACGAAATCCAGCCTTTTCTCCCAGAATGATGCATCCATTGGAGGTACAAGAAATATGAGAGCATGCAGAAAAATGAGGGGGAAGATTTAAAAAGCACCCTAGCTAAATGATTAATAGGCATGTGAAAATGTGCAGGCTTGGTTTGATTTAAAAACAAAACACCAGTCATGGCTTTCTAGGATATGTAATCACTTTCTGATAAAAAGAAAATGCTACTTATTCTTGGAGATAAACAACTAACTCTGTTTAGACTGCTTGGAATTTGAAGGCACAATGAAATCTTTTAAAAAATCCAGAGTATACCAGTGAACTGAAAGCAGCTGTAGGAAGGAACATTAGAACAATGATTCTGATCTTGGCTGGTAACAACAACCCTGGGCTCTTGCTCTTCAAAGGTCACGTGGACTATATTTCCATCTGTTGTAGAGAAAGGAAGTAAGATGGTTTCAATGCGGGATGGAGAAAAAAAGGAAGCGGGTGAGTTAGCACAGATTTGCAATAACTAAACTGAAGATAGGAATGTATTTGTTAGTTACAAGCAGGTAATTCAGGAGTCTTACAGCTGGCAGCAGACAGAAGGACTGCTTATAAAGTCATTTCAACAAAATGAGCTTTATACCACCATACTGCTTAGAAATGAAAGGATATCTGGTTCCTTCATTCTTATGACAGAGATTCCTACAGAGGAAATGCTGGGTTGCCAGCTACAACCACGCATCACCCCAACACTTGAGATCAGTTAGGGGTTCTACAGACACTCAGGTAGACGAGGGTGGTTTCAGGTAACAACACAAAAAGCGTTGTTGGTGTGGCGGTGAGGGGAGCTAATGATATGCATTGGCTTGTTTCAGTGTTATTTGTGAAATACTTAGGTCCCATTAAATTGATTGCCTTCTTCAGAAAGGATAGTTGTGTTGGGAAACTGTGCCCACTGCTAGTGGGACTTCAACTGGTTATCGTTTTTTATTTATTAAATTTGTAAATGCACACTTTTCCAAATTTCATAGCACGGTTCTAAAAAAAAATGTACAAAAATGTGAATAATTAGGGGAAAGTATGCCTAAAATAACTTATAAAATGTATCATGTTAGGAAGAATTGCTCGCTGAAATATATATATAATTTAGTATTTTGCATACAAAAAATTTTGGTTTGGTTTTTTTTAAAGGAAAACTGAGCACTAAAATGCTGATGGATTTTTGTGAGGACTTAAAAATCAAAATCAAACCGATGAGGAAATCTGGCAAACTTGGTTTAAGGCTGGAACCCTTCCTGTGTGTGAAGAAAAGAGCATTTCTAGACACTTGCTCTGTATCCTATTTAATAGCCCAAACTTTATTTTAAAAATTTATAAATTGTGTAAAAATTATGAGGGAGGACCAGAAAGGGCTTTGATTGAAAAATGGGGGGGGGCTGCTCTATCTGTGGCTTCTATTAGTGCCCTGAATTGTGTCTTGCTTCAGCACTAACACATTTCGTTTTACTCAGAAAAACGGAGAAGAATTTGCTGAAATGCCTTGTATCTGTCAGTGGCGTTCTTTGTCTGCTCTGCTAATCAGAGTAAAAACTGGTCCTGATAGAAAGGAGCTCTGAGGAGATCAGACATTGCTTGCTCTGTTTTTCAAATACTGTATATGGTTTCTCTCCCCCACCCCCAACTTTTAGTTTATAATGAGTTGAAAACTCACCCAGGACTCACAGGTCTTTTGGACTCAGCCAAGAAAGGGTCTAAATTGTGGCATCTGCCAAAGAGAACAAACATACCCCTTGATAGGGAGGCATCTACGCTTTTTATAATTGGTCCCTTTACCATTTCCCAGGAAGGCTAAATCCTATTACAGTAGTCTGAATCACTACAGCTGCATGATAGTGGAAAGTTGCTAAACTTTCAAGTACAGAAAGAGACTTTCTGTGTATTTCTCTACTAGGACACATGTAAGGAAAAAAAGATCCCTATGAATGCTGCAGGTGAAAGGTATAATTCTGAAAGGCCAGCAGCGGGAGGACCATAGGCATAAGTCAATTATGCAATTCTACAAGCTTCATGGTTCAAGGCACACACCCTTGGCTCCCCGTAGGGCAGGAGGTTGATGCAGCCAGAGAAAACGGGCAACTTTTCACAGGTTGAGAATGTGTGGATAAGTAGTACAACTGTGTTTGATCTCTCTGCACATGATATAATTCTTTTTGCAGCCTGCAAGGTGGTATGGTGATCTCATACAGATGATCAAACCATCGCAGGCTGAGTGCTCTTATTGTGGAGTGGATATCTGCATCATCCTCCCCAAAGGCCAAAGATAATTATATATACACACATACAGAGTACATCTAAAGCCTATGTGGATTGTCTGGTGGTAGAACATGTGGCATAATGGTCACCTGTATGGACTCAAAAGAAAGGCTATCCATAGGAAGCTGCTTTATACTGAGTTAGACCATTGATCCAGCTATTATTTATACCTTGCCCATCTGACCAGGTTGCCCCAGCCACTCTGGGCAGCTTCCAACATATATAAAAACATAACAAAACATTACACATTAAAAAACTTCCCTATACATGGCTGCCTTCACATGTCTTCTAAAGGTTGTATAGTTTCTTATCTCCTTGGCTTGGGAGTTGCATAAATCCATACCCTCTAAAGTTTCTCTGATGAAAATAGGGACGTCCTACAGAAAATCTCACTGTCGGAGCTTTTCCAATACTTTGGCCACCTCATGAGAAGAGAAGACTCCCTGGAAAAGACCCTGATGTTGGGAAAAATTGAGGGCACAAGGAGAAGGGGACAAAAAAGGACGAGATGGTTGGACAGTGTTCTTGAAGCTACCAACATGAGTTTGACCAAACTACGGGTGGCAGTGGAAGACAGGAGTGCCTGGCATGTTCTGGTCCATGGGGTCACGAAGAGTCAGACACAACTAAACGACTAAACAAAAAAAAAGAAAAAGAAAAGCAGGACATTCTGGGATCCAATCAGAAACCAGGAAGGCTTCTGGAAAACAAGAACATCCCTGGAAACAGGGACCCTGTACTCTGCCTTCCTTCTCACTTTTCATGATAACCAGAGGTTCTTAATGACAATGTCTGAGAGAGAACTCTGCTTGATTAGGCCATTTTATGCAGCATGTCATAAATGCATATTACCACGGACCACTGTAGAAAATAAAACTAACTCCCCCTATGAAAAGGTGCTACAGTTTTCCTATAAAGCATGGAGGATAACTCTGCCAGGTTCAATGGGGCTTAACTGAAGCCTATAAAACACGAACGGAAAGTTAACCAAGGTTCATCTTCAAAATTACTGGGAAGTTTGTTAGATAAGCCTCATTAAAATGGCGTGCCTGAGAAGCATAGCAAGAGCGCTGTCAAGGTCTGTCCCTTCCTCCAAATAATGTTTTATGTTTTAAAACTGAAGCCGATAAAACAGAACATTGCATTTAAGGATCTGATTGTCAAAAGTTTAGGCAGATTTAACTTGGGTGGTGTCCATTGGAAATGGTTTCTGCTTGTGCCTTCTAGACCACTAATAATCCAGAATGTGTACCTATAGTTAAGAATGATGAAATAAATGCTAAACATCAAACTACATTTTTGAATTTAAATAAAATGCCTTATTGGGGAAAAAAATCATTCTCATGTGACTGTCCTCCCAATTCAGAGGTTCTTTTTCAATCTGCCACAGTTGAGACTTAATTCATACCCCGCATGCAACACCCCAAACCTAGTATTTGTTTTGCTGGGGAAAACTAGGTGGGCAACATGATATAATGTTGCCAGCAAAGGCAAATAGCCTGTGTGTGTATATGTGTGTTCATGGTTTTTAAAATTATTGGTTTGTTTGCTTTAAAATGTAACACCTGTAGCAGAGTACCCTGGAGACTTTATGGTTACCGCTAATGACAATCTTTAGCTTTCATTTAACCCAAACTGACTGAAAAGGTCAAATTTGGTTGGCTACCCTACCCACTGAAATGCATGGGTGAATATAGCTTTTGATTCAAATTGAATTCTGCACTGTGAAATAAAGGAAGGAATTGCCCTCTTGTTTTCTTTGTAAAGTAAGGCAATCCATTCCTTTACAAGAAGGCCAGCATAATTAGTAAAATACTATGGAGAAACATAATTTAAATGAATAATTTGGGCCAGAGTCTCAGTGGATCTAAATGGACATACCAAATCCATTTTGAAGTTACTAGCTTACCTCCATGAGCCCTGCAGTTTATTGGAAGCATTAATTATCTCCTGCTGAGAGAACACATAAAATAATTGGGATTATTGCTGGCAATCCAGCAAATATGGGTTCCACTTGGCACTGGTCCAAAACTTTGGTCTTTGGAGTGTTAAAGATGAAAGCAGCACCACCCTTTCCAAATAACAGTAACACTTTATTGATATGTCTGTGGATCTGTTATTTGCCAAAAAGCATTTTAATAAGATTCTGATAACAGTTGTCAGGCACTACAGTCGCCCTTTCTGCAGTTTGTAAATAACTGCCATTTCTGGAATTGCTTCTGAGAATGCCAAGCTGTACTATGTTATGTCACACAGCAGGCTTCTAATAACTTTCTATTTTTTAAATTGCTCTCTCAATATTTTCTAATTGAATTCCATTCCCGACCTCCTGTGCAGGCCATACTATTACAGTGGTATCTCATTTAGTGGGGGAAAACCCCAGTATCATATAGCTTTCCTAAACTGTTTTTCGCCATCCTTTGCTTTTTCTTTTTGCATACTGTTCTTCTTATCTATTTCACCAATTAAGAGTCTTTTCTAGAACCACAACCTACCAAGCTTACAAAATCACTCATCTAAACTGGTGTCTGTGATATAAAATACTGCGGGACATGACGATATGGTGGTGGTCATCAAGTCCAAATGTTTTAGCTTACTTCTGTTTGATATATTAGGTTCTGATCAGAATCTAGTACTGTCACTTGAAGTCACAGGTTACATTTCCAGAAACAAAGATATTAATCTCTATGGCTGTTGTTGGTTTTTTAAAGCATATAACCCAGTGTTTCCCAAACTTGGTTCTCCAGTTGTTTTGGGACTACAACTCCCACCATCCCTAGCTAGTGAGGCCTGTGGTCAGAGATGATGGGAATTGTAATCCAAAAGCCGCTGGATACCCAAATTTGGAAAAACACTGATATGACCAAATGTGTGAAGGCCTACTTGAATGCTTCAGTGCTTTCTCACACCCTTCATCCTATTAGGAACATAATCTTGCCTTGAGGATCTATGAGTGACAATTCTAGTTGAAAGTTTACGATTAACAAATAGAACCCAGTTTGTCAGGAGTTTGTGCAGGAGCCGGGCCCTGGGACGAGCAGGGCTTTGAAGGACTGGGATCCTCTTCAGCTTGTTCCAGAGAGGCAGGGTACGGCCGCACAAGTGAGGCCACTTTGTATTTGCTGCACCTGGTGGCAAGAGCCGGCAGGGGATATAAGGCCAGCATTTCCCCTCAGCTCTTTGCCACAGCAACACACTCTCTGCCTCGCCATGTGCCTCCTTACCTTTTGACTGTGACTTCGTGCTCTGACCCCCGGACTATGACTTTGTACTTAGACCCTCGGCCTGTGACTTCTTCCCTTGTGCTTCTTGACCCTTGGACCTCTGCTCTTCGGACACTTGTGCCTACCATCTTGCCCCCGGTCCCGACGCTCCTTGCTGGGACTTTTCTCGTAAGCAGCCCGGACCGTGACACAGTTAGTCTAATGATTACCAGCTTTTGGTGACATGACAGCAGACCTTTTCACTGATGGCACTGATGTTATGGAATGCGCCCTCTGCTGAAATATGAAGGCTCTATCCGTATTAGCATTCTGTCAGCTTTTTAAGATGCACCTGTTTACAGTTGTCATTTGGCTATGAGTTCTATAATCCCCAACCATTGCCCCTACTGGTGTAATCCACTGGGAGAAGTCATCAGAAAATTTGGGTCAAAGTGCCATAGGTACGCTGATGACTTCTCCATTAAATCTTCGTCTGGAGAGGCCATGCCCAAACTGAACTAGTGCCTGGATGAACTTAGTGAAGGCAAATAAACTGAAATGGAAGCCTGCTCAGACAGAAACACTGCTGATGAATGGTTTCCAGCTCAAAGAATTGGGGGTTCTGACTCTTCTAGATGGGGCTCCACTCCTCCAGAAGGAACAGCCACACAGTTTAGAGGTGCACCTGGAAACCGTTTTTGTCCATGGAGGCCCAGGTGGAGCAAGTGGGATCTGTGGGGTCTTTGATAGCTTCTACCTGGCCCTCCCTGTTAACCAGCAACCCAATTGCCTTGGGTTTATTTAGCTTGTTGTCACTTAGATGAAAAAAATCACAGGAAGGAGGAAGTGAAGAAGGCTGGAAACATCTGGCTCTGATCAGACTGATTGGTCCATACATCAGTCATTCCACTAAAGCCAGGTTATTCTCATGATTATTAAAAGTGAAATGAAGACCACCCTTATCTAGTAAAAAAAAAAATCACCTTGAGGTAAGTTGTCCCCAAAAAAATTGTATGGTGAAGGCATGGCTGATGTGGTCATGGATTACTCTTTCCACAACCCAGAACAATTATGAAAATGGGTGTTTCAAATGGAATCAACAGTGGGAGGTTTTTTGCCCTAGTTTTTTTTTCATTTTCTAAAAGAGTTATTTTCTGATTGTGGAAAGTTTCCAGGTAGGGAGAGACTTCCGTTGGACCCAAGCCTTCTTCATTTCTTTAAACCTTCCTAGCAACTTCTGAACAATTACACCATTCCATATGCCCTTTTTGCTAATAATAAATATCGGCACCACAAAGTGAATAGCTGAGGGGAAATAAGAAGTCCTAAAATGGAACGGGCAAATGTCAGTAGATTAGAAACATTCCTGGTGCAGGAGAGACTTCACCAGCCCCCAAGACTTTTACCATTCAAAATGATTGCATCAAGTTCCACATCACCATCAGCATTCAGCGGAGCCCCGTGACCTGGAGGAAAGCATTCCATTTGTAAAAGGTCAAACATTCTTAGCCTTAAGCTTTTGAAATGAAGCAGAGAAAACAATTTCAGAGCTATTTACTACCCTGTTCCCTGACAGCTTTTGTCCTGGCTTCCTGTAAGAGATATTTGCTTTTATAGTCACAATCCTTTAAGTAAATATGATGCTTGTGGCTACCGAAAACCATTTGATTGCTTTCTTTGAGTCATAAAGCTTTTATCTTGTTTCTAAAAATCATAAAGCCCACTAGGCATTGTGATTTTCCAATGCTTATTGACTGCTGTCCCTTCCATACATTTTACATAATCAGATAAGACTATAGATGTTGACAGTGCAGCTCAAACAATACAGGAATGAATATATATATATATATATATATATATATATATATATATGCTAAAACATTATTGTTTTTTGTTTTACTACCCAGTATACATAACTGTTTTAAAACCAAGAGGGGAATGATGGTTTTCAAGATTTCACACTGGGTTTGTAATAGCCTTCTAAGCTGCATGAGATAGAAAAAAGGGTGCAGAGAAGGGAAATCAGGTTCTCCTGCTGATAGATTTTGGGGATATGTGATTTACTGTGCATTCTGTTCAGAGGTTGACAACTACCTTGCATCTCTTAATTAACATGTCTAAATCTTTAACATTAAAGACCATTGTTACATGTCACAACAGAGTCAAAACACAGAAAAATAACACACTACTGTTCTGCATCTTACACATGCCCCACTCCCTGGTAGCCCAGTACAAACCACAACATAAAACTAATCTTTATTTGGAGTTTGTGTATATCCTTTCATTTGATAGCTACTTCAGAACTTTATTATGAAACACCAATTTACCTATGGGGTTCAAGTGGTGCAGCAAAACACACTTCCATGCCACTAAGAACACACAAGGTTGGACAACCCTAATCTACAGACACATACAGAGGCAGTACGCTGATACAAGCTTCCGGATCCCATGTATTCAAAACAAACATAGCAATATCCGAAACCACTTATTATTGAAAGCATTTTTGCTAACGTTCCTCATTTTTCTCTTTTGAAAGGATTCCTAAAGCAGCATCAGGTTTATTACTCCATAAATCTGTGGAAAGGCTTACAATGAAATAATGGTCATCTGCTTCCCAATTAAAACCGTATTGCAACAATGCAGACTTGTATGGATGGAAGTGCTAATTCTTACAACTAAAACTTTAAATGGCAGTGGGGGGTGTGAGCACTTCCTCGAGTTTATGTAGGCAACAAAGTTGTCTTTATTGAAAAGACTTTAGCAGAAGACAAAATTAAAATTAGTTTCTTTCTGTTATTTGCAGTTGATCTACCTTCTTGACTGTCAAACCGTTTGCAGAAATTAAAACCAACAACTGTTTCTGACCATGCTAACTTTCTTATGGAACACTGTCTGGCTAACACATTAACAAAATAATAAACCACGCTTTTCGAAAACAACACACTATCAAATTTTGATTCTGATAAATCAAAGAATGGCTCATTAAGAATGTGTGGCTTTGAGAGATCTCTGAATAAAACTAGAAGAATATTTAGCAATAGTCCTTCTCATAAAAAGCTGCAGTTCTAGCCATTCTATAGGCATTTTTTGTCACAGCTGATGAATACAATTGTGAATTTTATCCCATTATGTATGCTACTTTGGAAATGCAAGTCCTGCCTGGTGAAGATTTAAAAAAGAGTTGTGCAAATAATACTGTATTGGCCTATAATTAGCCTCAGACTAGTTGTATTATGTTTAAAAACAGTGCAGACAAGGTGGCAATTGTGTGATTAATTGGTGGATTGGGTGCCAAAGTCCTAAAGCACCTTAAGGACTAACAAATTTATTGCTGCACAAGCTTTCATAATAACCTAATTTATCAGCTGCAATGGAACTGAACGCAATGCATTTGAAACACAGACACAGAACAGGGAGCTGAATGTAAGATATCCTGAAAAATATACCATACATGATTCCTAGAGAGGGAGATGGAATCCTCATGAACCAGAGCAATGCCCTCTCCCCAACTCACCAGTCTATGTTGGTTGTGGTACTGAGTACGCAGGTGGGCAGGGTTCCACCCTGCTCATTCATCCAGGTCTCAGTAATGTACATCATCCAATATCAAATCACAGATGAGCAAGGGCATTTTGTGAACTGACCCAGCATTGCAAAGCAGCAGCACTAGACTGGCAAGCACTAACTGTGTATCAATGCCTTGTCTACTAGGCCCTCTGTAATGGGAAATATGTGGTCAATTGCTCCTCCCTATGAAAATAAAGAAGAAAAGAGTCCTCTGCTGAAGATGTTCAGATTAATTTTCCTGATGTAAGTTCTGAGCAGGATGCATTTTGGCAGACAAAAATGAAAAAAAAAGTAAAAGAAAGAATTGTGAACAATGAAAAGTTCAGAGAAGACACAGTTGGCATTTACTGTGTTTCCTAAGCCCATCAACAAAACTGTTTTCTTGTTCTTCATTTACTGAAAACATGGCAAAGAGGCTCATTGTATTTCCACAATGTTAAACTAAATGTCATACTTTGGGGGTTGATCCATTTGCAGTAAAGGCTGATGCATTGCAGTCCATGAAGACAATCAACATACACTGAATGTTGCCAAATTGCCTGTTTTTCAAGTTACGTTCGCAAGGAAGGTAGTCAGTCATCCCAATTTCATCTAGGTCACTTAATCACAGGAACCCCTCCAGTGTTCCTTATTTCTCAGATGCATGGGGGGAAAATCATCCAATATACCTAATCACTTTCCCCTCTATAAATTAACTTCTTGATTGGTTTCTGTTTTGACTGCACTCTCTTCAAAGTACTTAAGCTGCCTAATTATGTGCGGTCAATTATCTCTGCTTTCCAGACTATTGCACTCTCCCTTTCTCCATCCTGACCTTGATGTGGTGTTAAAAGTTTCTAATAAGCATGGCATCAATCTCAACCTCCTGGCATTGTCTGCTCTGCTCTCATGTTCCTTGATCGGGTTCCCCACCACCGCCCAACACACACACACACACACACACACACACACACACACACACACACACTTCCTTATTCATTCTTATATATGCATATTTTCAGGGCAGTTCTTTTTCTCTATCCCTTTTACATTAAAACCAAGGTCCGACCAATCAGAGCTTGCCCAGCTCTTGATTGTTCTTTAACCCTGCCTCCATTGGTGAATTATTTACTGTATGCACAGTTGTATGTCTACTGCTGATTCTTTTTCATTCATTGTGATTCTGCTCCCCCAACATGTGATCTTTTAAGCTTTGGTGACCAGCATGGGAAGAGGTAGAGCAGGAGTAACCAGATGTGTGGGACTACAACTCCCATTAGTTCCCACCTAGAATGACTAATGGCCAGAGATGATGAGAGTTGTACTCCAAAACTTGTAGACAACACCACGTTGCCCCCGCTGGTATAGAGGATGGCTACAGAACAGAATGAATGAGAAAATTTGGGAGCACTCAGCAGTGGGATTTCTCAGCAGTGGATGACAATGGCAATCTCATAACCACCTCCTGAGCCTTCAATGAAGCTTGAGAAAGGCTCTTAAATGGCCAGTCATCATAACATCATGTGGCTCCACTTACTTCTGGTAGAGTTGGTGGTGGTGGTATCCATCTGTCTTGAGAGAGAATGCAGGGGGCTTCCAGGGGTGAAGTCAAACCACGGCATTAGCAGTACCAAAGTGACCTTCCCGATGCACAAGCCTGGGCAGTGTGTATGGAGGTCCTGGGTTGCTCAAATGACAACCCCCCCCCCCCGCCTCACTGATGTGGTCCAAAGGAAAGCCTAGCAATATGTTTGGCACCAGCTTGGCTGCCAGAGTTGATGGAAGGAGGTGAACAAGAAGCTATCCTACTGTCTTAGGGACTCCACTCTGGATTTGTTCACGGCAGAGCTTTCCAAACTGTGTGTCGTGAAACATTACTGTGTAAGCTACAGCGTGTAGGTGTGTCGTGCGAAAGCTCCCGGGGCTAGAAGGGGGTTAGTTTAACTTCCAGTTTGCTAGTAAAACTGAATTACGGCGTTGCAAAATGATGCATGTCTAAAAAGTGTGTCACCAACACAATAAGTTTGGAAAGCTCTGGTGTAGGGGCTTCTGCTTCCCCTTTTCTTCTCCTGAAGATATCCTGGTAGAGTGATTCCACAGCAAGCTAGGTACCGGTAATTGCTCTTCCTTATAGCAACCTTCAGGGTCCTGATTAATCTGTACTCTTGTTTGCTGAATACATAAACCCATGAATGAACACTGCGGCAATTAAAATACAGGTGGTACCTCAATTTAAAGTTATGATTTCTTGCAAGCCTTCCCTTCTGTTCTTTGCCTCATCTAGCCAATTCTATTGATAAGCATGTTGATTTATATAGGTTGAATTTGGACTAGGTTGAAATAAATGGGATTGTCATGCTCTGAGAAGAAAGGGTGCACTTGCGATTCAGTATTTTAACTGCTGTATGTTTTAAAGTGCAGTTATACATTTTTATTGATTTTATTTTTAAAATGTTTTTGTAAATTACTTTGATGTGTTTTTTAAAAATAATAATCAAGTGGTGTATAAATTTTATGAAATAAATAAAATGACTCAAGATATGAATAACTTTACAAGAAGAATCTTGCTGGATCAGACCAAGGGTCTATTAGACTAGCATCCTGCTCCCCAAAATAGCTAACTAGAACCCCATGAGAATCTCACAAGCAGGGCAAAAAGACAACAGTCCAGCTTTCCCCGATCTAGAGTCCTCCAGATGTTTTAGATTACAGCTAACTACTGATCATATTGGGACGCGGGTGACGCTGTGTGTTAAACCACAGAGCTAGGGCTTGCCAACCAGAAGGTCGGCAGTTTGCCAACCAGAAGGTCCTGTTGCTTGGTCCCAGCTCCTGCCAACCTAGCAGTTCGAAAGCACATCAAAGTGAAAGTAGATAAATAGGCGTTTCCATGTGCTGCTCTGGTTCACCAGAAGCGGCTTTGTCATGCTGGCCACATGACCTGGAAGCTTTACCTGGCCAATAACGCGAGATGAGCACCACAACTCCAGAGTCAGTCACGACTGGACCTAATGGTCAGGGGTCCCTTTACCTTTACTGATCATATATCTGACCAATTTACTATGCTAGCTGGGGCTGATGAGATTCCTAGTCCAAAACATCTGGTGAGAAAGCAACTGATATTCAATTGTATATTATTTTGAATCATGGGAGTCCACTTGGTCATCATGGTTAAGACCTGTCCTCCATTAATTTTGCTAACTACAATTGCATGTCCACTATCAAAATTCAATTCTCACATAAAAAATTGAAATAAAAGGTCATTGCGTGTCAATGTACAGTATATGTTTGGTAGGTATTTAAGGTGATGCAGAACAGATGGGAACTGTTCAACATAAAAATTTACCAAAAAAAGAGGATTTTTCAGAATTAAATTTATTTTATGATGTATTCATTGTTTCCATTTATTTAGATCATGCATATTAAGAAAAAATAACTTTAGAGTTTATAAAATTAGGAAGAGCAGGAGAAACATCTGGGATTCTGAATTGAAAGAAATCAGTGATGAATGACCAATTTGTAGCTGCATACATTAATTACCATCTCATGATTATTAGTTTAACAGTAAAACATAGCATATGTAGGCTATTGATTTTTCAGTCGTATACATTAGGTGTTAATGTTCCATTCTACTAATTAAACTCAATAGTACAACTACAATGGAATAACATTAAAGGATTAATCACAAAACAACTCCCATTATTTCTGTGTTGCCTCTTTGTAAAATCTCTGTGAGTTGAGATGGAAAACTGTTGTGTCATGATGCACTATCAAATTTTTCTTTTTCCTCGCTGTCAGATTGTTCTTAAAATTCCTACAAATCAAACTTACTACTCTGCTTTACTGCTCTGTGTGGCCTCAGATTAATCTACAGAGTGTCAATAAATCATAAAGTCTTTTATTCATGCTCAAAGTGCATGCAATCAATTTTACCCACTGCTGAGCTTCTGGTATTATCAAATGTTTTGATCTATCTTTGTGTATTTACTAAATAATTTAGGATTATGGTATCGACGGATTACACATTACTTTGAAGAGCACAATCTATAGTAACCTTAGTATATATATATTTTTCTATTTGCCCAAAAGTTCCCACTGTTTATGGAATACTGCTCTGCATTAATTGGTTTCTTATTTCCCCCTTCTCCCTTGCCAAAACATTCCATATATGATTGAAAACAACTTTCCTAACATCATGTATCTATATGAAAATATGCATATATTCCATGACCCATTTTCTAATAGAAAATGCCTGATATTGAGAAGAGAGAGAGGTGGAGATGTGTAGTTTGTGGGTAGACAGGAAAGAGTCATATGCAGAAAAAGGAATAGCTCCATCAGACCAAGTTTTCATGCTCTTGCTGTAGCTTATTCAGCTCTGTTGCGTTCATGGGTTGTAGCTACACCTATGCCTTTGCTTAGCCCATAGCATGGAAAAATAAAAGTGCTCGCAATGTGTCACAGGAGAGCCCAGGACATTCATTGCTCCTGTCCCAATGATACATCTATACAAAGATGACACCTGCAGTCATACCGGTACCTATCAGTGAGTTCTGGTTGAAGCTGGAAGCTGGAGACACAGAGGTATACTGCATCTTGTTCTATGCTAAACCCAAACTGAACTCTGGAAGCCTAATGGGAAGCAAGAGTTATGGGTGTATTAATGCTATGAGCACCTTCCTCCTAGACTCAGGTACATACATATCCTATAGAAACCACAATCTCTGCTGGCCTTCATTTCAAGGAATCCAAACCTATGGTAAAGCACAGGAATCCTGGAGTCTTTCGCCACTCAGACTGTGGTTGCATGCAGCAATGACTTCAGCAGAACCAATCACCCCTTAAAACCACTCTCAGTGCCTCAAGTACTGCCTCTTCCTGCTTGAACTGAGCCAGACCTTGTGACTGTAATCTCAGGCCCTTCTCCATGTGTCCCCTCCGTGGGAGGTCCAGAGGATGGCAAAACATGAATGGGCCTTTTCAGTGGCATAGCTGCCAAGTTTTCCCTTTTCTCGCGAGGAAGCCTATTCAGCATAAGGGAAAATCCCTTAAAAAAAGGGATAACTTGGCAGCTATGTTCAGTGGTGGCACCCATCTTGTGGAATGCTGTTCCCAGTGAGGTTTACTTGGCGCCATCTTTAGTTTTAGGTGCCAGACAAAGTTTGTCCTTTTCAGCCAGGGTATCAACACTTAATTTGGAGGGTTTCAAATATTCATGGCCTCTTTTAGTGGGGCAGGATTTATGAGACCTGTTCTTTAGGTTTTTATCAGTTCTGTTTGTTGTAGTTGGTTTTAGTGTGTATATATAGTGTTTTTAAGTTGCTTTGTGTCACTTTTATGAGGAAAATGACTTAATCAACATCGTAACAGAAGTGAGTGATCAAAAATAGATCTTGTTTGCAACCAGGAGATGAGAACAAGCTTAAAACACATAGAAAGCTGTTACATGCCAATGTTGTTTTTGTCCACAGTCAAGTTAGGACAAAGGAGTAAGAAGGAGCAGATGTTACAAATAGAACCAATTTGCTCAGAGCTTCCAGAAGCACACCAAAAATAAATTAACAAATGCGGGGGGAACCGCATTGAAAATGTAATAACCAAACTGTAAGGAATTTCCAAGCCTGTAGTAAATTTGTAGTTCAATTTAAGAAATGAGGAGTTGAGCTGGAATGAGAGGAACAAAGGAGGGGGTGATTGTGCAAGTGGGGTGTGGAAATAATCTCCATCAGGGGGAAAATGTGCTTCAGTAGACTGGTGTTCATAAGAAAGGCAGGAATGAAATGAAAGAACACACCAAAAAGAACAGAGACCTGCTGGAGTTTATGATCAAAAAGAAAAAGGTTAATTATAATGCAGTGATCTTTTCACTTCATAGCAGAAATTCAACAGCAAGAAGCTATAATCAAACTGAAGCCTTCATTATTATTTAAGATATGTTACAGGACATGAATTAGTACATTGTGGACCATCATAAATAATTTAAGCTATGCTGCTTGTGTCAATTAAGTGAAAGTGTCTTTTTGTGATATATTGGATTGCACTTTGCACTTGCTTGGTTGTTTAGGAATGCACTCATTTTAATAATTTGAAATTGATATTCTAGTCAGTGCCAATATATTAAGCATAGCAAGAACAGAGAGACAGGTAGATAAAGGATTAGGGACACACACATCCTGTGCACAATCTTTTAAATAGCATCACCTAGTGGTCCATGAGATGGGGTGAAGCTGGCACCCCACCCGCCCCACTGCCTCCACTGCCTGCAGAGAAGCAGCAGAGAATAGCATGCTGAAATATTGCAAGATCTCACAGAGTGCACAAGATCTCACGAGATTTCAGTGAGATCTAGTGAGATCTTGCTGGAACCTGCTGCTGCTGCACAACTTGGTAGGGATGCTTGAGGAGCAGTGGTAGGGCAGAGCAACACTTCTCATTTTGCCTCAAGCAGTGAAAACGGGACATACAGTACTGCCTCTGTCATTAAAGGTATGTCTAGCATCATCATTATTCAGCTTCTGCCATACACTAAAGACACATGTTTTTATCCTGGTCTCCGAAGTTAAGGTGTTTTTCTGGGACTCGCCCTTTTTGTTTTGTTTTCAATTTTTTTAAAAAGCTATACTGTACTGTTTTTTGTACATAATTGTTTTTCTTGTTTTTATTATTGTATAAACTGTTTTAATTTGACTATGTTTAATGTGACTATATTTGTTCCTTGCCCTGAGAACCTAATGGTGAAGGGCAGTTCAGAGAAATATTATGAATGGGAAAGACCAGATTTGTGCCCACCTCATCTCATCCCCAAGCCTGGACTGTTGCCTTTGCATTATTGTTTTGGAGGAGATGTTGTCTACCCTTTGGTGGGACCTGCCAGTTCTGTGCATTAAACAAACAGCAAAGGGTGAAAGCTTGGAAACAAAATGGCCTCTGCTTGTGAACCTCTAACAATGTGTGGTTAAGCATATTATAGTTCCCATCCACGTGAAAGACAGCCAAGGTGGAAGGAATTATAGGAAGAACATAGTACTGTAGTTAGAAATGCAGTGGAGGCTAGGATCAGTGGTAAAGCACATGCATTGGAGAATTTTCTGGTCCAAACTCATGTAGCAGAGCTAGGGAGAACCTGTTTCTGAGACCTCCAGGAATCTCTGTTAATCACAACAGGCGAGTGTGGGATAGATTCAGGTGAAGGCAGCTTCATGTGCATTCCAAATGGTTCCATTCCAAACAGTGAATGATCATTGCCTGATCCACCAACGTATCACCATTTCAGAGCTCAAGTATCCTTTGGAATATTGGGAAGTGGAGTGGTGGTGGCAGCAGACAAAGGAATAGATTAATGGGTAAACAAAACACATCTTGTGCCATGTATGGCAACCCTAAAGCTCTTGGGGGGGGGTGCTGCTGTTTGTATAGAAAGTAAGGGGGTTGCCATGGATCTGCAGGACACAAGTCATGGCCAGTGAGCTGCATCTGGCTCTCTGGAAACACTGTGGCTCAGTGCTAGGACACTTCCTTGAATGCAGAAGAACCCAAGATCAATCCCTGCCATTTCCAGGTAAGGCTGGAAAAGACGGTGATAATTAGTAAGAAGAGCAGGACTTGGTAACTTAGAATATGTGGGAGAGAGGGGAAAGAAAAGATACCAGAGAAGAAGACGAAGGGGAGCTCATAGGTGTTTTGTTTTGTCTTGTGCCCTTGGTTTGTCATGGTTTTGCTTTCATTTTTGCCCCTTTTATTCTTTACTTATTCTTCATTGAACTGTATGTAAAAATGCAAATAACAATTATTTTTAAAAAGAAAAGACTCCCTATCTTGAAACTCTGGAAAAGTGGGTTATCCTTCATGGAGAGCCCATGTTGCGGTGGGGGCTAACAGGACACCCACCCTTCTGTTGGGCGGGATTGTCTAGATGACCAGGGCTGCAATTGGTGGGTTCTGTTGTGGGGAAGATTTGGATGTTGCAATTTTTGGGACAGCCCACTGGCCTTACATTCCTGCTCGCAGCGTTGGGCTTTCTCTTTCTCCTTGCTGCGAGCTTCGGATCACCCCCCCTTTATTTAGACTGTTGCGTATGACCTTGCTGTGCCTGTCATGGGGTCATCAGCTGTTGAGGCAGGGGCCTGGTAGGAATTTGGCTGATTGGCTGGTGCCACTTGGTTTTCCCCTGCTGCATAGCAATTCGTCACAACTTGTAAGGTTGCGGCTAGGCATTGGTTCATAAATTGGTTGGTGGAGGGATCACGATTGGTTGTGCCGGTCCCTCCTACTTTGTTGGTTGGTGGAGGGGCCAGAATTGGTTGTTGGTTATGCAGGCCCCTCCAATGCTGCTGCTGCATGGGTGAATTCCATTAAAGGAACCCAGGGGCTCATTTGGGAGCATTTGGTGGAGAGGTGAAGGGCCAGCCTTCCGGCTCCATTCTCTCCCCAAAATGCTTTCCCCGCACTGACTTCAGGAAGCGGGGAAGTCAGTTAGTTCTGTCTTAGACAGATGTATGAAGTATGATGTATGTATGGAACCCATAGCTGCCAAGTTTTCCCTTTTCTCGCGAGGAAGCCTATTCAGCATAAGGGAAAATCCCTTAAAAAAAGGGATAACTTGGCAGCTATGATGGAACCAAAGCCTAAGCAACCACTCACATTTTTGTGTTTTAATAAAGTTGTGGCCAAAATTATGCCAAAAACCTTAAACTTAATTTCTGTGTGCTGTGTGAGTTATTGGGGAGGGGGGGGGTGTCCTGAGGACCTCAACATGCAAGCCACAGCCAACAACAATATACTGACAATAGTTTGACTCAGGATAAGTCTCTGTTCCTACATTTATGGATCACAAGGTTTGTGCAACCCAGCTTGAGTTTAAGCACAACACCCAGCCTCTCTCTCATTCTTTGACTGCCTTAGTCTGCAGACATTCTCTTTTTATCGGCAACAGGCTTACAAAATCACCTGACTTAAAGCAGCAACATCGGGAAGCTGTTGTTATGCGTGTATCATATATCGCTCCCCTTCTGATTTCTGAACTGGTTCTGCCAGTCTCTAATTTAGTTCACAATGTCAATCAATATTTTACAAAACACATTATGTTGTTTTCTATGGGACCTTCCCTGTTTCTAAACAAAGAGCTACCTGCTGAACAGCTCATCATGTCCTGAATATAAATCTACCATATCTTTTATAGTTCCATTCTGACAGGCACCTCCAGTTGAATTGTTCATTGATTAAGAAAGTTTTTTCCTTCCCTCAGCGCAGAAAAGAACCTTATATAGTTATCCTCTAAAAAAGTAACTCTAATCAGCTCTTCCATTCCCACTTGGCTTAACAATGCAAGGCACACATCCACGTCAATATCTAAATTATCCACTGCTTTGAATAGATATCATATTTCCTTCCACAAACCACTTAAGAGTATCAAAATGTGTATTGTGTCTCAGTATATAGCCACTTAATTCTGCGGTTAAGATCACCACTTACATAAGCTCTGTGCACTTATATGAGATGCTCAAATAGCCATCTTTGAAGTGCTGTATCTCAGTGGACGCAGATGGCACTGTGGGTTAAACCACCGAGTCTAGAGCTTGTGATTGTGGTCTCCTTGTGATCAGAAGGTCGGCAGTTCGAATCCCTGTGACGGGGTGAGCTCCTGTTGCTCGGTCCAAGCTCCTGCCAACCTAGCAGTTCGAAAGCACGTCAAAGTGCAAGTGGATAAATAGGTACCACTACAGCAGGAAGGTAAACGGCGTTTCCGTGCGCTGCTCTGGTTCGCCAGAAGCAGCTTAGGCAGCTTAGTCATGCTGGCCACATGACCTGGAAGCCAATAATGCGAGATGAGCACCGCAACCCCAGAATCGGTCACGACTGGACCTAATGGTCAGGGTCCCTATCTCAGTGGAAGAGCATCTGTTTCCCAAATAGAAGGGCCCAGGTCCAACCCTGGGAATCTGCAGGTAGGGATGGAAATCCTGGAGAGCTCCTGCCACTCAGTGTAGACTATACTGGGTTTAGATTGGCCAGTTGTCTGACTCAGTACAGCTTCCTATGTTCCTAATAATGACAGAATTGCTTCAAACTTTTTTTTAATACCACAAAAGTAACATCTATGTAGGAGTATGCAGAGCACTATACTTCAGTGAATGTTGTCTGAAGTCTACACACTTACCTGAAATGGAAATAATTAAGTTCTATTGAATTCAGTGGGGGTTCCTTCCAAATAGACATGTATAGGATGGCAAGAAGTGTTCATTTTGTACTGTAAATTATTGGAAAACACAGATGATTCAGGCAGCCAATCAGTTTTCTGCTGAGTTCATCCTTGATGTGCCACATTCTCAACAGTATTTATCGGGCAATTGTAACAAGAAAAGGAAAAGGGGAAAAAAGTTGGATATTCTTTTTTTCTTTTTTCTTTTTTGAGGCTCCTACCCAGCAGCCACTGTGATTCCATCTTCCCAATCTCACTCAGCTCTTCACAACAAGCACCAACAATCTGAGCTCCTGGAAAATTAATGGCATCAGTAAGATCTTCAAATATTTTAATGGGAAATTCTGGCTGGAACTAAATGGAAACAATTATTCAAGAACCTTTGAAACCTACTATTTATTCTGAGACTATCCTATAGATAATTGAACACAACAATGAATGCATGCAGGACCAAATTCAGGGTCAGTTTAAGAGAAGAGTTGAAGTGCTTATAAATTTACTCACTGTGCCAAAAATCCCCAAAATTGCAGGTTAAGGTAACCACTGCACAATGTAAGCAGTAAACACATGCTGCAGTCTCACTCCCCTCATCATATGCATTCAAATAAACACACACACACACCACTTTTTGAAACATATCTCTACTGTTGGGCTCACATTCTAAATCTAATTCTTTATCCATTAATATTTATTGATCTTATTATTGGTGTGGGGCCTTGCTCTCCAATGCTGGCTTTGCTTCTAAACAATTTTCTTTTGCTTAGAGTATTACGAACCAGAGGACAAAACTTTATGGTTGGCTTCCATTTCAATTACAAACTTTCTTTTGCTTTGGGAGAAAGGTGTAATATTAGGAAGCTTCAGACTCTCTCACACACACTTCCGGTCTCTTCTACAGCATCTCAAAACTTGTTTATGTTTTTTTAGACCTTACTTAAAAATGCAGGCCTGGGTTGAGCAGTCTTACTAGTGTGGAGACATAGGTGCTCCAAGTTTAGAATCTTTGCACCACGATAGCAATATCTGTTAATTATTCAGTATCTTTAAGCTAGCTGTAGGATTTATCTGTCCATGCCAATGACACCCGGGCAAAAGCCACTGGAATGAGCTCCATATTTGAATGAGCAACATTCTGTCGAAAGCTTGATAACATTATTGTTTTATTGGCTAGAAATACAGAAAACAAAATTGAGTTAGCACAGGAGACAGATACCACAACAAAGTCAATCTCCTGATTTTATCTAGCCTGATGTGATTGTTGAACCTCTGAGACTATCATATATTTATGTCCCTGAAAGTTGGCAGAGAGAGAAATGTCTCACTGTTTGCAAGTGATCAGCTGAAGAATTTAATATGCATTTCTACTGCTCCTTGCAGCACTCTGCTGTAAAGTAATTAAACCGTGTGCCTTGAAATATTGTTCTTTAAGTGGCTTCATCTTGGCAAGTTGGCATTCTGAATAGATACACTGTGGGAAATTGCCTAGGGTTTGGGGATAGCATGTCATTTTATTCAGTTACTATATCTAAGATCTCTTAGCCATGTCATGTATCAACAGCAGTGACCAGAGGAGGAGCACAGAGAGAAGAAATGTCAAGGTGCACCTGTAGCAGCAAAACTGGTTGCCTTCATCTGCCCCACCTGCAATAAAAATATATCTCTTCCTGTATAAGTTTCTACATCCACAACAGAATCTGTAACTCTCTAACGATTTAACTTTACCCCCAAAGGTACACTCCTCCATTGTCTCCCAAGACAGACGGATGCCCATAACAAGCAGTGCACAGCCTACAAACGAACAATATATGGTCAAAACATTAAAGCATTTCTCCCCTGTTCCTAGTAGCAACTGAGCATGCTCAATCTCATTGGGGCTTTGAGGTTCATTTTTTTTGCATGTGTAAGTTCTAAGTTTTTATTTCCATTTAGGTTTCTGCTAATTCCAGGATTCCGTTTAGATGCCATTTCTGTCACTACCCAAACCAACTCTTAAGAGAGTAGGATAATGGGACAGGGGTGTTATTTGGCTGGCTAATTTTTTTCACTTTTCTTCACATTTGCTACAAGATTTTGAAGCCTGACCTGCTTGGTGGTTATTGCCACAGTGTATGATTGATGTCACAGCTTTTTAGAGGGGAATATTTACACACACACACCCAGCAACATTTCTTAGTGGAGAATTTATATTCTATCCATTTTGTCATCAGGAGGATAACATACAGGAGCCAGCAATCATTTAAATTAAATGCTGTGCAACACAACAAGTCACACTTGTCACAAAATACCAGTTCATTCTGGCAATGTGGATTATTTTCACTCCTGCAAGCTCTTGTCATGCATATGGTTTGTAGCAAGAATGTGGAGATACCAAACTAGCCAGACACATAACTATCCGCCTCACTCTGCCTAATGGGGCATATCCACCAAACAGCATGGACATACGACCACCTAATGCTGCCTTATACAGAATTTAAGCTATTGGTCCATTTCTAGTCAGTCTCCTTGACTCAAGCTAGCAATGACTCCCCAAGGTCTTGGCAGAGCGCTCTCTCTGTCTTTCTCTCACTGTCTCTCTCTATCCCCTTAGAGGATGTTAGAGCTTCCAGGCACAAACTGAGACATTTTCCACTGCAATCTCTCCCATGGAAAATGATAAACATGTCAGAATCTGCTCAATTGAAGGAATTACAGTAACAATGTTTTTCATATCCTGATGTCTCATAGCCCTAGCAAGCTCTTTTATAAGTTACATGTTTTCTGAAAATTCTTTAACTTTCTGCTGCTGCATCTTTGTTTGCACCCAATTATTTAGTTCAGTAAATTAATTCAGAGCTTTTACATTCACCACATATCTCACTTCCGTTAGAATTTACCCTCTTTGATATCAGACAGTGTAATGTTTCTTGGTATTCAAATAAGTAGTGTTACCTCTGGGTTTTAAATAAATTTGATGTGTGCCCTTAATGCAACTAGTTTAATCAAACACATCACTGATTTTATCCTAGTATACTGTTTTCATTTTGCTTATGCAAGGCCTCCATTTTACGTTTGACCAGTCTTAATACTTCCCAGTTTTAAATCCTAATGGGCTTCAGGATTCACAGGTGCAGAAATAAACTAATTACAGGTTTTATGACTCTTGAAACCTATACCAGATATACATGATTTACAGTATTTTTTCCCAAAGCATATAATATAGGAATAATTTCCAGTTGCAAAGGCTATTAAGCTTTTCTAAAGAATAAAATAAAGTAATGCACCCTTTGCTAAGACGCAGGTTCTCAGCTCTGGAACAGAAGAATATCCAGACTCCTTGCAATTGACTTAACTCCCTTCCCCAACTTAACTTCAACCCCATTCTCCCACGCTTTACAACCTTTTTTTGAGCAATGTAGTAATCCACACTGTAGGCAGACATAGACCGACCAAGTGTCCCTATTTTCCAGGGACGTCCCTGATTTAGAGAAACCGTCTCGGTTTCTGATTTGAACCTGGAATGTCCCACTTTTCCTTAGGATAGGACGTCCCTGTTTTCATTGGAGAAATGTTGGAGGGTAAGGAGTTATCTGACCCCCCCCCAACTGTCTGAAGGCAATCCTATATAAGGAAGTTTTTTTAAAAAAAAGTTTAATGTTTTTATTATGTTTTCATATATGTTGGAAGCTGCCCAGAGTGGCTGGGGCAACCCAGTAAGATGTGTGGGGTATAAATAGTAAAATTATCATTGTGGAATGGGATGCCCCTATTTTCACCAGAGAAATGTTGGAAGGTATGCAGACATATGACCATTCACATGTATGTACAACAAGGGTGGGGAACCTGTGGCCCTCCCAAGGTTCCTGGACTACAACTCCCAACATGCTGTGCTAGCTGAGGTTGATGGGATTTGGAATCCAACAACACTTGAAAGTTCACAAGTCCCACGCCCACCCCCGAAGCAAAGGCATCAAGAAAAAGTTGTCTTAAGTTATGAGAATCCAGCAGAAAAAGGTGTCTTAAGTTATGAGAATCCAGCAGAAAAAGGTGTCTTAAGTTATGAGAATCCAGCACACTGCTATGATTTGTGCCAACCAGGATTGGCCATGCTGTGCAGTAGATTGCTACGATCTCCTTCTGTCTGAATGCAGGCCTATTAGAAGGATATATTATCACACACTCATGATTTGCTTTCCTTCCCCAGTGAGGTCAGTATTTGCATAATGAGCCAATACTCTCTCTCTCTCTCTCTCTCTCTCTCTCTCTGTGTGTGTTCTTTTAAAGAATGGGGTTTAAACTGGGATGGGGAGGAGAAGGTAGCTTAAAAAGGTTTTTTAAAAAACAAAAGATAGGCCCTCCTACTGCTGCTACTTAATATTGGGTTAAATGCTGCTGAGAACATTGAACTCATGCTATAAGCACAGTCCATAATAAATAGTAGTTGGGACAAAAGTGGGCCCTTCCAAAGCCTACTATTATATTCCAGTTAACCTAGTGCTTCTTATATTTATTCTATGTGTGGCATTTGATTCTTACATTAACTGATCATTTTAGGAATGTGGTATAAGTGTCCCTTCCCCCTTCCCTTAAGATGTTCCATGCAGCAGAGAATTAAATGCATTTCTAGCGAGCATCATCAGTAACTTCTGCATTTTAATATTCAGCATGGATCCTCTTTGAAAGCCAATGCATGTTTTAAACATTTCACACATTCATGGGTGATTGCGTTTATTTAAGGCCCTAGAGCACACTGAAAGTCCCAACTATTTCCATCCTGTAGGTCACTGCAAACCAGTTTCATACCAATCTTCCAGTACAGAAAAATGAATTTATCAGCATTAATTAGCACAAAAGGCTCAAAGTCATTAACTTTTCTGAACCACTTATACCAATCTCTCTCCTGCTGAGAATTCAAAATGCACTTCATTTAAAGTGAATGATACAATGTTGAGTGTACACTGCTTTGATGTTTAGAGCCACCTTTCAACAACGGAGATAAGTTTGGTACATTTTTGAAATCATTCTTTGCCAAGGACAGGGTTTTCTAAAAGGTACCACATCATTCCCCCCCCCTCACAGTTCAAAAGTAGCCAAAGAATAAATTGAGGGAAAATAATGGGGTGATGCAGGAGAGATGTGGACTAAAGCAAAACAAACAAAGCAGAAAGTGTAATAGGTGTTTGGAAGTACAACAGCAGACCTTATTCAGTGTGAGACTCAGGACTTTTTTTCAGCTGGAACTCTCCAGAACTCAGTTCCGGCACCTCTCAGGTGGGCGCCATTGCCATTATAAGAGAACAAGGGAGGTGTTCACGGTGAGTTCTGGCACCTCTTTTTCTAGAGGTTAATTCTGGCTTTGGTCTGGCTGCTAGCAGACTTTGATCGGCTAGAGTTTCTAGTCAGTCAGGAGTTAGCTGTCTGTGAGGAAGACAACTGGGATTTGACAGTTGAAGGAGTTGGAGGGAAAGTGGTTATTTAGGCATTCCCCCCTGTGTAGGCCTGACCTCAGAAAGACCTTTATGTATATTTTCCTCTTATGTTATATGCGGTTCTTGTTCAGTTTGCACCAGTAAAGTTTTATTAGTTTTTGCTTTACTCCGCTGTATTTCAAAACAAAATAAAAAAATTCCTTCCAGTAGCACCTTAGAGACCAACTAAGTTTGTTATTGGTATGAGCTTTTGTGTGCATGCACACTTCTTCAGATACACTATATACACTGACAATAGGAAAGTGTATCTTCAGATACACTATATACACTTGCAGTATCGTACAAAAGCTTCCTCCCTTTTATTATTAATGCAGAAAAAAAGCCACAGTTAATTAAGTCACCACAGAGATAATTAACTAAGTTTATTCCAACCAGATGTCACACTCGTGAAGAGGGCAGCCTCTATGTTCTAGGAAACCAAAGAGGAAAATACCCTATTAAAAAAAACAGTTTTATAAGTTATTGGTATCTCATGTTTTATAAAATAGAAAGAGTGAATACATTTAGTCAGCAGCAAAGAAATAAAGTGGCATGTCATATAGCAGCAACCTACAGACGTTTCGTAATAAACTCTCACCCCAAAAGGGAGAACCCTTTTAACAAGAGTTTCTGGCTAATATAAACACAAACTGGTCAGTTCAGTGCAATTAACGGAATAAAAAATGATGGGGTCTTCATAAAAAAAGGCATGACAGGACACTGCCTCCTGCTTCCACTAAAATTGTCCAGAGGACTGATCCAAGTGAAGCATGCCCAGGAATAGAGAAGTAACAAGGCTTTGTTCTGCCCTGCACAATGCGGAGGAGGCTGCAGCCCAGAGGTAGAGCATCTGCTTTGCATGCAGAAGGTTCCAGGTTCAGTCCCAGGCATCTGCAGGAAGGGCTGGAAGAGAACCCTGTCTGAAATCCTGGGAAGCGCTGCCAGCCAGTGTAGGGAATACTGATGACTATTCCGACTCAGTATAAGGCAGCTTTCTGTGTTCCTAATGACCAGGTGAACCTTGGCTCACCAGGCATCCTCTGGAGGTAATGAGAATTAGGACGGGGGACAAGAGGAGAAAGTGAGCTATATTTTCCATTCAACTGCCCTCCCATCAGATCTGAATTTTATTTTTTTTGCTGGTCAGCAGTAAAACCCACAGAGACTGTTCTGGAGGGTTAGGGCTAGTAACATATTGGCGTATAGTTGGGGGTCTTAGTCAAGATTGTGGTTGGGAGAGAAAGGTTTAACTCCCCTTTCCACATGCCACAATCCAGTGCCCTTATACACTTTCCTCCTGAATTGCAAGGAATCAAGGCAACTGTTGTTGTTTTTTCATTCTGAAACTTGTCTTGCATTTCCTGGGCAAGAGCAGAGCTCATCCTTCTCCTGGCATCTTTCTCTCTCTCTCTTTTCTCCCCGACATGTGAAATTCAAGAAGGATCCCCTACTGAGTGTTATCTTAATCAAAAGGGTAGCACTTGAGGGCTTTCTTTCTGCTAACAAGTCCCACTGGACGGGACAGCCTCTGTGAACCTTTAATGTTTCATTTCAGTTAATACAGAAAAGTGAAACTTGTACAGTTCGGCTGTAAATTAAAATGTTAGAAACTTCAACTTTTTGTATCTGGAGGTTTGTTTTCTGTGATAAGATGACTGTGGTATGAGAACTATAATTCAATTAGTTGTCCTGATCTTAGTCATGTTTACTTGGAAGTACCATTATTCAAAATCACTGGGTCTCTCTTTAAAGTCAGTCTTTATGAGACTGGGAACAGGTTTGGGCATGGATCAAAGGATGAGGGTCCTCTTGAACATTTTTTAACCATAAAGTAGGACAATATTATTATTCTGATATTGCAGAGAGAAGAGTAGACTGCGGATGATGTTGATGGTGTGTATGTGTGGAATCGGTACAGTACCGCAGCTTGTTCCTGTCTATTACTCACCGGGTAGATCAGTGTACAACACAGGGGGTCGGACTAGACAACTCTTTGGTGTGCTCTAAAAGGAAATGCATTGCATGGGATTGAGGTAGATTACCTTCCAGCTCTACAGGTTTTTTTTTAATTTTGTTCATGGAACATTCTCCTTGAACATTCTCTAGTTTGGCTGTCTGCCTCTCACGATGCAATCCTTAGTTTGTTTCTCAGAAATCTCATTAAGCGCAATGGGTCTGACATGTTAATAATAATAATGTTAATCATGTTAATGTAATGAGTGTGTCATTGCACTGTACTAAAACTATGAGGCTAATGGCACTTCAGAAGAGGATTGTTTAAAATTAGCTGTCTGCTAGGCAGACAACACATGGAAGGGCCTGCTCAGTGGTGGCCCCCCAGAATTGGAATGTCTTCCCTCTTGAAATCTGGCTGGAACCAGCACTGGTTGGGTTTGGTGCCAGCTTTAATCAGACTTTAACTGATGTGGGTTCTTGATGTGTAAGACCACTGATGTTTGTGGTAAAGAGTTGTTGAATTTATATGTTTGGTTTTTTATTGTTTTAATGCATTTACTGGCATTGATGCATTTTAAAAATTAAATTTGATGTACCTTTCCCTGGGTCACAGTGTGAGCTATATAAAGTAAAGTAAAGTAAAGTAAAGTAAAGTAAAGTAAAGTAAAGTAAAGTAAAGTAAAGTAAAGTAAAGTAAAGTAAAGTAAAGTAAGCCTGAATCCCCAGACAGGCACCCCAATTTTCAACATCATTTTATTATTCCATTGTGTCTAGACATCAGGTTCCCTGGGATGTTACAAAGATAAATAATATGATTAGGATGTTACGTTAAGTTCTGAGTGACATTAAAATACTTACAATAGAACAAAGAGATATGTGTGTATTGGGATACTAAATGTGTGATGTGTTGGCATTGTAGAAAGGTACTTGTCTGAATGAAATAGACTGTCTGTACTCATTTGCTTAAATGATTCTTAATTGGTGCGATGGTTATTACTAATTTTGAGAGGTATACTGATTTCAAAATGGGACGTTTATCAGTTTTATAGGTTTCAAAATGTGAAAAATGAGACTCCTCAGTTAAATAAGGATGAAATCACCAGTAGAAGTGATAGGAGAAAAATGAATGGCACACAGGTGACTGAGGGCAGGAATTGTGAAGAATCATCAGTCAATGGGAATAGGTTCTGTATGTCCCCTGAATGTAGCATGCAAGAGACATAAAAGAAACCTAAGTGCATAGTGATATATTTATTTTGCTTAATATCACAGTGTGGTTTTGTCTACTACCGGTATTAATGAAACACGCCAAAGGCACCAAGGTTTTGCCTATTTCTGAATAATAGTTGTCTAATAACATTGTTTGGGGACATTGACACATATACAAAATGTATATCTCTGTTTGAACAAGGAAAGACACTTGGAATTAACAACAACAACAACAACAACAATAATTAAATTTTATTTATACCCCGCCCTTCCCAGTTTAAAAACTGGGCTCAGGGCGGCTAACAGCAAATATAAAACATTGATTAAAATGCAACTTAAAAACAGCATAAAATAGCATAAAATACAACATAAAATGCAGCATCAATATCAATAAAATTCAAAAATTCAGGGGTTATTTTTTTTGAGGGGGGGGGGGAGACCCAGTCAGTAGACATCAAATGATCACCAGGGCTAAATGGCCAAGTTGGTTCTACTAGGGCCAGCAAGGAGACCAGGGAAGAATTTAAATGTGGGGTCCCAGAAGGGGTTTCTTCATAGAAGAGGAAAGGGAAAAGGGAATTGAGGATCAGGCTAATTAAAATTGAAGGCCAGGCACAATAGCTCTGTCTTACAGGCCCTGCGGAAGAAATCCTGCAGGACCCTAGTCTCGTGGGACAGAGCATTCCACCAGGTTGGAGCCATCACTGAAAAAGCCTTGGCCCTGGTGGAGGATAGTGTGGCTTCCTTAGGGCCCGGGACCTTTAAGCTATTATTATTCATGGACCTTAGGGTCCTCTGCGGGACATACCAGGAGAGGCGGTCCCGTAAATACGAGGGTCCTAGGCCGCATAGGGCTTTAAATGTCAAAACCAGCACCTTAAACCTTACCCTATACTCCACCGGGAGCCAGTGAAGCTGGTAGAGGACTGGGTGAAGCCTGAGCAGTGTTAGGATTTTTAAGAATGAAGAACCACAATTTAGTTATTCTAGTGCCTCTGTTCAATTCCTGATTGTTGCTTGTGTTAATTCTTGATTGTGGCATATTTCTCAATAGTTACCATTTTATCTGTTGCGCAACTGCAAGTCCTTGTGCGGTCTGCTGTGACCAATAAATTCTCAACCACCTCCTTGCACATAAATATTCCTTTTGAGCCTCATAAGAAAAATCTAAAATGCAGTACTGGGGGAAAAAAGGGCACTGAGTAGAAAATAGAACCAAATTCTCATGTGCCAAGCTGAAAAATGAGATTAAAATAGGATATGAATGTGAGAGGTTAAATGTTTCTTACTTTACTTTGCTGCAAGAAGAAGAAAAAAACTCATCCTGTCCATCCCACAATTTGTGAAGGATCTCTGGACTTCTCCAGCTAAAAGATAATATTGAGGATACACTAAATCCAATAATGGTCTGACACTAACAGCAAGATAATAAGCATATTTACTCAGAAACAAATGCCACTAAATCCAGCCAGACTTACTCTATAGTGAATAACTATGTAACTAGATATTACAGGGGATATATGGTTACTGCTGACAAACAGTTGCCCCCCACCTCCGGTCACATTTTGTAGAAGGACCATGTGATAGTGTAGCTGGACATACAGTTGGGACTTCTAGAAGGTCAATTTCAAAAAGCTCAAGGAACTACTAGGTGAGAGGTCCTTGCAGACTGGAGGAAGGCAATGACAGCTCCCTACATCTAATGGGGGGCTCCTTTTGTGTGGTTGCGCACAGCCCCCCAGATCCCAGTGTGGTTCCTGGTAGTTCGGGCTGGCTTCACCGATTGCCAGGCTGGGTACCTGAAGGTCTCCGCCTACCTCAGTCCAATCCTGCCTGGGGAGGCGTTGCCAGGGGATCGCCCAGGTAAGGGGAGGGACCGCCCTGCCCACACAATAGAAGGTGAATCTTACCCGTGAAGCGTCAGTTGGCTCCAGAGCTTCTCCCACCCTGCCCTCCTTCAGTTAAGTCTTCTTTTGCAGGTTAACCTCTTCTCCACAGGTACGCAGGCTATATCATGGTCACTGTTGAAGGGCCAGAAAGGAATTTTCCTGCATTGGCAGGTTTTGCCTTTCCTGTAGCAAAACATCACAACTTTGGCGGTTTCAGGCCTTGGGCAGAATCCTTTAGTCTATCTCCCTAAATAGGGCGGGGCATGAAGTGGTGACCCATGCCCCCCTTGCAGCGGTGATACCAGGGTTCCCCGTTAACGGGGTCTTGAGGGGGGAGGCATTGGCCATACGCTGAGAGGTTGTCATTGCTCTCCCTTCTGATGGCAGCAAAACAGGGGGCAGGGTCTCTGCTTGAACATATGTTCTCCAGAGCCAGCCCAATCCCCACACATTCTGGATCACCCTGATGTCCCCCAGATCCCCGGCTAGGGACTGGGAAGGATAAACACCCAATGCCTGAGCAAAGGTCTCCCTACATCTGAAACTTAATAAAGTGGTGGCCAATTTTAATCCCATAGCACGTTGCCTTGAGTAGTTATTCTGCCCGGAGGTCGCCTGGGGTTGGGGGGACTCCGCCTGTCCATGCAAATGTTGTTCCCATCTTCAAAAAAGGGAGAGTAAGGCCCAGATAACTACTGACTGGTCAGCTTGGTGCTGATACCAGGAAAGGTCCTAGAACATACAATTAAACTGTCTGTGAGCACTTAAAAAAGAATACTGTGATTATTGAGACCCAGCATGGGTTTCTCAAAAACAAGTCATGCCAGAGCAATCTCATTTCTTTCTTTGATAGTTACAAACTTTGTGGATCAGGGTAATGCTATGGACATAGTGAAGCTCCTGATTTCAGAAAAGCTTTTGAGAAGTCCCCCATGACATTCTTGCAGAGAAGCTGGTGAAAATGTGAGTTGGTGAGGGATGCATTTCACATATTAATTTCGACTAACTAACAAATCCTTTGGCTGTGGGTATCTGCCGAATGCAAATCCCTCTTGGTCCATGACTACATAACAATCCAATGCTCCAAAAACCTTTGCAAAACAAGAATGTGCAAAATTATATTGCATAAAAGGATACTTGCCTTCATCTCTTTTTTCTTTTTAAAAAGGACTGTCCCCTCAGCTATAGAGTTAAGATATGCGGCAGACTTCATGTGCTGATATTTGCTCTCCAATAACACATTCAAAACAAAACTCTGAAAATAGATTTATTTGCCCTTGACTTCAGACTTGAGCAAATCCTGTACAGTTCAGATCTCAGGTGCATTTATAAAAATTAAAATGAATCAAGCCAAGCTCACCAAGAATGCTCAAAGCAAGGTGGGCGAGGGGGGGCTTAAAAGAAACTTATTCTACTTTTGCATAAATGTATAATTGGTATAGCCCATGCGCACCTTCAATGATAAACTACCACAGATGTGTTGGATTGTTAGAAAGCTAAGGTGTGCCCTCCAGTGTACAGATGTTTTTAAATCCCATGCTCTTTTCCCTGAATACTGTAATTTCCTTTGCCAACATTACACAGAGATTATGCATAGTGCATGATACTCAATCCTAAACATTAATATTTTTTCTCCAAAGAATATCTTTAGAGCTCTTCCCACCCAGCAACTAGATCTATAAATAATTTACACTTTGCCTAAAGTCAGACAGTCCTGCTATTTAATATGTTCGGTTGCAGTTAAATCTCTAAATCTTTGGTGGCAGATGTGCGATATTCATCCAAATGAAAATGCAAAATAAACCAAGTATGCTGCGAATTATTGTGCATTTCCATAGAATGTGCATTGCAGTTACTACCTGTTATGCGGATTAAGTTCCTTCCAGATGCATTCAATGGTGTTTACAAAAGCATTCGTATGTAGCATATAATGCTCTTCAGCAATGCAAAGCCTTAATGGGTTAAAGGACACACCAAATTCTTGAGAAGTCTGTCTTCTGAACAATTTTTGGATCAACCTGCACTCTCAGTGCAAGTTAACAGAGTAGCAGGTTTACTTGTAGTACATGGTACCGGTTTTGGGTGGAAGCTTGTTAACTTTCATTGGAAAATGACGTTTGGAGTCATTACTCCCCCTTTCATCAAAAAGTGAATTTCAAACATGCTACCTAGACAGGACAAAGATTGCATGAGCAATTACATTACATTTCAGTGTGGGATGATGTGCAAGAGCAATTGACTTGATTCATTTGATGTTGATACGTTTGGATTCTAATAAGGAGTAACTGCCCAGAAATGGAGTTTCTATCTCAATCCTGGAAACCATAAAGGGATTACTTTGCGCGTAATGGATTGTAGTGAATGTAGCAATGAAGAAAATGAGGGACAGAAAGCATTGTGGAAGTAGAGAGAGAGAGAGCTGTAGGAACAGTAATGTCTGGAATGACAAGACCACTTGTTGTATGTAATGCAGCAGCCAGATTACTGGCTGGGGTTCCATTTAGAACTCATATCACTTCTATTTTAAAACAGCCACACTGGTTGCCAGTTAATTTCTGAGCCCAATTCAAGGTGCTCACATTGGTGTTCAAAGCCCTAACTGACTTAGGTCCCAAATAACTGGAAGGCCACTTCCTTCCCTGCAGATTCGGGGAGGAGACCTTCTTAGTAATTTGCTTGCCCTTAGAAATTCGGGTGGCAGTGGCCCAGGAGAAGACATTTTCTGTGGCTGCCCCTGAGTTATGGAATACCCTCCTCAAAGCAGTATGTCTGTCTCCTTCATCATGTAGTTACCACCATATGCTGAAAACACACCACTTTACCCTGGCTTTTGACACTGTACATATTTTTAACACTCGCACTATTCTTGTGACTGTAATAATAATAACAAAACTTTTTCATATTGTATTTTTAAATTGCTGTAACCCATCTTGGGACCTTATTGTGAAGGGCAGGTAAGAAACAACAGCAACAGGCAATCTTTTGCATATAGCACCGTGTGTGTCTGCTTGCCACTCCAAACATATAGATCAGCGGAACCTGTAGCCTTCCAGATGTTGTTGGACAGCTCCCATCATCCTTGAGCAGCCAGAATGTGCATAAAGATAGCAGCACAACCAGTGAATGTGGGCTTGCAGATTTCAGCAGGGCAGCAGCTAGTATTTAAATGTATAATAGGGTAAAACAACAAGACTTTTTGTGGGGGGGCATGGGGAAGATAAGAGTTTGTGATTATTACTTCAGTGGACTAGTGCAGCGTATACTGAGGCCTAATACTAAAGTCAATGTGATGGAACAAGTGTAAGAAAATAATTTGTTCTGTTATATTCATTGTTAGCATGAAGGTAATGCTTTGGAGAGGATGGGGGGAAATCCAATTTTATAAATCTATGGTCTTTGCTACACTTTTACTTTCTTCAAGCTTAACAACTGCTCTGAGACTTTAAGTTATTTTATTGTTAGGGGAGTTCATTTTCTGTTCTATCACTTTTTAAAGGAGATGATCATATCACTGAGAAATTTGCCATAGGCGGAGAGAAGGGAACAAAACAGCACATCCTAGGCTTGTTCCGTTTACTGTTTTTGGAGAAAGCAGCCAGCAGAACATTGCATCTACATTTAGCTTCAGGGAAGGACTGACACAACATAACACTGCGTTAAGATCCTGGGAGGAGAGATAGGTTCAACTTTATAGTACACAACACAAACACACACACACACACACACACACCCCTTCAATTTTAATTGCACCACCGTTCCAGTTATTATAATGTAGAGATTGCAAAATGAAGTCAAGTTTGTTGGATCTAGATCCTGTCAGCACTCCCATACATTTGAGAGTTAGAATGAATGGCACAAGGTACATATTTCCCTGTCACAGTGCTATAAAAGAAAGGTGTAAAGGAATAAGGGGTAAATATAGGAACACACTGGATGGGCTGCATAAATAGCTTCCTGACAAGCAGAAATGTAGAGCATTGTCCATCACTGGAAATAAATTTGGATACTAAGGGTTATCTCATCTTTGTCAGTGACTTCCATTCACATGTGTGTAGACATCAAAATGCACAATATGCTGCCGAAATGACATAAGAGAAGTGATACCACATGTCATAGGGAAGAGGGGACAGCTTAATATGAAGGTGGAGATTTTGATGTCAGCCTTATACCATTCCTAACACTATTATTATTAACTTATTTATTTATACCCCGCCTTTCCCCCTGACATATCTCAAGGCGGCTTACAGATAAAAACAAGGACAGCTAAAAGCACAGAAAAATAAGTAATTAAAATACAATTAAACAATGACGGAATTAAAACTTTGTTGTTGTTGTTGTTGTTTGTTTAGTCATTTAGTCGTGTCCGACTCTTCGTGACCCCATGGATCAGAGCACGCCAGGCACTTCTGTCTTCCACTGTCTCCCGCAGTTTGGTCAAACTCATGTTAGTAGCTTTAAGAACACTGTCCAACCATCTCGTCCTCTTTCGTCCCCTTCTCCTTGTGCCTCAATCTTTTCCAACATCAAGAAGAAGAAGAGGATGAGGAGTGGTAGTTTGGATTTGATATCCCGCTTTATCACTACTCTAAGGAGTCTCAAAGCGACTAACAATCTCCTTTCCCTTCCTCACCCACAACAAACATTCTGTGAGGTGAGTGGGGCTGAGAGACTTCAAAGAAGTGTGACTAGCCCAAGTCATCCAGCAGCTGCATGTGGATGAGCAGGGAATCGAACCCGGTTCACCAGATTATGAGTCCACTGCTCTTAACCACTACACCACATTGGCTGAACAGCGGCTAAAGCCAATTCCCCCGCATCCCCGTAGCCGGCGAATGGCGGGGTTGCTAGACCAGAAGCAAAACAAAAGACGTAAGCTTCATAAGTTCAATTTCTGTTTTAGAAACCAGAAGGGATTTTCAGAAGGGTCATCTTGATTGATGATGGCGGAGGCTGTGTTAAGCTGTTGTTTTGACAATAAATCATCCTTTTTAAATAACTGCGCTTACTGTGTGATCAAGCTGGGGACTTGACTCCTGACACAGTCAATTCCCTAAAGCCTGTTGGAAAAAGAAAGTCTTCACCTGCCAGTGGGAGAACAGCAGGGAGGGAGTCAGTCTAGCTTCTCTAGGGAGGGAGTTCCAAAGTCTGGGAGCAGCCACTAAGAAGGCCCTCTCTCAAATCCCCACCAAGTGTGCCTGTGAGGGTGGCAGGGCCGAGAGAAGATCTCTAAACCTGGACAGGTTTGTATGAGGGAATACAGTATTTCAGATAGCTTGGACCTAAGCTGTGTAGGGCTTTATAGGTCATAACCTATGGAGTTTGAATTGTGCCCAGAAGCAGACCAGTAGCCAGTGGGAGCTGTTCTAGCAAGGGAACTGTATGCTCCCTTTAAGTAGCCCTGGTGCAGCTTTTTGAGCCAATCGGAAGTTTCTGAGCATCCAAATGGGATGTAACTAGTGAGTGTGTCACTGTAGCCAAATCAGGCATCTCAAGGACCAAGGGTGTACCTGCTGAAACTGCACCCCTGGCCACTGCAGAGACTAACCTGGGCATCCAGGCTCAGGTCTGAACCCAGGAGCACACCGGAACCATGAACTTGTGTCTTCAGGGAGAGTCCTACCCTATCCAGCTCACAAGCTGAATCCCTGTTCCCTGTTCTGCCTTCCAACTTACTAAGCGCATCCGATTGACATGTGTTACTATTCAGCAGTAGACATTGTGTTTTCCTGGAGAAACCAGCAGCGAAAACAAAAACACCCTCTCCAGACCCATGCGTGGAAATCACAGAAAAAAACAGAAGTTGGACAATGTGTGGTGGGACTTAAATTTTAGCTGTGTGTAACCTGTTCCATTGGTTTCAGTCACTCTTACAACTAGCTTTAGCTGGACTAGGGCAGTTTTTGTAGAAAACTAGGCTATCAGTGTGTTGAAATAAATAAAACATGACTCAAAAACAACAGTGGGGTAACAAAAGGTTTGGTACGACGAGATTCAAAACAATTCTTTTGAAATAACTTTTCAGCTGTGATTCAATCCTCTTTACATTTACGCTTCACCTTCCTCATGGTCAAGCTGCATCCCATTACATTTAAAATGCACAAGAGTTGAAACAGTTTGGCTGTTAAGTGGCATGGGGATGCCAAGCTGAGAGTGTAAAACACAAACTTTATGCTGTGCATGCACAATCTTTCAGGAGCCTGGTGGGGGTCATCTCCCTAGACTGGGATGCTAATATACTGATATTATATTTTAAAATTGCAAACACAGCACACCAACTCTGCCAAAGATACCACATTTAGTTTTAAAGCATGTGCTTTTTCATAAAGTTTTAAAAATCTTTTAAAATGATTTTTTAAATAAAAAAATAGTGCCAAGAGAAGCTACTAAAAGAATACATTGAAACGGTTCATATTATTATGCTAGAGGCTCTGGTAAACTAGTAGCATTAACTATGCACTCTAAACAATTGTTAAAGTCCTGGAATGAGATTCTGGAATATAACTCTGCTTTCATAAATTTTTATGGTGTCATGAAACAGTGATATCACTATAGCTCAAAACACTTCTTTTAGAGGGGATTTATTTCAGCAGAGAATAGAGATGACCTTGCCATCTTCTATAAGATGATGTGATGGTTAAACCATTTTTACTGTCTACATATGTAGCCTTATAGAAAATGACAAAAGTAGAAAACTTGTGAGCCAGGAGACTAAATGAAGCTTATTTATAGGACAATGCATGGCCTTTTCCATCAACAGGGCAGAGATGGATGTCGCAGGCTGCCAGGTTTCCTTGAACAACCTTTCTAAAATATATCATATAGATTTTTCAGTGTACTCGAACTGTGATTGTTTCAGATGCTAATTTTCTGCTGAGTTATACCCTTGCCAATACAGGGGTGGGGGTGGAATCCACAAACTTAAGCAGTGCTTCATTGTAGCTAACTTTGCTACACCTGTGGCCTGTAAAAGGTGTGGAAGTTACCAACTTTTCACCTGTAGGCTACCTTAAAAAGCGTTTTGAGATTGAAGGACCCAGTGTGCCTTGCATTCTGCTTGCTCCTCACTCTGTTCCACTACTACAGTAAGTAAGGCAGTAGTATTTCCTCCCCACAGGTGGCAGAGGAGAATGGTGGTGGAGCGAAGCTCAAGGCACAGTGGCTGTCTCAGCAGTCCCATGTCCTCAGAGGTTTTAATTCAGGAATGGGGAACCTGAGCATTGTTGGATGGCAGCTTCCATCAGCCAGTGCATAATAAGGGATAAGCAGCCTCATATAACCAACATGCTTAAGTGTAATTAATGCACGAAGGGGTTAAAACCATAGAGTAAGCTGTCCTGCCAGGCTTAGCTCCCCTTGGGAGGGACTAGGTAATCAAGGCTTTGTTTTGCTCAGTCTACCTGAGAAGCTCAACACATGAGGAGGTCTCAGCTGGTTGCTGTGGTTCAGACTGTGTGGCTCTTGCAAGCCTCTCTTGAGTCCCTGTATGAATAATTTATTATTATTTTATCATTATTATTTATTGAATTTATATACTGCCCTATACCTGGAGGTCTCAGGGTGGTTCACAGAATAAAATCAAAATATAAAACCACAAAATACATAATCAAAATAAAAACAACCCAATAACTCCATCCCCCACAAAAAACCCACATTTTAAAAGGACATAGGAATTTAGGAACTTTCACCACTGTAACTAAGTCAAGTTTTACTGCCTGTGCAACTTTTTCTGAATGTTGTATGGGAAAGCACATGAACCTGACCTTTGGTAAGTTAAAAACGGTTACTTGCAAACGTGTGGTCTTCTTCTATGCTAGGGAATAAGGCATGTTTTGGAACTCAGAAGGGCATACTGTATTTTAAAGGTCTAACATCCTATATTTCCATGCTTTGCTACAAATTTTGTGATTTTAAATCTCTGCTGGGGTTCTTTTGCCAAAGAATGTTTGCCACAGTCTTGGCATCCAGGAATTCTTCTTTTGATATACCCACTTTTTTCCTTGCACCGACATGATACAGGGCTCAAAGTAGGAAATTGTGGCAACACAGCAGCATGGGTGGGCAAAATTCAGAAGGGCAAACTAACTTCTGATGAGAATCTGTACCTTGGGCTTGGAACTATGGAAATCCTGATACAGAATTCCTCCAGGAGGTTATGACTATAAATTCATCCACTGACACATTGCAGTCGCACACAGTCAGATACATGACACTGCTAAGCAGTATTTCCTATAAGGTGGGAAAGATGGGACTGAGATGAAGCTGAATCATGGGGTGCAGATTTAATGATTTTTTACCTGTTGCTAGTTGTAGGTCAAATTATCCCTGCATTATCAGGTTAGCAACTCTCAAGTGTTCCTAAAGTAAGTGCTCTTACTCTTAATTGCTCAGGTGGGTGGCTCTACCTAGGAATGTGGCTTTCCTGCACTCCATCCTAGATCATCATAGGGATGATTCCTGCTGGTAACTTCTCAGTTTTGATTATTGCAACACAATGAACATGGAGCTGCCCTTTAATGCTTAACAGAGACCACAGTTGGCGCAGGATGTAGCACCCCACTTAATACCAGACAAAAGGAGCACATAGGTGTTTTTTCCCCAGACACAAAGCAAGCCTGACTGCATCATTTTTTAAAATGTCATTTAAATTGCTGGGTCTTTGTATAATGTTTTATGCTGTTTTAAAATTGTATGTAGCCTTCAGTAGGCTCTTACTTAAGAAGAAAGGCAGGATATAAATTTAACAGATATGAGATACTTAAATGATAGAATCAACCTAGCCAGATTATCAACTCTAGCTGCAAAATTCTAATCTTTAGAGATTAGCGGTCGAAGCTACTCTAGTGATGTAATAAGCTGGAACAGGTAATGTAACCATCTCCGCTTGTCAAATGCATCTGCAATGAATCTGTCAGAAAGGAGGATAGTTCTAACTCTACGACACAGTTTTAATAAGTGGGTATTAGTTACTTACAGCTATTCAAATCTCTTGCTACATGATGCAAATTGATTATTTAAAATCCTTTGATCTCCTCTGGAGTACACATATTTAAATGCAACTTCAAAGTTGTTCCAGAAATATCACAAAGTTGTTCCAGAAGTGTTCGCCACTTCATTTTGGTGATGCAAAGATAAGATTCAGTAATGACCCTTCAAGTGCCAATTTTGGGAGGCCAAGGTTAGGGGCATTTCATCTTGTTGACCAACAGAAGAAACAAAGCGAGTGATCCAGGTATGTTTAAGTATTTTTTAGAGCCCACTGATTTTAATGAGGGAGCTGAGAACTCATGTAAATCTCTTCCAATGAAATCAAAGGGACTTCAAAGTGCTCCACTTTGTCTCGATCATGCTCAAAAGCTCCAAGCTGCTGTTTCTTGAAGTTGGTGGCAAAGCTTTCATTGCACCAAGAGCTGCTCCATAATCATTGCTATAGCAAGTGAAGTGTTGAGTTCTGTAAGGAAAATACTTGTTTACAATAATAAAAATAGAGATGACTCTTCAGGGAAATAGTGTGTGTGTGTGTGTGCGTGTGTGTATCCACTTCCTGCAAGGCCTGTGATTTTGAGAATAGGAAAGTACAGGCATTAATCGTTCCAAACCAGATAACATAGGCTGACCTTTACAGAATAAATAAAGGCTGAGGGTGTGTGTAAATTTATCAAGGTCACCCTTAAAGTTCATAGACAAATAGGATTTGAACCAGTTCTATCCTGATTTTTTGTTTTTAATGCTTGGATTTAGAGCTATTTGTTTTGAAACTTCTTTTGCTTAAAGTGAGGCAACCTTTTTTCCCTTTTCATCCCATCCCTGCTATATTCAGAGTTGAATAAGATGTGATATTTAAGAGATGTGCTCCTATTTCCCACATTTCCACTTTCTTGCAAGTGACAGGTGTGTGTCTGTAAGAGAGCAACCTAACCATGGTTGTGGCACAGGGCAGAGGGGCTTAACCCTTCTCACTGCATGAAACTGCTACTTGCCATCCGTGGGAAAAACAAACAAATGCAGGCAGGATTTTCCTTTTCAACCCTAGCCCCACTTACTTGAGAGTCAACCACACTGGATTTAATAGGACTTGTTACTGCTGAGTAGAGATGGTTAGGATTGCATTGTTCTTCTCCATGGCTTCCTGCATCATCATAGCTTAAAAAGCAAGAGGAAAACATTCCCCAAACACTTGGTCACCTTGTATGCTTAAGTAAGGTAACCAGCAACTCCCTCCCGGGAATTTGGGAGAAATGTCTCTCTTTTCCCAAAGGAAGCAGCAGAAAATGGATACTCATTTTCACAGTGGAAGTGGTGATGCATTTGTACAGCCCTGACCTCCTTGCTACCTAGTCCCTTTCGGTAAGCAGCAGTGACCCACCTGACATAGTGTTTCATCACACCCAGGAGGACACTTCTGAATATATGGGAAAGATACACCTCTGGCAGCTTTATGTCTGAAGTTCTGCAGAGATACCTTGTTGTAGTCTTATTAACCTGAGTTTGTATTCAGGTTAAATAAAATATAGTACCGTATTATTTAACATAAACTTTAAAGGAAGAACAGATTGGCAATATCCACATGTTTCAGCCCCAGCTTTAATCATAACACAATGCATGCTGCATTCAAAATGAAAAACCGTTCCAGCTTCTGTTGTTCCTGCTAGCACCTCCTTTGAGAAATGTGTCATAACATTCCATTGTAGACAATTGGTAGAAAAATGCATGGGATATTGCTCTGTTGGAGAAACTAACAAATAAGTTACAGCTGTTAAGGGAACAGAAACAAAAGGGTAACTTCACAATGGTTTGGCATAATTTTATTATACGTTCAAGTCTTCCAGATAATACTCAACCCCTCCCCGCAACAGCATGTGACTCAACATGACTAGAATAATCCTACAAAAGGAAAATATCAGGTTCTCCCACCACATTCATGATCGTATTCATACTCATAAGTATATTCACATTTATATAAATGCTAGAGTAGCGGCGCCAGCAACCCGCTCCGTAGCTTGCTTTGTGCTTCTTCCTGCTCAGGTGCAGCAGTGAGGGGCATCAGCGAGCTACGGAGCTTTTAGTGCCTCTAAAAAGCATGGTCTCCAGAAGAGAAGAGTTTCTTAGTTTTGATAAAGTCACTGAGAAGACTTCAAGGCACTTTTGTCTGAACTTGGTGCACAGATGGAATGCACTCACATGGAATGACAGAGTGTGAGGTTCTGCTTGGAGATCTCCATTGGCTGTCCATTTGCTGCCAGGTCAAGTTCAAGATGTTACCTATTAGCCGTATTGGTTTAGACTAGCCTATCCAAGACACATAGAATCAACATACAACATGTTTTTTTATTTTGAATTACAGTAGCTGTTGTTGATTTTAATCATCTAGATACTTGATTTTAACTGATTTGAATCAGCATTTTCAATGTTTTATAGGGCAGAGGTTCTATGTTGCTCAGAGGTTTTCTTACAATCAAGAGTTGCATAAATTTTGTTAGTTATATAAATAAATACTTAGAAGGATTTTCTCAGGTGCCCTAAAGATACGTAAATCACAATAGGTAGAAAAAGAGAGTGGCCCTTGTTCGAAGTTTGTCAAGTTCACAGCGAAAACTTGTTTTTAAAGTGAAAATCTGAACACAAGAACAGCATTCAGATATGCCACCATGGAGGTCTGCTTACTCAGTTACGTCCAGTGATGATAGACCTACCTCTCACTGCTTCTCAGCATGTAACTTGCATGGTAGCAAGAAGCTGAACTAGAATATTCATAAAAGTCATGCTGTCTCACCATCCCACTGATACGTGGGAAGAGGTCAGTTTTTCTTCAAAGCAGCAAGATATCAGGACTTGCTGTGTGCTGTGTCTCTGATCATAGCGGCTTTGTTGTACCTCTTGTTGTTCTACTGGAGGGGAAAGAAGAAGAAGGTTTGTGACCCAGCATCTCTGTTTCACCATGAAGTGATAAAGAGCAGGAAATTGATTGACACTGGGTTTGTACACCAGTGTTTTAAAAAGAAAAAGAAAGCTACTAATAGAAAACAAGCTTACAAGGATGTACGATGGACTGAAGACCTTCTGTTCCTCATTCTCCCTCATTATTGAATATACCAAACACATCCCCTCCAATACTTGCTAGACCACAAATGCTCAAAACCTCATCTGTGCTGTATTATACAGCCCTACCATAGTAGGTTGGCCCTACTGTTAGACAGTATGGACCTAACAGTCTTGCAAATAGACTGCATTTAATAGAGGATACGTGGCCAATGTAAATTTTGCTCTGGAAGTGCTTTCCCCTTAATCTTCTCCCTTAATTCTTACCCCTTAATATAACCCCAAACAAAGCACAAGAACACATAACTGCATTTGCTGATGTTTATTCATTTTTAACCTTGACTCTCCTTTCTATCCTTTGTTGACTTCTTCCTTCTACTCACACTCGTGTGAGAGCAGGATGGATGGAAAAGCACTTCCATTAATATAAGGCTCCAAGATCCAAGAGAGGCTTCCCATTGGGGAAGAGGGGAAGCAGTAATCACAGATGCCTCATTTTTCTGGCAGCCCCCCAAGCTGCCCTCATGCTGCTCTGGGAGGTCCCCAACCTCCTGGATCAGCTTTTCAGGAGCCACAGAGTGCTACAGGGAGAGATATTGGCTGGCAAAGGCCACCTTCCTCTTTCATTCCTCCAGCACATGTGGAATTCCATTAAGCACAACTCTGTACCTTTTTACTGTATATTCCTATGTGCGTTCCCCAAAGGCACAGCGTAAAAATATTCATACTCATTCCAAGCTTCCCAACTTTGTATTGTCCTTAAGAAGGCAGCAGGCAGCTGTATGATCAATAGGATTAGCAGATGTTATAAAGGAGAAAAGAGCATTAAGTTCTAAGCATACCTTCTTGATCGCTGTTTGCTGTTAACAAGAGCTGTGAAAGTCATTCTCAACAGAAACCAATTTTATACTTATTTTATTATGAAGGGAACTGAGAAAGACCAGCCATTGCATTGACTAAAATTAAGGTTAATGCTTCTGAGCCATTTTCTGTTGTAAAACTGAATTAATAAAGCTATTTTTGAAAGAGTAGCTTGTCCCTTTAGAAATAGATCTGACTAAAATGTAAAATGTGCTTCCTTTTGTATTCATTGTTCCTGGCACAACTGGGATATATATATATATATATATATATATATATATATATATATATATATATATGATAGCGATACCGGTGTGTGTGTGTGTGTGTGTGTGTGTGTGTGTGTGTATCCCTTATGATAGCTGTTTAGTTTCCACTGAGAGGAAATCATCCTCTAGATTACGGGTAGGGAACTTGTGGCCTTCTAAATGTTGCTGGAGCCAGTGTGGTGTAGTGGTTAAGAGCGGTAGACTCGTAATCTGGGGAACCGGGTTCGTGTCTCTGCTCCCCCACATGCAGCTGCTGGGTGACCTTGGGCTAGTCACACTTCTTTGAAGTCTCTCAACTCCACTCACCTCACAGAGTGTTTGTTGTGGGGGAGGAAGGGAAAGGAGAATGTTAGCCGCTTTGACACTCCTTTGGGCAGTGATAAAGCGGGATATCAAATCCAAACTCTTCCTCTTCCTCTTCCTCTTCTTCTTCATGTCTCTGCTCTAAGATAAGATATCTTTATTGTCATTGTCCCCTTGCGGGAACAACGAAATTACTCGGTTGCCACATCCACTCAGATAAAGCATTCCGCATAATCCAAAATTATAAAACCTAATTAAAAACAGTAAATATAATACAAATAACAAGTAAAATAAGATGACTTCAAAGTCCAGGCTTTCCATTTAAGGCCAAAATCGCTCTAGAGAAGAAACTGTTCCTGAGACGGCTCGTTCTTGCCTGCATAGTTCTATATCTCCATCCCGATGGCAGGAGTTCAAAGAAATGGTGACCAGGGTGGGTTGGATCTCTTGATATGTCTAGTGCTTTTCTATGGCACCTGGTGGTATAGATTTGTTCTAAGGTGGAGAGTGAGCAGCCAATAATGCTCTCTGCTGTTTTAATAATTCTACACAGCCTAGCTGGCAGGGTCTGTAGTTGGGGAAGATGGGCAAAGATGGAAGGCCACCCTGATCTAGATTTTCCCTGTATCTAAAATGGAGCCACCTCCTTGGCCATTGGGCTCCTATTAGTCCTGTCTGCTCAACCTGCTGGTGCCTGTCTTTGCATGCGGGGGAAGCCGCTAACTCACTGGGGGTTTGAGACCCATCGGCTATCCTCACCTGGTTTAGCTGGCCAGTTGAATCCAGTTGGCCACTGTTGCATGCTGACAGCTTCTAGGAGCCACAGGTGAGAGCTGAGTGCTAGCTGGGGACCAAAGGTGGACAAACTACCCCAGAGGGAGCATGACATGTCTTCTGCCAGAGGTACTACTCCTCCGCTAACATTCTGAATCAATTCTTAGTCAGCCCCTCCCCACACATCTTGGTAACCGGCTGTAGACAGTGCAGTGGAAAGGCAGTGCTTAGCTGACATGACAGCTGCATCACTGCTCCTTACTGGGAATAATAATAATAATAATAATAATAATAATAATAATAATAATAATAATAATTATTATTTATACCCCGCCCATTGGGCTGGGTTTCCCCAGCCACTCTGGGCGGCTTCCAACCGAATATTAAAAACCGTACAGCATCAAACGTTAAAAACTTCCCTAAACAGGGCCGCCTTCAGCTGTCTTCTGAAAGTAGAATAGTTACTTATTGCCTTGACATCTGCTGGGAGGGCGTTCCACAGGGCGGGTGCCACTACCGAGAAGGCCCTCTGTCTGGTTCCCTGTAACCTCACTTCTCGCAATGAGGGAACTGCCAGAAGGCCCCCGGTGCTGGATCTCAGTGTCTGGGCTGAATGGTGGGGGGGGGGTGGAGACGCTCCTTCAGGTATACAGGACCGAGGCCGTTTAGGGCTTTAAAGGTCAGTACCAACACTTTGAATTGTGCTCGGAAACGTACTGGGAGCCAGTGTAGATCTCTCAGGACCGGTGTTATGTGGTCCCGGCGGCCACTCCCAGTCACTAGTCTAGCTGCCACATTCTGGATTAATTGCAGTTTCCGGGTCACCTTCAAAGGTAGTCCCACGTAGAGCGCATTGGGAAGGAGAAGGGAGGGGAGATTCAAGGAGTATGAGCTGTGCCAGGCTCTCTGCCACCTCACCTTTCCACATTTTGGTACGCTGGAGTGAGTCAGCCATTGAAAGGTCAGATGAGTGCTGTCCCACCCCCAATCCCTTTGCTAATGTTGGTAACATGTTTTACATTAAAGCCCCCCCCCATCTGACCTAGATTACTTGGGTCAGTGCTATTCCTCAAGATGTAGGCATAATCTGTCGTCAGTTCTATGGGCAATCTGACTTTGTTTTGGATGTGAGTGCTACTGATTTTCTATTTTGTTGCCCCCCCTCTTTTTCACCCAAACATTTTTTTTTAAAAAAATTGCCACACCATGCATATTTGTTCTACTAGAGAAACAAGTAAATAAACTTATTCATATTTTTATGAATAAAAGGGAGACAGAGAGAACATGGTGAATAATTTATTCACTTTCCAGATCCACACAGACATACAAAATAATTTTTCTGCTGGTGGCTTTCCTTCCTCCGCTATCCATGTGTACACAGATGTGTATCCTTGTAAAAATTTATCAATCAGAGATTGGATGATACAGAGTTACAACGTAATCTTATGCTGGGCGGGGGGGGGGGCGTATGTTTGCCTCGGGATCTGGGCGTTACTCCCGCACAGCATGTTCCAGCTTACTTATCATCCCTCTCTATTGCCAGCCATCGTTTTGCGTTTATTAAAGCGTGGTTCAATGTTTTCCCCTCCAACGTCCTTCTTCACAGATTCTCTAAGGGTCGAGTTTCAGTTCTATGTTCCTGTGATAACCAGTCGACGCAATCCCTTTAGCACATAGTGTTTGCATGCCCTCTGTATAGTGCTGTCCGGATAAACCTACTGAGCCCATTAGTCCAAAAATTCTCTGGACTTCCAGCAGAGGCTCATCTCACCCTTTTATTGCAAGATACTGATTCGTTCGTAACCTTGCAAGTGGCAAGATTTTTTAACTTCTGTTCTATCCTATAAGAGGCGAAATGGATTGTTATATTAATCCTGAAAGCTCTTACTATATTGTTTTTCCCAATTTTATATTATCTGTAATTATTATATTTTTAGCTCTATATTTATTTTTATTGGTTGTAAAGCAAGTATGTCTCGTTGTGCCTATTTTCATGTGTATATGAGCTTAAAGCTGAAATAAATTATGATGATGATGTATCCTTGCTATGTGCAGTGTGAAAGCTTCGCGTTTTATAGGTATAAACTGTGCTGTGTGCAAGGGAGGCCTTGGTTATACTCCCTGGACAGCTGCGGGGAGTCTTGGTGCCAGTTGTCATGGGATTTATTGTACAACTACTGTACTGAGCTTGCACAGGTTTTAAACCTCCTTAATTAAAGCAATGATGCATTCTATGAAATGTGTATCTTCCTCTTTTTTGAGCAAGGAGCAATATACAGTGGAACCTCGGTTTACAACTACCTCTGTTTATGAACGCCTCCATTTACGAACGTTGCGGACCCGGAAGTGTTTACATCTGGGTTCCGCGGAGTCAGATGCGCAGATCGCTTCTGCACAGATCGCGCATGCGCAGAAGCGATCTGCGCAGTGTGTGCATATACAGAAGCGCTCTATTGGCGCTTCACGCATGCGCAAAAGCGTGCCTTCAGGGAGCGAATGCCTCCATGGAACGGATTGCGTTCGTAAACCGAGGTTCCACTGTAACAAAATTCTGTTTCTCGGATTCATAGTGGCGGGTGGGGTGGGGGTGGGGCAAATTTTAGGATGATCCTACTACTGCTTCAGTTTGGACTATTTATCTTACTTTTCTTCCAGGCTGTAATTCCCCCACCCCCTCAAATATTTTATTGAGATTTTCAAGAAATTTATGGTAACGAAAAAAGTAACATAAACCACAAAAACTGTATTATCAGTCACATTTCAAAAACAGTAAAGGTAAATAAAAATAAAAGAACCTTAAAATAACTGAAAATACAGTCCACACTTTTCAATAAGGCTCATGGTAAAACAGGGAAGTGGTTACACCCATTAATTTCTTGCCCAAAGCAGGCTTCATACACCAGAGGATTTGCACATTTAATAGAAGAATTAATAAATGATAAGAATGGAAACGAAACAGCTGCAGATGAATTGGGCTTAGCTTGCCACTTGGCTAACCAAACATTACCAAATGGGCAAGCTTTTCAGAGTGTGTGATTTGCCAAATGCAACAATACCACCTTTTAGTAGAGAAGTCCTGTGAAACTTCCCAGCCACTCGTCATCCTGGCCACTCCATTTTATGGAGAGTAAAGCAAGTTAAGGACTCCTGAGAACAAGTTGAAGCTTGTAGCTAGATTGGTGATCAAACACTGCACCCCAAAATGTAGTAACATAACATAACATAACATACATAACAACACATAACAACACATAACAACACATAACATAACATAACATAACATAACATAACATAACAACAACAACATAACATAAGGATGGTCTCACCGTAAACCCCTCTTGTGGCAATCCTGGCAGCAACTAGGGGAGAACTGGGCATTGATATACTACTTTCAACGAGACTTACTTCTGAGCGACAGAAAGACCTACACTCACTTTCTTTGAAGACAAACCTATCCCATGCAAACTCCAATAATGACCCATAACTTTCTGACACACAGGAGTGCTATGGTACAAATGTACCACTGCCAACAGCTTTCAAGCTCCTCTTGTACCTCCTCAGCCATCTCTCTGTTCATATATGGAAACAGGTAACCATGCATGCTAGTGCAACAGTTTTTAATCTAGGTGAATGACTAGCCATCATCTATTGACATGTCAATTATTTTTCAAGTTTGTTTTATTCTTATATTTTGATGAATATTTCATACCATTTTATGGAAATCGCATATGTATATATTTTTAAATTAAGCAGTATATACATTTTGCCAAATAAATATAGGACAGGACAGCTCTTTCTATCCCTCCAACATGATAAAAGTAACAAAATTGGTGTTTGGCAGGGTGTGTGGGGAGGGGGAGGGACCAAACTGGGCTGGATCTACACTAACCTTTTTCAACATCATTGTAGATATATTGTTCTAAAACATCACTGGGCATATTGGTAAATTAAAAGCATTTCTTACCTTGTTTTGTCCATAACAACACAATTTCCCTTCTGCTGGTTCCTGGTTGCTCTGCAGCACCCTCTGGTGTCACATTTTAATAACACATAATTAATGTTACAAGCAAAACGTAATGTGTCCATCTATGTTATGAAAATCATTCCTTAACCCTTTGTTAACGTTATAAACCATGAGTATAGATTTGCCCTGGGAATGCAACTCGTACCTAAATCTTATCATAACCTTACTTTCTACACCTCTAATTTACATTCCCAACAACCATACCTTCAACACTTCATGTTCCCAGTCTAGAGGTAAAATTAGACTACTAAAGGTTGTCTTTCCCTCAGGATTTTTTAATGTAGTATGAGGGCATTGTAGGATCAGAGGAGGTTTTGATTGTGAAGAGTTTTCTGCCCCATTAATAAAAGTACATAACACTCTCTTGGTAGTTAATATACCAGCAAATGTAGTTGTTAGTTTCAAAGGCTATCACTGAGTTTAAATGAAAGTATTGGGGATCAAAATAGCTAGCCCATTTTCTGTCTGTGAAAAAAAGTATCCTGCTGAATGTGAAGGAGACAAGTGGTAAAAATTGCAGAAGATAAATGATCTGTCTCATCAAAAAAAGGGGGGGATCTTGGATAGCAGCAGCTGACATTTATCATCAGAGTCAGGTAAAAATGTCTAGCAAGGACCAGCTGCATTTTGTCCGAGTTTGCTCAGCTGTCTTGTACATCTCAGAATTATTAATCTCCATTTTATGTATCAATGTATAATCTGGCACATAGAAAGTAGAAGACTGAAAGCAAAGAACTGAGCAGTCAAGTAGGGTTTTGCCATAAATTGGGTTTTTCGGTTGCTTTCCAGAAGCTAGGTTTCCACACAAGTGATTGGAAGTGGGTGGGGCTGCCCCACCATTATATTTTGAAATGTTGTGAGGTAATCCATTCGTTACCCCCAACATCTGATTAAGGTAAAAGAAGAATTAATCTGGATTTGATCTTGTCAATAAATCCAGTTCTCCACACAATTCCTGAACTGACTGGATGCTGGGAGGACTCCATTTGCATCATGGGAGGCGCACGTTTCTCTGAGGTCTTGGACACCTCTGCACAGTTGACTGGTTGGACATAATGGGAACTAGAGTTCCCATGTAGTGACTTAGCCAAGCTATCTGCTCTGTATGTGCACCTACATGCATTGTTTTAAGTGTTTTCCTGAGGTGAAGCCCCAGGTTTGCTTGGGTTGTGGAACAGCTGATATTCCAATAATAATAATAATAATAATAATAATAATAATAATAATAATTTTTTATTTGTACCCCGCCCATCTGGCTGAGTCTCCCCAGCCACTCTGGGCAGCTCCCAATCGAATATTAAAACAATACAGCATTAGCACAATTACAAAAGTCACAAACAATACATAAACCACATCAAAAAATACACAACCAAATGGAAAACAATTTCCACATGAATCAAAATCTAAAACTAAGAATACAGCCTTAATAAAATGACATAGGTAAAAAAAATAACAGGAATTTTAAAAGTATATTCCAAGTAGATCTCTGCCACGTTTGGTTTGGGGAGACACCACTATGATAGCCCATGGTGCTTGATCCCTATACCCAACATTACAAGTTGGAAGGGAACTCTTCAAAATAGATGCACCCCCTACACACACACACACACACACACACACACACACACACACACACCCTGAATGGTCACCGAGAGCTTGCAATTACCAATGCAGTTCCGGATTGAGCAAAGGAAAGCGTTCACCCATCACTATGCATAGTGGCCATCCTGCTCAAATTGTATATTTCTGGATTCATACCGGTACCTTTAGATATGTTATGGTATTTTATTTTCATTCCACACGTTTGCCTGCTAAGCTTTTGTGTGACATAGCTCTTGGCAGTGTAAAATTGACTCCTGATGAATTCATGAAATGTGTCTTGCCACTGTCTGCAAAGGAGAACTGCAAGGGACAGTTTTAGCAATTTCAGTTTGGGAAGATGAAAGAGTCCTGGGATTGTAGAACTGGTTGGCAGGCAGGTGCTGCTGTTACTTGTCACATTTTGGGACTAGGGCAGTTTTCCTGCCATTTTTGAAAATGGTATGATAAGACCGCAGAGGTTTTTTTTTTTTTTTTTATCTAACAGGAAACTCAACTTGAAAAAGACTATCTTGGAACTTTCCTCTGTTTGTGGGGATACAGGCAGCATGAAAACAGGACTTTTAGACACCCCAGCAATAAGTCAGCTGCCATGTCACTAAACACAATATGGTTGTAAATTCTTTGCTTTTATTTATGTTTCAGGTTGCCTGTCTCATACACTGGTCAAGCACACTATATTCACACCTATAGAAACGGAAAATCAATGACAAATACATTTTATGTCTCTCCCTTTCCCCCTTTTAAACACACACACACACACACACACACACACCTTAATTCTGATCACCCAGAGGCAACCTATCACAGTGTCTATAGCTGTGAGACAGCCACTGAAAAATTCAGTAGCTGGGGATGCACACATTCCTGGGGTAATTTTGAATGCTACTTGAATGCGAGGAAGGGGCGGGGAAGAAAATTTAAGTGAGTTGCATTGCCTCAGTTCATGTGGCTTGTATAATGTTCAAAAAGGAATTAGCGTGGGGGGGGGAGACACAATTTTATTGATTTGTTTACTTTGTTAAACATTTATATCCTACCCTTTGGGTGCAAAAGCACCAGTCAGGGCCACTCATTAAAACAACAGCATAAAACTATCAACCAAGGATACAGAACGACTACTTAAAACAAAGCTTTAAAAACAACAACACAATTATCTGCCGTCTACAACAAAAGCCTGCCAAAATAAAATGGTCCTTTATTCAGCAAAACCAAAGCCACACAGGACCAGCCATACTGCATGGGCCTATGGTCAAGGTGTTGAGTAATCTAAATGAACCCTGTGGAATGTTTCTTCATCCATATCAGCCACACAGTTGTGTGTCCATGTAACCCTTTCTCAGTTTGGACTAATCTTTCTCATCAGGAAGGATATATTTCGGTTCACTTCATTAAGTCATGTGTAGCTATATGCCCAGGGATCAAGGACATGAGCCCATCATCTTTGGGAAGCTAAGCAGACATTGGTCTGGTCAGTGCTTCGACAGGAGATCACCTAGGAACCCCATTCCTTAAGTTTCATGATTAAAGAAAGGCAGGACATAAATAAGTTTGGACACTTGGAATAGACTGGTGTGTCCACCTCTAGGTGACATCTTTGATGCAGCTGCTTTTTTGTTGGGTTCACTGGTATGGAACACGGAGCACAAGGCATTGGGCTGATCCCTTATAGCAGTGGAAGGAGATTTTTGTCCCTTATGAAAATGTCATTGGATTATATTATAAGAATTGAGTCTTTGCCCGAAACTGGTATTCATTATTTCGATTCACTGATTGAATGAGAATATTTATTTCCTCCTTCCATCCTGGCTATGTGTGAGCTTCTGTAACAAAGGTCACGCTTATTGGGGCTTAAGGTTTTCCTGCTGCTTTTGTTTCCTCCCCCTCCGAAAGTTCTCACTCGCAAATATAATTGTTGCCAGTGAAGTTTGAAATTATTTTGCTATTTCCACCCCCTTATAAGCATTAGTTTTTTTTCATCTTGACACAGCGCACTTGTAAAGTGTCATAGCAAGTGAATTTCAGAAGAGCAATGTCTTAATCAATGGGTTTAAATCTGCCCTCAGAGTAGAGTTCAGCGAAATATTTCATAGTACTTTAGGCCAGTCACAGTGACTTCTTCCAGAGTTATGGAGCAGCCTGCAGGCTATTCTTGAATACTGACAGTAATTTCAGCGCCTTGCGATGTGGTGCTTTTGAAGCCGTCAAACACTGAATCTTGTTCCGTTGTCATTGATTCTTGTGTTGACACCATCAAGTCACATTGCCCCTCTTATATACTGTTCCATTGTTTAATATGTATTTTTCTTACTCTGAAGTCCTTGAAATTTTATTGAGGTTTTTTGTCAAAGAGTTTCTGGAAGGCAAGAAATTGACTCAGGAAGAATCACATTATTCTGAAGGTTTCACCATGAAGGTAGCATTTTTACCCATAGCGTTAAAAATATTTCCTCATTCTGTCAAAGGAATGATCAAACAACAGACCGGCAGACGTTATTTTATTTCCACCTAATCATGTTCTACAGTGGAAAAGCACCCCAGGGCCTTTGCAGCTCTCCTGCCTTCACCTACCTGAGGTATATGGAGAGGCAAAAGGCCAAAGGGCAGGCGCTTTTCATCCATACGGGAAGTGCAAATGGTAGAACAATACTGCACACGCCGGAATACATTTGGGCTATTATCGGGAGGGTTTTGTGTTGTTTTTCAGCAATTGGAAAATGCACTTGACAAAGAGGCCCCTAAAATTTTCACCGACAGAACTTTGCGAGTCAAGAATAGAAATGGGTCCTTGTACTCTGATTGTGCTGCCATGCCTGCATTATTTCTGACTTGCGAAGCAACAACAACCAGTAGAAACAACCCATTCTGAGTTCCAGTGCTTAGGCAAATCTACAACCTTGCTCTCTTTAAGAAGCATTGCAGCTGCATAATAAGTGTCCTTACATAAAGACCCGTTGGAGAAGAACGCCAGGGATTTGAGGGGGTGGGGTATGTCAACCGTTGTGCCTATGTTGGAGCCTACAGCCTTTTCTATAGTTGCATAGGTCCACCACTGAGTGGTTCACAGCCTTAGGAGGAATCTCAAAAGACTCTAGCAGACAGGGGAAAGCAAGGGAGGTAGCCATGTTGGAGAGCTTTGCAGGCATCTCAACACAACCTGTCTCTGCAAACCAGTGGAATTTTGATAAGAATGAATTAGCCAAAGAGGGGGATACCTTGCAGCTTAGCTGAATGAGAAATAGAGTTGTTTCCCAAGGTCCCACGACTCATGCTGTGCTAAAGGAAAGGCAAACTCCCCCCTCCCCTCTAAAAATCTGATCTGGAGGCCTGGAGGCCTGAGGGACCATGTAGCACCATCTCCACATCTAAACTCACAACTTAGCAGCAGTGGGGTTTCCTGCTGCACTTTGACTGACACACTTTTACAATGCTATGAAGGGGCAGGGGACACCATTATTAAGAGAAAGCCCTGAAAGTCATTAGAAACTTGTATAACCCACTGCAAAAGTCCCCTCCTCCCACACCTTTAAGGGAAGGACTGTGACCCAGAAGTAGAGCATCTACTTTGCATGCAGAAGATTGCTGGTTCTGTCCTTAGCATCTCCAGGTGTGACAGGGAAGGACGGTTGTCTGAAACCCCGGAGAGCTTGTGCCATCTGAAAATACTGAGCCAGGTGGGCCAATCGCCCGGCTGACTCATTATAAGGCGTATGGGAGTGAGGAAATTTGTCCGACTTTGTCCAGCTCACCCCTAGGTGAGGCTCAGCGAAATATCCTTTCTTAAAATTATGCTGTAGATGGAAAGGTTATTTTCTTGAGAAATGTTTCTCCAGACCTCCTGTTTGCTAAGCTTTACCTTCTGTGCTGCACATGCTTTTAAAATATTTATGTACACTCCTCAGTGATTATCTGACTGTGAAGAAGAAAGAAACAATGGCCACTATGAGAGACGGGTGCTTACACTTTCATTTGTGTAATTCAGAGAAAACACAGCCCAAGGGGAGACCCATGGGCATGATTTAAGTTTCAGTTACGCAGTTGGAAGGGAGGAGTGGCATGAAGGCTTGCAGTTGGGAAGAGGAGCATTGTTTAAAACCCATGTTTGAGACAAAAGCACTGCCATTTTAACATTTGCACCAACACTAAGCATATATAAGTGAAGTCACACAATTTCTTTCCTTGTTTGCCCTTCTTTTAGGTCACACCCACACCATACACCACATAGCTCCCCCTTGCCCCCCCCCGAAAAAAGAACCCTGGGAACTTGAGTCTGTTAAGGGGGCTGGAAAGTGTAGCTCTGTGAGGGGGTCTCCTAGCAATTCTCAGCACCCTAAACAACTACAATTCCCAGGACTCTTGGAGTGATAAATGAGAATTTTAAATGTATGGCATGGATCTTGAGCATTCTGGGGGGCTTTGTAGGACATCAGATCCAACCCCACTGCTCAGCACAGGAAATCCAGATTGTGCATATCCCCAACAGATGTCTATCAAGTATCTTCTTGAAAACCTCCAGCAATGGTGGGCCCTCTGCCAATAGTTTGTTCTATTTTCATACTGTAACTTCTGTTGAGATATTTCTCTGCAAGTTCACCTGAAATCCAGCAGCTTAAACCCATTGGGTGATAACTTTCCTAGCCTTTCCATCTGTTGTCTCCTCTGTATTGAATTGTAGACTATATGTTCCTTGCAGCATGGGGCTCTTTTCTTGTAAGTACACAGAGCCTAGGGCTTGCTGATCGGAAGGTCGGCGGTTTGAATCCCCGTGATGGGGTGAGCTCCCATTGCTCGGTCCCTGCTCCTGCCAACCTAGCAGTTCGAAAGCATGTCAAAGTGCAAGTAGATCAATAGGTACTGCTCCAACGGGAAGGTAAACGGCGTTTCCGTGCGCTGTCTTGGTTTGCCAGAAGCGGCTTAGTCATGCTGGCCACATGACCCGGAAGCTGTACGCCAGCTCCCTCGGCCAGTAAAGCGAGATGAGCGCCGCAACTCCAGAGTCGTCCGGGACTGGACCTAATGGTCAGGGGTCACTTTACCTTTACCTTTACAATGCAGAGTGTTGGTGCTATATATAAATTAATGATTATGAGGATAATGATAATAATGGTGATAACAACAACAAAGTAATAACAATCGCCAGCAATTTATCAACAGTTAACTATAATATTAGTTTAATATTAATAACATGAAACCACTCCCCCCGAGTAAACTTGGAATTATACATATGCAGATAAGAGAGTAAAATTGAACCAGTTGTGTGTTGAAATTTCAGTGGAATGATTTACTTTTCCCAGTATATGGGGTTATGTTGTAAATACAAAAAAAAAAAAGTTTGCATTAATGAGATAATACAGCCATTTTTTCCTCCATGATTTCTTGATGCTTGGTTAATAATGAGCCTCTGCTAAAGAACTGATGGAACAGGATGACAGCTTCTTTGCTCACATAAACAAATTCATTACTTTCTGCTGATGTCCATAGTTTTTAATATAATTACATTCATTGGCTTGAAAATCAATACCCATACATAACACATATAGAAATGTTCATTGTTAATTCCTACATTTTTCTTTACTGCATATTGAGTTGTAAGGTCCATAGGTAAAGGCAATAAAAGAATGCCTAATGATGCATTTAAAATAGTTAATGTATTTTTAACAGACTGCCCAAATACAGATTTATCTACCCTGTAGGGAGATGCTCACCATCCAGAGGCCTGCATGTAATGGAACACATTTATCTGGATGATGATCTAAAGCAAGTAACTCTTTCAATGTTTCTGTCTCCATCTCCAATGCAATGAGTTATGATGAAGTAGTATGTAGCTTTTACAGCACTGAGGAAACTAATGTTTTCCCCCTGCTCCGAATTTGCAAATCAGATTCATGTACAGTACTTTGCTTCTGATGAATCTCAAATTTCATCTGCCACCATAAGAATCCATTAAATATCTTCAGGGTTTTTCCATAGGCATTAGTTTCACCTACACTGGACAGCAACTGGTTATAACGGTTACAGGTAGGTAGCTGTGTTGGTCTGACGTAGCCGAAACAAAATAAAAAAAATCCTTCCAGTAGCACCTTAGAGACCAACTAAGTTTGTCATTGGTATGAGCTTTCATGTGCATGCACACTTCTTCAGATATCATCCATGCACACTTCTTCAGATACTTCTGAAGAAGTGTGCATGCACACGAAAGTTCATACCAATGACAAACTTAGTTGGTCTCTAAGATGCTACTGGAAGGAATTTCTTCATTGGTTATAATAGTGCAACACATGAACTTTCTTTAACGAGCCTTATTGTTACAAATTCATCACACACATGCATACACAAAGCAGGCTTCATTTGGGCTGGGTTTGCCGAAGTACAATGCTCAGCTCTATGGAGGGTTAGGGTAGGATTGCCATATCCGAGTCCCCCCAAAGCCGGGTGGCATTAATTGCATATTATGCACCTCATTTGCTAGTTATGCAAAGTATGTGGTTGCTTGGGAAAGAGTTATCCTCCCACCCCTGCCCTGCCTGACTTCCCATTTCAAGTAACCCCTTTCAAAAGTTGCTCTTTAGGAATGAAACATACATTTAGAATTTCCTACTTACTTACCCCCTTAATATACTGTGGAGCTTCACAGGAGCCTGCCAACCCCTCGTGCTGATCCCGATGGTATGTTTACGTGGATATTTCGGTGAGTGTGACATGGATATTATTTAGAAATTGAACATAGATAGAACCAAGGTGGGGTGGGGGAAAACAGGGTTTCTTAGATTTCTTTGCATAAAGCCACACTGCGACTGGTACTTGAAGTTTATGGATGTATGATTTCAATCCTGCCCCCTTGGTACCCTTCCTAAATATTTCTTTTTCCTGCTTGATAGACTGCTTGAAAGCTGTGCCTGTTTTCAGTACTTCTTTAGCAGCTTATCTTTGAGCACTAAATATGGTTCAGATAATGCAGAGTATATTTAAAAATGTGTATTTCAAGAGCAAAAGCACACTGAAATGTGTGTTGCTGAAATATATCTAGAAATGTGTGTTTAAATGTGGTTTTTAATGAGTGTTTCTTTTGAAATCGAAAATTGATGCAGAAATAGGTTAGGATAGGCTATGAGTGAACACATTCAAAAGTGACACAGATAAGAAATAGACCTATTGTTCACCCCTTAGGATTATAGGCTTCTCCTTGCGATGCTTCCTTTTCTATGTAGGGAAACTTTAAAGATAGAGCGAAATATCAACTGCTACAACTCAGCAACGGATGCATCTTGTGAGGTTGCCGGGTCCGTGTTCTGCCTTTATATAAGTAGACACAAATATTCATAAGTGAAGCAGCTGCAATCTTATGCGTACTTACCGTACCTGGGAGTAAGCCACATTCAGCTTGGCTCAGCTTGTTTAAGAGTTAATGTACATAGGGACTGCTGCACATGTCACTTTACTGGGCATCAAAATAACATCAATTGCCTTCCCCCTCAAGTAACAGCAATCGTGTTAGGCAGAAAGATCCCGTTGTGAATCAGTGTGCAAGCAACTAATTGAACTGATACTCACAAGGGGAGCAAAATAGACAGGCATTTTCCAAAGCCGTGCTCATTTATATTGGTCAAGGTTTTCTTGGGTTCATAAATAATGCACTTTTTTTCAATCAAGAGAGAGGCAAGAATGCATACACATACTTCATCAAAGCTGTATAGAAGGTTTCAGTGCCTTTTAAATTATACCTTTTATATGTGGAATAGTATACCTTGCCTGATACACAAATGTGCGCGCTCTCTCTCTCTCTCAGGTCTGTAACACGGAAAGCTATAGTATACTAAAAGATTCCTGACACAGGACAGCGAGTCATTGTTTACTGTCTTCTAACACTTGTTTTTGTTCTAGATAAATAGCAACCTTCTCTATGACGTTGTGTGCTGATATATCACAGGGTTGTCTTTTGGGGGGGGGGTTGCAGGTTTAAGCAAAAACACACACCAATATTATCCTTTCCTGCGCAAACCTTCCACAGCCTCACCCCAGTAACTTTTCTGCCTATCATTCCAAACCCCCACCAACAATTTAGTTGTCAACAAAAGGCCTTTCATTCCTCAATGTGCACTTACTCTTCATGTGATTATAGGCGTCAGTCAAGTGAGCAAGGAAACACAACATACAAAAGACGGAAATAGTTCTGCCAGGCACTGCCTGAAAACTGTGGTTCAGAGTTAAAATATAGCAGCGTGGTGCCAAATGTACTGGCCTGGTACACTTTTGACAGGCCTGATGGGAGAATATATCTATTGCTGAGAGTACCTGCTCACTGCTAATGGCACATCGCCATAGCAACTACAGGCCTAACATTTCTGCAGTAACCAACTAGTAGTTCAAACTGACCTGCATTTTTAAAAAGCAAAAGAAAGGGAAGTGTCATAAAATCGAATTGCTTGTTGACAATGTATTATGCTCAAGCTACGTTAACAAACTGACGGCAGAATTGAGTTTTACATTCCTTCACTGCATCCATAAACATTAGACAGCAATTTATTATTTGCAAAGAAATAAGGCTTACTTATCATAGTGGAACTGCTCTAGTGGTCAGCAATTGACTGTTGGTCAACAAATATACCTGCCCTATAACCTGCTGACTTTTGCTGCTGCTGCTTGTGAATTTGAGTTTTAATTGTGCTTCAGTTATTAATTCTTTTGTTGTTTTTGTTGTTTTATACTGTTTGTGTGTACATGTGTGACCACTCAGACAATTTCTGTTTGGAGTACCTATACAATGCAGCACATATATATATAAACAAACAGATTCACTGTTATTGTTTATGCCATTAATAAAATTTAATGTCTGGGGCTAAAGGGCAAAGGATTATATTAGATAATCCCCATGGATTTGTATGCCCAAATTGAAATAATAGCAGGCTCCTATACCAAGGCTTTTTTTCAGCCGGAACTCTCCAGAAATCAGTTCCAGCACCTCTCAGGTGGGTGTAATTGCCATTCTGAGAGAACGAGGGATGTGTTCATGGTGAGTTCTGGCACCTCTTTTTCTAGAAAAATAGCACTGGAGTTAAATTGGTGTTAAATTCAATTCAATTTCTTGTTAATTTGTTTAAAATTTTGGAAAACTAATAACAATTAAATGGTGGGGGGGGGAGAGAAAAAATCACTAGGGAATATGGTTAGGCCACTGAAATCTCTCATCCTTAGTTTATGACTGGAAAGTGAGACGAAACTTCATGAAGCTATCCTGATCATGAATGGCTAAACCATTTGATTACTGAAGTAAATAAATATAATGACGAAACCTCCAGACTCTTCTGTGTCCCATCTAGCACCTAGAGCACCTGACTCATGATTGAAACATTGATACCAATTTCTTCTTTTGTAATACATACATATATATATATATGTCATTCCTCAGCATTTCTGTCCTTGAAATAAGATGTCTATTATGAGAATTATTGGCCTGGCTAAATTAATCTTCTGTAGCATTACAATAATTGATGATGTGGCATTTAAAAATATGTGCTTTCTTTCTTTCTTTTAAAATCAAGCTGTCCAGGATAGGAAAAAATGAAAGGGTTTTTTAAACACTTTCAGTAATTAGTGGTCTGGACCAGCAAACAGAATCTCAGTAGAATTATGATGAATTACATATTCCTTATAAGCTTTATTGATTAATATGTCTTGTGCCCATGCAAGAGGAAGGCATGGAATAAAATCAGACATACTTAGGTTTTCACTGGTTCCAGATTTATAGGTGTATCTAAGTTATCACATATTTAATTAGGGCCACAGGTATTGTTTTCCCCAGAAAACCAAATTTGCAGTCTTCTCTAGACGTTGCATGATGTATTACATTTACTTGGTGGATTTAAAGCAATTCATTGCAGCATGACATTCCCTATTGGTGTCTTTGCCAACTGAGATGTAATGGGTATGCAAAAGAACATATAAATCATATCATTGCTGCCTTTCAAGAAAATGTATCAAATGCAACAACCTACAAAGAAATGTACTATTGCACTTGACCCAATGTACTTATTATCCAGCCCCAACCCCCAGAAACTGACAGGTTTATGTCACAAAAATAAACCCTATTCATGCGGGGCTGGTCTATGGGTATGCTAAATTCACGAAGACGGCAGAGAGCTCCTTGTTGGCACTGGTCTTGATTGCGATGCACTGGCTTGCATTTGTGCATTGAGCAAAACACCTGGAAAAAAGGGGACCCATCTTGTACACAGTTATATAAATGTAGGTAGTTTATGCAGTCAGGAATCTTCTGATTGTGTACAACTTTAAAATGTAGGCACTCCATTTTTGTACTGGAGGGCAGGCCAAGGTGGCAGTGCATGTGTGGCAACTGCATGAATAGGGTCCATAAAGGAGGCTTGGCTTTGTTAGGATCTCTTACTTGCAAGTAGGACCCTGGCAGAGACACATGCCTGACTGGCATGTTCTCTCCCTCCTGGTCAATCGTTCGGGAGCTTCAAAAGCATTCTTCAGCCCGAACATCACAGCGACTGATGCCAACTGACATCAGCACACTTACGGATCTGCAGAGTTTGCGCAATTGCATAACAGTACCACAGCATTTGGCTAATCTATGTTTATTTACATATAAACACACACGGAGCACTGCAACATGGCTCCCTCTCTCTCTAGTATCAGACAGCAAAGATTGAACAAAAGACAACAGTCCCACTCCAGGAAACACAGTAACACAAACATCCTGTTTCCATCACTTCTGACTCTGATATATGTAAACATATACCATCATGTGATAGACAACAATCCCATGAATGCAAACACGGGGAATGAATCTCTAACAGGCACCTCTGAATACAACATGGAAACTGTGAGCTTCCAGCAAGTTGTTGGACTTCACTAAATGATACATTTTTTAAGAAGAAGAAAATGCCTCTGTTTATACATGACTTTATTGTACTGTATAAGATATAGTGATAAGTAGTGATATGCAATCACTTCAAATACTTAAAAAAACACAACACAACATAACATTGATACGACTTTTTGCTGCTGCTGCTGCTTGTTATAGTATTTGACAGAATTTATTTATGAAAAATGTTTTAAGTAAATGCAATATATTGATGCATGCACATGCACATGTGCAAGCACATACACACACAAAGATGTTTTCCCCACAACAAGCTCCATTTCCTACCAGTTCCCACCCTCACCTTCACAAGCAAAATCCCCTTCTTTGCAAAGGGTTGGGAGTAGGGAGAGCTCACAGCAGGCCCACCTAAGAAAAGGGCTACTGCTCAGTGGTAGAACATCTGCTTTGCATGCAGAAAGTCCCTTGCTCAACCCTGCCTGAAACTCTGGAGAGCTGCTGCCAGTCAGTGCAGATAATACTAACCTAGATGAACCAATGGTCTAACTCAGGCATCCCCAAACTTCGGCCCTCCAGATGTTTTGAACTACAATTCCCACCTTCCCCGACCACTGGTCGTGTTAGCTAGGGCAGTGTTTCCCAACCAGTGTGCCTCCAGATGTTTTGGGACTACAACTCCCATCATTCCTGTGATGTCTTGCTAGCTAGGGATGATGGGAGTTGTAGTCCCAAAACATCTGGAGGCACACTGGTTGGAAAACACTGAGCTAGGGATCATGGGAGTTGTAGGCCAAAACATCTGGAGGGCCGCAGTTTGGGGATGCCTGGTCAAATTTGATATCAGGCAGCTTCCTATGTTTTCTGCCCTGAGCTTGAAATAATCCATCCCACCCCTTGTTATTTCAAGGTTAAGGCAGCATCTAGTAGACTTCACCTGACTACAGTGGAACCTCGGTTTACGCCTACCTCCATTTACGAACACCTCGGTTTACGAACACCGCGGACCCAGAAGTGTTTACGTCCGGGTTCCGCGGCGTCGGATGCACAGACACGATCTGTGCAGTGCGTGCATGCACAGAAGCGCCCTATCGGTGCTTCACGCACATGCAGAAGCATGCCTTTGGTGAGCGAATGCCTCAGCCAGCGAACACCTCCACAGAACGGATTGCGTTCGCAAACCGAGGTACCCCTGTACTGGTTTTCTCCTGCCCTTTTGCAAACTGAAACATTTTGCTGCTGCTGCTGCTTATAAAGGGCAAAAATGGCAGGTATGGCTAGTGGCAAGGCAGCAGATTAAACCCTATTTGACTTGGCCCCATACGCAAATGGACCTGCGCCTGACTCAGAATGGGAGCACTTCTTCAAATGGGGAGATTTGAACCCTCCACTTCTCATCATCACTTACTGTTGGTGAAATCCAACTGTGGGAGCCTTGATTCAAAATGAAGGATTCCCCCCCCCCCCCGCGTGCACACACTTAGAAATAGCGCTTTCTGGATTATGCATGGTGGCTGTGATCAAAGGTAGTACAAGGTGAGATCTGCTCATGGGGGAGTGGATCTCTTGCTTTTCAGACTCCTCCAAATTTATAGAAAAAACTTGCAGCATGATACAAGGGGAGAGAGCTGCTCTTCAAAAAGGAAAGAGAGAGAGAGAGAGAGAGAGAGAGAGAGAGAGAGAGAGAGAGAGAGAGAGAGAGTCAGAATAACTGCACTTAGGAAATTTGCTTTACAATACTTCTCAGTGCTGGATGCCTCTGGGCTTTCTCCTCCCATCCCCAGCATAGCCGTGGTTTGTACACAGGTTTTCTAGAGGCGTCAAAGTCTGATATAGGGTAATGCTTCCACCACCGGAACATTTTGCAAGCAGTAGTATTTTTCAAGGAAGAAATGAAATGGGAATCCTAGCTTCACATAGGGATAAACGGACACTAGTAAACTGATATCCAGTATGTTGCCATAGTTTCCATTAGTTCCGTTTTATTTGCGCAACACTAAAAACAAACTAGAGATTGAATGATGAGACAGGCAGAGACTATTCATATCTATCTATCTAAGCCAGGCATCCCCAAACTTCGGCCCTCCAGATGTTTTGGACTACAATTCCCATCATCCCTGACCACTGGTCCTGTTAGCTAGGCATCATGGGAGTTGTAGGTCAAAACATCTGGAGGGCCGCGGTTTGGGGATGCCTGATCTAAGTATATGACACCAGTCCTGGCCCAAATGCACTAGCTGCCAATTCAAAGCCCAATTCAAAGTGCTGGTTTCGACCGATGAATCCTTAAACGGCTCAGGACTGCAATGCCTCCAGGACAATCTCTCCCCATATCAACTGACCTGGACCCTATGTTCATCATCTGATGCCCTTCTTCATGTGCTCCCTCCATTAGAGATTTGGAGGGTAGCGAAACAAGAATAGGCCTTTTCTTTGTTGAATGCTCTCTCCAGGGAGGCTCGCTGTGCACCATCATTATATATTTTTTATGTCTATTTGTTTGCTTTGGGTTGCTCTGGGCAAGATAAAAGTGACAAATTTAATATATTTTTAAATATCTGTTGAAATACTGGGTGTGATTTTTAATGATTTGATAACTGACTTCTGTGAAAACAAGGATTAAGCTCAGTGATGTGGAAGTGTGGTCTCCTTTTCCATAGGAAATGGTGGCGCTTCCTGCTAGCATGTCCTATTGCCACCTCAAACAAATCAACACTGAGTATCAATTGTTAACTGCCTTAAACATGAGCCTCATTAAGAGAAAGAACCCCCCAATGCTGCTGCACTTACAAGATTTACTGCAGTGTGAACTTTAATCAGTAACAGCCTATTTCTTCAGATGCATAATAATACTTGGCATTTATTTTAGCTCATTTCAAGTGTTTGACACATTTCACATCTGTAATCCTAGCAATTCTTATAACAGTCCTTAATCCTATAAGGTGGGTCAATGCTGTTATCCCCATATTGCAGGTGAGGGAGAGGTGAAGATTAATGATGGAACTGAATCTTGCAATTTTCCTGGCTCATAACTTGCATTGTAGGAGATATACTTATTACTCAAGCACAATTCTCCTGAAGTCTTCTAGCAATTCTAAATCAGTTTAGATATGCTGTGCATTCTTATTATATTTATTTATTTAATTTATATACCACCCTTCATCCAGTAAACACCTGCAGAAGGCTGGACTACTTTAAATGGAGAAACACCTCTCAGTGAAAGTGCAGCTAGCTATTGTGAGCATAGCTGCCAAGTTTTCCCTTTTCTCGCGAGGAAGCCTATTCAGCATAAGGGAAAATCCCTTTAAAAAAGGGATAACTTGGCAGCTATGATTGTGAGTTGAAGCTGCTATGAGGCTCAGTCTGAGATCAACACATTTTTTATGTTGTTCCCAGCCTGTGATCTTTGGATGAAGGGTGGTCATGGCTGAGTGGGTCTTTGAACCCTGCTCTCCCTGCCTGACACACTAACCAATACACCACAGTGACTTCCAGGGTGTATTAACATTTTGGAACACAGTTTGATGAGGCAATGTGTAGTACTGCCCTTGATCTCCTCTCAGCTGTTGGGAGTTTAGCTGCAAGCCTTTGTAATGTAGGGTTATGCCCCTATCAAACCTGTGGGATTTTACATGCACAGGACTGATTGGTTACTCATTTTATTGTTCCTTCAGGTGCTCTACTTTCACCGGTGCTAGTTTTTACTCCAGGATGTTACACAGTGTTTAAAACAGTTGAATAGTGTAGCCCTGTTTAAAAGCAACATCTATAACAAGTGTAGTAAGTACATTTATATACTAGCTTATGCCCTCTCATGGCAGTAAAAGTCAATTCTGGATTGCTTTAGGAAGAACTATAAAAATGTAAATTACGAAGACAGACCTGATTTGGTCTTATTGCCTTGGCTGAGTTCTAACACTTAAACTTGGAATATATGGCTGCTGGAGGTAATTAATACTAAGTAATTTGCATATTCACAAGACACTGTACTATTTTTCTCTCAGCCAGGGTGAGATGAATGAGTCGAGGTTCCCGAGACCACTTAACTAGGATTCTGGATTTGAAGTATATGCCTTCATTTAAATGTGTACAATTCCTCATAGCATGTTATCTGAGCTCTATTATATTGCCCGTATTTTTCATAGCAGGAAAGAGGAAATAAGAAGGATTATTTTTATTTGATGCAACAGAAAATACTGTGGAAACCAAGCAAACAGGTAATTTTTAAAAATGTAAAAATTGAAATGGAGATTCACAGTCATACAATCAGGATGTTATATTCTCTCATTGGGAGCAGTCTAATATGGACAAATATAAACTGTTGGTTCTGTATAAGTGGAAGATTTCACAAAACAATCACACAAAGGCTGCAATTGTAAAATAATGCTTAAGCAATATACCTTTTCCCTTTTTTGATGTCAGTGAGGCTAACACCTGAAATCCCAAGCTGCTTTGCGTTTAGATTTGACCACGTGACTAATTCCGCTGCACCATAGGGAGTAAAGCATCTCTCTGTTCCGCTTGAAGGAGAAAGAAAACTTCCAATATATAGTAAAGGTAAAGGGACCCCTGACCATTAGGTCCAGTCACGGACGACTCTGGGGTTGCGGCGCTCATCTCACTTTACTGGCCAAGGGAGCCGGCATACAGCTTCCGGGTCATGTGGCCAGCATGACTAAGCCAGTTTTGGAAAACCAGAGCAGCGCACAGAAATGCCGTTTACCTTTCTGCCGGAGCGGTACCAATTTATCTACTTGCACTTGGACGTGCTTTCGAACTGCTAGGTTGGCAGGAGCAGACACTGAACAATGGGAGCTCACCCCATCACAGGGATTTGAACCCCCGACATTCCGATCAGCAAGCCCTAGCCTCTGTGGTTTAACCCACAGCGCCACCCGCGTCCCTATATTATGTAGTAGTACTATTGAATATAACTGTGCTCTTGAAGACTAAATATGGAATGCTGTTTTTAAAAAGTGTAAGCGAAATGATAAAAGTGTGACAAATGATCCCACTGGGATCTAAGAGTTGTTGATGGATCCCACCTGTAGGTCAAACAGGAGTTTATAAATTTGGGAAGCCATCCTTTTCTAGTCTATGGCAGGGGCAGAGGTGTTCAAATGTAGTTTGAAATCTCAGAGGTTGTACTTGGTTGTAGAGTTTGTGTGCTAATGAACAAATTAGTAAATCCCGCAACCATGTGTAGGAGATGCCTGACTGCTAGTGCTTCTTTCTCAATGGATTTGCCTCTAGGACGAATAAGTCTGAATACCCATTCTTTATATTATAGATACTTATCCTCTTGTCAAAAGCTCAGACAATTGAGGAAAGGGAAAGCCATAGATGGGTGCCAGAAGAGGAGCTCAACATTTCCAGACCAAGAAGGTAAGTCTTAAGAATGGAATTTTAATTTTCTTGACTGCATTCCAGGACATGGGCAATAAAGGAAGGCCTTGTATTGTTAATGATTGTGGTGAGGACTCCATTCTTATCCAGGGAATGTCTGAACCTCTGATGATGTGGAGCATTTGCTTTAGTTTGAAGGTGTTGAAATAAAACTGTAAGTTAGGAAAGCTGAGGCTTTCTCTAGATCTAAGTCTACAGAGAGTAATTTTGGCTGATTTGTTGTGCTTGCCTTTGTTGGTGTCGAGTTCCATTGTTTGTTACTACTTCTTGAGGGTCTTAGTGGGAATGTCTATTGGCAGAACTTGGAACTTGGAATAAAAATAGAAAGCAAGGTAAGATGGCAATGTGACCAAGCCATGAAAGGACTATATGTTTCCACCTGCACCTGCAAAGGTCAGATTTTAGTTTGGAAGCAAGACTGGTGTGATTTCTTTTGTACAGATACTTTAAATCTTCATTTAGCGTCACCCCCACATATCTGAACCACCCACAATATGACTGGTAGCCAGACAAGGTTTGCAGGTGGGTTGTTGTTGTTGTTGTTGTTGTTGTTGTTGTTTGCTTCTCCAAGAATATTGAAGGTCATTATTGTGGAATTTGAATTATTTACTTTGAGTCTTGCTGCTGCATGAAACTGCTATAAAATGGATTGAAGAGCTGGTTAGGCTCGACTGGGATTTTCTGCCATTTCTGATCTTGTTTGCCAGGGTTTTGATCACTAGTGCAAAGAGTTGCAGGGGACAACAGGCAACTTTGTTTAGTACAGGCATCCCCAAACTGCGGCCCTCCAGATGTTTTGGCCTACAACTCCCATGATCCTTACCTAAGAGGACCAGTGGTCAGGGATGATGGGAATTGTAGTCCAAAACATCTGGAGGGCCGAAGTTTGGGGATGCCTGGTTTAGTACAAGCATAGGCAACCTCAGCCCTCCAGATGCTTTTGCCCAACAACTCCCATGATCCCTAGCTAACAGGACCAGTGGTCAGGGATGATGGGAATTGTAGTCCCAAAACATCTGGAGGGCCAAGGTTGCCTATGCCTGGTTTAGTACCTTGCTGTAGTTGGATTGCCAAGGAGCTGAGTCCATTCATTAGATTGTTTCTGAGTTGTTGTTTTTTTAAAAAATACATTTTGTCTACAAAGTGGAGGAATTCCCCCCTGCCCAAAAATCATTTTGTTTAACAAAAACTTAATAAAGCTCCATTCAACTCTGTAGAAGGCCTTGAATGTAACCAAGGAAATGAAAACTTCCTGGATTCTGCTTGGGGAAAATTTATGGGTGGTGTTCAAGGCTCAGCAGAAAGAGTATGATATGTGCTGCTTTGGTATAACTCCTGTTTGATTGGGGGATGTCAGTGTGCCTATTAACACATTCAACCTCTTTACCATTACCGCTGACAATATTTTTACATCCTAATTGATTAAGGAAATCAGTAAGATCCTACAAGAGTTGGGTCCTTACCAGGTTTACATAGGAACACTGTCTTGGAGTGTCTCCAGGGTTCGAGTATATTGTTAAAAAAGTTAGTGAGCTATGGAGCAAGTTCAATGTTAAACTTTTTGTAGAATGTGGCACTGAATCCACCGGGACCTTGGGATTTCCCATGTTTCAGCCTTTTGATAGTGGACAATATCTCGGATTGTTGTATTGTGCTATTGAGGAATGAGTGTTGGTCTGGTATAAGCGTTCCTATCATAGATGGTGTTATGAAGTTTTCTATTGTTTTCAGGTCAAGATTACATATTTGTGATTCTAGCCATCTTCCTCTGAGGAGTCCATTTTCAGAACATTTGTCGATTTGATTTTTCTATTCTTACTCTATAAATATATTTTGCTTCATGGGAAATTAAATTAAGCCAGACCTTTCCTAAAAGGGAAATCAGGGCAACCTACATGTTTCCACCCTTTTATTCTCACATGAACCCTGTAGTTGTACATGCCATTTCTCTTTGTTTGGTAATGCAGAAGATATGGCACTTCTATTAATTGGAATTGGAATGGGAGAGGGGATAATATGCTAGGGTAGCCTTCCCCAACCTGGTGTCCTCCAAATGTTTTGAATGACAAACTGCGGGAGGCAGTGCAAGACAGGAGTGCCTGGCGTGCTATGGTCCATGGGGTCACGAAGAGTCGGACACGACTAAACGACTAAACAACAACAAACAAAAGCAAGCACCATCACAGATGATATTTGTAGTCTGATGCATCTGGAGGGTACATAGTGGGGGAAGACATGGGGTTAAGGGTTGTATCCAGCACTGGTTGTATCCAGGGTTGTATCCAGCACTAGCAGAGAACACTTCCACTCACACAAGGCTGGGCACCACCACCCACTACAGCCGTCTGTTGAATTACATTCAGTTCCAAAGGGTTCCCTAGGACTCAGGTGCACCTTTTATGAATGGCTGCAATATGTGTGTAAGTAGATTAGAAGAAACCTGGGCCCCCACCTTTCATGAGTAGAAGTGCTTACATTGACTTGGAAAGAGAAATCATCTAGATTCTAGAAAATAACCCCATTTTTCTAACCAAACAATGAATGGTAGTGTGAAGAAACTATTGTATAAAATACTGTTCTGTATCTTGGACTTTTCTTCAAAGCAATACTTCAGCAGTCCTGCGTTTTCATTTCCTTTAAAAGAATGCCCTTTCAAAAGGATTCATTGACAGCAGACATGCTACAATCAGATATTATTCCAAAACCATTGTCCTTCTGCTCCTGCTGCAAGTAGGTCACAGTGGTGAAGTATCTTCAGATGCTTTGTGTGCATACTTGGTCTTTTATGCGCTGGAGAATAAACTGAAACTGTGGTTCTCCTGGCAGTCTGGTAGTGGGAAATATTAGCAGTCTGCTGCTTTTGGTCTGCCATTCTTTCACTTTCATTACCAACTGCAAGGATTCTGAACTTGTTCAAAAAGCTAAGAATGTAAATCTAAAGGTTAACCCAATGATATGGGAATCTGCTGCCTGGTTTCAAATTCAAGCAGCTTGTGCTGGGTTTTCTCTTCATGAACCCCCTGCCATGTGGCTATGTCTAACTAACACATGTTTGCATTGGCTTCCATGTGTCCAAAGGTCAAGGGGGCAAACCCATAAGATGCACTCAGAGAGAGTGGGTCATGCCAGTCTGACTAACCAGCAGAAATGTATTTATGTGTTTATTATATTTGTAGCCTGCCTTTCTTCCTAAGAGATCTGTCACCATACTTTGAGGAGGGGGATCCGATTCCCTCTTTGTGGGATGAGTATGTGTCCACTATGTGTCCCTGTGTGTTTACACACATGAAACTCTGCTTCACCATATACTGCTTCAAATACAGGTGTATATTCTGGATCCCAGTCTGAACTAGATATAGCTGCTTTTCAGTTTTTGCCTTGGTTTTATTGTTTTTTAATTGATTGCATTTTACATGAGGCTGCAGCAAAATGTTGAAGAAACTCAGAAACCGTAGCAGCAATGTCTTATTTCCTCCCTTGTAGGCGTGATGCTACAACGATTGTCACACAGATCAAAAATGCATGAGCTGAGATATAACTCAAGGGACAACATGGTTCAGAAACAATAGATTACTATCATTGGGTGAAGCAGAGATTCTAGTAGTGTCTCACATTACAGGTAGAGCTTATTCCACAGGGGCTTAGGGGAGATGAATGACTAAAATGTCTGAAGAAAACTGTAACTTATTTCCTTTTGTAGTGGGCTTGCTTCAGCAGCTGATGTCTATTGCTTCAGCAGATTGGTTTTATGTAGCTGACAGGTGGGCAGGTGTAGAGATGGATTTTTGTCTGGGCCTTTTTTGTTGTTTCATTTGTAGCTTATTTTAAAAGGCAGGGTTGTATTCATTTTGCTATCATCAGAAGTTGCCGTTTGTGTGGGGAATAAGAAGCTTGGAAGGAAATCAAAGCACTGGAAGAGAGCAAACTGGATTTCCGTTGCTGTGCCTCTCCCCACATCCACACCCAGCCCTGTTTGAGGGTTTCTCCTTTCTGTCCTTTTCTCTGGATTAACACCTATAGTTGCCTTCTAGTAAAGATAAATTATAATATGCGGTGAACCTACTCTCAGGAGCCAGAAACATCCTAGCCAGACACTGGAGAGACCTGTCATAGAATCATAGAGTTGGAAGAGACCACAAGCGCCATCCAGTCCAACCCCCTGCCGAGCAGGAAACACCATCAAAGCATTCTTGACATATGCCTGTCAAGCCTCTGCTTAAAGACCTCCAAGGAAGGAGACTCCACCGCACTCCTTGGTAGCAAATTCCACTGCCGAACAGCTCTTACTGTCAGGAAGTTCTTCCTAATGTTTAGGTGGAATCTTCTTTCTTGAAGTTTGAATCCATTGCTCCGTGTCCGCTTCTCTGGAGCAGCAGCAAACAATCTTTCTCCCTCCTCCATATGACATCCTTTCATATATGTCAGGAGTAAGCATGGACCAATGGTATCAAAGAGTATGGAAAACATTATTAGAAAAACTAACCAATAAACTAAACCTGACACGGGGACAACTGACACATAAACAACAAGATAACGGCAAGAATCCGCCAATGGCATATGAATCAATATGGCTAACCTGATACAAACACATGCACACCCCACTCACACATGAAAACAAAGTTCACCACAGCCAATCACAAACAAACAACCACACCCTAGGCCAACTCCAACCTCTCTCACCACCAAAGGAACACAAGCCAATAGCAAAGAGAACCTGCACAAGCGACGCTGAAACAACCCCCCCATACATTAAGTAGAATAGAAACATCACCACCCAACCCCACCCTCACTCATCATGCCCCCCTCCACCTCTTCCCCCTTTTCTTCCTAACGTAACACTAATGCCTCAACAAATGAAACTGATCTGTAGAAAATGTAACTTGAAAAAAGAGACATTGCACATATAGTGGTACCTTGGTTTAAGAACAACATAGTTTATGAACAACTTGGATTAAGAACGCTGCAAACCCGGAAGTAGGTGTTTTGGTTTGTGAACTTTGCCTTGGAATAAGAACATGTTTCGCTTCCTGTCGAGTGTGTTCCATTTGTAAATTGAGTCCCCTGCTGCTATGGGAAAGCACGCCTTGGTTTAAGAACACTTTGGTTTAAGAACAGACTTCCAGAACTGATTAAGTTTGTAAACCAAGGTGCCACTGTACCTTTGTAAACCAAGAAATCTTTAATAAAAAACAAACAAAAAACATTGCAGCATTCTTATCCAGATGTTAAAGCTGCCTAACCCAACCTGGTGCCCTCCAGATGTTTTGGGCTACAGTTCCCAACTTTCCTGACCACTTCCTTGTTGTCTGGAACTAATGGAAATTTTAGTCCCAAACATTCAGAAGGCACCTGGGATGGGAAGGCGGACTTAAAGGGTTCTTAACCTGCTTGCGGCCCTCACACATACAATGAATTGCTCCCTGCCCAGAGGATTTATAATTCAAGTACAGTGGATAAGGTAAAGCTGAAAAGAGAGCAGAGGTCTTACAGAACCAATATGGAGGATCAGGAGGGTTAAATGATAGCAGGAAGTGCGGAGAAGTGAGGCCATGTTGATTCAGGAAGAAAATGGAACTTGAGGTAGGTAAAACTTTAGCTGTTTGGTAATGGGTTTTCTGCTGTGTTTTGTTTGTTTGTAATCAAAAAGGCTGAGAGGCAAAGTTTTGTGGAGAAAAAGGTTGTTAGTTTACGTATATGAACAGTCACATTCATTGAAGTGTGCTCTTAAGTATGGAGATCTTAAGTAGTATGTTTATTAAAGATCACATCCCTAAAGCACATTTGCCTTCTACTATCACATTATCACCATCCTCTTCCTAGCTGTATTGCCTAGGCCCTAGAGCAAGGGTCACCAACATGGCATTAATGGATATATGTGTACCTCAAAAGGTCTTCACTGAGGCCTGCAGGGTGCCTCCAACCCCATAAAATTAGGTTTCAAAGAAACATTCTTTTTAGCCAATAGACACACTCTCTCTCTCTCTCTCTCTCTCTCTCTCTCTCTCTCTGTGTGTGTGTGTGTGTGTGTGTGTGTGAGAGAGAGAGAGAGAGAGAGAGAGAGAGAGAAGGATAGACAATTTCCTCAGTTTGCAAACGGGTCCATGGGCTCAAAAAGGATGGCAATCACTGGCCTAGACAGTTGTCCCACTGTTACAATTATAATAAAAAAATTCCTTCAGTAGCACCTTAAAGACCAACTAAGTTTTTATTTTGGTATGAGCTTTCGTGTGCATGCACACTTCTTCAGATACAGTGAAATAGAAGTCCCCAGGCACTTATGTAGAGAAGGGATGGGGAGGGGTGGGGATGGGGAGGGGAGGGGGGATCACTCAGAAGGGTGGTGGAAGTGGGTGATTGACTGACTGATAGCTGTTGATGACCGAAAACGACTGCAAATGGTTTTGCATGAAAAAGCAAGGGTTGAGATGGCTGAAGATCGCTTATCATGTATAATGAGATAAGAATCCGATATCTCTGTTCAAACCAGGTCCCTCCATGGTTTTGAGATTGGTGATAAGTTGTAATTCAGCAACTTCTCTTTCCAGTCTATTTCTGAAATTCTTTTGTAGTAAGACAGCTACTTTGAGATCTTGTATAGAATGTCCTGGGAGATTGAAGTGTTCTCCTACTGGTTTTTCTGTCTTCTGGTTCCTGATGTCAGATTTATGTCCATTTATCCTTTGGCGTAGGGTTTGGCCTGTTTGTCCAATATAGAGAGCTGAAGGGCACTGTTGGCATTTGATGGCATACACAATGTTAGAAGATGAGCAATTAAATAGTCCTGAGATGGTATGTTGGATGTTGTTGGGGCCAGTAATGATGTTGTCCGGGTGTATGTGGCAGCAAAGTTAGCATCTGGGTTTATTGCAGGCTCTGGTACCAGTGTCCGTGTTAAGTCTGGTGATTGTATTATTGCGGGTGAGGAGTTGTTTAAGATTGGGTGGCTGTCTGTAGGCAATGAAAGGTCTTCCTCCCAGAGCTTGAGAAAGGGAGCTGTCATTGTCCAGGAGAGGCTGTAGATCTCTGATGATGCGTTGTACTGTTTTAACTTGGGAGCTTTAACTCACCTACTTCCACCACCCTTCTGAGTGATCCCCCTCCCCTCCCCATCCCCACCCCTCCCCACCCCTTCTCTACATAAGTGCCTGGGGACTTCTATTTCACTGTATCTGAAGAAGTGTGCATGCACATGAAAGCTCATACCAAAATAAAAACTTAGTTGGTCTTTAAGGTGCTACTGAAGGAATTTTTTTATTTTACTTCGACCCAGACCAACATGGCTACCTACCTGTAACTGTTACAATTATATTATTTTGGACCTTTTCTCTATGTGTTATCACTGTGCAATTATCCTTTTTGAATAATACATTACTATTGCCTTCCTTTCGGCTTCCCCACAGGTTTGTAGATAAAAGGTCAATCAATCAAACCATATCCTAATTCTCATAGCTAAATTGGGTACCAGATTATTCTAGCCATGGAAAGAGTATTCATATGCATCTAGGGAAAGAATTCCACATGAAAATAGTGCCAAATCTCTTTGAATCACGTTTCCTTTTATAAAAGAGCTTAAATGCTTTTGGGGAGTTTTGCAATGCCAGTTAGATAAATGGAACAAAATTAAAGCAGAAAAAGAAAACAGCTGAATATTTAAAGACTTGGTGATTGAGAGAACTATTTGGTTATTTAATAGCCTCACAAGGGAAATAGTAGAAGATTCATTATATTAACCAGGCATCACCTGTGTTGGAAAATATGTTGCATTGGCTTAAAAAAAGATTAATATTCCTGTTATGGACAGAAATTCTGCTTCTCACCTTATATAGACATTTGGTAAAGTGAAGTGAGTTATGTAAAACTCTCAGGAATTTAGTCATCCTGATGAAACATCAAGTTGCTGAATTGTTGCAAAATAAAACAATTTTCACTCAAAATAGCTTTGAATTCGCCTGTAGTGCAGAAGAGAAAACTTCATGTCATTAAGTGTTTGACTCAACTGAATCACTCTGGAGAAATGATAACATCACATGTTTTCAGGTTTGTCACCTAACATCAAATGATTAAATGTGCATCAGTGTCTTACACTAAATGCCCCAAATTTGGTGAACATTGAAATTCGCAGGTGAATGTTAACAATTCCAGGCAAACATTGCGAATGTTAGCATTCACTGAGGCCAGGGTGGACTTTGGTAATATGACACCCTGAGCAAAGCTCAAAAGTTATCTGGGCCTGATAAAACATTTCAAATATGTTTCCATATTTGTTTTAATACATTCACAATGTTGTTGATGTACATGTGCCATCAGAAGTAAGCCCCGTCGACTTCAATGGGACTTACTCCTAGATAACTGCGTGATATAATTGCAGTCTTTTTGTAATATACAAACAAAAGAAGCTCTTGATCGTTTTTGCCTCACTTTCATTGTAATGCTGCATTTTTGAAGACTGGCCACTAGAGTGCTGCAGGTATCCATTCAAGATGAGTTTCTACATTGCTAGACACAGTTCTCAGCAAACATACATTGTAAATAAAGGTGGCTGTGTGTTTTAAATGCTTTATTGCGTCTGCCCTGCCCTTCTTGGAAATTAGCTGTAAATGGAGTGGCTTGGGGACACTGGGTTGTTTTTATTGCCTTGTGAGAGTGCAAAACATACAAACGCAGAGCAGGGAGAGATGTTTTGTATTGCCATCATGTTTTAAAGAATGTGAAATAAGCAATTAAACACACATAGCGGCTTGTCAGTTGTATGCTCTCTCTATAGCTGTATTGATATAGCTGTAAATAATGGATGTGTGTTTTTTATTAATTAGTTGGTGCTAAGGCAGTCTCTCTTTTTGCAAACAATTGGACAGTGGTTTTCGGACACCAGTTATGGCTCAAGTAAAATGGTGCAGGGATGTCTGGTGCCCTTTGGGACTGGTAGGCCAGGAGGAACAGGAAGACCAACACTAGGTGGAGTCAGAACCAATGACAGGTGGAGCCAACACAGTTTAGTATTGGCCTCCTTCTTGCTGATTTCTGCAAGGGTGACATGGAGCAGGAGGAGAGCTGAGAGTCAGGGCTACTCTTTTGAATTAGTTGTAAGTAAGAAGGCAAGCCGGGGGGCTTGGAAGAATCAAGACTGTCGGTGGGGCACATAGAATCATTAGACCATAGAGTTTTTGAGTTGGAAGGGACACTGAGGATAATCTAATCCAATCCCCTGCAATGCAGGAAAATGCAGCTGTCCTATACAGGGATCAAACCTGCAACCTTCGCATTAGCAGCACCCCGCTCTAACCAACTGAGCTATTGCTGTGCCCCTTTCTCCCCAATGGACCAGCCTCTACTGATATAGAAATGAAATGGAAGGCCTTTAAATGCTATGGTCAAGGCTTCATCATTAACTGGTGAACAAATAATGCCTGGCATAGCTCCTTCTGCAGAGAAAAATAGGCTTGTGAAATCCTCAAAATGTCACCCCTTTCTTTCTCACCTGACTTTCGAGGTAGATATTTGCAGATGCAATCTAGAAACTGATCTAATTTCCCCCCTCCCCCCCCCCCCCGGTTGTAGACGACCTTATATTCTTGTGAAGTAGCATGATGTACATAATTAAGTGCCATACAGTGCAGTTTGTTTGAAAGTCAGCCGTTGAGTTGGTTCTTTTATTCCTGGTCAGGATCATGATCCTCCTTGCATAAGTTCAATTCTTTCATGTTGGAAAGCATTACCCATAGGAAAAATTCTAAAAGTGGCTAAGGGGTTGTAGGTATTACGTTGAAAGTACCTAAGAGTAACTGTAATGTGGGTTGTGAGGACAAGTATAGAACTAGCTAAAGGGATTCTCTCTTCAAGAAAGTGGCATTTCATCAAACAGATTTAATGAGGCTGAAAACCCTTTTTCTTATTCCTTGTGAAGTTCGCAAATTTGTGAAAAGCATTCCCAGTTGTGCAGTGGTTAACCATCCACTAGTTTGAAGGCAGAGTAAGGCCGAGCCACTTCTAATTTCACTGGCTATAATCACTATATAATCATGCAAATGGGAAAAGAAGAATAAAATCAGCACAGAATACAAATCTTAAAACATCTCAGTCTGCACAGCTCTGCTATACTTAGACATTGCTGAAGTTACTTGCATCACATCTTTGAGATACACCGTAACCATTGTACCGTACTGTAAGTCTAAGATTGGGGAGACTAATTTTCAAATCCCCACTCAGACACAAAGGTTGCTGCGTGAGCTTGGACAAGTGTCTGTCTCTCGGGCTAATCTATCTCACAAGGTTGTTTTGAGGATAAAATGGATTTTTTGGGGGGGTGGGGGAGAACTGTGTGCTTCTTTGAGCTCCCGACCTCATTGTGCACCTTCAGTTGATGACTGTGCATCTGAACAAGCTTACAATCCTCCTTCAGACCTTTCCACTCAACGCAGGGAGGTTAGGGATGGAACTGGTATAAAGTCTCCCAATCCAGATCAGCCTTTCCCCTGCCCTTGGATGCTTTGTGTCAGAGTCATAGCAACACAATTTGATAATTTTACTATCACTGTAATTTAAATGCACATGGGAAGGGGTTTTGGACCTGTGCAGAGTAAGCCCAGACTGCATCCCAGCCATGAATTTGGTATGCATGGGAAGCAAGTCTTATGGACATATATGCATAGAGTACCTGCATGTCCAGGGAGATCCTGAGTTTATCCAGCCAGGTATATCATCACCCCCAGCCAGGTATATCATCACCCCCATTAGTTAGTTAGTCACTTTATTTTGCCCAGGGGAACCCAAAGCAACTTACAACCAACCAACCAGACTAGATGGAATGAACCATTGGTCAGATCCAGGGTAACTCTTACATTAATACAGTTAATTGTTGGATCCTGAGCGCCTTCATACTCGGACGTTTTGGCTCCCGAATGCTGCAAACCTGGAAATGAGTGTTCCGTTTGTGAACATTCTTTGGAACCCGAACATCTGACAGGGCTTCCATGGCTTCCGATTGGCTGCAGGAGCTTCCTGCAGCCAATCAGAAACCATGCTTTGGTTTCCGAACATTTTGGAAGCCAAACGGACTTCCGGAATGGATTCTGTTCAACTTCCAGGGTACAACTGTATGCAGAATTGATTTTTTCCCCTCTTCAGCCCCCAGGTGTCTGCTTAGGGGTTGGTGTGGGGATTTCAGAAATCCCAGGATTCTGAAGGCACTGACAGAATAAAATGCCAGGCAAGAGAAAGCTAATAATGATTGTTACAACCCCTCTTTAGCCATGGTCACTGAAAAAGGAGACGTGGGAAGGATAATGTTTGACCAGCAAAAATGCCCTTAATGGGGCAAAGGAGAAAAACAGGATCGTTGATGAGAACTAGAGCCAAGTTGCCTTTCTCCTTAGTCCGTCATTAATTTCCTTTCCGTTTCACACTTCTGAGTGCTAAATTGGCAGTCTCAAATTCTACTGTATAAAGTTAATGAAGGATGTGTCTTTAACTTGCTTGACATCTGGCCTCTCTCTTAATGCCTGTTCCTTGCCAAGAAGATTTCTGATTCCTTTAATCAACGGTTCAGAGTTTTCATTCTTTTTTTAAAACCTCCTTACCGTATTATTATTTTTAAAGCTGATATCTGGATGCTAAAAAAATAAAAATAAGAGAGAGTGAATATACTTTGGAAAGCAATGCATTTTATAACAAATACCATGCTGTTTATTGAATGAATTACCTGCTCATAATTCTGGAATTGGTGCATGTGTGGACATCCAAAGTCTAGATGTGATGGCTATGGTCATAGCTGCCAAGTTTTCCCTTTTCTCGCGAGGAAGCCTATTCAGCATAAGGGAATTTCCCTTAAAAAAAGGGAGAACTTGGCAGCTATGGCTATGGTGTCCAATCCAAGTCTTCCCATTATTATGGAGGTGCAGCCAAAATAGCCTGCCATCTTCAGTCTACCCTCAGTCAACCCCCACCTGTGTTCCCATAAGTGTATAAAGCTAAATTGCCGGTGCAGTATTTTAAAAAAATACATATAGTAAAAATGTAAATGAAAGTTTTAAAAAATACACAGAATAGAGTTATATATACTAATAAGACCCAGCTTAAAGATATTAGACTAGGGGGGAAATAGTGACAGTGTTTATGAATAATTCCTGTAGCATTTTCAAGCAAAGCAAGCACCTACCAATTCTGCATCTCATTTATGCTCCCTGCATCCCAGTGAGATAGGTTAGGCTAAGACATAATGACTTGCCTAAGGCCACCCAGGGAGCTTTATGGCTGAATAGACTCTCAGAAACTGGGTCTCCCATGTCCGAACTGCATCCAACGCTCTATTCACTGCAGACCATGCTAGCCCGCAGGGGATTCTAAGGATAACATTCACCCACATAGAAGGGCTAGCAGAAGACACACATGCATCCTATTTAATCCTGTTTGAATAACTTTTTCAGAGATAACAAACCTTTATTTATGCAGAATTGAGGTAAAAAGTAGGGTTGCCCTGAATGTTGCTCATGGACATTTTTAGGATGAATTTTGTACTCTTGAGGAGATGAAAACAGTCTCTTAAAAAACCCTAGCTTTCCCTTTTTTTCGCCAGAGCTATTTACAGAGCCATTGTTTTCATTGGGTTGCTGCTGCTTCAGCATCATTTTCTTCACTGATCTATCCTCCTTCAAGTGTTTCCAGCCAATCAGGGACAACTTTAGGGTGGCACCTGAATGATTGAACTCCCATTTTGGATATGCTTGTCTTACACCTTTGTTGTTACATTTTAGTCAACCGAGTCAATCTTGTGCTCTCATGCTTTTAAAGGAATTTGAGAGCCCTTTCATTGTCTTTTTCCCCTGCTGCTTTTATCTTTTTTTATATGGGTTTTTACCTGCTCACTCTGCTGTTTTACTGCCCTTTTTTATTGTGTTCTGTTCTATTGCAGTGTTTTATACGCAAGCCACACTGATACCGTTCCAGTGAAAGGTGGGGGTACAAATCCAATAAACAAATAGATACATAATGAATGCAATAATATTGCTGAGGGCAAATGTTGCTGAGTGAGAACAAAGCTTCCTAGGATGGTCACATGGCCTAAATAAACCCAGCGGTCTAACCGATCTGTGTGTTTTATCTTGTCTAAGAAGGCAATGTGCATGGAAATTGAAGAGAAAGGAGAGCTCAGCTTAGCGAAAGATCTCCCTTAACCTATGGTTACAGCATGAAACAGCCTTCTCCTGACCTTCTTCTCAAAGTATGTTTCATATTCACTGGTCAACCTGGTCACGAGGCCAAGTGACTTCTGAAGCCCTTAGGAGCCTAGTTTGCCATGGATGGAGTGCCAGTCAATGACCTATATACATATGACAGATGATAGTGGGAGGTGCTTCCATGAAGTTTAGCTCAGCTGCTTAGAGCGTGGGGCTGATAATGCCAAGGTTGTAGGTTTGATCCCCGTGTGGGACAGCTGCATAGTCCTGCATTGCAGGGGGTTGGACTAGATGGTCCTCAGGGTCCCTTCCAACTCTACAATTCTATGATTCTAGGAAATGACTAGTTCATTTATGGAGGAGATACATGGCCAGCCCTTGTAATGTGTGTTTGAATTGGCAGGGGAAAGACCTGTATAGCTGGCAAACCCTGTTCCTGTGATAATTCACACACACACTCTCAAGAGCATAAGATCACACCCCATGGAAGTGCTCACATTTTGCTTTGTGTGTCTGTCTGTAAAGGAAGCCACACTTGCCTGCCCCAGTTTGCATTGCCACAACCAGTGTGCATAGTCCAGCAAGGAACTTGACCACATGCCCCCATTTATAGCATATATTTAAGCATTTTGTCTTATAGCACTTAGATTGGGAATAAAAAGCAAATGTTAAGTGAAACTGGCAAGTAGTATTATTATTTTTCGCTGTGGACTGTCTGGATTTTGTCCTTCAAGGAAAGCAAATCCTGCAGTGGAGCCATTTGTTCTACAGTATAATGTGTTTTATAAGCTTTGCTGAAGTAGTGAATAGAAATGAGAGGTTTCAGTTACCCCCTGTAGAGACAATTGCAATCTCATCATCAGCCTGATAACAGTTGATGGTTCTGTGGTCACCTCTCCAGGATTGCGGTTGATACTGATACATTTCTTCTCTGCTGAAAAACTTAACATCCAGCTTTTGTTAAATTTTCCCTTGGCCCAGCTCTGTTGCAGTAGAGAGGATGATATATATATAGGATAGATGACCTCAAGAGTTATAAAAATAATCCCAGGTGAAGAGGATTCTTTGCACGTGAAGGATAAAGGTTTTATCATTTATTTAAAAGAGCTGCAGCCTACCTCTCCAAGAACGGAGGGGACTTCCAGTAAATAAACAGTGATTTGGCAGTAGGAACATTAACACGTACAGTAGTTTAAAGCAGCAATCCTATGTAAACAGCAATCATTTAAAAAAACTGCACTTTGTAGGAGCAGTATGCAAAACCAGCCACTCAGTGGCATAAACCTTTCAGAAAAGATAAATTCCATATCTCTGAAAACTCTGTTTCAAACAGGTAAATCCAGGTTTCGTTTGGTTTGGTTTAATTTCAAAATTGTCATTTTTAAAGGTGGGAAATGGCAATACAATGAGCAAATAATATAGCCGATACAGCAATGATGGGGTTATTATAATGGCCTAGGTAGGCAGCAGTGAAGGAATTATAATATGCTAAGCACTAGATAAATGAGTAGGGTTGACTGGGAGAGGATACAGCTATAGATAAAATAAAAATCCTAACACTGAGGCCAAAATAGGGAGCCAGGAGAAGGAAGTGACACTGTCTAAGTGACTGTTCTAATTGAAGACTAATAGAATAAATAACTAAGGTAGGAATGAGAGACAACAAACCTTTTTGAAAAATGGAGATAGGACTGGGATATATTAGGAAAGGTGAAAGAGGATTGAGATAAATCAAATACTGTAGAGGGTTAAGGATGCTGAGGTGGGGGAAGAACCATAGTTATTCTCTCCCTCTCCCTCCCTCTCCCTCTCCCTCTCTCTCTCTCCCCTTTCTTTGTTTTATTTGTTTCTTCTGACCATGAGGGGGAAAGGAGCGGGGAGTTTGGAAAGTTCAAAAATTCAAGTTATGCGAAAGTCACATTCTGTCAGGTGCTGTAAAAACTGACGGATATCAATGTGAAAAAAGTAAATAAAGTTGTCCACTTGGTGCTGATTTCAATTCCTGCCCCTCCTCTTTGGAGGAAAGGGTGAGTCTGTTTGGAGCATGTTGTTGAGGGAAGAAAACCCAAGAGAAGGGGTAAGATGAGTGTTATCCTTTTGTTTGTTTGGAGTATGTTGTGGTGTGTGGGGGTATGTGTGAGAAAAACCAGGGTTGTTCACCTCCTCTCTTTTTGGTGACCATGGAAGGGAAAAACAGGGAGAAGTGCAAGGGCCCCTTCGCTTCCTCTTTGCTTGATTTTCTTTGATAAGAGAAAAAGAGAAGGAGTTGATCCATTTGCTGCTCTGTTTATTTTGCTGCCTATGCTTGCTCTGGCGATGGCTGTGGTGTTAACTCCTTCTCTTTGCAGGGAAGACTAAATCTGGGCAGTTGCACATTGTGGGAAGAGGAGAGAGAAGAAGCCCCAGGACCAATTCACTTCCTATTTGCTTTGGTAGCCTTGTGGAAGAAGCAATTGGGAGTTAATGGATGAAAAGTTGGGAAATGGGGTAGGGAGTGGTGGAGGAGGCATGAGGATTGAATGGTTTGTTGCTGCATTTGTTTCACTACCTGCTGGCCATGTCAAGCAACTACTTGATAAGCTTTTGAGAATGTGTGTGTATTGGGATGGGGAAAGAAGTGTTTTGCTGCCTGCCAGTCGTGTGGAGCAGTCGACAGATAGCTTGTTGAGGCACTTCTTGAATATATGTATGTAGTTGCAGACTTTTTAAAATGGAAGAATGGAGGAAGAAGCAGCTGCTTGAGATGGGCCTCAGCTGAATATTGAGACGACGTGGTTAAGCTATGAACCCTTTATTGTTCATGCTGCTTGCTCCACAGCATGGTTCGTGGGTAGATCTCAAGTTATTGAGAATAGGAATGGGAGAAGCACAGTGCAGAGGCATAATCATCATTACGAGCATCAACATTACTATTACAAATGATAGTATGGGGGGGGGGGATCACCTACTGCCCAACGGTTCAAGCATTCCATTGCTTGAGCCTATGCCTGAAGTGTTTCAGCCCAATGGGAACTAGTTCTTAGTGTCATGATGTTTCTTAGTGTATTGTCCTGTCCTATATATTGCAATAACTTTGTAAACTACAATGGTTTTGTCTTCTGTCTGTGACTCAGAAGGTTATAAATATGAAACAGTCATGATGGATGGGCTCTCAGTGCATATTATATATTCTGCAGATGCTGGAAAAGAAGCGAGAGAAAATGTCTCTTGCATGTGCAGTCAGACTTGTGAATCTTGCATATACTTCCTGTTGTCTACAATTCCCTTAAAATGCTCTCTATTTGCCTGGAGGTTTGGGGATATCACAGGTGGTTTTGTTGCTCTGACCAATGCTTGTAGCAATCATTTTTATGTTGTTTCTGTTGATTTCATTACAAATAATTGCCAAAAGACAGCATTTTACTGTTTTAAAAAAATCCAAGGTTAGTTATGGGCGATTTTCTTTTTAAAACTGCAGCCTTTGTAGCTGTTAAGTTTAAGTACTATCCCTAATCAGCCAAAATGTCCACATGACAGTTGCAAGCCATATTCTGAGGTTTGGAAGTTCCGTCTTGACTTTTAATCCTTTGGGAAATGATTTAAATTTCAATTATGATTTAATTACATTTGAAGAGAGCCATAGCTCAGTGGTCAAACACATGGTTTGCATGCAGGACATCCCAGGTTCATCCCCTCTCACATTTCCAGTTGAAAGGTTCAGATAGCAGGTAATGTGAAAGAACTCTTTCAATTAGGGTAAACAATCCTAGGGAAACTGGACAAATGTTCAGACCTGGTATGAGTTCGATGCTGTAGCCACTACAGTTTCCACAGCAATAAGGTTGGAGATGAGATGCATGTTTGAACTGTCAAAGACAGTAGCTGATGGTGGGATAGTGATGCTCACCTGACCTCTGGTTGCATCATGGCAGTTCCTGGAAAGTAAAGTGGGAGGGGCAAGGAGGAGGCAAGGTCAGCTCAGTTCAAACACAATCTCAGCAATGGCAAAATCTTTCTTACTTTTTGACTTGCAGAATGCCAGTCCTTGAATAATTTTACTCAGGAAATCAGGCTGTCTGAGAACAAAAACTAGCACTGCTACTGATGAAGTGGCCTGGAGAAGTTGCTGAGTGGATCTCAATGGATGACCAGTTCTTGGCATTCTCTGCCAGTCATTACAGCACAGATGAAACAAATAGCAAAATAAAAACCACTGATAAACATCATGTGCCGTTAAAAAACAAAACAAAAGCAAATTCAATTGCTTGTGTTGATGTGTATTCTAGAAGTTAAGAGTTACTAATCATAAGAGTTATGTCTCTTTCCCAAATTTCTCATGGGAAGGACGCAGTGTGCAGCTTCAGTAACGTCCCAGTTCAGTTCTTGCCATCTCTGGCTGAAAGGGCTGGGAAATATTCTCTGCCTCAAATGTTGAACTGCTGTTGCCAGTAGGAAGTAGACAGTCTTGGGTTAAATGGAGCAAAGAACCAATTCATATAAGGCAGCTTCATATGTTGATGTGACAGGGGGGGCACATGTACTCTCTGTGTGCATACAATCCATTTCATGGCTTTAACAGTTGTTAAAAAGCTCTCAGGACACATACCTGGGAATGCCTTCTGCCAGTGACATTGGAGAGAGATGGTGCCAGTTAGAGGAAGCAAGCTCTCACAATAAGACAACTCTGTATGTTGTCTTATAGAAAGGTTTCCTGTAAACATCTATATCAGCACCACCCTGCTATGTGTTTGAAAACAGTGCTGGAGTGATAGATTTTTATTTTATTTTTGCAATATAAATAATTACTTTCTATTTACAATATTACAAAATATATATATAACCTGTATTGGAACCAGAAAGTTCAATACAAAAACACTAAGAAAGAATGTATTGGGATTGATATAAGTTATTGTCTATAAACATTATTGCTTCTCTAAATTTCTTTGCTTTCATTGGAATCAACTACAAACTATTTATAGTTATTCCAATCCCATGTTGTGTGTGAGACATATCCATAGGGCATGATTCTGACGCTGGAGATGTTTTGGATGAATGCCAGCTTGAATTCTGTACAAAGTTATGCCTAATTTGAAACAAATGAAAATAATAATAATTCTTTTTCACATTTCTTACTGCTTCATATCATGTAACTCATTGATCTCCTCTTCAGCTAATGGGTGAGACCAAAAGCTCAGTTGCCAGAGACACAACCATCATTTTTGTTTTTAATTTTGTGTTGTTTTTTTAAAAAAAGAGAGAGCCAAAGAAAGGGAGAGAGAAGGGTAAAGAAGGAAGATTAGAAGAGAGCAAGGAAGAAGGAACTGTAGCAAGAATGGAAGTGTGTGTGTGTGTGTGTGTGTGTGTGTGTGTGTGTGAGAGAGAGAGAGAGAGAGAGAGAGAGAGAGAGAGAGAGAGAGAGAGAGAGAGAGATACTTAAAACAATAAAAATTAGGGACTACACTGTGGTGCACTCAAACCTGTGCAATCCTCCCCACTGGTAGGTCCCTGTGCTCAGGCTGGGCTGGGTACAATGGACAGCAGTTGGGCTGTCTGATAACTGGATCTTCACCCCATGCCAAGTCTTTGTACTATCAATCAGGGATGCGGGTGGTGCTGTGGTCTAAACCACTGAGCCTCTTGGGCTTGCCAATCAGAGGGTCGGCGATTCAATTCCTGCGATGGGGTGAGCTCCCGTTGCTCTTTCCCAGCTCCTGCAACCTAGCTGTTCAAAAATATGCCAATGCAAGTAGAGGGAGGGAAGATAAATGGCGTTTCCGTGTGCTCTGGATTCCGTCATGGTGTTCTGTTGCACCAGAAGCTGTTTAGTCATGCTGGCCACATGACCTGGAAAGCTGTCTGTGGACAAATGCCAGCTCCCTCGACCTGAAAAGCGAGATGAGCGCTGCAACCCCATAGTTACCTTTGACTGGACTTAACTGTCCAGGGGTCCTTTACCTTTACCTTTACTATCAACCAGTGAAGTTATGGCCAAGTTTTAAACTCAGTTAAGCCTCTGTACTATTATTGTTCCCAAACACAAACCCTGACTACATGTGGGCACACAAAGAGATGTATAATTTTTTTTAAAAAAATTATAGATTGTTATATGTTTGAAAAAATTTAATTAAAAATAAAATAAAATCAACTTCATTTGAATTGGGGGAGTTGTTCTTTGCTCTGAAAACATTGAAGCCCACTGATGTAACTCACAGAAATTCGATCTTATTCAATGACAATGTTCAGACAGAAACCTTTATTTTTCTTTTGTAGACATACATCTTTTCCTGACATACATTAATATCACAATAGATTCCAAGGGAAAGGGGCTAATGTCTAACATTCCTTCTGGACTAACTTTAGTTATGGTTGACATTTCAGAGTAAATAAAATATGAAAAGGAGCATGAAAGGTGCAAATTAGAATCTGCAATATCTCCAGCAAGCAGTATATTTTCCCATGTTATTATTCTACATGATAATCTCTTGAGGACAAGAGAATGAGCTTTGTAATTACACAAAATATATGCATTTTACAATTGCTTAATATGGCATGATACTTTAAAATGATAGCTCCTTGTGTGAACACTTTATAGCAAGGAACTACCTAATTAGAAATTAGGGCAGTAAATCAAAAAGTTTATTCAATCTGCTGGAACCCCATGCATGAATAAATTATGCAAAAAAATTAAGTAGAGCAGAAATATTAGAAGGTCTGAAACTGATCCATGTGAGACCTATAATTTACAACTAAATTTTCTTTTATCAGTGAGCTTAATAGTTTTGTGGGCTCCTGATGGGGAAGGAAACTTTAAAGCAATTCTTTGAACTTTGTATGAGGGAAAGGATGGGGAGTTGAGCCATTTTGGGGGTAGGTTTTTTTTTTATCCCCATCTCCTTCACCAACTTACAGATCCTACTATACTTCGGGCTTTTAGACATGGATTCATAGAAGTCTGTAGAATTGTCTTTCTTCTTGTGAATTTATTCAGCAAATAGCCATTTCTTCTGAGAGTCTCATCGGGGGAGCTTGCCTGCCTCTCACCCTGGAAAGCAAAGAGGAAATGCCAGTCAGACACGGCAGGAGGGATAGAGTTGCTACTTGAGGAATCAAACGTTTATTTTCTCATAAATTTAATTCAAGGCTCTGCATGATGAGCTCTGTCTTGTAAGATATACAGTAGCTCAAAGATTGCCAGTACCAAGGATTTCTGAGAACTAGACTAATAGGATAGTTTGGAATACTATTAATAAAACAACTTGCAGTAGGTTAGGCCAATGGTTTCTGTGAGCCATTAAGTTATTGGAAGTCTGGACTGGACTTTTCCCCTTTTCTGCATCAGTCTCTTTCAGCAGCAGAAATAAAGGTTGGGCAGGGGAAGGTTGCCCAGTTTAGAAGAGTTTTGTGGCATTGTAACATCCTTGGTGTCTGAGAGTTTCAGCCTATCTACACAATGAAGTTATGTGGGTTTTCATATTTGCTATCCTTCTTCCAAGGAGCTCCAAGTGGCATTCAAAAACTCCCTTTTGCCAACATATCCATACCACCACACTTGTGTGGCAGGCCCAAGGTCACATTGTGAACTTCATGGCTGAGTAAGAATTGTTAGCATAAATCCTCTGCATGGCACAGATGCTGCATGTGGATGAATGTTTACTTTATGTGATTGCTGTAACTTTCCCACACAGGAGCTCAAGCTGTAACCTGATCTCCTGTCATGTGATGTTCTTTGTTCTTTTTCTACTTTCACTTTCTTCTGAACTGGAGAGTGATGGCTGAACACACACTCTCTGAATAAACGTAGATTAGCACCTACGATTGTTTGCTGTCTTCTTTACCGAAGCCAGTGGCAATAGTAAGAATATTGGTGATTTACACCCCAATATTCCAACAGTGGCAGCAGAGGAAGGATGAGCTCTGGTTCCGATCCACGGACCTCTGAAAAGCGTAAACTGGCAAGGAGGCCTCAATCTGCAGCAGCTGATCCTGAGGAATTTCGCCTGCTTGGGAGTCACCGGTTCCTGCGTTCCAGGGGAGGAAAAGCACGGATAGTCTGCGTTCCTTATCACCGGAGCAGTGAGTAACCGGGACTGATTTATAGCGGCAATAAAACCTCTAAAGCAGCAGCTTAATTGCAGATGCCTGCCGAAAGCCTAATTTGCAGCTTCTTTGTACTTTGAAGTCAGAAGCTAGCAGCACGCTTACAGATGCAAGATGGCTAAAGCCGGGGATTCAGATCAAACACCCAAGAGTTTGTGTCCTCTGTTAAATGACTCAAATTACGCAACGTGGAGTGTTAAAATGGAATGTGTTCTTATCCGGCAAGGACTTATTGAGTTGATTCAGAATGCACCGCCCGTTTTGCCAGGCCACAGGTGGTTGAATCGCAACGCACAGGCAAGGGCAACAATAGTTCTGCATTTGGACCCATCACAGCTGGTTCATATTCGGAACTTAGATAATGCTTATGATGTTTGGACTCATCTTCGGGACGAGCACCTGAGGTTGCGCGCCGGATCAACAATGTTATACTTTCAGAGATTAATTAATTTGCGTCTGAAGGAGGGAGGAGACCTGAGAGCCCATTTGCATCAGATGCGTCAACTACGCCAGGAGCTAGTTGACAGAAACGTCAATTTGGATGACGACATTTATTGCTTTACAGTGCTAAATAGCCTTCCCAAGTCCTATAATGCTATTGCAGCCCAGCTGGGGGCTCAAGACCCTCAGCAAATGACTGCAGCAGGAATTTATGCTTCATTGCTTAATGAGGAGGACAGGACCCGCGCACAGGCGGAGGCCAACGGGGAGCGCTACTCACCCTCACCTGGTGCATCTGCAGAGACTGCACAAGCCCTTAAAACTGTGGTCAGATGCCAGTTATGCAATATTCCTGGGCACACAGCCAAGACATGCAGACGACCCCAGAAGGACTCAGGAAGTCAACAACAGGTTTCTGGGCCTAAGGGGCGAGGCAGCGGCGGTAGCGGCAGCAGCAGCAGCAGCGGCAGCAGCAAGGGCCCTACAGCACGCAAAATGCTTGTAATGCTCACTCAGCTTGATGACCAAGACGACGACGGGTCTTATCTGATCATAGATTCGGGATCTTCGCACCATCTAGTGAACGACAAGAGACTGTTCCAGACTTTCGAGAAGCTGGACTCCATCGTGTCACAGGCAGATGGCAATTCCTTGAAATCCATTGGAAAGGGAACTATTTTTCTGAAATCTCTAAATTTGAGTATCAGTAATGTGTATCTTGTTCCAGAGTTGAAGCAAAACCTTCTCAGTGTTTCTCAAATTGATGAGAAGGGGTTTGAGCTGCATTTTCACAGGGGTACCTGTGTGATTTCTCAGAATGGAGAAGTTCTTTTGACGGGACACAGAGACAAAGATAACCTTTTCAGATTATCTTATGATAAAAGTGATGCATGCTTTAACATTGTTGATGATTGTTTGTCAGGTCCAGAGGAGCCTAAGGTGGCAAAGAAGCAACCAAGCAAGAAAGGTCTAACACGTTGTTTCCAGATCGTTTCTGCTCATGTTTTTGGTCCTATGCCGAAGTCCCTTGGCAAGGCCAAATATTATCTTCTGATAACTGACCACTTCTCTAAGTATACGTGGTTTTATCCTCTGCAAAAGCCTCAGCAGGCTATTGTGAAATTTTCTGAATTTCATGCTAAGGTTGAACTGAAACATGGTTGTAAAATTGAATGTTTGTTAACCAATGACATTCCTCTTTTTACTTCACAGGAGTTTCAAGCTTTTTTTGATGACAAAGGCATTCACCACAAGTTTGCCAAAACCCAGGCAGCTTGGGACAAAAGCTTATGTGTTAAGGTTAACACTGAGTTAGAAGCAGGCATGCAAGCGCAACTGCTGAGTTCAGGATTGTCTGAACAACTGTGGGCTGAAAGCATCTCATTTTTCCTTTACCAGTGGCTCAGACAGGTTCCTAAAGGACAGAAGCGTTCTCCTTATGAGATTCTGTTCCAACAAAAGCCTGATGTGAGCAACACTAAGGTTTTTGGAACCAAAATGTGGGTGGCTTCACTTGAGGGCAAGCCAGTCCAAGGCATTCTATTGGGTTTTGAGGAAGGTCAATACAGAGTTATGTTGCTTTCTTCCAATGAGGTGATTCTTACTCAAGAGGTAGAACACACTCCTACGCCACAAGAAACATATGTTCTTGATGAATTTCCCATAGGTGCCAATGATTTTGATGCTTCCTACACTGACACAAGTGGTAGTGATAATGATTCCTTTGCTGAAGGCTCTACCCCGAGTAGCTCTGACACAGGGGAGACAGTCATACACAAAGGAACTCATGCTGTTTTTAACAGACCATCATCAGATGATGAGAAAGTGCTTGAAGCACTAGATCCACTGTTTACCATTGGTATGAGTTCTCCCAAAAGTCCTGAAGGGGAGAATCTCAGTAAACAGGATTTGCACCTCTCACGCAGGTCTGAGAGGATTAGAAGAGGACCCAAGAGGTATTCTCAGGAGTTTGCCAACACAGCAATTGCAAATCTAGCTGTGCTTAGAACTCCAAAACATGCAGCAGTCACACAGGCTAAGCCACAACAACAGGTTGTCAAACACAACACTGTTTCTGTCAACAGAGCAACTGCTCTGGTCCCCTGGAAGCCAAAGCTGGTCAATCCAGTCTCAGAGAGTTCCACAGCAGGAAAGTCCTATTTTGTTTATGACAACTGTCTGTTCACTTCTCTTAATGATGCTCTCACATTTGCATCTTTTTCCATTTCAGGATTCAGGGGAGATGTTAGCATAAATCCTCTGCATGGCACAGATGCTGCATGTGGATGAATGTTTACTTTATGTGATTGCTGTAACTTTCCCACACAGGAGCTCAAGCTGTAACCTGATCTCCTGTCATGTGATGTTCTTTGTTCTTTTTCTACTTTCACTTTCTTCTGAACTGGAGAGTGATGGCTGAACACACACTCTCTGAATAAACGTAGATTAGCACCTACGATTGTTTGCTGTCTTCTTTACCGAAGCCAGTGGCAATAGTAAGAATATTGGTGATTTACACCCCAATATTCCAACAAGAATATGGCTCCCTGGTCCTGGTCTGGCTCTATACATCTGGGTGCAGAACCTCAGGCCCACGGGTCAAATGCCAGTCTCCAGGCCTCTCTGTCTAACCATTGGGAATTTCTGAGGCACATCCGATTCTATAAATATTGATAGACTGCAATTCTGATCATCTTCCGCCAGCTTAGTCAATGGCTAGAGATGATGGGAATCGTGGCCCAATAACAATTGGGGACCCAAGTTTGAAGGACACTGATCAAGGAAGGAAGGGAGGTAAACACACACACACACACACACACACACACACACACACACCTCTTTTCTTTTAGCAAACAGCACTGCAAATTTCACCTGAGTGGATTCCATGTAGTCTGTAGATGGAATTTAGGAGAAGAGGTAACTACAGTATTTGATTCATATACTAATTTAAAGCAGGCAGTTCACAGTGTGAAGTTAATCTTCCAAGGTACAGATTAATTCTAGTTTTGTGACCCACCTGGGAGTACAGGATGACTGCTATCTATATTCTTGGTTGATTTGTAAGAGTCTATTCATATTGATTTGTAACAGACAAAAAACATAGCATAGGAATGTTCACTCTTTTGTCTAAGACAATTACATTTTGAAATAATCTTTTGAGAAAACTGAGAGGCACTCAGCTGAATGCAGCTGAAGGCAATGTTCCATACAAATGAAAAAAGTAACTGACCAATGCTTATGAACCCCGCAGAAGTCAACCACATGAAA